>NC_064627.1:996494851-997119851 GCF_023864275.1 Schistocerca cancellata | reverse complement strand
ATGTAGCGTTAATCTCTCCTCCCACAGATTCTCCTCACTTGTTAGCTGAGGCAGGTGACTTGGATTAATTTGCTACCTGCTGTTTAGTCTTGTGCGTTGTTGCGGTGACCGTTTTGCAACGTGAGATCAGTGACAAGGAACGGAAGTAAACAGTACTGAATGAGACGCATGAATTTAGTTAAGGCGTTTGTGTCAGTGACACTTTTTTTGCTTTTACGTAATTTAAACACATAGTTACTTCAATTATACAAGTAGTGGCAACAGACGATATGCCAATAATGTTTCTGCTTTTAGTTTAGGTAACAGCACATTACACATTTCAACATTAATACTGTTGGATTCCTTTTTTACTTTTAACGTAGACAAAACTACTTGCTACTGCACTTGCTTTCAGTACCGTAAAATATCTGCAATGAAAAGTCTATATTTAGAGTTTTCCGCACTTACGTGTTCTTTATAGCTTAACAAATACACCATTCTCACCATTTACTCGTATTTATGATATTCCACTTCTTATGCGTTTTTAGCCGTTCCCTCTCATTCTGTTGGCTGCATATGCGTGAAAAGAGAAACAGGGACCGCAAACTCTGCCGACCTACTGAAGATTCTATTTAATAACAAGTATTTTTACCCCACCGGCTAGGATAATCACCAATAATCAAACGTAGCTGGAATGTCCCGTTTCTCATAACATGTGAGTGAGGCCTTACCCGAATAATCCTGTACTGTCTCTTGCAGCGGTCTCTACGCAATATTTTAAGAAATTTTATAAATTATATAGCTCAGTACACATCTCGAAATATCTCTTCTTATCTTACCAATTCCTAAACATTAACATTCGATGATTACCAATGCAAAGTAGTATCAAGCTCTATTATTCCTTGGAGCGTGCATTTACTCCATGGAATAGCTTCTCTGCTATCTATGTTTTCTCTTCTGAAAAGAAAGATTGAGATCTTGCTGATTAGCCGTGAAAGAACGAAGATGTATAAGTATGTATTGTTAAGCTAGTCGCCATCTTGATGAGATTCTGTATGCGAAGGAATTTAATACATGAACTAAACGAAACTGTGTTCGCGTATTATTTAAGTGATTATTATTGACAGTGTCTGCTTACTACGCTGTGTTGCACGGGATCAGTGGGAGACGTCTGATTTACACTGGACGAACCTGCCGTTTTGTATGCTCAAGATATCCACTTTATTACTTTAAATAAATGGGCTAACACGGTCTTACCAGCAGATCTCCGGTCTTCCCCATGTGATCACCGGAAGTTAATTATTACAAATGTTTTCAGGAGATCAACTGACAATTTTCATCGCACCGAGACTTCGAAATTGCTTCACTGCCTTATGGTATTTAAGTTAAGCTCAATTTAATCAGGATAGAACACTATTGAACTGTGTGAATATGATAAGCCTGCATTGTGAATGAAAATTCCCTTAATATACGCATATTTTTTAATATCCTGATCAGTGAAGCTAAATCAGGCCGGTGTGAGAGGGGTTTTTAAATTTCAGATCCCACAAAAATATTAAAAACCCATAGGCATGAACAATAAACTTAATACTTACATCCCTACGTATGTAAAACTTTCGCGAATTATCATTCAACGGTAGACGCTAATTAACGTAGTTGTTCGGAGAAATATACGTAATTGAAAATACAGGAAACCAACATTATAATTGGTCTGGGCTGTTAATGTTTTGTGGATTTAATATAGTCTTCATCCCCAACCTATTGTGTTATTTTCATGTCGGAAGTAACGTGAAAGTACTCTTAACGTCATAGTCACAGACTGATAAATGTGTCTTTAGAAAAATAGCTACAGCTGGGACAACATTTGACGCACGTTCATCAGTACGCCACAATCAGAGTAACCGTTAGATAAGAATACTTGTGCAAATCTGATATTGTGACACTATTAGCTACCTCTGATATTGTATTTAGATCATTAGCTGAATATGTATGCTTTTTGAGAGCCCATACTGACCGTGCTAGTTTTTAGACGTGATGGTTCAACGTTTCATCCCTGTATCATGCAGCTCTCAGTGGCAGTCCATAGAACATTGTGCATCATTTAACGGAAAAATTACACAAAACAGTAACTGATGATTCTATTTTTATAGATGTGCCCCCGCTTTCTTAATTTTGACATTTCTCGTAAAGTTTCAGTTTCTAGTCAAATCCTTGGTCTTGTAAACATTAACAAGCGGATATTTGTTCTCTGTATAGAGCTCTAAGCCCAATGGTAGACGTAGATATGTAAATGGAGAATACGATAACTACAGTGCATTTACCCTTGTAGATGGAAACACACCCCGAAAGGTTTACAGTAGTTATAGTGCTGACCATTCACAGAAGTGTATTCATCCACGAGAACGATACATACCTAGAAGTAATAACGGAAAAATCCATTGGTATAATACACCTACAGCTGGTTTGTATTGATCGTTGTGACCTTCTCTAAGTCATTTTTGCCTCTTGCACAATCAGTTTGAAAAAAGATCAACAAAACTTTCTCGGACCACTACACGCGCCAATGCGAAGTGCGGACTTGCCGTTTCGCCAAGTATACTCTCAACTCACATCTTCGATGTTTTAATCTGCTGAGTTCCCGTGGCCGAAGAAGTTAATTCTTCGTATCGACAAGCTGCTCAGCAAAATTAAGGTATGAGGTATTTCAAGGAAACGACTTCTTTGTTTGAAACATCGAAGCAATTTTACTTCATTCATTTTTAGATTCTGCCTTTCAGACCATAGCACTGAACAGCCCCTAGATTGACTGTACACCTTTCGTCAAACTTCAAGGTGTCCTGGATTACGATGGGGTTAATACTGAAATGTACATATTTAATCTTTGATACAGTCAAGCTGAACATATAAAGCTAATGGCAAATAAAGTTTTCCTTCCTCTCCATGTTCTCACTGGAGAATAGCTTCAATTGGGTAATGCGGTTCTCGAGATAACATGAAGGGTATCGTAACTTTAATCACTCAACTTTGGTACCATAATATTAGACATTTATAAATGAATTAACCACTGCTGCAGAGGACAGCTGTTTTTTGTATTCGTGGAATGCGTCTCAAGGAAGATGGAGCTGTGGCTAAAGCAGTAAAACAACTTTCAGTGTGGTAAGGCTTCAAAACATCATCCACCCGTCGACTTTTACGTCTTTAATGTCTTTTCAAAAGCGTTTGGTGTGTCGAAATGGTAGCGGTGCAACAGAAAAGGCTGATTTCCTAGGACACCCTTGTTTAATCTGACACTGTCGTCCGTCTATATCGATTTCAATATCGGAGAGACATTTCATCTTTATTTTGCGTCCATCCTTCAAAATACCCTTTCTCTCTTCTGACAATCTCACAACTAATCGAGTCTTACTACACTGTGAAACAATCAAACAGTTTAATTCACAAGACCAGTTGTGTACTCGTAATTGTCCTAAATGAGTAGTTACACAGAGATAGATAAGTTATTGTTCTGTTTCCACATAATGCTGATACGATATAGACCATTCAAAAGAATCTCTAATTATGTAGTTACATGCATTTTAAAACTGTAGTGAGTGGGATTATTGTTTTTCATTCGCATTCCCAATACACACATTAATTAATCTACTGAAAATTACATACTTTCTATTTTGTAAAGGAAATTTATGTCAACTTTTGATAATGTGTATTGCGAAACAAGAAGAAGAAACACTGTAACGAAATTACAGCTCTTTGCTGACAACAGATTTGCAAGTTTTTTGTTTTCCCGTACCGCTAAGGTGCGCGCGCCTTCGTAATGCCATTGGGTTTCTATTAAATTACATAAATTTTGGTAAAATATTTATGTGGGCATATTAGTATAAGTAGAACATGATTGAAAAAATTAGTACCTTAACGTCAAATGTTTGTTTTTACATTTCGTGGCTTGCAGATACTTTAAATGGAAGGGTACGCCATGGTTAATGCTGATCTTCCGGATATTAAGTAGAGTTGTTGTTTCCAGTTAATGCAGAATACTTCTACGGCCGGCCCGGTGGTCATCTTCAGGTGCAACGAGAGCAGGTTTCGGTCGAGAGTAAAGTAACAATACGTAGTTATGGCCTCGACGCTGCTAATTTCCTTGGAGAGTGGCGTAAACATAAGGCTGGCGGGCTAACAGCACAAAAATAGCAGTATTCATGGTACTTTTACCCCGTAAATTCCAGTTCTCCAAAAGAATCGTCTCACTGAATCGAAATACCGCCCATTAGAATTTTAATAACGCGGAGACAAGAAGGAACTTAGGTCCAGTTAAAGAAACAAAGTCGATACCTGTTCTTGATTATTAATGAAGATGGGAGAAGGGACTGCTGTTTGTTTCGTGAGACCCTCGTCACTGTTCATATAGGCGAAAATCATCATAAATTTTTCCGTCAGGTAGAAAGTAATTTAACGGAAACGTTATGCACTTTAACCTGTATACGTAGAAAACAGCTTGTCATTACCAACGAGGAGAAATATTAAGACGTGAAAATAAATGTGTGACTTCATTAAGGGAGCGTTACAAGATCATTACTGTTCACAAAATATGCAAATTGGCCATGGGGATGTCTGAAATTCCTTGAAGCTTTTCGTGGATGCAATTCTTGTAAACAGTGAAGTCCGAATACAAAAAAAATTTTAGCGGAATGCAGGAAGATCTGTTAAGTATGGACGCTTTATACTGGGATTGATAGTTGACACCCAATATAAACAAATTTAAGGCTCTGTACACAAACAGGTTCAAATACCTGTTATTGTAAGAGTATGAGTAAGTGATTGTGAAAGAGTCAGTAGAAACTGTCACAGCTGTAATATCTCCGAGTAAGCGTTTAGAGTGATTTAAAATATAAAATAGCATAGTTAGCTGCTTTTGCTGGTGATCCACAATTTTCGCACTTGTGACTGAGATAAAGTGATGCTACAGTGTTCATCCTGTGGCAAAGAATCAGCTAACTAAAAAGATTCCGAGCACTCGACACATTTATTTACATTTAACAGCCGACTTTCAAATTTTCCTTTGTATGAAACAGCGTGTGCCAGATTTGTGTGCCAAAAGGAAATTAGAAATTCTAATATTTTACTGTTCATACTTATTTTGAATCATATTATATTGGTTGTGTCAACTCTCGTGTATATGTTGTTGTTGTTGTTGTTGTGGTCTTCAGTCCTGAGACTGGTTTGATGCAGCTCTCCATGCTACTCTATCCTGTGCAAGCTTCTTCATCTCCCAGTACCTACTGCAACCTACATCCTTCTGAATCTGCTTAGTGTATTGATCTCTTGGTCTACCTCTACGATTTTTACCCTCCACGCTGCCCTCCAATGCTAAAATTGTGATCCCTCGATGCCTCAGAACATGTCCTACCAACCGATCCCTTCTTCTGGTCAAGTTGTGCCACAAACTTCTCTTCTCCCCAATCCTATTCAATACCTCCTCATTAGTTACGTGATCTACCCACCTTATCTTCAGCATTCTTCTGTAGCACCACATTTCGAAAGCTTCTATTCTCTTCTTCTCCAAACTAGTTATCGTCCATGTCTCACTTCCATACATGGCTACACTCCATACAAATACTTTCAGAAACGACTTCCTGACACCTAAATCTATATTCGATGTTAACAAATTTCTCTTCTTCAGAAACGCTTTCCTTGCCATTGCCAGTCTACATTTTATATCCTCTCTACTTCGACCATCATCGGTTATTTTACTCCCTAAATAGCAAAACTCCTTTACTACTTTAAGTGTCTCATTTCCTAATCTAATTCCCTCAGCATCACCTGACTTAATTTGACTACATTCCATTATCCTCGTTTTGCTTTTGTTGATGTTCATCTTATATCCTCCTTTCAAGACACTGTCCATTCCGTTCAACTGCTCTTCCAAGTCCTTTGCTGTCTCTGACAGAATTACAATGTCATCGGCGAACCTCAAAGTTTTTACTTCTTCTCCATGAATTTTAATACCTACTCCGAATTTTTCTTTTGTTTCCTTTACTGCTTGCTCAATATACAGATTGAATAACATCGGGGAGAGGCTACAACCCTGTCTCACTCCTTTCCCAACCACTGCTTCCCTTTCGTGCCCCTCGACTCTTATAACTGCCATCTGGTTTCTGTACAAATTGTAAATAGCCTTTCGCTCCCTGTATTTTACCCCTGCCACCTTTAGAATTTGAAAGAGAGTATTCCAGTCAACATTGTCAAAAGCTTTCTCTAAGTCTACAAATGCTAGAAACGTAGGTTTGCCTTTTCTTAATCTTTCTTCCAAGATAAGTCGTAAGGTCAGTATTGCCTCACGTGTTCCAACATTTCTACGGAATCCAAACTGATCTTCCCCAAGGTCGGCTTCTACCAGTTTTTCCATTCGTCTGTAAAGAATTCGCGTTAGTATTTTGCAGCTGTGGCTTATTAAACTGATTGTTCGGTAATTTTCACATCTGTCAACACCTGCTTTCTTTGGGATTGGAATTATTATATTCTACATCTACATCTACATCTACATTTATACTCCGCAAGCCACCCAACGGTGTGTGGCGGAGGGCACTTTACGTGCCACTGTCATTATCTCCCTTTCCTGTTCCAGTCGCGTATGGTTCGCGGGAAGAACGACTGTCTGAAAGCCTCTGTGCGCGCTCTAATCTCTCTAATTTTACATTCGTGATCTCCTCGGGAGGTATAAGTAGGGGGAAGCAATATATTCGATACCTCATCCAGAAACGCACCCTCTCGAAACCTGGCGAGCAAGCTACACCGCGATGCAGAGCGCCTCTCTTGCAGAGTCTGCCACTTGAGTTTGCTAAACATCTCCGTAACGCTATCACGGTTACCAAATAACCCTGTGACGAAACGCGCCGCTCTTCTTTGGATCTTCTCTATCTCCTCCGTCAACCCGATCTGGTACGGATCCCACACTGATGAGCAATACTCAAGTATAGGTCGAACGAGTGTTTTGTAAGCCACCTCCTTTGTTGATGGACTACATTTTCTAAGGACTCTCCCAATGAATCTCAACCTGGTACCCGCCTTACCAACAATTAATTTTATATGATCATTCCACTTCAAATCGTTCCGCACGCATACTCCCAGATATTTTACAGAAGTAACTGCTACCAGTGTTTGTTCCGCTATCATATAATCATACAATAAAGGATCCTTCTTTCTATGTATTCGCAATACATTACATTTGTCTATGTTAAGGGTCAGTTGCCACTCCCTGCACCAAGTGCCTATCCGCTGCAGATCTTCCTGCATTTCGCTACAATTTTCTAATGCTGCAACTTCTCTGTATACTACTGCATCATCCGCAAAAAGCCGCATGGAACTTCCGACACTATCTACTAGGTCATTTATATATATTGTGAAAAGCAATGGTCCCATAACACTCCCCTGTGACACGCCAGAGGTTACTTTAACGTCTGTAGATGTCTCTCCATTGAGAACAACATGTTGTGTTCTGTTTGCTAAAAACTCTTCAATCCAGCCACACAGCTGGTCTGATATTCCGTAGGCTCTTACTTTGTTTATCAGGCGACAGTGCGGAACGGTATCGAACGCCTTCCGGAAGTCAAGGAAAATGGCATCTACCTGGGAGCCTGTATCTAATATTTTCTGGGTCTCATGAACAAATAAAGCGAGTTGGGTTTCACACGATCGCTGTTTCCGGAATCCATGTTGATTCCTACATAGTAGATTCTGAGTTTCCAAAAACGACATGATACTCGAGCAAAAGACATGTTCTAAAATTCTACAACAGATCGACGTCAGAGAGATAGGTCTATAGTTTTGCGCATCTGCTCGACGACCCTTCTTGAAGACTGGGACTACCTGTGCTCTTTTCCAATCATTCTTCTTGAAGTCTGAGGGTATTTCGCCTGTCTCATACATCGTGCTCACCAGATGGTAGAGTTTTGTCATGACTGGCTCTCTCGAGGCCATCAGTAGTTCTAATGGAATGTTGTCTACTCCCGGGGCCTTGTTTTGACTTAGGTCTTTCAGTGCTCTGTCAAACTCTTCACGCAGTATCTTATCTCCCATTGCATCTTTATCTACATCCTCTTCCATTTCCATAATATTGTCCTCAAGTACATCGCCCTTGTATAAACCCTCTATATACTCCTTCCACCTTTCTGCTTTCCCTTCTTTGCTTAGAACTGGGTTGCCATCTGAGCTCTTGATATTCATACAAGTGGTTCTCTTCTCTCCAAAGGTCTCTTTAATTTTCCTGTAGGCAGTATCTATCTTACCCCTAGTGAGATACGCCTCTACATCCTTACATTTGTCCTCTAGCCATCCCTGCTTAGCCATTTTGCACTTCCTGTCGATTTCATTTTTGAGACGTTTGTATTCCTTTTCGCCTGCTTCATTTACTGCATTTTTATATTTTCTCCTTTCATCAATTAAATTCAATATTTCTTCTGTTACCCAAGGATTTCTATTAGCCCGCGTCTTTTTACCTACTTGATCCTCTGCTGCCTTCACTACTTCATCCCTCAGAGTTACCCATTCTTCTTCTACTGTATTTCGTTCCCCCATTCCTGTCAATTGTTCCCTAATGCTCTCCCTGAAACTCTCTACAACCTCTGGTTCTTTCAGTTTATCCAGGTCCCATCTCCTTAAATTCCCACCTTTTTGCAGTTTCTTCAGTTTCAATCTGCAGTTCATAACCAATAGATTGTGGTCAGAATCTACATCTGCCCCAGGAAATGTCTTACAATTTAAAACCTGGTTCCTAAATCTCTGTCTTACCATTATATAATCTATCTGAAACCTGTCAGTATCTCCAGGCTTCTTCCATGTATACAGCCTCCTTTCATGATTCTTGAACCAAGTGTTAGCTATGATTAAGTTATGCTCTGTGCAAAATTCTACAAGGCGGCTTCCTCTTTCATTCCTTCCCCCCAATCCATATTCACCTACTATGTTTCCTTCTCTCCCTTTTCCTACTGACGAATTCCAGTCACCCATGACTATTAAATTTTCGTCTCCCTACACTACCTGAATAATTTCTTTTATCTCGTCATACATTTCATCTATTTCTTCATCATCTGCAGAGCTAGTTGGCATATAAACTTGTACTACTGTAGTAGGCATGGGCTTTGTGTCTATCTTGGCAACAATAATGCGTTCACTATGCTGTTTGTAGTAGCTTACCCGCACTCCTATTTTTTTATTCATTATTAAACCTACTCCTGCATTACCCCTATTTGATTTTGTATTTATAACCCTGTAATCACCTGACCAAAAGTCTTGTTCCTCCTGCCACCGAACTTCACTAATTCCCACTATATCTAACTTTAACCTATCCATCTCCCTTTTTAAATTTTCTAACCTACCTGCCCGATTAAGGGATCTGACATTCCACGCTCCGATCCGTAGAATGCCAGTTTTCTTTCGCCTGATAAAGACGTCCTCCTGAGTAGTCCCCGCCCGGAGATCCGAATGGGGGACTATTTTACCTCCGGAATATTTTACCCAAGAGGACGCCATCATCATTTAATCATACAGTAGAGCTGCATGTCCTCGGGAAAAATTACGGCTGTAGTTTCCCCTTGCTTTCAGCCGTTCGCAGTACCAGCACAGCAAGGCCGTTTTGGTTAATGTTACAAGGCCAGATCAGTCAATCATCCAGACTGTTGCCCCTGCAACTACTGAAAAGGCTGCTGCCCCTATTCAGGAACCACATGTTTGTCTGGCCTCTCAACAGATACCCCTCCGTTGTGGTTGCACCTACGGTACGGCCATCTGTATCGCTGAGGCACGCAAGCCTCCCCACCAACGGCAAGGTCCATGGTTCATGGGGGGCTCGTGTATATAGTAAAGGCCAATATCTTTAAAATTTGAACATTTGCGAGTGTCACCATAAAACCGTCCTATTATCGGGTACTGTAAACTTAAATTATGCTCTCCGAGAAATTTTGATGAACAATAGACCTATCCTCGTTCTGAAACAATCGTTCCCTACTTTCATCGTATAATTGCGTGAGATATAGGTTAATTTTTTAAAATTTTACGATGATTACAAAGGTATGTTTTTGCTAATTTTTGTCACTTACGAGTGTTGCCGATATCTTTGTCCTAGCAAATCAGCATTTGTGACTTACAGTTCTTCCAAACAAAAGTTCAGCCTGAGTGCCAGAGCACATCAACGTGAGTAAAAGTATATTTTACATAATATTCCGAAGTTACGATTGCAGTGTACAAATGCTGTTTCGTATGAATCGGCGTTTTCGATCCAGCTACTGTAATACAAATTATAAGTAACATATGCTGTCACAATAAGGTTTCCCTTTTAAGAGCAGTGTATATTATACACAGTTATCGTATATCAACGCTGTTTTCGAGTTTATTAACCACTATGACCTCAAAAAGTTTGATGAAACTACGAGGTACTAATGGTCACCACAGTTTTTCCGTTACCGCAATACAAATCTCGTTTTGTGTACTAATTGCTTGATTTCTCAGAGAGAATTAGTAATACTTTCAGCTCATAAGAAAATCAGAATGCTTATATAAAGTATTTGTTTACTGTACTTCATGTCCGTTCCTACCTAATTGTCCAATAATAAGTGTGAAACCTCTAATAAACAGTCAAATCAAAACAGAATAAATTAATCTCCCGTGTTAAATTGCCTACATAGCTAAATGAGAAGCCACTGCAAAAGCTGCTTGTATTCCACGGAAAACGAGGGGAGCACAGTAAGGCCATGGACTCCAGAGTGTCGGTCGCCATTTATGTTCGGAGAATAGCCGCTCGCCTCTCTGGAATGGGGAAGGCCAGTCTGGTATAGTGTCAGGCTGGGTTATGTTGTGAAAGAGTGCCGCCCTGGTGCCAGGTGTCTAAAACCATACAAATCGGATTACATCTCCAGGACATGCGAGACAACAGACTGTTTATCACAAGCTGCGTGGTCACTGGATATATTCTCCTTAACTGTAGAGTCCAGGAAGAAATGACACGCTGGAGAGAAATTTCGGGCAGTCATAAGTCGACGAAAAAGCAACTTTTAAGGTAACAAATAGAGAAGGGAATGGGAACAGAAAGCTTAGGGCTTCCTTAAAGTTTGTGAAACGTCCAAAATATCACTCAGGTGCCGCCAAAAGTAAACGTTAAGAGAATGTAGAAACGGCTACCATTGGTTCAAATAGATAATGTAGGAGTAGATGTACTGGAAAGTGTATCTAGGAGGAGATTCTAGATATAACTTATTAGTAAAGTATTTCTCTTACACTGACAATTTTTGTATGATTATGTATTTTCCAGTGCATGAGATTAGGAAGAGAGAAGGAGGAATCGGACACATTTGGCAGCGCTAAGTGTAAAAGTTTTATCATTCTTCCTTTTTTTTTTTTTTTTTTTTTTTTTTGATTCGTCAGTCTTCTGATTGGTGCGACGTGATCCGCCGTAATTCCTCTGCTGTGCCAACTTTTCATCTCAGAGTGGCCGTTGCACCCTAAGTCCTCAATTACTTCCTAGATGTATTCTAATCTATATCTTTCTGTAAAGCTTATGTCCTCTATATCTCCCTCTAGTACCACGCAAGTTATTCCCAAATGTCTTAACGACTCTCCTACCATTGCGGCGGCGAGGTTCTTTCCGTCCCTTTACGACGAATCTTCACCTGCCTGTGAACATTGTCTCAGCAGATCATCAGTAGGGAAGCCGAGCGAAACGCTACTGTAGTTCGACGTGAACCAGCCTGCAATTAAAGTCACTAAATCTACGTTTCGGGAGAAAGGTTTCACACGAAATGAAAGGTTGTAAATTTTTCCTTAATTAATATATTATGAAACTTAAGTGAACAAGTATCATTGCCAAGCCCGTGCTAGTCTTAACACAATCACTCACAATCCCTTTCACTCGCGTTGGAAAGTTTATGGTGTTGCATTTCCCGAAAACATAACAGCTACAAAAATACGTATTGTTTTTGGTTGAGAATGCTCGCCAAATATTAAGTCTGTCGGTACCTAATGCAGTCACAGTTTATAGCCACCGACCTGCTCAATACGCCACGCGGAATTTATGTCTTGTCTCCCCACAAAACTTACTTAAAAATTCCGAAATTTCTACACACCCATCGGAAAAATTATGCCGTCACTTTACACCACTATTGAAGTAAGAAACACCGCTATATCCGGCAACTTATCATTTCCATCGGAACTACTACTACACACGTCCGAACTGTTTCATGGATAGGCTCTGACTCCTCTCTAGAATACTCTAAGTCTTCTCTACCAGCAGAGAAAGGCGTGCGAAGAATATTGCTTTACCATTGGTCAGTTTACTCAACAGTCAATAGCAAAACACCACTCTCCCGCGTCAGTCCGCGCTTTTCATCAATAACCAATCGCAAAATAGTAAACCTAACGACGGCAATTTTTGCCGATGTAATTATCTATTATGGTGAAATTTTGTTTATGCATAAAGTTATTTACTATAGTTATTTATACCTGAATTAACTTTACCTTTACCACAAACTTACTTTACAAATCTATTCTACAAAAATCCCCTTTATCCACATCCATACTTCTTCGAAATGTTCCCACACTAAATCCCACTACATATCTCGTTAAACAATTATCTTCTTATTAACCTTAAACAACACTCAAGTATCATTCATACTGCTACATCACATTTATAACATTTTACATACACAAAAAGACATAATAACATTTTAGGAAAATACTAGAACAGTGTAAGAAAAACATTTTATTACTTTAGTGCATTCTAGTGGGCACAATCGAAACTAAATCAGTCCCCTATCCAATATTGTCCTCTATCGGCTGATACATAAACTACGTGCGCCTCCAGTCTCGCGTCTCCATCTGTCACTATCCAGCTCTGAGACACATCTCCCACTTAACCGCCTCCAAGGCAGGATCGGTATACGGCGCTACGCCTCACCATCCTGTCCATTATTGTTGTCAGAACTTCCCATATATACTTTTCCTCGTCGATTCTGCGTAGAACCTCCTCTTTCCTTGCCTTATCATTCCATCTAATTTTCAACAGTCTTTTGTACATCCACATCCCAGAGCCTTCCATTCTTTTCTGTTCAATTTTTCCCACAGTCCATGTGTCACTACCAAACAATGCTGTGTTCGAAATGTACTTTCTCAGAAATTTCAAGACCTGTGTTTCATACTAGTAGACTTCTCTTGGCCAGGAATGCCTTTTCCGCCAGTGACAGTCTGCCATCCATACTCCTGCCGTCATGGGTTATTTTGCTGCCTAGGTAGCAAAATTCCTAATCTTCGTCTACTTCGTAATCCTCCATTCTAACGTTAACTTTCTCTCTATTCTCATTTCTGCTACTTCTCATTACTGTGTCTTTCTTCGATTTACTCTCAGTCCGCATTCTGCACTCATTAGACTGTTCATTTCATTAAACCTATCATGCAATTCGTCTTCACTTTCGTTGAGACCATTATCGAATCTTCCCATTGAAATTTTTCACCTTGAATTGTAATCCCATTCTTATAGCTTTCTTTTATTTCCATTCTTGTTTCTTCGATGTATGAAATGAACAGGAAGAACTACACCCTTTTTACGCGGAGCATTTCGTTCTTGGTCATCACTCTTCTTTTTCCCCCTCTTGGGTCTGGTACATATTGTACACTACTGCCCATTAAAATTACACCAAGAAGAAATGCAGATGATAAACGGGTACTCATTGGACAAATATAGTATACTAGAATTGACATGTGATTATATTTTCACGCAATTTGGGTGCATAGATCCTGAGAAATCAGTACCCAGAACAACAACCTCTGGCCGTAACAACGGCATTGAGTCAAACAGATCTTGGATGGCGTGTACAGGTACAGCTGCCCATGCACGATACCACAGTTCATCAAGAGTAGTGACTGGCGTATTGTGCCGAGCCAGTCGCTCGGCCACCATTGACGAGACGTTTTCAATTCGTGAGAGATCTGGAGAATGTGCTTTCCAGGGCAGCAGTCGAACATTTTCTGTATACCGAAAGGCCCGTATAGGACCTGTAACATTCTGTCGTGCATTATCCTGCTGAAATGTAGGGTTTCGCAGGATCGATTGAAGGGTAGAGACACGGGTCGTAACACATCTGAAATGTAACGTCCACTGTTCGAAGTGCCGTCACTGAGAACAAGAGGTGACTGAGACGAGTCACCAGTGGCACCCCATACCATCACGCCGGGTGATACGCCAGTTTGGCGATGACGAATACACGCTTCCAATGTGCGTTCACCGCGATGTCGCCAAACACGGATGCGACCTTCATGATGCTGTAAACAGAACCTGGATTCATCCGAAAAAAATGACATTTTGCCATTCGTGCACCCAGGTTCGTCGTTGAGTACACCATCGCAGGCGCTCCTGTCTGTGATGCAACGTCAAGGGTAACCGCAGTCGTGGTCTCCGAGCTGATAGTCCATGCTGCTGCAAACATCGTCGTACTGTTCGTGCAAATGGTTGTTGTCTTGCAAACGTCCCCATCTGTTGACTCAGGGATCGAGACGTGGCTGCACGATCCGTTACAGCCAAGCGGATAAGATGCCTGTCATGTCTACTGCTAGTGATACGAGGCCCTTGGGATCCAGCACGGCGTTCCGTATTACCCTCCTGAAGCCACCGATTCTATATTCTGCTAACAGTCATTGGATATCGACCAACGCGAGCAGCAATGTCGCGATAGATAAACCGCAATCGCGATAGGCTACTATCCGACCTTTATCAAAGTCGGAAACGTGATGGTACGCATTTCTCCGCCCTACACGAGGAATCACAACAACGTTTCACCAGGCAACGCCGTCAAATGCTGTTTGTGTATGAGAACTCGGTTGGAAACTTTCTTCATGCCAGCACGTTGTAGGTGTCGCCACCGGCGCCAACCTTGTGTGAATGCTCTGAAAAGCTAATCATTAGCATAACACAGCATCTTCTTCCTGTCGGTTAAATTTCGCGTCTGTAGCACGTCATCTTCGTGGTGTAGCAATTTTAATGGGTAGTAGTGTACATTATACACCTTTCGCTATAGGCTACCCCTATTTTACTCAGTTTTCAGAACATCTTGCGCCATTGTAGAACGCTTTTTCCAGGTCGACAAATCCTATGAATGAGTTTAGACTTTTCTTCAGTTTTGCTCACATAATCAACCGGAACGTCAGAATTGGTTCTCTGATGAGGTCACCTTTCCTAAACCTAAACTGATCTTCATCTACATATGCTCAGTTTTCTGTTTCATTCTTCTGTATATTATTATTATCAGGAACTTGGATGCATCAGCTGTTAAGCTGATTGTGCGACAATTCTCGCACTTTAGGCTCTCGGTATCATCTGAATTGTGTGGAAGTCATTTTTCCGAAAGTCTGATGATGTATCGCCAGACTAATACAATCTACACACCAACGTGAATAGTCGTTTTGTTGCCACATCCCTCAATGATTTCAGAAATTCCAATGCTATGTTATCTGTTCCCTCTGCCTTATTTAATCGTAAGTCTTCGAGAGCTCTTTAAATTCCAATCCTAGAAATTCCAATCCTAGAACTGAATCCCCTACCTCTTCCCTGTCGACTCCCGTTTCATCTTCAATTCCGATAGTTCTTCTCTCTCGTAGAGGCCTTCAGTGTATTCTGTCCATCTATCCTCTCTCTGCTCTGCGTTTAAGGATGGAATTACCACTGAACGCTTGATGTTACTGCCCTTGCTTTTAAGTTCCCCGAAGGTTATGTTAACTTTCTGCTCTGATTCTGCCTGATTTGTCTCTGTAAACGTCAGCCTACTCTTCATCATTATTAAATTATGATCTGCGTCTATATATGCTCCTGGGTACGCCTTACAATCCAATGTATGATATAGGAATCTTTGCCTGACGATGATGTAATCTAACTGAAATCCTTCCATACCTCCCGTCCGTTTCCAAGTGTGCCACCTGCTCTTGTGATTCTTGAAAAGAGTATATCAATAATTAACTGATATTTATTGCTGAATTCAGTTAACCTTTCTCCTCTCCCGTTTCTACTAGCAAGGCCAGTTTCTACCGTAACTCTCTCTGCTACTGCCTCCCCTACAGCCGCATTCGAATCTCCCCCCCCCCCATGATTATTTAGTTTTCATGTCCCTTTACGTACTGAATTAACAGTTCAATATCATCATATACTGACTCTATCTCTTAATCCTCTGCTTGCTACGTCGCATTGTGTATCTGAACTATTCACAGTAACACACTCTCAGCCCTACCTTCCTATTCGTAACAAATCCTACTCCCGTGATAACATTTGCTAAAGCTGTTGATATCTTAGACTCATCTGATCATATATCCTTGTCTTTCTTCCATTTCACCTCACTAACCTACACTGTATCTAGATTGAGCCTTAGCATTTCGATTATCAGGTATTCTAGCTCCCTTGCCACTTTCAAAATTCTGAGATTCCGCTCCCTGACTCATAGAACGTTATCCTTTCGTCAGTCGTTCAATCTCTTCCTCATGGTGGCATCCCACTTGGCAGTTCCCACCCTAAATTGGAATGGGGGACTATTCCGGAATCTTTTGCTAATGGAGAGACATTTACGCCATTTTTTTTTCAGTTACAAGCCTGTCCTGTGGATATACATAGTGTGTCTTTAATGTAGTGGTTTCCATTCCGTTCTGCATCCTCATACTGTTGTTAAATAGTGATTCTTCTGCCTTTAGGGGCAATTTCCCAGTCCAACGGAAACAGAGTGACCTGAACTTCTGTCGGCTCCTCCGCCCGTTTTCAAAAGCTGTTGGCTGAATGACGGTGACATGCCGGAAGTCTTCGACCGCCATAGCTGATGATGGTTATTCGAAACTTAAGGAAGTATGATTAGGCTTAACGTCCAGTCGATATCAAGGTCGTTAGAGACTGAGAACGAGCTCGGATTGTGTCAAGGTTGGGGAAGAAAATCGGCTGTGCCCTTCCAAAGGAACCATCATGACATTAGCCTGGAGCGATTTAGGGATGCAGTTTTTAATCGTCGTCCTCAAGAATGCTCAAAATTTAAGCGACGGCGGGGTCTAACCTTGGACCGAGGACGTTTTCATTAGTAATTAAACACACTACCCTCCTTTTTTTCATTATTGTTCTGTCCAGTTGATCGGGGTGGACGCAGTATGACACCTGTCCTAGTTGATCGTTGATTATTTAACTGCGTTTCATCTCATTACAGAGGCCAGCCGGCCCTCTGACCGAACATGCCGAGCTACCGTGCCGACTTTCTTCTTCTTTTGTAAACTGTACCAAGCCCTAGACTACAGGTTAAGCCCTGTCACACAAGTAAGGGAGGGAGACCAGCATGTTGTGAGACAACTCATTACTGTTTCGATTTTACAACTATTAGTGTCAAGTCAGTCACAAATCACGTGACTCCGAATGATGCAGAATGTAGAGTTTTCCCTATGAAAGGCGCTCTGCACATAATTACTTGATAGGCAGGTCTCTTGTCCTAGGGGTGGGAAACTGTCATTGAAGGCGAATGAATCAACAAAGATCAACTGCATGAGGATGCAAAAGGCAATTGAAACCACTGCATTAAGGACACGTAATTTGCATCCACAGGACATGAGTCCTGTAATCGAAGAAGTGTCATAATGATCTCTCCTTTAGCAAAAGATTCCGGAATAGTCACCCATTCGGATCTCCGGGAGGGGACTGCCAGAGGGTGGATTACCATGAGAAAAATATTGAATAATCAACGAAGTAATAACTTTCTACGAGCGGGGCGTGGAATTTCAGAAGCTTGAATGTGGTAGGGAAACTAGAAAATCTGAAAAAGGAAATGCAAATGCTCGATCTAGATATAGTAGGGGTCAGTGAAGTGAAGTGGAAAGAGGGCAAGGATATCTGGTCAGATGAGTATATGGTAATATCAACAGCAGCAGGAAATGGTATAATGAGAGTAGGATTCGTTGTGAATAGGAAGGTAGGGTAGAGAGTGTATTACTGTCAACAGTTCAGTGATAGGGTTATTCTTATCAGAATCGACAGCAAACCAACACCGACAACAATAGTTCAGGTATACATGCCAAAGTCGCAAGTTAAAGATGAAGAGATACAGAAACTGTATGAGAATATTGAAAGGGTAATACAGTATGTAAAGGCAGATGAAAATATAATAGTCATGGGGGACTGGAATGCACTTGTAGGGGAAGGTGTAGAAGAAAAGGTTACAGAAAAATATGGGCTTGGAACAAGAAATGAGAGAGGAGCAAGATTAATTGAGATCTGTAATAATCTTCAACTAGTAATAGCGAATACTCTGCTCAGGAATCACACGAGGAGGAGGTATATTTGGAAGAGGCTGGGTGATACGGGCAGATTTCAGTTAGATTACATCATGATCAGACAGTGACTCCGATATCAGATACTGGTTTGTGGGGCGTACCCCGGAGCAGATATTGACTCAGATCACAAGACAGTAGTGATGAAGAGTAGTCTGCAGTTTAAGACATTAGTCAGGAAAAATGAATACGCAAAGAAGTGTGATACGGAAATACTAAAGAATGACGAGATACGCTTGAAGTTCTCTAAGGCTATAGATACAACAATAATGAATAGGTCAGTAGTGAGTACAGTTGAAGAGGAATGTACATCCCTATAAAAGGCGATAACAGAGGCTGGAAAGGAAAACACAGGTACAAAGATGGTAATTGCGAAGAGAACTTACTTCAATTGATTGATGAAAGGAGGAAGTACAAAAATGTTCCGGGAGACTTAGGAATACAGAAATACAAGTCCCTGAGGAATGAAATAAATAGGAAGTGCCGGGAAGCTGAGACGAAGTGGCTGCTTGAAAAATGTGAAGAAATCGGAATAGAAATGATTCGCGGTAGGACTGACTCAGCATACAGGAAAGTAAAAACAGCTTTCGGTGACATTAAAAGCAATATTGATAACATTAAAAGTGCAACGGGAATTCCACTGTTAAATGCAGAAGAGGGAGCGGCTGTGTGGAAAGAATACATTGAACGCCTCTATGAGGGGGAAGATTTGTCTGATGTGATAGAAGGAGGAAGAGAAGTCGATTTAAAAGAGATAAGGGACCCGGTATCAGAATCAGAATTTAAAAGAGCTTTGGAGGACTTAAGAGCAGATACGAAAGGAGGGATAGATAAAATTCCATGAAAGTTTCTAAAATCGTTGGGGGCACAGGCAACAAAAAGACTATTCACGTTGGTGTGTAGAATGTATTAGTCTGGTGACATACCAACTGACTATCGGAAAAACATCATTCACACAGTTCCGACGACGGCAAGAGCTGACAAGTGCAAGAATTATCGCACAATGAGCTTAACAGCTCATGCATCTAAGATGCTGACAAGAGTAATATACAGAAGAATGGAAAAGAAAATTGAGGGTGCGCTAGATCAGGATCAGTTTGGCTTTAGGAAAGGTAAAGGCACGAGACAGGCAATTCTGACGTTGCGGTTAATAACGGAAGCGAGACTAAAGAAACAATCAAGACACGTTCATAGAATTTGTCGACCTGGAAATACATCTACATGGTAACTCCGCAATTCACACTTAAGTGCCTGGCAGAAGGTTCATCGAACGTTTTTCATACTACTTCTCTACCATTCCACTCTCGAATGGGGCATGGGAAAAAGGAACACCTAAATCTTTCCGTTCGAGCTCTGATTTCTCTTATTTTATTGTGATGATTATTTCTCTCCACGTAGGTGTTTGACTACAAAATGTTTTCCCATTCAGATGAGAAAGCTGGTCATTGAAATTTCTTAAATAGATCTCGCCGCAAAGAAAACCGCCTTTGTTTCAGTGACTGCCACCCCAACTCGCGCATTAAATCAGTGACACTCTCACTCCTATTGCACGACAACACTAAACGAGCTGCTTTTCTTTACACTTTTTCGATGTCCTCCGTCAATCCTACCTGGTAAGGATCCCACACCGCGCAGCAATATTCCCGCAGAGGACGGACAAGTATAGTGTACGTTGTCTCTTTAGTGGGTTTGTCACATCTTCTAAGTGTTCTGCCTACAAAGCGCAGTCTTTGTTTTTCCTTCACCACAATATTATCTATGTGGTCTTTCCAATTTAAGTTGTTCGTAATTGTAAATCCTAGGTATTCAGTCGAATTAACAGCCCTTACATTTGTGCGATTTATCGTATACCAAAATTTAGCGGATTTCTTTGAGTACCCAAGTGGATGATTTCGCACAGTTCTTGGTTTAGTGCCAATTGCCACTTTTCGCACCATACAGAAATTCTCCCTAGATCATTTTGTAATTGGAATGGATCATCTGATGATTTTACTAGACGGTAAATTACAGCGTCATCTGCAAACAATCTAAGGGGGCTGCTCAGATTATCACGTAGATCATGTACGTAAATCACGGACAGCAGAGGGCCTATGACACTACCTTGCGGAACGCCAGATATCACTTCTGTTCTACTCGATGATTTACCGTCTATCACTACGAACTGTGACCTCTCTGAGAGGAAAACACGAATCCAGTCACACAACTGAGACGATACTCCATATGCACCCAATTTGGTCAATAGTCGCTCGTGAGGAACAATATGAAAAGCCTTCTGGAAACCTAGCAATATGGAATCGATCTGAGATCCCTTGTTGACAGCACTTATTACTTCATGGGAATAAAGAGCTAGATGTGTTGCACAAGAGCGATATTTTCTAAATCCGTGTTGGTTATGTATCAATAAGTCATAATGTTCGAGTACAGTATATGCTCCAGAGACCGACTGCAAATTGAGGTCAGTGATATGGGTCTGTAATTCAATGGGTTACTGCTATATCCTTTCTTGGTTACTGGTGTCAGCTGTGCTAATTTCCAGTCTTTAGGAACAGACCTTTTCTGTCAAGTGAGCGGTTGTATATGATTGCTAAGAATGGCGCTATTGTGTCTGCATACTCTGAAAGGAACCTGATTGATATACGATCTGGACCAGAAGACTTGCCTTCCTTAAGTGATTTGAGTTGTTTCGAAACACCTAAGATATCTACTTTTATTTCACTCACGCTAACAGCTGTTCTGGTTTCGAATTCTGGAATATTTACTTCGTCTTCTTTCATGAAGGAATTACGGGAAACTGTATTTAATAACTCCGCTTTAGTTACACAATCATTGGTAACGTTTCCATCGCTATCGCGCAGCGTTAGACAGTGTAAAATGGTGCTAGATGTTCGAAATTCTGAGAAAAATAGGCATACTCTATAGATAGAGACGAGTTTTATACAATATGTGGAACAGCCAAGAGTGGAAGACCAAGAACGAAGTGCCCGTATTACAAAGGTAGTAAGGCAATGACGTAGTCTTTCGCCACTACTGGTGAGTATGTACATCTAGGAAGCAATGATGGAAATAAAAGTAAGTTTCAGGTGTGGAATTAAATTTTAAGGCGAAAGGGTATGAATGATACGATTCACTTATGACATTGCAAACCTGAGTGGATGTGGAGAATAATTACGTGATTTGCTGAATGGAATGAACAGTCTAATTTGTACAGAGTATGGATTGAGAGTAAATCGAAAAAAGACGATGGTAATGAGATGTAGAATACATGAGAACAGCGAGAAAATTAATATGGGGATCGATGGTCATGAAGTACATGAAATTAAGGAGTTCTGCTACTTAGGCAGTAATATAACGAGTGACAGACTGAGCAAGAAGGACAGCAAAAGCAGACTAGCAACGGCGAAAAGTGCTTACCTGGCCAAGAGTTTTCTACTAATGTCAAATATCGGCCTTAAATTGAGAAAGAAATCTCTGAGAATGTATGGCTGGAGTATAGCATTGTATGGTAGTGAAACATAGACTGTGGGAAAACCGGAACAGAAGAGAATCGAAGCATTTGAGATGTGGTACTACAGACGAATGTTGAAAATCAGGTGGGCTGGTAAGGTAAGGAATGTTTAGGTTCTGCGCAGAATCGGAGAGGAAACAAATATGTGGAAAACAATGATAAGGGGAGGGGACAGGATGATAGGACATCTGTTAAGACGTGAGGGAATGACTTCTAAGTTACCAGAGAGAGCTGTAGAGGGTAAAAACTGTAGAGGAATACACAGATTGTAATATATCCAGGAAATAATAGAGGACGTAGGTTGCAAGTGCTACTCTGAGATGAAGAGGTTAGCACAGGAGAGGAATTCGTGGCGGGCCGCATCAAACGAGTCAGAAGACTGATGCCAGCCCCCCCCCCCCAAAAAAAAAGGCAGGGTTTTTCTGTTACAGATTTCTTTCCTGGATGGTTCTCCGTGTGCAGACATCACTATTAGACAACATTTCCTGGCTCGTCTCGGACGAAATGTGCACATCCTGCTGAGTTGATCAAAGGCGGCAACAGAGAGAAGTTTTTGGTACGGAGCCAGTGACTTATTTTGCAGCCACTTCTGCCGCCACTTATAGATTATGTGTATGACGAGATTCCACCGCAAAAGCAAAGTGAACTGTAGGGAAAGGCAATCATTTGCAATGATGTTCAGCAATTTCATTCTGAAGACATGTTTCCAGTTAGAGTTTGAAAATACTTTCAACACTCGCAGTAGTTGACCACACATATACTTCTGTTGTCCTTCCTGTCTCTATGCATTGAACTTTGGCAATCTCGGTAGACCTGCCGGGAATGTAATTATTTTTTCCAAATAGACATTCAAATGGATCACATTCCAGATCCCTTATCCAGATTTCCCACGGCATTAGCGTGATGATTTCAATGACTGTTTAACCATTTCCTATGTAATGAATTACGTATGTATAGTAAACTGAGTACATTGAGACTTTGACCAATTTTGTAGTGAGACGAATTGTTTTTCCATTTTTTCGATGAGTTATGATTTACTTATTTCAGATATACAGTGCCATATTAAAATATTTAATTAAAGATTCTGATTAAGGTACTCCAACCACATATTGCGATGGGGTGTAAGCTTACAATTGTCCTGTAAAATATTGCACTAGCCACAATGCAACCACACTGTCAATGCTGTTGTCGAACACAGGATGAGGTGGTTGATGTTCACAAGTAACTGGAAATACTACTGAATATTTTTAAACAATTGGCAGCTGCTGCAACTGTGTGTGTTGAAGAGCTCCCCAGAGTTGTATACCAGAGATACCAAAGGTACCTAAATTAGTGTTTTCTCCAGTGGACCCTGTCTTCTCTGTAGGAGGTATGGGATTTGTCACTGCTTGGCCGCTTAACTGTGAGTGGAGTGTAAGTGGTAATGATGGATGCTCTGTACAGGGAGGGACGGGGACTGGAGAGAAATTATGCTCTTATACCGATGCCTGCATCTCACAAGTTCGAGTTGCTATCTTTCATTGAAACTGAAACTGAGGAAACAGGACTCACTTCACTTGTCGGGAAATCTACTGTGGACTGTGCCTAGAGGAGGCAAACACAAAAGTTAGGGGCCTATTAATCGTAAACAGTCCTAGCCTGTGGGAAGTAATGATACCCCTTTGGGAAATGGCCGCAAGGGACAAGAAGAACACCCGGCGAACTCTGTGTGTATGCCTGTGGGCCGTATTGATGAGGCCATTCCGATAGCCCTCGAGGGAACAGGGAGCGTACAGCTGCAGATTGTAGCGTACATTGGAACAAACGATAACTATCGTCTGGGCTCTGAGACCGTACTTGGGTCATTCCAGCAAGGAGCAGAGAAAGTTGGGACCAGCCTTGAGCATGGAGTTACAACGAAGCCCACAATTTGCGGCATTGTCCACAGTACACACTCGGGCCACCTTTTACAGAGTCGGGTCGAGGAATTGAACCAGAGACTTCGAATGTTCTGTAACAAACCAGGCTGCGATTCTCTGGACTAGCGCCATAGGGTTGAGAAGTGTAAGGTCTCCCTAAATGGGTCAGGTCTGCAGTGAACATCAGAAGCTGCTACCCATGAAGCTGTCTGTGTGTGGTGAGCACACAAAGTTTTTTTTCGGTTAGGTGACTTTCCAACCTGTCCAGATAATGACAGCTGTAGGAGACCCTAAAGTATTCGTCTAAGATCCAAAGGAACGCCATCTACCTCCTCCCCCCCCTAGACAAGAGCATTGAAACCGTAAGAGTTTAACCGCCGAAGGATTCACCAAAAAGTGCCAGAATTTAAAGCGTTCCTGAAAAGTAGTGAAGCTCACGTAACAGTAGGTACAGAGAAATGGTTAAATTGAGATTTTTTGAAAACTTTAAGCTTATGTAAAAAGGCTAGGCCAATGGGAACTGAAGAAGGCGCATTTGTCGCAGTAGGCGAGAAACGTAGACCACAGAGATTCAAATTGAAGCTCTATGCGTGATTGTTTGGACCAAACGTATTATCAGGAGTGGGCATATATATTTATAACTGATCCATCTATCGCCCTCCAGACTCATCTCCACACGTATCCAAAACCTTTCGAGAAAACCAGAATTTGCTAGTGCGTATGTTCCGTAACTATGCTGTAATAACCAGTGGGGACTTAGTCATTCAACAATCAGTTGGGAAAATTACAGCTTTGTTAGTAATGCACATAACAAGAAAACCTGTGAAACATTACAAGATGCTTTCTCTGAAAACTACTTAGAACAGGTAGTTCAGAAACCCACTCATGATGGAATTTTATCTAATGGCAAAGAATGGATCCTGTCGCTTCGAGGGTGTCCATGTAAAAATTTTATCAGCGATAACGAGACTATTGTGGGAACAATGATTACCGAAGTACAAAAGGCAACTAAAATAGGTAGGAAGATTTATATCTTATGTAAGCAAGATAAGAAAGGGGTAGTGTCATATCCCTACTAGGAAATAGGAACTTCCAACTCAGAACTGTAGCATGCAGAGAAACTATGGCTGATGTTGAAAAGATAAGTTGACCATGCACTGGATAGATTGTACCCAGTAGTACAGTTCATGATGAGTGGAACCTTCCATAGTATACAATGTACAAGTTGAAAAGCTTAGTTAACCGTGCACTGGATAGAAATGTACCCAGTATAATAGTTGATGAGTGGAGATATCCTCGATGGTATAAAGCCACTGTAAGGAAACTTCTAAGTAAATAAAGACAACTGCATAGTAGGTGTAAAAAAAGCACAGAACTACAAATAGGGAGATAATGAAGTTGTTTAGCTGTCAAGAAATGAGTGACTCCTCCAGTGACTAACATGCCAGAATATTGTCGAATGATCTTCCACTAAAGCCAATGAAATTCCGCTTCAATGTAAAGGCTGTTAATGGCATCAGCTCTCATGTGGACGAGGCAGGTAATGACATGGAGGGCAGCAAAGCAAAAGCAGCAATGTCTAACTCTGTTTTCGAATCTTCCATTGCAAAAGAATATGCAGGAATATTACTTCAATGTATTTTAGTAACAGTGACAAGATGCATGAAATGAAATTAGTCTCAGTGGCGTTGAGATACAGCTGAAACTGCTAAAATGTAAGAACACTCCATGCTCCAATGGAATCCAAATCAGATTCTATACTGAATTTTCGGCTGAGTCCTCCAGCTCAACCACCTCTCCTGTCAACAGCACATGGAGATACACAAAAACTATCCCACAGTGATATGCTTTATTATTAAAATTCAGGGAGTATGCATTCCAGAAACAGTATTGTTTCCTCTTTCAAATATGTCCAGAAAAGAAAAGAAATTGAAAACTGGAATTAGTTAATTCGCAGACCTTACCATTCGGGAATGGAAAAGGAAGGAAGGGAATGGTGTATGAAATATTCTCTGCTACATAAAATAAGGTGAGATCTACATCTACATAAATACATCGCAATTCACCACGTAGTGCAAACTGCTATAACTGCTAGTCATTCCCTTTAAGCTATACTTGTAAATGCAGCAAAGGTATACCATCTATAAGCTTCCATCCCTTATTTTGTCATCTCGGTCCTTACGCAATATGTGTGTTGGGGACAATAGGCCATTTTGTAGCCAGTCGAAGTACTTGCTCTCTTAGTATTTCGTAAAAAGAACATTTTTTCCTTCACAGATTGCGTTTCGATTTCACGGAGTACTTTAGTAACACCCGATTTTGGTCTATCCTACCGGTAACAAATACAATAGCACACCTCCGAATTCCCTCTATGTCTTCCTTTAAACGGACCGAGTAGTACTAAAGAATGGGTCGCACAAATTTTCTGCGACCGGCCTCCTTTATAGATGACACACACTCTATCAGAAGTCTACCAATAAACAAAAAGCGGCATTTCGGCTTCTCTACTACTGACGTCGCTTTGGAATGTTACACGTCGATATATAATTGACGTTACTACGTCAAGTAGCGAACCTTGAAGTGATTGGTTTTCATTCTCATCACTTCCATCTAAGGATCAGGTATGACAGTCACCTGTTCCGGTACATACAATCCATCCATCTCTTACGACTAGTTCTCTGTCTCTAGTCAGCCGATAATTCGTTATGTTTAGCTTTCCGTAACTCAGTCGGTAAAAAACGCAACCCCCTATAAGTTCACTTTCATTTCTTTCTTTCTGTCTGTCTTTCCGACTGTTAAGATCACTTTTTCTCAGGATGATCATAAAATTAGGCACGAAGCCGGGTTTCACAGTGCAAGTAAAGGAAAAGTTCCAAAGTTGTCAATTTGTAACTGTATCATACACAAAAATTTTATTTCACATTTGCTGCCAGTCTATCTCTCTGTTCTGACACATTTTTCTCAGGAAAACATTATCAAGTTGAAATTTACTCATATATTAAGATATACGATATCTTGGCGGTGTAAAAAATTTTATATTTTAAGTCAATGAAGTTGAAAGATACGGCTTTCGATAAAGTACCAATTTTCTCAGGAAATGGTAGAATTATCAAGTTCAAATTTACGTCTGTCGAACACTAAGGTCTACGGTCCAATGGCGGTGTAAATAATTTAAGCTTCTATATCAACGGATGGCCTTTTGTGCTTCATGTTTTGATACTCACAAACTCACAGAGAAATATAGATAAAATATCTGTATACAGGTTCGACCTGATGATCTAACGATTAAGCGCGTGTCTCTGAACGAAGAGATTACGGGATGGAATCTCGGACACACCGTGGATTTTTCAGTTTTGGTTTTAACGTATTCTTCATTTCTCGGCGATATGAGGATCGTCATAAGAAGCAAAAGGTTCGGATTTCACGTTAAATTATATGCCCCCTTCCCCAGATCGATAACTGGGGAAGTTAGGGACATGCAAGTAGCCAAAGTGACGTTCAATAGACAGAGTTGTTGCATGCCACTGGGTCACACTGCAGCATTATTATTGTCTATATATTACTATCTATATACGTAACTAAGTTTCTGTGGAGACTACAAAGTGCGAGCCGCACGTACGTCATTTTTTTTCAATCTGTTTCTAACATTCAATTAACATGAGCATTCTATTTTCTTCTATTCTGTCATTGACAGAAGAGATTTTTAAATCTAAGCTTATTCTTTCACTGCTTATTTTATCTGTTATATTGCAGTCCCTTGCGTATCTCATGAACTTCATCTCTATTGCTTGTGTACGTGATTTTTCTTTGATAAACTTTCTTCCACGATTCGGATCCAAATACATGATGAGGTACAATCGTAACTTTATGGAATTCCTTTTGTATTTTCTTCCTTGTTTTCCTTCCTAACTTTTCATACTCATCTTCATTAACTTACATTGTCTCCCAATTAAAAGAAACTCCCACTCATCACATCAAATGCAAATTCTTGCATACATTTCCATGCAGCTGTGGATATCTCCCTCCGTCATCCTGAACAGCATAGCTGCAAATATATTTCCAGTGTAGGCTCCTTAGGTACAATGTAAGGATCTTCTCTGTGCGCATCGCAGTTGCGGAATTGCAAGTGAAAGTTGGGAGAAGTCAGGGTGGCGAGGCGCGTGCAGTGGCCATCCGTTTGGGCGTGTGTGTGTGTGTGTGTGTGTGTGTGTGTGTGTGTGTAGTGCGAATGCACGGCTGCTTAACCCGCCGCCGCTGCCGCCGCAGTTGCCGCGGGCCCGCACACCTTGTTACGTAGGGACACAGGGCCCGCCCTAAGAGGCGCCCGCGGCACTTAGAGCCTCGTTAGTCTGCGACAGCGCCCTGCTCCTGAGGGCGGCGCCCTTGGCTCCATGGCTCCTACCAACGCAGACAGCCTCGGCCGCGTTTCTACTGCTGAGCAGTGCAGTAATGAGGTTACTGCGATAACCGGATATGTGTTTGTCACCACGGGGAAAAATCACAAGTGGAAAGGCTTCCTCTGGTATCGAATGGCTTACACACGGATCTTATCAAGACACAAAACTGAGATCAGTTTAAGTAACCCTGCCAAACCACCCACTACCAACTCTGTACTTTAAGGTTGCTTCCAGGCAAAATGCGGGGAAAGTGGAAAAATAAATCAAAACCAACTGGATCCCCTTGCTTTCCTCTTCATACTTAATAGTGTAGCGACCGTTTTTTCAATTCCGACTTCCGTCTCTTGCATGAAAGTAGGAATGTTAATTTATCTATACATTGACTGGTATTGAGAGGTTTTGTTTTATCCCGGCTAGTTCTTATATTCCCATGAACCATAGACCTTGCCGTTGGTGGAGAGGCTTTCGTGCCTCAGCGATACAGATAGCCGTACCGTAGGTGCAACCACAACGGAGAGGTATCTGTTGAGAGGCCAGACAAACGTATGGTTCCTGAAGAGGGGCAGCAGCCTTTTCAGTAGTTGCAGGGGCAACAGTCTGGATGATTGACTGATCTGGCCTTGTAACACTAACCAAAACGGCCTTGCTGTGCTGGTACTGCTAACGGCTGAAAGCAAGGGGAAACTACGGCCGTAATTTTTCCCGAGGGCATGTAGCTCTACTGTATGTATAAATGATGATGGTGTCCTCTTGGGTAAAATATTCCGGAGGTAAAATAGTCCGCCATTCAGGTCTCCGGGCGGGGACTACTCAAGGGGATGTCGTTATCAGTAGAAAGATGACATGTTCTGAGGCATCAAGGGATCACAAATTTAATATTGGAGGGCAGCGTGGAGGGTAAAAATCGTAGAGGGAGACCAAGAGATGAATACACTGAGCAGATTCAGAGGGATGTAGGCTGCAGTACGTACTGGGAGATGAAGAAGCTTGCACAGGATAGAGTAGCGTGGAGAGCTGCATCAAACCAGTCTCAGGACTGAAGACCACAACAACAAACAGTTCTTAAATTAACCCCAGTGAGTCACTACACGTATTATCTTCCAAGTTTAGAAGGAAAAAACCATAAGTAAGTTAATACTAGTGTTTTCAATACATTCTCGTTCACTTGTTTCAGTTACTAGTCTGCAGTTTGTTCTTGGTGAAAATCACGTAACCTAATTATTTATGTCCCTAAATCGAAGTAACGTTCAAGACGAATAGTCAGTTTCAAATTAACACCTTATTTTATTTAACAATAATTATTAATAAATGATTTCATTCACACGATCGCATTCAAAGGGGTTCTTTGATTAAATATCTAATCTGGAATCCCGTCAATATCAGAGATACTAAACAATGTTCTGTCAGTTTCGATAAAAAGATTGTTCCCGTTTAATATCCATAAACTGTCACGAACTATAATTACTAGTCGCGTGAAGTTGAGCTTTTCCACTATCACAATACAAATTCCCGAATCTGTCCAAAAATTTTAATTTCGTAAAATATTTAATTTTTCACACGAAGTGACGTTAAAGTCAGAGAGATTATTGATCACCTTCCCGTTCCTCTAAAATGACAAAAGTTCTAATTAGGATCTGAAATTAATGCTTCCCAAAAAACAATCTCGTTGCAATTTATTCTTGCGCCCTGGTTTAATAAAGCTCCTATTGTTGCTTCCTAAAGCTGTACGTCCTAATTGACTTCGAACAGACTAGAGGATAGAGTCTGGAGTATCATAATTGCATTGTATGTCTATTTATGCTTTAGTAAACGCTATCTTTGGTGTTCAAGACCTACGTTCTGTGACTATAATATTGATTTTCTCATATATAAGAATAACTAATAATTTAAGCATTTCTATCGTTTTTCCCCTCCTCCCATGTTTCCAAAATTTATGACTAAAATTCTTTTCTTTTTCTATTATTTTTCTACTATAGATATCCCTCTATTTGTCTCTTATTTCTATTTCGTAAATTACTACTTGTGGAGGGGCTTGGGACATTTTCTGAATTTATATTTCGAGGGCATGGGAGCTAATTTGGGAGCTATTTTGGTTTATTAACACCGAGAGGCGTTGTAGGTGTTACAATAGCTACAAGATTCTAAGTTTGTTCATTTTCTAATATCTTCCCCATTCATTGAATTTCAAATTCCCTGTTACTGGTTTGTCAGATTTGGTTCCAATGACGTTTGTAACATTGCAGTCCACTTAACACACATACATTAAATACGAAAAAAAGTTAAGTCGACGGAACGCTTAAGCCTGGTGTTCCTCCATTCCTCTCGGAACCTAGGTGTCGAACTACTGTCTCGTCGCCCATGGTAGCTGAGCAGTCAGCGTGACGGAATATCATCGATTCCCGGCTGGGTCGGAGATTTTCTCCGCTCAGGGACTGGGTGTTGTGTTGTCCTGACCATCATTTCATCCCCATCAACACGCAAGTCACCGAAGCGGCGTCAACTTGAAAGACTTGAACCAGCCGAACGATCTACCCGACGGGAGGCACCAGCCACATGGCATTTCCATTTACATTACCGTAGTCTCAAAAAGACTTATGGTGTACATTCACATCAAATAATGTTTCAGCTGTGAACACAAAGTCATAAACACGATACTGTTATTAAACATGATCGTCAATGTAACAGAGGTGTAAATTATGGACGAATACAAGCCAAATAAGGGGTAGTGTAGTTCATATTCTTTACTTGCAAACAAATGTCCCCGTTATTTGATTAATTTGTTGCATAACTTAAGTGTCAGTCCCTACTTCAGCACTGATGCATGTGGATGCGGTAAGGATTACTTCTCCTCTCAGAAACCCCAGGCTTGTGTTTACTTCGTTAAAACAGCTTACACTGAACAACGAATTCTATACGGGATCCCTCAGTCGGTTTAGTAGACGGCGTTCCCCAGGAACGTGTTCTGGTGTTACGGGAACATCCTGTCCGGAGCTCGGTGCCCATGCGGTTAGTTCGAATACTAACGGTGACCGACCAGTTTGCAACTGTGATTTAATTTGCACAGATGCGGACGTGGTTTCAGGCGAGCGGGTTGAACACCACTGCCACAATTTATATATTTCATGGTGGTGTATTCTGGCTTTGCAGTTAGTTGATAAAGATAGCATTTGCGTTTGGCTTCTTTTATTTCTGAAGCAGTTTCTGTAGCGTGTAATATATTTTTGTTTAATGTATATAACATATGAGTTATCTAGTAGTTACGGGTATGCTACTATATTACGTTTTTTCTTGTTATTCTCTTATGTTTCAGGTTAGGAACTAAGGCCGATTTTCGGCGACGTTTCAACAACATTTATATCGCAACTGTCACTGTGTCTTTACCATTCGTTTTTTGTGTGTACTGTAGCATATATTTGCTTGGTTTGATATAAATATAAGAAGGATTTGGCAGACTGGAAGAGGCAGAACAGTTGGAACTTAGAGTAAACAACAACAAAAAACACAGTATCTCTTTGCTTCCAGAAGGAAATATGCTGTTGTTAAAGAGAAGTATATTAAGTTGAACAGAGGCAATTATGAGATATGTGAGAAGTTCCAATACCTTGGAGTGCTGCTTAGGGATGATAGCAGAATAAGTGAGGAAATAAAATCTATGATTGCTGCAGGAAACAGATCAAGATCCTTCAGTCACGTAGCCTGAGTACAAAATCGAAGGCGACTGTCTATCGAACAGTCATTAGACCGGCGGTAATGTATGGCTCAGAAACATGGACAATTACGGTAGTAGAAAAAATGGTTCAAATGGCTCTGAGCACTATGGGAATTAACATCTTAGGTCATCAGTCCCCTAGAACTTAGAACCACTTAAACCTAACTAACCTAAGGACATCACACACATCCATGCCCGAGGCAGGATTCGAACCGGCGACCGTAGCAGTCCCGCGGTTCCCTACTGCAGCGCCTAGAACCGCACGGCCACCGCGGCCGGCAACGGTAGTAGAAGAAGACCTCTTGAGAATATGGGAGAGGAAAATATTGATAAAGATTTTTCGAGCCGTGTATGAGGCGGAGCAATGGAGGAAAAGGAGAAACAAGGAATAGGAAGAATTGTATAGAAATCGTGACTTGGTGACTGAAATTAAGTGTAACAGATTGACATGGCTGGGCAATGTACAGCGAATGTCGGAGGATCGAGCTGTCAAAAAGGTTTACACAGGAAATTCAGGGGGCAAAAGGAGCAAACGGAGACCTAGTAAACAATGGCTGCAGTATGTGGAAAATGATTTGAGAAAGATTGGAGTCCGGAGATGGAGGAAACGAGCAGAAAATCGTCAGGATTGGGCTGTGATCATCAGATAGGCCACGGCCCTACATGGGCTGTGTGTGTTTGTTTCGTTACGTGTGGGTGAGTGAATTGGATGTGTGTGTTCGTGTGTGTGTGTGTGTGTGTGTGTGTGTGCGCGCGTGTGCGTGTGCGTGTGTGTGTGTGTGAGAGAGAGAGAGAGAGAGAGAGAGAGAGAGAGGGAGAGAGAGAGAGAGGGAGAGAGAGAGAGGGGGGGGAGAATAAGTTGTTCCGTAGTCCAGTTATTTAGTCTGGTTATGTTTAAATCCTTGTTTGTTATTATTTTAGTGGCTAACATAGTCAGTGAGATATTTGCGTATATTGATTTGGTCAATAATTACTATCTGTTTCATTGCAAGGGCTCTTTGTATATGTAAGTTTTCCTGTAGTCTGACGAGTTATAATTGTTTACTCTAATAATTTTCATGTCCAGTTCCAAGTTGTTTGTCTCATATCCACGACCAATACATATTTCATAAAGGTTTCAAACACATTTCAGAATACTACAGAGCTATATAGGAATCCCTGCGACAAGCCGGCCGTTGTGACCGAGCGGTTCTAAGCGTTTCAGTCTGTAACCGCGCGACCGCTACGGTCGCAGGTTCGAAACCTGCCTCGGGCATGGATGTGTGTGATGTCCTTAGATTAGTTAGGTTTTTATAGTTCTAAGTTCTAGGGGACTGATGACCTCTGATGTTAAGTCTCATACTGCTCAGAGCCATTTGAACCCTTTGAACCCTGCGACAAAATTACGTTGTATATTGTTTCTTCATAATTTAAGGTCAGATTATCGTTCTGAAAATACATCACGAGCCTCTTGTCGTCGAGACCGTATAGTCACTTGGAAGAAGAATGGTGAGTCTTTGTTCAGTCTCCTGTTTCTCCTGGCAGCACATGGCTTTTTCAGCTCATTTTAAGCTGACATGGCTTAAACCCACAAAAATCTGCACTTGATTATGGCCTAAGGCCGAAATTCCAATCGTGAAATAAAGTTTTACAGTCACCGTAAATATGATATCTCTTATAAACATTGCTGTGTGGATCCTAGCGCCATTAACAAGTTTGCTCCATTCTGCCGGGGACACAGATGAAATGAAGTTTCCGAGAGGAACGTAGTATCCGAAAGGATCATATCAGCAGTGAAGACATCGAAAGAGAACTGAAGATGTTCTCAACTCTAGAAACACTCAAAGAACACAGGAATAAATGATTTAACCATGTGCTTCATTCGGGAGAAATGCGATAATCGAAGAAACTTTTAAGTACCGACAGATAAGCAAAACGGATCTGAAAAGACTGACTGCTGACTGGAACGGCTCCACACATTTAAACCGTGAAGTAAATGACGACAACGACGATGATGATGCATAAACTAAGAAGGCGTATTCAGCTTAAACTGATTCGGTCTCAGGTGCAATACGTCTCCGTTTGTCAGATTTAAGTCCTATTATATTCGTCATGGATTATCCAATCTTCCAATGAATCTGCAGTTGGGAATCAATAAAGATCTGAACAGCCAGACCCACCTTCATTTTGTCATCTAGAGGATGTCTATCTCTCTGTCCCTTCCTCCCTCCCTCCCTCTCTCTCTCTCTCTCTCTCTCTCTCTCTCTCTCTCTCTCTCTCTCATGTTCCACTTTGTGTCGTTAGTCTTCTGAATGATTTGATCCGGCATGCTACTCTGCCAGCACTTCCTGTGCAGTGCCAGGCTCTTATACCTAATGTCCTCACTTAGTTGATGAATACGTTTTCTACGTTCTTCCTCTTATCACGTAAGTTATTTAAGATTTGATGATACATGTTTCATTATTCCATCATCTACTCAATGTTCTCCACACATTTCTTACCTCACTTACTGCAAGTGTCTTCATTTGTCTCAAATTCCTCTTGTCTACTGCTGACTGTAGCTCCACATCTCAAATTATTGTTCTCTTCTTCACCACTTTCAACAACACTTGATACTATTATCTTGTCTCCTACGCCGTCTTTAGAAGTGTTATCAGAGTTGCGTCTCTTCGCCAATTCTGATGGTCATGTTCGCAGTTCTTTTCAGCGTGTGCTACGTTATTTCGGCAGTTACAAATGCTTCTATGCATAATATTCTACTTTCTTCATTTCCATAATAATTCCATATTAGATATCTCTTGGTCAGCTCAACAACCGCAGAGATTTTTCTTCATTCATTACTAGGGGATGAGTTTCTCTCTTATACAAATCAACCGATGTCTAATTTATTTAGCTACTGCCAGACTTTTTATGGTCACTGTTTAACCATGTAACATCGTGTTTGTGAGTTGTTAAGCATAAGGGCACTATATTTGTAATACTTCAAATTATGAGATTGTGTTATCATTATTGGCAACAACTGCTAAAGGTGAAAAGAAACGAAATCGAAATTTAGTAGTAGTAATAGCAGTAGTAGTAGCTTTATTCATCTGTAGATCTCTTTTTACAGGGATGTAGGACATGTCAAAATATTGACAAGTTTAGACCAATTTAAGATAAGCTAATTCGTATACACATGTATTTACAGACTTCTAGTTAGAGACAATCATTACATTTACTCCTGGTATACAATACTTTTTTACAAATACTTATTACATAATATAATACAAAGCTACTCTGTTCAAAAAAATGGTTCAAATGGCTCTGAGCACTATGGGACTTAACATCTGTGGTCATCAGTCCCCTAGAACTTAGAACTACTTAAACCTAACTAACCTAAGGATATCAGACACATCCATGCCCGAGGCAGGATTCTAACCTGCGACCGTAGCGGTCACGCGGTTCCAGACTGAAGCGCCTAGAACCGCACGGCCACACCGGCCGGCCCACTCTGTTCACTCATATCTCACTGTCAGTCTCTGGGTCATTTTCTGTACCATAACTTCCCATTTGCTATCCTGAATCCCTCCATAATGAGTGAGATGTTGAGCTCAGAAAGAGGAAGAGTATTGTGCTATGCATGGGTAAGTATTTCTGGAGAGGAAAGAAGAAGCAAAAAACCATAAAGTGAAGGTTTTATGTGGAATGTTGGATGTTTTATAATCATTATTATTATTATTTAGTTGTATAACATTTTTATTATCAAACCCCCTGCTCTGTTTTATCTATATATGTATAAAATGTGTTACATAACAGGTGCTTTTTAGCTGCCTTTGTAAATAAGTGTGCAATTTTTTTAATCTCTATCGGTAATTTAATGTACAGTTTTATTCCTTTGTAGAAAAGTTGTTTTGAGTTTTATGTTTATTTTTTCTTGGTAAATGTAAGTTGAGTCTATATCTTGTTGCATGGCCATGGACAGAACTGTTTGTGCAGTAATTACCAATGTTATTTTTGATGTGTACAACTGACTGGTAAATGTATTCACGTGGCACAGTTAAAATCCCCAGTGTTTTGAACAGATGTTTACAATGAGCTAGACTGGTATTTTGGGTTGTTATTGTTATGGCTCTTTCTGTGGTTTGAAAATTGTGTTCATATTTTGTGCATTTGTTCCCTAAAAAAGAATTCCATAGCTAAGGACTGAGTGTACATATGAATAATATATAACTAAAAGACACTGCATGTTACACACTGATGATATGATACTTAGGTCATAACCTACTGATGACATTCTGTTTCCAAGTACCTTGGCGTTTTCACACCACTTCAACTTATTGATCAATAATAAGCTTCTTTGAGAGTTTCATTTACTTGCTTAGCAAAGAGTACTCTTATTTTATCAGTGACTATAAAACTATGTCATCAGCGAAGATAATTTCTTCACTATGAGTAACACTACTGGGAAAGTCATTGATGTATATCAGGAATAGTATTGGTCCTAATATGCTACCTTGCGGAACCCCTATGTTAATGTACTTTGGTTCTGATAGGGGTTTTACTAAATGTTATATGAAGTATATGTTTTCTCTGCTCTTTGTACCCTATCTGCTAGGTATGATCGAAATCAGTCATTAGCTACACGTCTTATTCCTAATGCTTCTAATTTATTTAATAGGATGTTGTGGTCGACTGTATGAAACGCCTTAGAAAGACCCAAAAATATGTCTGTGACACACTCATTTTTAGAAAGAGCATCAAGTACAACTTTTGTGAATTCTGCTATGGCAGACTCCGTATTTTTGCCACTTCAGAAACCAGACTGTCATTCGCTTAGGAGATTGTGTTTATTCAGGTAATTCATTAATCTCTCTTTCATAATTGCTTCTATTATTTTTGAGAATGCTGACAGCAGGGAAATGGGCAGGTAATTTTCTATGTATTCTGCATTACCTTTCTTAAGCAAAGGTAAAACTGTTGCCTGTTTTCACCGCTCTGGAAATGTCCTTGATGTGGAGGATTCATTTATTATGTTTTTTAAGGAGCCTTGTATAGTCTCTATGCACTGGGATTTTTAAGGGGTGCGGGCAAAAATATGAACGCGATAAATGCTTGTTTTAACATAAACATGATGCAAGCCAGGTCTGCTGGTTGTGCTGCTGTATTTGGCCACTGCTGGCACCTGTTAGGGTCCTCAGTATGTTGCAGATGTCCGGCGTGGTCAGAACAGTGTACTGTGTAGGAGTGAGTGCACTATGTCGGAGCTAATAGAATTTGAATTAGGGAAAATCTATGGTGTCCCTACAGCAGTTACTTCTGTAACCAAGGGAGCCGAGTTTCAGGAGGGACCATTCGGTGATCTATACACCAAACAAGGAGGCCGGAAACAGACTATCCACCAAGTCAAAATGCAGGTAATAGGTGAGTATTGAGTGGTCATGACAGATGGTCATTGACAAGGACTGTGACGAAAAATAGCAATACAACTGCAAAAGTCACCAAAGTAGGAAATGTCCCACTCTGAACCATCAACACCACAACAAACTAAGGGAGTAAACGTGTACAGTGTTACCCATCACATATTTAATTCGCTGTTCTTGTCAAAACACTGTTTTATTTAACGTATTTATTCAGTACACAGTTACCGGTAGCCGAAGTGGGAAAGAAAGACAGTTTGAATTCATTTTCCATATTTGAATTTCCTAATAGATCCTTATGTCCATATTCTTAATGTTCTTGAATGGATAATGTGTCAGTGTGTCGTCAGCGTGGAAGAGACCGTAGTTGGTACACAAAGTCGAGCATTCCCTTGCTTGCCAGCAGTTAAACCAAACAAATCTCTAAGAAGTACTAGGAAAGTTTGGACCAATGTGGTAACAAGGCGGACGCCCACTACTGACGAGGTGGCAGATTCCTTTGTGGGAAGCCTTGTTCCGGCATTCTGCCTCTGGTTCCTGTACTGAACAGCCTAATGTCTTCTGTGCTCCGTAACTTCGTCTCGAGAAGGGTATACAAGTGATACATGAGAAATATTTCAGGCAATAGTTAGAAACAATTACTTCTCTTTTCAGGTTGTCAACAACGAATAGCATATGGGGGTGTGGAGATTTTAATACTTTTAACAAAGCTTTAGGCAAATGAATCTTTCTAACGGTCGGTTTCACTTTTCCATGCCAATGGTCATGATAATACTGCGTGTGTTAGTTTCCCAGTTGAATTACAACGTGGGATTATTTTTAAGTTGAGAATATTTAAGTATTCCGTGTGCTCATTTTGATTAAATCATGCACTTCCATCTGGTGAGTGAACTGTGCTACAGCCTTTGTTCAAGGGCGCTGCGCAGAGAAAAGAGAACAGAATTGCATGACCAAATTTGAATCAGTAATATTTTTAATCAGTCATTTTGATTAGTTACAACTTCTTGCTAAGATGGTAAGTAAGATAGGCTTAGTCTACATCACACACTCCTGGTTTTGCTTTAGTTCATTCTTCTGCTCTTGTTACTGCGAGGGTTTATTTATTAATTCGTTTTAGACCAATATTAGAGACTCGTAATTGTGGTCGGTTTTTAGTCTTAATTGGTTGTATTGAGGTTACAACGGGTTAACGTCCATGACTGTAGCGTCAATAGAAAGATTTAGTGTGATAATGTTAATTTAATGTAGTAATATTTCGTGTGAAATTCTTTTGCTTTTTGGTTCTCGGAGAAAGAATATAGGTCAGTTGTTAGCCATTTGTCAGCTGCTCCATGCGGGTTGCATTGCATTGGGAAATGATCTACAATGTTACCGAGTTCCAGATAGAATTGATAGGAAAAATTGCGTGTGTGAAATATGAAAAAAAAAAAAAATTACTAACGTGTGAAACTAACTTGGTCATTGCATATGATGGTGAGTAATATTAGCACCAGGGATGAAATGACGCACATTACATGTTGTCATGATCATTACAACAGTAGGGATGTGAAGTGTGAAATTGCATGAAAACATTAACTGTGGAAAAACAGGACTGATGAATAGACAGTTTTTGGTGTATTTCGTTTGTGTGAAAGGGGTTAACATTATTTCTGTTTACTTACTATTATATGTGGTTCATGTTGGTTCATGGTGTGGGTTCCTGAAGTCATGTCCTAGTTCATGAACCACAGGCAACGTATGAGTGGCCAAGTAAGTGGTCCCGACAGTTGGGATACCAGTTACTTTGGAATAAGGCTGGGCATCTCGGACATATTCTGAGTCGTGGTCACCTTTGTGCTCATACGGCAAAGACTACCAAATCCACCGGTTAGTCCCTCAGCCGTTAGGGGTAAAACCCAATGGGACTCGGGGCAAGTAAGGCTAGCAACCTGCTTCCCTGGTACTTTCAATATGATGCTGGCAATAATCAGAGCAAAATGCCTCAGACCTTTGGAGGTGACGGAGTCCCACCTCTAACTGACAAACCAGGGACTCCTAAGATACGACTTGGCAAACAAATGGTAATGAGATGGGGAGCTATTAATATCAATGGGGGCTACTCTGGGAAGAAGGTGGAGCTGGCAGAGGCTGCAAGTAAGATGGGGCTGAACGTTTTAGCTGTTAGTAACATTTGGGTAAGGGGTGAGAAAGAAGAGGAAGTGGGAGAATACAAGGTCTACCTATCAGGAGTCAAAGCAGGAATAGCACAATGGGGTGTAGGGCTTTACATCAGGAAAGAAATGGAACCCAGCGTAGTTGCAATAAGATATGTAAACGAACGACTGATGTGGATAGATTTGACAGTGTCTAGCAAGAAAATTAGGATTGTGTCAGTATATTCGCATTGTGAAGGGACAGATCAAGATAAGATGGATAGATTTTATGAGGCACTCAGTTATGTAGTTGTTAGAGTAAAGGACAAGGATAGTGTTCCGCTCATGGGTGATTTTAACGCCAGGATTGGAAATCGAACAGAAGGGTATGAAAAGGTTATGGGTAAATTTGGAGAGGATATGGAGGCCAACAGGAACGGGAAACAACTCTTGGATTTCTGTGCCTTTTTTAAACATAGGAACATTCACCGGTATACTTGGGAAGGCAGGGGAACCAGATCTGTCATTGACTATATAATAACAGATCAGGAATTCAGGAAGGCTGTGAGGGACACACGTGTATTCAGGGGATTCTTTGATGACACTGATCATTATTTAATCTGCAGTGAAATTGGGATTGTGAGGCCGAAAGTGCAGGAGGTCAGGTCCATATGTGGGAGGATAAGAGTGGAGAAACTTCAGGATAAGGAAATCAGGCACAAGTACATAACAGCGATCTCAGAAAGGTACCAGTTAGTTGAATGTAGTCAATTACAGTCATTGTAAAAGGAATGGACAAGCTACAGGGACACAGTACTAAAAGTGGCTAAAGAAGGTCTTGGAACAGAAGTGTGTAAAAGTACGATGAAGCAAACAGCTTGGTGGAATCATACAGTCAAGGCAGCCTGTAAAAGGAAAGAGAAGGCGTATCAAAAATGGCTACATACCTGAACCCAGGTAGACAGAGAAAGTTATGTTGAAGAAAGAAACAAAGCCAAACAGATAATTGCAGCATCGAAGAAGAAATCGTGGGAAGACTTTGGAAACAGGTTGGAGACTATGGGTCAAGCTGCTGGAAAACCATTCTGGAGTGTAATTAGCAGTCTTCGAAAGGGAGGTAAAAAGGAAATGACAAGAATTTTGGACAGGTCAGGAAAACTGCTGGTGAATCCTGTGGATGCCTTGGGCAGATGGAGGGAATATTTTGAAGAGTTGCTCAATGTAGGTGAAAATGCGATCAGTAATGTTTCAGATTTCGAGGTAGAATGGGATAGGAATGATGATGGAAATAGGATCTCATTTGAGGAAGTGGAAAAAATGGTCAATAGATTGCAGTGCAATAAAGCGGCTGGTGTGGATGAAATTAAGTCGGAACTCATCAAATACAGTGGAACGTCAGGTCTTAAATGGCTACCAGGATAATTGAAATGGCCTGGGAGTCGGGACAGGTTCCATCAGACTGGACAAAAGCAATAATCACACCAATCTTTAAACATGGAAACAGAAAAGATTGTAACAACTACAGAGGTATCTCTTTAATCAGCGTTGTGGGTAAAATCTTCTCAGGTATTGTTGAAAGGAAGGTGCGAGTATTAGTTGAGGACCAATTGGATGAAAATCAGTGTGGGTTTAGGCCTCTTATAGGTTGTCAGGACCAGATCTTTAGCTTACGGCAAATAATGGAGAAGTGTTATGAGTGGAACAGGGAATTGTATCTATGCTTTATAGATCTAGAAAAGGCATATGACCGGGTTCCTTGGAGAAAGTTATTGTCTGTTCTACAAGATTAAGGAATAGGAGGCAAACTTTTGCAAGCAATTAAAGGTCTTTACATGGATAGTCAGGCAGCAGTTAGAGTTGACGGTAAATTGAGTTCATGGTTCAGAGTAGTTTCAGGGGGAAGACACGGCTGCAACCTGTCTCCATTGTTGTTCATATTATTTATGGATCATATGTTGAAAACAATAGACTGGCTGGGTGAGATGAAGATATGTGAACACAAAGTAAGCAGTCTTTCATATGCGGATGACTTAGTTGTGATGTCAGATTCGATTGAAAGTTTGCAAAGTATTATTTCAGAGCTAGATCAGAAATGTAAGGACTATGGTATGAAGATTAGCATCTCCAAAACGAAAGTAAGTCAGTGGGAAGGAAATATAAACGGATTCAGTGCCAAATAGGAGGAACAAAGTTAGCGCAGGTGGACGGTTTCAAGTAGTTAGGATGCGTATTCTCACAGGATGGCAACATAGTGAAAGAACTGGAAGCGAGGTGTAGCAAAGCTATTGCAGTGAGCGCTCCGCTACGATCTACTCTCTTCTGCAAGAAGGAAGTTAGTACCAAGACTAAGTTATCAGTGCACCGTTCAATCTTTCGACCAACTTTGTTGTATGGGAGCGAAAGCTGGGTGGATTCAGGTTACCTTATCAACAAGGTTGAGGTTACGGATATGAAAGTAGCTAGGATGTTTGCAGGTACTAATAGATGGGAACAATGGCAGGAGGGTGTCCTCAATGAGGAAATCAAAGAAAAACTGGGAATGAACTCTATAGATGTAGCAGTCAGGGCGAACAGGCTTAGATGGTGGGGTCATGTTACACACATGGGAGAAGCAAGGTTACCAAAGAGACTCATGGATTCAGCAGTAGAGGGTAGGAGGAGTCGGGGCAGACCGAAGAGAAGGTACCTGGATTCGGTTAAGAATGATTTTGAAGTAATAGGTATAACATCAGAAGAGGCACCAATGTTAGCACTGAATAGGGGATCATGGAGGAACTGTATAAGGGGGGCTATGCTCCAGACTGAACGCTGAAAGGCATAATCAGTCTTAAATGATGATGATAATGATGACTTACTATTATTTGTATGTAGGTACCCTTTGGGTCTGCAAACCAGATATTGAACCAAAACGATATCCTGTTACGCAGCTGATTAGTATTTCAGTGATTCTGTAGTAAGCCTTAAGAGTGAGCGAAAATGTGTAAATTTGGCAGTACACATCTTGATCCTTTCCACAATAGTCGGCAGAACAGTAGACTTTCACGAGACCATAGAAATTTTATAACGTTAACGAAGTATCATGATCGCTGGTTAAAGTTATACAGGGTGTCACTAACTATTGCCACCAAACTAACTCCGAAAATATGATAGGAGCTGAGAAGTTTGTGGGACAAAAGTTGCATGGGATGATGACGTTGGTTTCTTGTTGCTAGGTGGGGTCGCTTCAGAGATACGAAGGTCAACTTTGTTTCTTAAATGGGATGTTATAGTTTGGTACTTATTATCTGATAGCGGCTGTCTAGAGGAATGCAGTGATGTGTAACAGTAAGATCTTTGAATGTCAACGAAAGTCGCAAATGTGGCATGAAGGTCCATTTACACAAGGTGTTCGAAGTGATGACCATTGGTATCAATGTAGTGCTGCAATCTTCTTATCATGGATTGAGTGGTATTCCTTATAGCATAGACACTTATCGAAGCACATGCACTGAGAATTCTCTCTCGCATGTCTTCACGTATAGTTGGAACGTCTTTATAAACAATGTCTTTTACGAATCCCCACAAGAAAAAAACCAGAAGCGTCAAGTCTGGCGAACGAGCCGGCCACGACGTATCTCCTCCGCGTCCAATCCAACGATTTGGGAAATGTCTCTGCAACTCATTTCTAGCCATCAGCGAAAAATGTTCCGGACACCTATCGTGTTGATACCACATTCTGTTCCTTGTTTCGGAAGGTATTTCTTCCAATAACAGACCTAATGTTTCTTGCAAGAATGTTGCGTACTTCCTACCGCCAGCCCGAGTGGCCGAGCGGTTCTAGGCGCTTCAGTCTGGAACTGCGCGACTGCTACGGTCGCAGGTCTAATCCTGCCTCGGGCATGGATGTGTGTGATGTCCTTAGGTTAGTTAGGTTTAAGTAGTTCTAAGTTCTAGGAGACTGATGGCCTCCGATGTTAAGTCCCTTAGTGGTCCGAGCCCTTTGAACTTCCTATCGTTAAGATTTCCTTCAATGAAATAGGGACCTATAATTCTGCCCTCCATAATTCCACACCATACATTCACCGCCCACTGTTTTTGGTGTGCAACTTACCGCAGCCAACATGGAGTTCCAGTTGCCCAATAATGTATGATATGCAGATTAACATCTCCATGTTTCGTGAATGTACCCTCGTCAGTAAATAAAATCAAATTAATGTATGTGTCATGACTCTAAATCTGAAGTTGAGCCCATCGGCGGCTGGCGACTGGTAGGGTAAGGATGATATTTATGGCGATGCAGAACACGAACAACATTACTATGACTCATGCCAGATTCCCTTGCGATTTGACGCGAACTAACACAAGAATCTCGAACCACACTGGCAAGAGTACCAATTTCCGATTCCTAGTTAGCAACTTTCCTTTGCCTGATATGTATCCGATGCTTTAAAGATCTAGTTGTATTCAGTTTATCATACACATATTTAAATTCACGACATGTAGGGTGAGTACGTTGAGGATAGCTTTCAGCGTATAAGTCTCTAGCTGTCACTGAATGTCGTTGGCATTCTCCGAAAACGAGAAACGTATCTACTTGTTCTTCGAAGGAAAATATCATTCACATACGCTTGATTCGAATATACTAGTATTACCATCCCTATTTGTGTTGTACTGCGAATCCGTCGAATGACGAGACAGAATTGTCAGAGCATGTGCTTCGATAAGTGCTGAAGTGATACGGAATACCACTCAATCCAAGATAAGAAGATTTCAGCACTGCATTGATACCAATGGTCATCACTTCGAACACCTTCTGTAAATGGACGTTCATGCCACTTTCGTGACCTTCGTTAACCTTCAAAGACCTTACTGTTACAGATCATTAGATTCGTCTGGATAGCTGATATCAGAAAATAAGTAACAAACTATAGCATCCCATTTAAGAAAAATAAAGTTGAGATTCATATCTCTGACGCAAAATGACCGGTATATTTGAAACGGCAATACAAACTAAACGAAAGCGATAGAAATACACCGTTTGTTGCAATATGCTTGGGACAACAGTACATTTTCAGGCAGACAAACTTTCGAAATTACAGTAGTTATAATTGTCAACAACAGATGGCGCTGCGGTCTGGGAAACTCTATAGTACGATATTTTCCACATATCCACCATGCGTAGCAATAATATGGCGTAGTCTCTGAATGAAATTACCCGAAACCTTTGACAACGTGTCTGGCGGAATGGCTTCACATGCAGATGAGATGTACTGCTTCAGCTGTTCAATTGTTTCTGGATTCTGGCGGTACACCTGGTCTTTCACGTGTCCCCACAGAAAGAAGTCACTGGGGTTCATGTCTGGCGAATAGGGAGGCCAATCCACGCCGCCTCCTGTATGTTTCGGATAGCGCAAAGCAATCACACGATCATCGAAATATTCATTCAGGAAATTAAAGACGTCGGCCGTGCGATGTGGCCGGGCACCATCTTGCATAAACCACGAGGTGTTCTCAGTGTCGTCTAAGGCAGTTTGTACCGCCACAAATTAACGAAGAATGTCCAGATAGCGTGATGCAGTAATCGTTTCGGATCTGAAAAATGGGCCAATGATTCCTTTGGAAGAAATGGCGGCCCAGACCAGTACTTTTTGAGGATGCAGGGACGATGGGAGTGCAACATGGGGCTTTTTGGTTCCCCATATGCACCAGTTCTGTTTATTGACGAAGCCGTCCAGGTAAAAATAAGCTTCGTCAGTAAACCAAATGCTGCCCACATGCACATCGCCGTCGTCAATCCTGTGCACTATATCGTTAGCGAATGTCTCTCGTGCAGCAATGGTAGCGGCGCTAAGGGGTTGCCGCGTTTGAATTTTGTATGGATAGAGGTGTAAACTCTGGCGCATGAGACGATACGTGGACGTTGGCGTCATTTGGACCGCAGCTGCAACACGGCGAACGGAAACCCGAGGCCGCTGTTGGATCACCTGCTGCACTAGCTGCGCGTTGCCCTCTGGTTGCCGTACGCGTTCGCCCAACCTTTCCAGCACGTTCATCCGTCACGTTCCCAGTCCGTTGCAATTTTTCAAACAGATCCTTTATTGTATCGCTTTTCGGTCCTTTGGTTACATTAAACCTCCACTGAAAACTTCGTCTTGTTGCAACAACACTGTGTTCTAGGCGGTGGAATTCCAACACCAGAAAAATCCTCTGTTCTAAGGAATAAACCATGTTGTCCACAGCACACTTGCACGTTGTGAGCAGCACACGCTTACAGCAGAAAGACGACGTACAGAATGGCGCACCCACAGACTGCGTTGTCTTCTATATCTTTCACATCACTTGCAGCGCCATCTGTTGTTGAAAATTGTAACTACTGTAATTTCGAAAGTTTGTCCGCCTGAAAATGTACTGTTGTCCCAAGCATATTGCAACAAACTGTGTATTTCTATCGCTGCTCGTTTAGTTTTTATTGCCGTTTCAAATATACTGGTCATTTTTGAAACACCATGTACATTCGGAGTTATTTTAGGTGGCAATAGTTAGTGACTTACCCTGTATATTGTAACAGATACCTTGCGTAATGTTTTCGGAACCGAAAACTCCGAGAACAAATTTGAATCAATGACAGAAGATGGCGGTCATAGTTAATAAGAAGACGACCGTAATTTTTCTTCCGACAACCATTCACGTGTTCGTTGTCCACTCAGAATCCCAGCCATTCGCAACAGTTAGACAAAGGATAATAGTATGACAGAGTACTTGAGTCAGCTGCACTGTGATTTGGAAAGAACAGAGCTGATGGAGCGCTAATGTTAATTAACTGTGTAATGTTGTTAGTTTGTCAGATAGAAAATTCAGTTACGCGAACTTAAAGCGATTTTAGTGATATTAAAATTGTAAGATGAAACGTTCAGGGCGTAATTATCGATGTGATTGGTTGTCAAAGACGTAATGATTGAAAGAACAGAGTGCAATATGTGGCCGCATGTACTATTAAGAATACCAAGTAACTTTCTCGCCATATGACATAGCCAGTGGGCCTGACTGTAGATACGCAGGGAACGTAGTACTCTATCAGGAGGTTTATATACAAGGAATTGGAGGGCAAGCCGGAATTGGAATTCCAAAACCTAATCGCCGGCCGTGCTGACCGAGCGGTTCTAGGCACTTCAGGCCGGAACCGCGCTACTGTTACGGTCGCAGCTTCGAAACCTACCTCGAGCATGGATGTGTGTGATATCTTTAAATTAGCTATGTTTAATTACACTACTGGACATTAAAATTGCTACACCACGAAGATGACGTGCTACAGACGCGAAATTTAACCGACAGGAAGAAGGTGCTGTGATATACAAATGATTAGCTTTCCAGAGTGTTCACTGAAGGTTGGCGCCGGTGGTGACACCTACAACGTGCTAACAGGAGGAAAGTTTCCAACCGATTTCTCATACACAAACGGCAGTTGACCGGCGTTGCCTGGTGAAACGTTGTTGTGATACCTCGTGTAAGGAGGAGAAATGCGTACCATCACGTTTCCGACTTTTATCAAACTCCGATTGTAGCCTATTGCGATTGCGGTTTATCGTACCGCAACATTACTGCTCGCGTTGGTCGAGATCAAATGACTGTTAACAGAATATGGAATCGGTTGGTTTAGGAGGGTAATACGGAACGCCGTGCTGGATCCCAACGGCCTCGTATCACAAGCAGTCGAGATGTCTGGCATCTTATCCGCATGGCTCTAGCGGATCGTGCAGCCACGTCTCGATCCCTGAGTCAACAAATGGGGACGTTTGCAAGACAACAACCATCTGCACGAACAGTTCGACGACTTTGCAGCAGCATGGACTATCAGCTCGGAGACCATGGCTGCGGTTACCCTTCACGCTACATCACAGACAAGAGCGCCTGCGATGGTGTACTCAACGACGAACCTGGGTACACGAATGGCAAAACGTCATTTTTTCGGATGAATCTAGGTTCTGTTTACAGCATCATGATGCTAAAATGTAAACTTTCACGGCCGGAAATATCATGTCCATTATAATTATCCGGGCTGTTATGCCGTGGTCGGTTGATGAATGCTGTGGTGATTCCCAACGTTTCGTCTCGCTACTGACTTAGCGAGCCAGTGTGTGTGTTGGATCTTCCATCAAGCTACGGACCCCCTTGAAGATGTCTCCCGCAGTCGGAGACGAAACGTTGGGAATCACCACAGCATTCATCAACCGACCACGGCATAACAGCCCGGATAATTATAATGGACACAGCATCATGATGGTCGCATCCGTGTTTGGCGACATCGCGGTGAACGCACATTGGAAACGTCTGTTCGTCATCGTCATACTGGCGTATCACCCGGCGAGATGGTATGGGGTGCCATTGGTTACACTTCTCGCTCACATCTTGTTCGCATTGACGGCACTTTGAACAGCGGACGCTACATTTCAGATGTGTTAAGAGCCGTGGCTCTACTCTTCATTTGATCCCTGCGAAAACCTACATTTCAGCAGGATAATGCACGACCGCATGTTGCAGGTCCTGTACGGGGCTTTTTGGATACAGAAAATGTTCGACTGCTGCCCTGGCCAGCACATTCTTCAGATCTCTCACTAATTGAAGACATCTGGTCAATGGTGGCCGAGCAATTGGCGCGTCACAATACGCCAGTCACTACTCTTGATGAACTGTGTGTATCGTGTTGAAGCTCTGTTTGATTCAATGCCCAGGAGTATCAAGGCCTTATTACGGCCAGAGGTGGTTGGTCTGGATACTGATTTCTCAGGATCTGTGCACCCAAACTGCGTGAAAATGTAATCACATGTTAGTTCTAGTATAATGTATTTGTCCAATGAATACCCGTTTATCATCTGCATTTCTTCGGTGTAGCAATTTTAAGGGCCAGTAGAGTAGTTTTAAGTTCGAGGGGACTGATGACCTCTGATGCTAAGCCCCATAGTGCTCAGAGCCATTTTTAGCCAAAATCTAATCAGTGTTGCAATGCCCATAACAGGAAAAGTGGTGTCGACGCCATAAAACCTGGAATACGGAAGAACGGAAGAATGTCATTTCGTCGGATGAATCTTGTTGCGCAGTTTATTCAACTTCTGGCCGAGTGTACGTCCAAAGAGTGAAACAATGCGGTGGTTAGGTGAGGATCTTGTCAGACTATCAGGAAATTCCATGGACCCTATGTATACTCTGCAAGTTCGCGATACTGCGAAGAGTTATGTAACTTCTCTGGTTCGTCTGGTGCATTTTTTGGTACAATGCTTTTTCCCAATAGTGATACAGCGTTCCTGCACGACAGAGCACGTGTTTACACACCTTGAACCACGCGGGATTGGTTTTGCGGGCACGATGATTAATTGTCACCTCTCCTCTGCACCACACTCTCAAGGTCTCAATATTGTACAGCCTTTGTGGTATGTTTTGGTGAGAGGGTGCATGATCGCAATCAACTCCAACAACGTCACCTGAACCTCCTACCTTTTTGCACTGAATGATGGTGTTGGACGCTGTTGAACATGCAGGACCTCTGTTTATTCATTCTGAGACGGCAGAGGGCTGTTTTGAATGCCAACAGTTTTCCTTGGCCGTTTTATGTATTGTAATGTGTTGTGTTCTTGGTGTTTCGATATTTTTCTTTACCCCCTACCAAGTGAACAAAGCAGACCAGTACATCATACAAACCCAGCGGCAGCTTCAACCATACATTGGCGATTACCTCACAAACGCTTGTTTTGCTGAACCAACTTCTCTTGAAGGCTTCCTGGGATATTAATATTTTGATGAGTTTCTGGGTTTAATTACTAACGATAGGCTTATTTCTCGTTTAACTGGTTTTTAGTCTGTTCTAGTGTGAAAGGAACGCTGATGTAGAACTTGTCTCACACTAACACTGAGGATTGAGGTACTGCATTCGATACATATAACAACAGCATGTGGCACGAGAACCGCATCTGCGGTACTTTAACTAGCGGACTCTGGGGGCCATGCCTCTCATTTCTAAAACACTGACAGTTTTCGCAAGGGCTTGATCTTATACCTCAGGCGGGCAACCCGCTGCCCGCGGGCCGGATCCGACTAACGATTGGTGTCAGTCCGGCCCGCGGAAGAAATTCGTGGGAGAGAGAGCGAGGTGTTTGGATTATACTCCGTCGGTGACACATTTTCGTATATTTCCGCCGATACTCGACTCGCTACATGCGTACTGTTTTCTTATTCGCCGTACAATCTGTTAAATTTTTAGTACGGTCTGCTGTCATGGTTTTAAGCACTTTCGGTCATTTCATACAGTGCTGACAACATATGATTCGTGAATATCATCGGGAATGGTAGAAATGTCACGTGGGGGTCCTCATACGTTCAACATTATTGTTAATACGTCACTATAACGACCGTATGATGGCAGGTATTGTGGTATTGTCAATACTGGAAATACCGAAGAACAGTTTTGATGCCCACCAAAATAATTGCAGTATTATCAATTTATAGTTATCGTATGAGGGCAAGTATTATCCGTTTGACAATTCTTCAGTCTGTACGAATGCATGCTTTCCAGGATATATCCGTTAATAAAACAATCTCGGGTTTCAAGCCGCGTCAAGTGGTATACTGCCCACGAGAATGATGGAGAATATTTTAACCAAACTGACGGCGTGGCGATGGGAAGTCCATTAGCTCCAGTAGTAGCCAACCTCTTTATGGAGCATTTCGAAGACATCACCTTGGACACGGCTCCTGCAAAGCCGAGCTGTTTTTATCGCTACGTCGACGATACCTTCGTTATTTGGCCACATGGACAAAGAAAGGTAGAAGAGTTCCTGGAGCACCTCAACAGCATCCACGACCACATCACCTTCACAATGGAAGTAGAGAGGGAGGGTTCCCTGCCGTTCTTGGTCGTGCTTGTCCGCCGTAAACCCAATGGGTCTCTAGGTCATAGCGTTTACCGCAAGCCCACCCACACGGATCGGTATGTGCACGCTTCCATCATCCAGCACAGAAACAGTCAGTTCTGAAGACCTTAGTACCTCTACCTCAAACCGTCTCAGACGCTGAAAACTTGCCGAGAGAAATGAGCCACTTACGCAAAGTTTTTAAGGAAAACGGTTACAACAACAAACAGATCTCGCAAGCAGTGTCATCCATGCCTCAGAGGAAGCAGACATCTGAAGAAGACACCAAGCAGGGAAGATTAGTCGGCTCCTGAAGACGCATAAAATAGACACAGTCTTCAGGCCTCTGGCAAACGTCCGGCATCTAATGAAATCTTTGAAAGACGATGTAGGCCTCAGAACGAGAGGAATTTACAAGATATCGTGTGGATGTGGGCAGTTCTATGTCGGCCAGACTGTTCGCACTATTGAACAGCGCCGCACAGAGCATGAAGCACGGCAGTGACAACCACATGACAGTCACCCACTTGACAATGGCAGAGGAGCTCTCTGCCGAAAGCTCGTGGGCAGTATACCACTTGACGCGGCTTGAAACCCGAGAATGTTTTATTAAATTCTTCACTCCGTTGCTTGCGTTTTTTCCACTTTTCCCTCTGTATAATAAATTGCGGCAATGTAGACTTTTAAACATTTTAAAATGTACAAAAGAATGATGGCTTAATTTATTTTGTGTTACGGACATGATCTACGCCTATGCCATCAGTCATCAAATGTGTTTTGGGAGAACAACCTAGAAAATGCTTGCTAATAGTGTTTGTGGATATTATCACACAAAATTTCAAATACTCAAATGACTTGTATGTGGTCAAAAACCACGGGGTTACTCCTAATTGCTTGTCGTCTGGGGTTGCCTATTATATTGCCTCAAATTATTTTACTGTTCTTTCTCGAATTAAGGGAAAGTTTAGTATCTTTTGCCCGAAAAAAGCATGTTCTTAGAGAATATTTTTCTCGGGATTTATTATAGATATCAATGTCAAATTTGGTCAAAATGTTTATTGACATTTCCTCTAAAAACTGAAATTTTTTCGACCGGGAATGCCGAAGAGCAAAGGCGGAAGTGCCGTCAGAACGAAATAAAATTTCGATGTAGACTTCCACGCGCGGTATGTCACAGGTCACCCGGCTCGCCTGAAATCAAAATTGAGTTGACGTTCGCGAAGTCTATAAGATTCTTTAGGAGTTGTACCTAGCTTAAGTTATTTGGACCAATGGAAACATTTGAAGAAAAATAGGGCTTTTTCATCGATTTTTCGAATTAGTCGGCTAAGTAAAATTATTTAAAGTTGATGGGTCGGAATAAAAGTGATACAACTCCTAGAAAATTTAGTTAGCTTCGTCGGAAACAAAGAACGATGCCAATCGGTTGAGTGGATTTGAAGTTACCATACCGCGCGATAAAAAAAAAAAAAAAAAAAAAAAAAAAAAAAAAAAAAAAAAAAAACGTCATTTCGAGAAAAACGCGTTTGAAGTTTTGACTACATATAAATGCAATACTGTGCAAAATACGTACCTGCTATTCCGGGTCAATAAACCATTCCTTCCTCTTCCTCATAGAGGGAGTTCTGCTCGATCTGAGCCATCCTGCGCTGCTCCAGAGCCGCTCGTACGGCCGATTACAAGCGGTTTTCGACCGCTTGAATCCGGTGGTCGTCCGAATGCTTGGCGAACTGCGTCGAATAGAGTCCCTGGGTGACGTCCATCGCCGTCATGGTCATCAGAATTGCTGAATGCCCTTCGCTGAAGCTGCTCCCTGCCAGGAAAGTCGCAGTCTCCACAGTCTTCGCACCAGAATGCAAATGCTTGGGGGCTAACTTCCAAACGAACGCGTTCAACCTTTCATTTGAACTCTGTTTGTTTCCTCCCAAGCACCGGTACAATAGCTCGTCCTCCGAAAGAAAAAAGAAACTGGTGCGTAAAAAAGGCCGATTTCAGGCAGGTGCAGTTATTTTGTTCAACCGTGAATAACCAACATTTCCTTTCCGTATTCGGAAAAACCGTTTCAGGGGTGGATTCTAAATAATTTCATGGATCCAAAAATGAAATTTAAAAAAAATCGATTTTTTAAACCAAAATACAGTAAACCTCCTCTTAAGGTTAATAAATAAATCTTGTTCATTGCGGACATACGAGAACACTGCAACTGTTGAAACTGAATCTAATTTATAATGCGTTAATGTGGAAGGATTAGTGAGGAAGGGAAAGCAGTAGGCACCTGATGAGGAGATGATGTTAAACATTTTATGATAGACATGATGGTTTATCTCAGTAAAAAGTGGTTGCAGGCAGGCCTAGAGAAGCCGCCGAAACCGAGTGCGCTGCTGTCCAAGAGAGCAGGAGAGGAGAGCGTCTAACAGGTAGTAATGGGGAGCTCCTGAATGAGTCGTTCAAATGAACGCTTCACTCCTGTGAAGTGTGAACTAACCATTCAATTTCAATGAACTGGTACTTCAAACTCTTCACAGATAGCACACTACACACTTTTTTCTAGTTCACTCACTCTCTTCCCCTCTCCCTCACCCACTTCACTCCTCTCTGTCCTGCCTGTCGACGAATCACGCGGTGTTAGTGGGGAACGATAGCTTTATGACGGGTGGGGGAGGTGAGGGGTGAGCAGAAGGCAGCGTCAGCTGCTACCTGCAGTGCTGACATCATTACCCGTGACTATTTTTGCAGTTAAACTTCGCGTCTACGGGTAGCCTACCGTTGGCAGCGCTTGAAGACAAATGAATATTAAAGATAGAAACGAAGTGGCTATCTGTGTGAGCACGCAGAGCAAACATGAAAATAAAAGGTTTGTTAATAACACTGAAAGAGGGATTTTACCTGAAATCGTACCAGTGACTACAGGTGACAGTTTACGTTTTGAATCTAGTGGGTTATTATTGTCAACAAAAATAAAATCTACAGGAAAACTTCTGAATAATTACTTAACGTAGGTATATAGACTTTGTGACAGTGTTAAACATACTCATTCTATTTTGGATTAAATTTTAAAAGGAACATAAAATTGGACTGCATTTCGTTGGTAACCCTATTTTTCAGTTCATTAATACAACAAATAATGTTTCATTTGACAGATAAAGACTTTTTTGGGCGCTTCATGAGAAAATGTCGGGCAAGATTAAATGTAGTACCTTCTTTATATGTGACAGCCTTCTCTGTTTATCTTTCCTTTGTCCCCCCTTTTTTTTTCTTTATTGTCATTTTGAAACCTGTATACAGGCAGACACATTGTTCAGACACTTGGACACAGACAGAAACGCCCTTTGTCCCCTTCGACCATGCTGTATTCAAGATAACTCAGACGCTGTAAGAGCGTAAAACGTTGCGTGCACGTTACTCCATAGTTCCGTCATCTGCTGGTAAAATTGTGAAGTATTACGAAGCTTTATTGTACGAGCGAGGCGAAGCGAGCGTAGCAGCGGCTGAGCGGCGAACTGGGCAACTTCGCTAGGCTTCCGTACTTCACGAATGAACTACTTCATTTGAACGCTTCACGGCAAAGAGTGAAATGAATGAAGTAGTTCACGGGAATGAACGAGTTCGACCCACCTCTACTAACAGGGTCGGAAGCTGCCAGCGGAAGACAGCTGACGGCGTGTCCGCTCCCAGATGCTGGCCGCGCCTCCACCACCACGTGACCACCTCCAGAGCTCCCTATTGGACAGCCAAATTGTAGACGCGCGGTTCGGTAGCGTTACCTCGTCAGCAACGCCTGAGTTTAGCTGCTGATGGTTCAACACGTGAGTTTCGAAGTGGTTCTGTCCGTGATTTACGAGCAGATACTAACCGCCAGGCAAACGTCACTGACGAACATGCATTGAAATATAGAAAATAAAATTTTTATAATATTACATCCATTCAGTAACGGCCCCCACTGTAAAAATGAATTAGCTGCAACCACTTGCCTTTATAGACGTTTATTTTTCCTTAATATCATTTCAAGAAGCCTGGCCTCCCATCTTCAGGTGTTTGCATTTATTTACGTGTCGGGAACATATTTCTTTACTAACGACGTTGCAGAATTTTGCAGCGGAATGTTTTAAGACATTGATTATAAAATGTCGTAAGTAAAGACAGCAACGCTGACGGTGGGTGAATAAATGCCGACATCTGAAGATATGGTGAAGATAAACTAAATGTACTCTGAAAAGCGTCTGTTTTAGTCATAATTTGTTGGCACGCCATGGCGAGAAAGGAGTGTCATTCACATCGACGCGTCACTCAATAAACGGTAAAGTTACGGACGCTGTAATCTTGACTTCATGCGCTAGAAACGCTGCAGTCGCGTGACGTAACGAGACGTCCCACCCATGAGCTAAGGTAGGTATGTGAATCACGCCCGTAGGTCACCAAAGATTTTCCATGTCTGATTTATACCAACGAGCGGTACACCACTGATTTGTACCCAGCTTTCAAAACCCATTAAAAAATAATACCATGCCACGGAAAATGCTTTAGTACTTCAATATATTGGTTGACCAGAAGTTTACACTAATGACTATAACAAAATTATGTATTCATCTGCGTGCTATCAGCTGTCGGTTACCTCTTGTCAACAGCTTGAACCGTAGATGGTTCAAATGGCTCTGAGCACTATGGGACTTAACATCTATGGTCATCAGTCCCCTAGAACTTAGAACTACTTGAACCTAACTAACTTAAGGACAGCACACTACACCCAGTCATCACCAGGCAGAGAAAATCCCTGACCCCGCCGGGAATCGAACCCGGGAACCCGGGCGTGGGAAGCGAGAACGCTACTGAACGACCACGAGCTGCGGACGTGAACCGTAGAAGTGATGTTCATATTACAGGACTCAATAAGAGAGCGCGACAGTTTCTCAGAAGAGTTTGTAAGTGCAGCATTACTTTTTTGTAGACTTTTATTCGTTCACGAGAGGAACGTACGAACAACGATGGTGTCAACGACTAATGCTTTCACTTTTATGACAAAAAAAAAGAACATTGGCTGTATAAGGACGGCTCTCGCCGTTGAGGAACAAACTGCAGCGTTGCTAGGTTTCGGGACGCTTGTAATGGAATTACCCCTGTCGCGCTCTGATCCCCCTGCGGAATTGCAGAGAGTCGTGACGCGCCCGAACAATGGATTGCGCTGTTAAGTCCCGTAATTGGTCCGTTAATTGCTATAGCGTGCTCGCGGTAGCCAGGTAAAGCGTTCATCGGCGCAGAATTTGCTCTCCATGTGTAAACGAGATTTGAGTTTTGCTCTGAGATGGTCCTTCACGAATTCCACATCATTGTCGCTCTTCATCAGTAGCTGTGCATCCTACAAATGTCTGTTCACTTCTGTCGAAAATGATTCCAAGCATTATCACTGCTAACGATGAACAAATTTTAGTTTGTCACTGGACCGCAATTACTGCAGTTATGATTTTTTTTTTTTTTTTTAGCAGCAGCATTATTTCTGTAGGGTCCCTGGTAGGATAAGGGCATATTTAATGAATCTAATGGAGTTTGGAGTCATAAAAAAGCGTCTCTAGGACACATTTTTTTCATGTTTTGCAAATATTGTTTGTCTAGGTGTATCAAAATTTTGGAAGTGCATAGTGGATTCAAAATACTGAGACCGATAAATGTAGCTAATCAATAAACTGGCGACTCAGAGAATTTTGTACAGGCTCGAGTTTTTCGTTAATTTTACCTTGCTGCTGATGTTACGCTCTTAGTCATAAATTGTAAGTTATTCACCACACTAGGTCAGCGATCAAAATTAACATATTGTTTAATTTTGATGAAATTTTACAAAATACTTCTGTGATTATGTGGGCAATATGAATCATACATGTTGCACTGTTAAAATTTCAACAGAAGTCTTCGATGTGTGTGTGACCATATGACGATACAGTAAAGCCACCAACGCTACGGTGAAAGTTATAAGCAGGGTGAATCAGGGCTGCTCTGATAAAATTTTCCAGCAATAGAATCTGTGACGTTAGTAGTCTTATCACATCATGACGTGGTCCCACGACCAGCATTATCTTATTGAAATGTACATCTGCGCTAAGAACTATGCTCATAGTGTAGTAATAGAGGGTCGTTCATTTAACCAGAAGACGCTCTCCGTCCGTATGCTAGAGGATTATATAGTATGAATTTATTGTTGTTTTCCCTCCGTTCGAATACGTCGGTCATCTATCTTCTAATGTCGAAAAACGTCGTATTAGTTGGTATAAGGGCGTAGTTGGCACTGCTATGATATTCTACGTTCCTAATGTACACAGTGCGTTCCCATTATTTGTGTAGTTATACTATTTCCATAAATGTGAATGCAAGTACACGTTTTGCTTAAAAGGTGTAAGTCTACGATTCACTGCTTGGATTATGGAATCACCAAATGAGAATGATATTCTATTTAAAAAACGCAAAGGCCTAATGCGGCGTATGTGACCTACCTTGGCAGCGAGGAAGAGGGAGGTATACTCAATGCAAAGCAAAGAAAACGCTCCAACTGCTTAAAAAGATACCTTCCTTAGAAGAAAGAGCTCGATCGTAGGAGGTAGTCGTGATGCAGGCAGTAGAATACTGCACTCTTTAATTAAAATTTTGAAACATTTCCTCCTAAGAATCATACTAGAAATAGGTCTACAATTTGGCCGTCGGAAGAGAACGAGGATGAGTGAGAAACCATTAAACACGACTACAGGTCGGTTAAAAAAATTGTTAGGCGCTCTGATGTTTTGCCGGCCTGTTTATAACTTCCAGAATTCTCGAGTTTCTGATCAGGTCGTTAACAACAGTATCCACATCGGTATCCAAAAGACACCTGACGGTGGGTGACGGAGGGAGATTCTGGCACTACTAACTGATCCTCCCTTCCTGTTCTACTCGCAAATGGCGGTGGGGGAAACGATTGTCGATAAGGCTCTGTATTAGCTCTAATTTCCCCAATTTTCTCCTCGTGGTCGTTTCGCGAGACGTTTATGTGTGGAATTAATACGCTGTCTCTCTGTTCCAAGGGAAGGGTCCCCCGAAATTTCGATAGTGAACCTCTGCATGATGTGCAACGTCTTTGTGGTAGTTATATGGATATGGTGTCTGTTCTTTCAGACATGAGCGAAAGAACAGACACCTTATCCATATAAGTATATAGTTCTGGCAATACCAGCCATGACCTTCTTCTTCTGTGTGGATGCACACATATTACCCGAACTCTTACAGGACTTGGTCAGAATGTCTTTCAGGAGTAATGAGTGTGTTGGGTAGGGACACTACAAATGTAGTGTGTGAACATATAAGGTGAGAATGTGGGTCTCACAGGATGCATGTGCGAGATAGTCCCTGCAGTCGCACTATCCTCTGTGCCCTTGGTGGCTCCGATGGATAGAGCGTTTGCCATGTAAGCAGGAGATCCCGGGTTCGATTCCTTGTCGGGGCACACATTTGCACCTGTCCCCGTTGATGTATATGAATACCCGGCAGCAGCTGAAGGTATTAATATATAATTCTAATTCCTTTGTAGTAGTGTCTGCGACTGGAGTTTGTTGAGAATCTCGCTAACGCTCACGCGCCGAGTATACGATCCGGTGACGGGATGCGCCGCTCTTCGATGAATGTTCTCTGTCTGTTCTACCAGTCCTACCACTTAAAGATCTCAGATTGCGACAAATACTCAAGAACTGTCGAACAAGTCTCTTAGAACCTAAAATTCTCAGATTGCGAAAAACACTCGAGAACGGCCAAGCAAGCGCCCTGCACCACACTTCTTTCGTAGCTGAGTTGTCGTCGTGTCACTAGGGCCTCCCGTCGTGTAGACCGTTCGCAAGAGTGCAAGTCATTCTATTTGACGCCTCTTCGGCGGCTTGCGCGTCTACGGGGATGAAATTATGATTATTAGGACAGCACAACACCCAGTACTTGGGCGTAGAAAATCTCCGAACCAGCCGGGAATCGAACCCGGGCCCTTAGGATTCCCATTCTGTCGCGCTGACCTCTCGGCTACTGAGGGCGGACGGCCGAGTTGCTCTTCCTTAAAATTTTTCATATGTATCTCAGTCTGGCATCTGCTTGGCCTACAGTTTGTTTCATGTGATCCTTCCACTTTAGGTCCCCACGGATAGTTACTCCCACATATTTTACGCTTCATCGAGCCACTTGTCAGCAATAGTGTTGTTGTAAAGTAGTGAATACCTTTTCCTGTGTGTGCGCAGTGTGTTACATTTATTTCCAATATTTCGGCAAGCAGACTGATTGCCATCTTAAGTGGTTTCTGATTACTGCTACACTGCTGGAGTTGGCACCCTATGTTGATTGGTTATGGCCCCTCCATCACTCCGCTCTTTTCGATATCTCATTAGCCGGTGCAGCAGACGATGCACGATACAGCTGCACGAAATTACGGTAGTTCGCTGCTCAGACCGAGATTTCACACAACTGTTATGTACACCGCCAGCTGCAGCCATATGGTGCATTGGATCTGAAGATCATCGGCATAACAGGCTGAAACCGGTCATTATTTTAAAGAAATGAATATTGCGATTTGGACTGTTTTATTAATTGATATTTTATAATAGAACGCTGTAAAAGTTCCGAAACGTATTTTCGACAGTTATGAATGTTTGTCGAAACTGGCAGTCTTTCATTAGCTTCTAGATCGTCACCACGTGGGTATACATCAACAAATGTGGCCGATAGCGATCGCACAATCGCGTATTGTTCACTATACAAGCTGAATAATGCTTCTGACTCCCCGCATCAAGTTCTAATTAAGACTTACGGCACCACGAAAAAGCAGCAAGTGACAAAATTGTGCTAATGGGTCTTTGTAGAATGTCCTGAAAGGATCGTTCTGGGATGTTAGGTTTTCAGGCTCTGTTGAAAATTTATCGACAAACAGACAACTTCCTCGTGAAGTCAGACTTCTGTCATCTCTGTTTTGCACGTAGTGTATAAGTTATTAACGAAATTTTGAATATACTCGCAGATAGGAAGGTAAAAATATTCATATAGTTACATTACCTTCGTTTATCCTTCTACCTCGAAACGCGAAAAGAGGACTTCAAATCAAATTACACTCACTAGCTAATAAAATTTTCTCTTTAGAATTTAGTCACCACAGCTTCTTCTTTTTACTCTTCATAGATTATTCTAGGTAATTTTGGAGTATAACCTAGGCACCACCACACCTTGATGGCGTGGCATATCTTTATAGTGAGCTGCGAAATAGTATAACTGTTTAGCACTGTGCCTGTCAATGTCACTCTTGGAAAGTTAGTCTATTAATCAAAATATCCACGGGTGTACTGCCGGTCTACAGTGTCCAACGGGCACAATATTTCGGCGATCATACATGTCGCCATCATCAGGTGAACTGACGCACTGAGCTCCTGTGAACGTGCCGGTACGGAGATCCGTACGCAATGGCTGCTCAGGGGGAACTAGGTTCGGTCGTGGCGGCGGCCAATTTAAATACCCTCCGCCCGCGGCGCGCTCCCCCCGCCATCCGCGCCCCGCGCCGCGGTCGCGCGGTGGAACAGATTGCGACAGCGTCTGAGATGACGTCGGAGTGGTGGCTCTGTCCGCCGTGGTCGTCACAACTATACGTTTGCTCGATTTACTCTTGATTAACCCAATCGCTGGTTCCCAAGCGTTGCTAAGATTATAGCCACAGTCACGGTTTATGAGGTCGTCATTGGTGCGAATTTCGAACAACGCTGTCCCAGTATCTCGACGTCTGTACCAGAATCCTCGTGCGTTCATACTCCATAGCGTGATTTTCCGACAAACAATGTTCAGCGACCGCCGACTTGCTCGGATACATCAGTCGAGTGTGCCTCTGGTGTTCACGGCATCGATCCTCGACGGTACGTATCGTCTATTGTTCAAATCTAACCTAGTCCTTAAGAAAGTAAATCCATTAGACGTTAAAGTACTGCTGCATATGGATTCTGGTATACTGTAAACAGTAATCAGATTTTAGACATTAACGTTTCATTACCGTACAGTTCGTAGGCTTTGATTCGTCAACAGATGGCAGCTTAAGTTGTATTACTTTTGGTAAATCAGGGACTTTGTTAAGTCCATCATTATTTAGCGTCAGTGTAGCGTCACGGAAGCAGTCTGTGTAAACATGTTTAACGTAACGTTCTGCTATGTTTCGCAGGTGAAATCATGCTGTTTAGGAGTGTTGTCGGAGAAGGAATAAAGCAGTTGTGACATCGAAATCACCGAGTGGGGTAGCGCGGTGTTTACCCCAATGGACTCACATTCGGTAGGACGACAGTTGAAAGCCTCGTTCGGCCATCCTGATTGAGTTTTTCCGTGATTTCCCCAAATCGCTTAGGGTAAATGCCCGTGTAGTTATTTCTAAAGGGGGCGGCCGCTTTCCTTATCCATCCTTCTTTACTCTGAGCTTGTGCTCCGTCTCTAATGACCTCGTTGTCGATGGGAAGTTAAACACTAATCTCCCTTCTCTTCCTCCACGTTGAAATTCGATTCCATCTGTTGTGTGGCACCAGGCACAACTCAGAAGAGGAGCAGACATTACATTTTTTTTGAAAACTGGAAGCTTGTATGCGTCCAGCAAATCAATCCAAAGAAAAACTAAGATACATATCACTATATAATTTCTTGCCCCGTACTGTTTTCTGTCTTGCAATTTGTATCTGTCCACATCTACAATCATTCTCTACAAAATACTGAATCACTAAGAAATGCAACAGTATCAGTTTTTACGGCTTATTTACGTTCAATTAACGTATGCAGCGGGGAAGGAAAGACTGTTTAGCCCTTTGAGCTTCATTGGTTTCAACTTCAAAGCACCATTTTATTAATTTGGTTACAGGTAAAGGTGGCTTTAGCACGAAACCACAGATGCTACTGAAGCCTTCAATCTGTGCTTTATTAGCGTCGCTTGTTTAGAGCCAAGGCACTGGTGCTTGAAACCAAATTGATAAAACGTTGGTTTTAGGCAGAAAGCACCGTGTCCAAGGGTTAAGTCAGCATATAATGTAAACAATGTTTCTACATACATAAACTTTTGCAATTATATTTGTTAAATGCGGACGGATTTCTAATTGGCAATGGAGGAAAAAAAAGTCCCATGAATATGTGTCCGGAAATGCATCGTTGCCACGGCAGATGGCGCTGACGAGTGAAAGTCCCTCAGATCATGAGTTGCGTGTTCGTTACGGATTTCAGGCTGTGTGACTAACCCAGCGTACGGTAAGCAGCAGAATGGTCCGGTATTCATGTAGGGAAGAAGCCGTGATGGTGTTTGTGTACCGTCAAGCAGGTGCAAATGGTCGAGAGGCCGCATATGATTATAGAAGACGGTCCTCCAAATCTGGTGTACGAACGTTCGTCTGGCTGGAAGAAACCATAATCACAAAAACGCCTAAAAAGGGCATTAAATGTTGTGTGATATGGTTGGTGTCTGTGAGGATACTCTTTTTGGTACAGCTGAACTGCCTCTCGACGGTTTCCACCTGCATCGCCGTACACAAACACCATCTTGGCTTCTTCCCGACATGAATACCGGACCATTCGGCTACTCACAATACGCCGCGTCAATCACACAGTCTGCAACTCACTAGGAACACGCAACAAGCGGTCAGAGGAACTTTCAATCGTTAGCGCCATCTTTCGTGGCCACGATGCTTTTCCGGTCACTTGGTCGTAGGACTTTTCTCTCCATTTCAAATCCGTCCCTGCAGTTTTGTCGGTTTTACTGATTTTAGTCCTGCGTCATTAAATGTGCTTGCCTCTGTAACTAACAAAGTAAATGGTGACAGGAAAATTTATTGTGGTAGGCCAACATAAGAAACGTTGCACTTTCTGTGGAGCTACGAACATAGTTTATTGTGTTCTTTTTCAAAAAGTTACAGCGAAGAGATACATTTTTTAAATGGACCAATACTTCTTTTTACCATTCGCTGTAATCATTTAAACGAGCTTAGAACAAATCAGTTTAAATCCCAATCCTGTCATGTTTAGTTTGAGACCTACAACCATTCATAGTTTCAGGGGCGGATACTACGCGCTGTACATAATACAGGGTGATTCAAAAAGAATACCACAACTTTAGGAATTTAAAACTCTGCAACGACAAAAGGCAGAGCTAAGCACTATCTGTCGGCGAATTAAGGGAGCTATAAAGTTTCATTTAGTTGTACATTTGTTCGTTTAAGGAGCTGTTGACTAGGCGTCAGCGTCAGTTGATGCTAAGATGGCGACCGCTCAACAGAAAGCTTTTTGTGTTATTGAGTACCGCAGAAGTGAATCGACGACAGTTGTTCAGCGTGCATTTCGAACGAAGTATGGTGTTAAACCTCCTGATAGGTGGTGTATTAAACGTTGGTATAAACAGTTTACAGAGAATGGGTGTTTGTGCAAAGGGAAAAGTTCTGGACGGCCGAGAACGAGTGATGACAATGTAGCACGCATCCAGCAAGCATTTGTTCGCAGCCCAGGAAAATCGACTCGCAGAGCTAGCAGAGAGCTGCAAATTCCACAATCAACTGTATGGAGAGTCCTACGTAAAAGGTTAGTTATGAAACCTTATCGTCTGAAATTGGTTCAAGCACTGTCTGCAGCTGATAAGATTAAAAGAATCGATTTCTGTGATTTTATCCTTGCTCAAATGGAAACAGATGAATCTTTCGTTTCAAAGATTGTGTTTAGTGATGAAGCAACTTTCCACACTAACGGGAAAGTCAACCGTCACAATGTCTGTATATGGGGCACTGAGAATCCGCGGGAAACAACTCAGTATGAACGTGACTCGCCTAAGGTGAACGTTTTCTGTGCCATTTCAGCCAATAAAGTTTTTGGTCCCTTTTTCTTCGAAGGTGCTACTGTAACTGGACTACAGTATCTGGAGATGTTAGAGAACTGGCTGTTCCCTCAGCTCGAACAAGAAGCACAACAATTCATATTTCAGCAGGATGGAGCGCCACCACATTGGCACTTATCTGTCCGTAACTACCTGAACGTCAACTACCCGAGGCGATGGATCGGCCGCCAGGCAGCCCGTGACAGAGCACTTCATCACTGGCCTCCAAGAAGCCCTGATCTTACCCCTTGTGATTTTTTCTTATGGGGGTATGTTAAGAATATGGTGTTTCGGCCACCTCTCCCAGCCTCCATTGATGATTTGAAACGAGAAATAACAGCAGCTATGAAACTGTTACGCCTGATATGCTACAGAGAGTGTGGAACGAGTTGGAGTATCGGGTTGATATTGCTCGAGTGTCTGGAGGGGGCCATATTGAACATCTCTGAACTTGTTTTTGAGTGAAGAAAAACCTTTTTAAATGCTCTTTGTAATGAAGTATAACAGAAGGTTATATTATGTTTCCTTCATTAAATACACATTTATAAATTTGTGGTATTCTTGTTGAATCACCCTGTACAGTGCGCCTTCTAAACCAACGTCGGTCGAGCTGTAACGTCACCGTTGTCACGAAGCAACAAGCCTCCACGATGCGCGGTTAGACCGTCGGCTCTCGCCGTACACGGACGTATAGGCGACTTGTCGAAACTCACAAACAAACGGGCTTCAGTGTCCGACGGTTACTGGCAGCGGATGAAGATGGTATATTCGTATAAAGAGTACCTTGAGATGTTGCTGATGCTCAGCGAATGCCGACGCCATGCTACTGAAGCAGCCATGGCGTAGAACGTGAGATATCCTAACACAAGAGCTCCGGCAGCCATTAAGTTCTGAAGTCCCGAAAAACGACCAAGGAAAACAGGCTGGTCGACAAGCGCCGCAGTAACAGACGAAGAGCAGCAAGAAGTGAGGAGACGGAGGTGTTTGTTTTAGCTGTAGTACACCACGATCACAACTTCAGCTTACGAGACACGGCTGCTGTCGCAGGTTTCAGCCGTACTGCCTGTCGCTGACACAGGAGCGGGGTGGGAGCGACTTCAGTCGCAGAGATACTTTCTGTGATCGGGCCATGCGTAATTTCTGTATGGACTTCTTAAAAGTGTTACATCGTCTGTTGAGCTCAAGTTCATACATTATAGAGAAGTGAACCGTCATAACACGCGCCATTGGGGCCGCAGACAATCCCCTGTGGATACGACTTGTGGCACATCAACGTAGGCGTCTATTAACGCAAGGCGTGGAGCCCTTGGGGACGAAATCATCGGTCCACACTACTTCCCACGTATGCCACCAGGTGAGATGTTGCAGGCTTTTATAATCAACAATTTGGGTGCTCTTCTCGAGCATGTGTGCCTAGACATCAGAGTCCATATATGGATGCAGCACAGTGGTTATCCAGGCTATTCTGCGCATGCTATTGTGCGAGGACCGCACGGTGGTCCGATTTAACACCAGCAGATTTCTTTTTGTGGGCATATTCAAAAAACCGTGTTCATGTCACCAAGATCCGTGACACAGGAGACGTTACATGTCGTCCGCAGATTCTTTAGAGGACGCATTGCGTTGTGCATTCAGGAACATTGACACACATTGGAAAACCTAATTTAAATCAACATTTCGTCTTTAGAAGGTCCGTCAGCACACAGTCACGTACGTACATATACAGCGTGTGGTATTTGCCCTGAAACTTTGAAGGGTTGTAGCTCCCAAACTAAACGTGATAGGAATGTGATTTAAATTTATTTGTACACAGTTGGTTTCAACGACTCGAGTGCATGTTAGAAAAAAAACTACTGTTGCATTTGAAAAACTGTATCTCTTTGCGGTAACTCTCTGGAAAATAACACAATAAATTATGTTTATAATACCAAAAGTGTACCGTTTCGTATGTTGACCTACCGCAATAAATTTTACCATCACACTTTACTTTGTAAGATAGAGAGCCAAACACTTTTACTGATACAATGTGTGTGTGTGTGTGTGTGTGTGTGTGTGTGTGTGTGTGTGTAAGTGTGTGAAGTCTGTACATATCTGATTTAAATCCTTTGTGAAGGCTGTAATTAATCTAATAACGTCCTCACAATCCCTATGGTGTGATACGTAGTGAGTGTAAGCATACTGCGAAAGCATCCGTACATTAACATTATAGCAGATGGACGGTTTAGACACATAAAAACACATACAAACACAGACACAGACAGACACACACACACACACACACACACACACACACACACACACACACATACTCACACACATTTTAAATTTCAGATCTTGATTTTGTTGGTAGGAATTGTACCTCAATTTATCTGGATTAGGGTCATACCAAGGTAAAATAGGAGCACTCGAGACAGCCGGTGTTAGAGGTGCGATCAGCATTAATCAGTATTACAACTAGATACTCCTCGTAACTGAAAAGAGGTAAACAAGAAGCAAAACATAGCTAAATGTTCCATGTGACATAATGTCCTAATTAAATGTTATTTGAATGTTTCCAAATACATACAACATGTAGTACTTGCATAGACTGAAAATTTGAGGGTAAACATAATCATTTGTGCCCAGAAAAGCATAGCTCCTATTTTTCAGTGCCTGGGATGGACAAAACTTGATAGAGTGAGCAGTTGTTGAGATCGCGTAGGTGTATTTTTATTCTTTATGGAAACTATAAATCGGCTCCCAGTCGTTTCCAAGGTCCTGCATATCTCTTAGCTTGTTCAAAAACTTGCCATAAAACAGATTTAGTTTGGACATTTTCTCTCACTGCGACTTCCGACAACGGGCTACAGCTATGTTTACCACTGCTTATGATGTGTACGTCTTTTTGGTTGTCTCTCTGTAGGCTATTTATTCTTCGGTGGAGATACACATATCAGCTAAATTTTTGGTCGATGCACTGTAATGCATTCTTTTGAGAACATTCGCTGCAGATGCTGTAGGATAACTTAAGAGACGGTGTCTTTCAAGAAATTAATTTTCAATGGTTGGAGGAATAAAAACTGGAACTTCCTGAGGAATGAAATATGTGCCGGGTCGATATTCGAGATTACGATTTGGGCTCTTCGCGGACAGTGCTAATGTGGTGTGTCCAAGGTGTCTGATTGGATAAGCGCAAAGGTAATGAATGTCACATTTTTCAAAACTATCAGCCAATTTCGCAACAGAATGAGCAGAGTAAAACGTCAGCCAGTTATATAATTGTTTGCCAGTAACTGGCTCAAATGGCTCTGAGCACTATGGTACTTAACTTCTGAGGTCATCAGTCCTCCAGAACTTAGAACTACTTAAACCTATCTTAAGGACATCACACACATCCATGCTCGAGACAGGATTCGAACCTGCGACCGTAGCAGTCGCGCGGTTCCAGACTGTAGCGCCTAGAACCGCTCGGCCATCCCGGCCGGCTTTACCAGTAACTGTTTATTTATCTCCACGACGGGTTACAAAGGTTTAAACCTCCAAAATCAGGTGGATTTACATTCGTTAGTATAACATTTGAGTGTATGTTGTGTTACGGTTCTTTGAAGGAACTTGTAGCACTGTCTCCAGTGGTCACAGGTTCCTTTCACTGTCGTAACACATCACATGTATACTGTCATATTGTGTTTTACAAAATATTTTATACTGTCATATTTTGTTCTACAAAATATTTTGTACTGTCATATTTTGTAAAACAGAATATGAGAGTATACATGTGATGTGTTACGACAGTGAAAGGAACCTGTGACCACTGGAGACAGTGCTACAGGATCCTCCAAAAAATCGTAACACAACACACACACACAAATGTCATACTAACAAATGAAACTCCTCCTGATGGTGGAGCTTTAATCCTTTGAACCGCGTCGTGGAAATAAATAGTTACTGGTAACAGTAAATTTGTTGTTTCATTTAATGTAAATGAACCTAAAATGTTCGCATTTAAAGTTAATCTGTTTGTCTAGTTGCATTTACAAAGCGCGTATTGCAAATGATATTGACCGGATTCCGCTCAGCAGTAGACTAGGAGTCTGTTCACGTTACCTGAGAGAAAAGCTTTTATACTGTCAGATTTTGCTTCCTTTTTGTGGCCTTTCATTCTGTGGTTTACGACATGTCATTTTGTTGACGTTTCCCGAAGCAACCAGCTAGTGAGAAATACTTGCCGAACATCCCATGCGCTTCGCCACAGGCACACCGCTCGCAAAACGCGCGGCCGTTACGCGCATCTGCTGGGTAGTGATCATAGCGGTGAAGAGCAAACACGTCAATCTCGACATGAATATTCAGTAGAGCATTGATCACCCTGCAGCTGAGCGGCAGGCGGAAGCCAGAAGCGGACGTAACTAGTCAGAGGATCAACGCTATCCGCTACCTGATTGCACTGCAACACCTACAAGTAGGGAACAAGGTTTAAAGTAACGACCTACACGTTCTGAACATTATATACCACTTAATTAATTTCGGCCGCAGGAAATTGGCTGCTACATAAATTTTGTAGCGAACTATAAGCAGTTCTTTTAGATATGTAGGCTAAATTACTTTAGAAGATGAGTCACATATACACTCCTGGAATTGGAAAAAAGAACACATTGACACCGGTGTGTCAGACCCACCATACTTGCTCCGGACACTGCGAGAGGGCTGTACAAGCAATGATCACACGCACGGCACAGCGGACACACCAGGAACCGCGGTGTTGGCCGTCGAATGGCGCTAGCTGCGCAGCATTTGTGCACCGCCGCCGTCAGTGTCAGCCAGTTTGCCGTGGCATACGGAGCTCCATCGCAGTCTTTAACACTGGTAGCATGCCGCGACAGCGTGGACGTGAACCGTATGTGCGGTTGACGGACTTTGAGCGAGGGCGTATAGTGGGCATGCGGGAGGCCGGGTGGACGTACCGCCGAATTGCTCAACACGTGGGGCGTGAGGTCTCCACAGTACATCGATGTTGTCGCCAGTGGTCGGCGGAAGGTGCACGTGCCCGTCGACCTGGGACCGGACCGCAGCGACGCACGGATGCACGCGAAGACCGTAGGATCCTACGCAGTGCCGTAGGGGACCGCACCGCCACTTCCCAGCAAATTAGGGACACTGTTGCTCCTGGGGTATCGGCGAGGACCATTCGCAACCGTCTCCATGAAGCTGGGCTACGGTCCCGCACACCGTTAGGCCGTCTTCCGCTCACGCCCCAACATCGTGCAGCCCGCCTCCAGTGGTGTCGCGACAGGCGTATGGACGGACGAATGGAGACGTGTCGTCTTCAGCGATGAGAGTCGCTTCTGCCTTGGGGCCAATGATGGTCGTATGCTTGTTTGGCGCCGTGCAGGTGAGCGCCACAATCAGGACTGCATACGACCGAGGCACACAGGGCCAACACCCGGCATCATGGTGTGGGGAGCGATCTCCTACACTGGCCGTACACCACTGGTGATCGTCGAGGGGACACTGAATAGTGCACGGTACATCCAAACCGTCATCGAACCCATCGTTCTACCATTCCTAGACCGCCAAGGGAACTTGCTGTTCCAACACGACAATGCACGTCCGCATGTATCCCGTGCCACCCAACGTGCTGTAGAAGGTGTAAGTCAACTACCCTGGCCAGCAAGATCTCCGGATCTGTCCCCCATTGAGCATGTTTGGGACTGGATGAAGCGTCGTCTCACGCGGTCTGCACGTCCAGCACGAACGCTGGCCCAACTGAGGCGCCAGGTGGAAATGGCATGGCAAGCCGTTCCACAGGACTACATCCAGCATCTCTACGATCGTCTCCATGGGAGAATAGCAGCCTGCATTGCTGCGAAAGGTGGATATACACTGTACTAGTGCCGACATTGTGCATGCTCTGTTGCCTGTGTCTATGTGCCTGTAGTTCTGTCAGTGTGATCATGTGATGTATCTGACCCCAGGAATGTGTCAATGAAGTTTCCCCTTCCTGGGACAATGAATTCACGGTGTTCTTATTTCAATTTCCAGGAGTGTATTTATAAGTGTATAATTTAGTGGTACACAATGCTGAAAAAAAGTTTTTCTGTTATGTGATAGACTAGAACATAAAATGTGTTCATTATAATTATCGAGTTTATACTAAGAAGTGATACGGTTTTCACCATGGCTGTTAGCAACCGTATACTAGTTTTAAGAAAGGATTAAAAAAACAACCAGTTGCACAAAAACGGCAGGTACCTTGACCTAGGTTTCCACACCTAGTAAGAGTGTCTTCATGAGAATGAAACGTTGGTAAATCGTAACATTACATAGCTAAAAGGCAGTAGTCAGAATACGGAGCAGCTATAATCGAGTGAAAAGTAAAATAAAACGTTTTAGCCTTTGCATATGTATCCATCTGCAAAAATTGTTTTTAGCAATGTAATTTTACGATTTACCAACATTTCATTCTGATGAAGACACCCCTATCCTAGGTGAATGTACCTACCATTTATGTGGCTGTTTAATCCTTTGTTGAGACAAAGAAGTGACATTGTAGCACCAGTGGAAAAAGATAGATAAGGCCTAAACAATCTAAAGAAAGCATAAAAATGGTACCTTAATGCAATGTGTAACGATCGCTAGCTACCAATATGCTGGATTTCGATAGGCACTTATTGGCATTTTAAATTTCTCTTTCCTACATGATTATAAATAACGAATATCGCTCCTCGTAGAGCGATCTTTTTCTACCAACACTTCTCGATGTGCCTCTTCTCGTAGACTGTGCATCTTAAATTTTTCTTTTGTAGCTATCCCTTTGCGCACCATCCATATGAATGAGACTACATCCCATTATATGAAATTGAGTATATTCTCTGGAGCTTATAAATAACAATAATGGAATAGTTTTGTTTGATTTAGAATAGCTAGTGTGGGGTGGATGGTTAATAATAATAATAATAATAATAAACCTCGTGGTGCCCCGGGAAAAGAATAGGCCTCCGGTATGTTCTGCCAGTCGTAAAAGGCGACGAAACGAACAAACCACTAATAGGGCTAACTCCCCTCTTAGTGTGATTAGTTGGTTCAGGACAGAACTAATGAAGCCTCGGACAAGCGCTCTCATGGTCGGGGACTACGTTTGAACCCTATGCCCGTCCACAATGGTAACGACACTGCTAGCCACACGGAAAATGATTTAAATCGAAATAGAGGTGTTTTGCAGGATATGTTTCCTGCAACCACTCTAGAAGGGAAACAAAGACAGAGGATGAGATGGTCAGATGAAGTTAACCGACACCTCATGTTCTGTTATTACCAAGCAACAAACTTAGGAACCAACACAACTGGATACAGATCTCAAGTATACACAACATTTATTACCAGATACCCTAAATTAAAATTTTTAACAGAACAACGACTAGCTGACCAGATCCGTGTAATAATCAAAAATAACACGATAGCACAGTCAGAATTAAATAACATCAAACAACAAGTACAACATATACTGGAACAAAATAATGTGGAATCAGAAGAAGAAGAAAATACAGTAATGGACTCAAACATCCGAGAGCAAACAAACAAAGAACAACACACATCAATTAAACAATCAGAGAAGAACGAAATCTTAAGACAGCCACCAGAACAAGCACAAATAGAACAGGAAGTGACACACATGTTAGATATAGAAGAAAAATTTCAGCTGAGATATATAGAATACAAAGACACAAATACAGATATTAGACTACTCTTGCATAGGCCCCCAAATAAGCCACAAGTCGAAACAACAATAACAACTATCAACACAATCATACACAACAAAATAAATGAGAATACAACTATGGAAGAGTTAAAACTACTGGTTTATATAGGAACACTTACTACACTAAATATACACAGTAGGCAGAGATCAGAACCAACCAACACACAGAACAAACCCACAAAACCAGCATGGCAACACAGGCTACAGATCAGAATCGAAAAACTGAGAAGAGACATCGAACAGCTACACAATTGATAAGAAATGAAATATCAGACAAAGAACGAAAAATGTTGGGTAAAATCTCACAAAAAGAAGCAGAAATTACAAGCATTGGCCAAACGACTTAGGAGATATAAAAAAAGTGAAAATAGAAGGAAACTAAACCAGACATTCAACACAAACCAAAAGAAATTTTATCAGACAATAGATAACACACACATTAAAATAGACAATCCACCAAACATAACAGACATGGAACACTTCTGGAGCAACATATGGTCAAACCCAGTACAACATAACAGACATGCACGGTGGATACAAGCAGAAACAGACACACGCAAGATAATACCAGAAATGCCTGAAGTGATAATTTTGCAACATGAAGTCACCCAAGCAATTAATTCCACACACAATTGGAAAGCCCATGGAAAAGATAATATAGCAAATTTCAGGCTAAAGAAGTTCGCCTCAACACATCCACATCTAACTAAATTATTTAACAGTTACATTGCAGACCCATACACAGTCCCTGATACACTTACACAAAGAATAACATATCTGAAACCTAAAGATCAAGCAGACACAGCAAACCCAGCAAAATATCGCCCCATAACATGCCTACAAACAATATACAAAATATTAACTTCAGTCATTACACAGAAATTAATGACACATACAACACAGAACAAAATTATAAATGAAGAATAAAAAGGCTGCTGCAAAGGAGCACGAGGATGTAAAGAGCAACTGATAATAGATGCCGAGGTGACATATCAAGCTAAAACTAAACAAAGGTCGCTACACTACTCATACATTGATTGCCAAAACGCTTTTGATAGTGTACCCCACTCATGGTTACTACAGATATTGGAAATATACAAAGTAGATCCTAAATTGATACAGTTCCTAAACATAGTAATGAAAAATTGGAAAACCACACTTAATAGCCAAACAAATTCAAATAATATCACATCACAGACAATACAGATTAAGCGTGGAATATACCAAGGAGACTCATTAAGTCCTCTCTGATTCTGCCTTGCTCTGAACCCACTATCCAACATGCTAAATAATACAAAAAATGGATATAATATTACTGAAACATATCAACACAAAATCACACATTTGTTGTACATGGATGATCTAAAACTACTGGCAGCAACAAATCAACAGCTCAACCAATTACTAAAGATAACAGAAGTATTCAGCAATGATATAAATATGGCTTGTGGAACAGACAAATGTAAGAAAAATAACAAAGTCAAGGGAAAACACTAAACAAGAAGATTACTTATTGGATAACAACAGCGACTGCCTAGAAGCGACGGAAAAAACAGATGCCTATAAATATCTAGGATACAGGCAAAAAATGGGAATAGATAATAAAAATATTAAAGAAGAACTAAAAGAAAAATACAGACAAAGACTAACAAAAATACTGAAAACAGAACTGACAGCAAGAAACAAGACAAAACGTATAAATACTTATGCTATACCAATATTGAACTATTCATTTGGAGTAGTGAAATGGAGTAACACAGAACTAGAAGCACTCAATACACTTACACGATCACAATGCCACAAATATAGAATACATCACATATATTCAGCAACAGAAAGATTCACATTAAGCAGAAATGAAGGACGAAGGGGATTTATCGACATAAAATACCTACATTATGGACAGGTAGACAATTTAAGAAAATTCTTTCTAGAACGAGCAGAAACTAGCAAAATACACAAAGCAATCACTCATATAAATACATTGGCTACACCATTGCAATTTCATAACCACTTCTACAACCCTTTAGATTACACAACATCAACAGATACGAAGATAGTAAATTGGAAAAAGAAAACATTACATGGCAAGCACTCATATCATCTAACACAGCCACACATCGATCAAGACACATCCAACACATGACTAAGAAAAGCAATATATACAGTGAGACGGAGGATTCATGATTGCAATAATGGAGCAAACAATAAACACCAGATATTTCAGCAAGCATATTATTAAAGATCCCACTACCACAACAGATAAATGCAGACTTTGCAAACAACAAATAGAAACAGTAGATCACATCACAAGCGGATGCACAATACTAGCAAATACAGAATACACCAGAAGATATGTAGCAAAAATAATACATCAACAACTTGCCATACAACATAAACTAATAAAATAACACGTTCCCACATACAAATATGCACCACAAAATGTACTGGAGAATGATGAATACAAATTATACTGGAACAGAATTATTATAACAGATGAAACAACACGATATAACGAACCTAACATCATACTCACGAGTAAAAAGAAGAAATTAACACAACTAATCGAAATATCCATACCCTATACAACAAACATACAGAAGAAAACATGAGAAAAATTGAAAAATACATCCAACTAGCTGAGGAAGTGAAGGACATGTGGCATCAGGATAAAGTTGACATTATACCAGTTATACTATCAACTACAGGAGTCATACCACACAATATCCACCAGTACATCAACACAATACAGCTACATCCAAACGTATATATACAACTACAGAAATCTGTAATTATTGATACATGTTCAATTACCTGAAAGTTCCTAATTGCAATGTAACATATACCGTACAGTTAAAAAGAAGTCACACTTGATCAAGGTCCGCGTCACTTTCCATTTTTAACCAGAGATAACGTCTGAGAAAGGAAGGAAATAATAATAATAATAGTAATATATTATACATATAATCGGTCGTAAGTAATAGGAGGAAATATTTGAGATATTAGAATATTATTGAATTGCTGTTAATACTGGAATAATATAGCTTGCCTTCTTTTATGAGAGACAGGAAACTACTTCTGTGGTCAGCCAGAAAGCGATGGAGAACATACTGATCGTAGTTCCCAGTCTGGCAGTTCACATTCTGGTCCAGCCCACTGAAAGAAATGTTCCTATTCCCTAATTGCTGAGCGGGATCAGGACTATGATTATAAATGTAGATTCTTAAGTTCCAATTAATAGATATATTTGGAAAAGTTTCACAGACACAGCATTGTAATTTTCATTATGTTAATCTGACAGCAAATCTCTCTAACCTAAACAGCACTATGAGCAGTTCCTATTAGATTGTCTTTTGCCTTGGATTCTGGTAATCAAAATAATTGCTCGCCACAAAAGTGGAAAATAACTGTCACCATTTGTCAAGTGGATTTGTTAGCATTAAGGGCATCACACTAACAGTTACTTCTGTGAAATCCAGGCGATCCAGGACGGTGTACAGTCCTAGCGAGTTCACTTTCTATTTTTACTGAAAATAACCTTTTACTAACAGCCTATCTCTGACGTCATCCGAGGCAAGGGGCACTCCGACGTTTGACTGACTAGGATCGTACGGTGTCTGGGAGCGAAGTGAAGCCTAGTCTTTCCTCTCGGATTATATTTATGTATGTTGCGCAGCGGATGGCAAAGGGAACACCTGTTGTCATTCGCCCTATGCCCACGGTAGCAGCCCCTGAACGGCCTCTTTCTCGGACACATAATATTTTATAACACTGTTGTGTATTGATTTAAAATCTTCATAATTTTTGTGTGCGCTTTCTTAGTTTTGTTAAAATCACAGAAAGTTTTTTAGCTCGCGTGCATTTAAACTTTGGCGTCTAGAATTTTCAGTACGTAACTGACAGTAGAACCTCACCTCTCAACTATAACGTTAAGAAACCTTCTATTTGTTATTATTTACATTCAAGCCTTGAAACTTGTTATAGCTCTATTAATTAATAGGTTTCATTATGTGCTGTAACCAAACCTTTCTAGCACTGATATAACAGGTATTTAATCTACTAGAAATAAGGACATTTTAGTTCCAAATTTAGTTTTCTACAAATTACTCGAAAACTATTAGAGGCAGATCCATGGGGTTACATAATTAATGTTTTTATGTTGAACTGACGCTTCATACAAATTTAGAAATTTCTATGTCTAATACAAAGCGCCTTCAATTTTTCTTAAAACGCGGATTCTGACCAAAATATTTGTTTAGTCGCGAGTTAATTTTGAGATACATCTGGACATTATGACCAATTTTTTCTAGTTTTATTATTTAGTGCCACTTATTTTTTCTCAAAACAATCTATTTAGGGTAAAATATTGACCTGATCATTCTGAAATTTGACAGTTTACAAATTAATACATTAAAGCACGTGCTAACAAAGTTTGGAAAAGGAAGTTTAACTTTTAATTCTGTTCTTAAATTATGGTAAAATACTTGAATTCTACCCACAGACGCAATCCTCAGGATTGGCTTGGGAGCTATACTTAGGTGTAAGGATACAGTGATTGGTATCATTACAAGCGAGTTACCTAACAGTATGCGCTAGCTGACAACAGTTATCTTCCAAGGACTTTCTGTCGTTTCGCACCTTTGCAGAAGGAATTTGGAGGCAGTGGGTTGGAGTCGGTCGGGTGAACATCTACTGAAAGATTGGGGAATATGTTTCAACAGTTGTATTTAGGGGCATCATTAATTTCTGTAACATTCTTTAACAATTGGTGGTTTTTCGGAGTGAATGGACTTGTAGTTCTGAATTTCGTCCCCGTGAGGAGAGAGATATACTTAGACGTATTTGTGTTGTTGGATGTTGAATAAACTACCTAAAAGGTCACAATCTTTTATTGCATAAGATCGTTAGCATCATTTATGATTAATATTGTGTGAGATAATCACAGACAGGACAAGCAGAATTGCGTTGGAGCTAATTTTTTATGTTGTAACTATATCTGTTAAAGATCTGATAGCCATAACCTTAGGAACACGGTCATTTGAGTTAGACCCCACACGTTTTTTATAATATTCCTAGATCCATTATGTAAAGTTGGTTACTGAAACTTTTTAATTAAGACTTCTGTGAATAGTTCGCCTCTACCTTCGAGTGTCAGCCAGTTAAGTTGCTTCATAAGTCTGTGATTCTCTTCTATGGTTCAAGCCATCCAGTGACTGTTCGTGCCAATCTTTTCTGTATATGTTCAGCATCCCCCGTTAGTTTCTTTTGTGCGGGTCTCTTACATTTTAGCACCCTCTAGTACGGATCATACGAGAGATTTTAAGCAATCTCCTTTGTGAACTCATTGTTTTTCCCTACTATTCTACCAATAAACCGAGATTTACCACCTGCTTTTCCTACAACTGCGCTAATGTGAGCACTCCATTTCATTTCCTTACAAAGTATTGTACTTACACATTTGTGTGGGCTTAGATCTTACAATAGTTCCTCGTTAATACTGTAGACATAGGATAATATGCCTATTCGTTTTGTGAAATACACTGTCATACATTTCCGAACATTTAAAGCTAGTTGGTAATCTTAGCGCCACTGTGAAATCTTATCAAGATCGGAGTGATCATTTGCGCAGCTTCTCGCTGTCAGTACTTCATCATCGAAACCTGCAGATTTGTTTTAGCGATTTCAGCGGTTTCTGAACACCATTACATTAATATCTGCAATATTTTGTCGAAAACTAGCGTCTTGAGACATTGTATGAGTACAATGTACAAGTTGATTCTTGAAAAGACGAAAATGGGAACCAGCCTGTATTTATAATGCTATTTATTTACACAGACTGCGCCATTATCAGTTTCTAACCGACAGGTCCATCTTAAGACAGCTGCTTACATTTATATTACGTTTGTTGTTGTCTACGTTATTTTTTGGCTGTTTTCAACGTATTTCTACCTTAAGGGGGAACGTTGATAAAATTGACCAAAATGTCAATTTTCGATTTATTTTTTATTTGTTAGTACAACTCATCTGCAATAAGTTCCCAAAGTTTCAATGTTGAAATCGCATCAGAAATGCCAGAAAATGAATTAAAAGTGTGACGTGGCCTCCCTGCCACGCCAGGCTCAGACGGATAACAGCCCCTACATTCACAAGGAGAGGCTTCCCAATTGTATCGTGGAACTTGTCAGACCAACTTACGGGTTTCTGGCCGATCCTGCACTTCCCAAAAAGTGTGTTAATGGCAAAATACAAAATCCAATTGAGTCTGTAAATACACTCATATGGAAACGATGCCCTAAAACCACTTATGCATCTGGTACAGTTGCCAGAATTGCAACGTATGATGCAGTTATTGCATTTAATGATGGGAATTTCGGGAGGATAAAGTTATTAGAAGAAATGGGCTTCAAGACAGGAAATTTTACTCAAGACATCCTGAGAAAAATAGATTTGCAGCGCGTCTCTGTAGCTGGAAAGTCAGTTGAAGACCTCGTCAAGGAAAGACGACAGACAACAAGAAATCAGTAGAGAAGCTTTGAAGGGAAAGACGACCCAGAGTACAAATGTGGTGCCTTCTGAAGAAGTGACAAACGGAAAAATGTTAGGTTGAAATTTAAATTGCTTTTCCTGAAAAGTCTGTTTTTTAAAGTTTAAGTACCTTTTCCTCAGATTCTACGAATGCTAGAATTATGATATTTTGTACATATATTTCTGTAAACCTAATAAACGTTGTCTCAAGAGCAAAGTTTTAATTCTGATTGCAAGCTGAGATATGGGGCAAAGTGCGTGAAATTTTGTATGAATTTAAAATTGTACTTGTTGAATTATAATTTAAAAAATTATGAAAATTCTCCTATTTGACCTATTCCAAAAACCTCATGAGAGAAGCTTACAACATATAAAGAGATGAAACAGAGAATTTCTTGTAGAAAATCTCTGGCATACTCTCTGAGAAAAATGTAACATACATTATTTTTAGAAAATAAAACTTCAAATATCTCTAAAAAAAAGGTTTAATGTATATAATCAAAGGATTTTATGTGTCAATGTGTTACTTTCATGTAAAGCGTGGTACAAAATTTCATTGCCATGTCTCGAAAACTGTGGATTTGGTGCATTTTTGAAATAGTGTGCGTCTTTCATCAACGTCCCCCATTAAAGAATTGTTTTATGTTGTTTTCAATCATTATTGGTTATTATTACAGGTGACAGAGCTTTTCTAACACAGCTTTCCCCCGCAGGGCATCCACGCAACTTTCTCCAAAAGGGGAAAACAGCCAACAAAAATTGTACTATGTATGTGAACAGCTATCTGAAAAAGAATGTCTCAAAAAGTGGTAACGCCATTTGTGTAAATAAATATTGTGTATTCACCATTGCACGCCACTGGAGCTGACGTGCTGAGGCAGTTTACGACTGACTCCACGGACAGCGCTTTGTAGTTCGCCGCCGACCACAAGCGCGGTCCAGTCAGCAGTCTGATGCCGCCGCCTGTGAGATGGGCTTCACGTTGTGATAAGCGGCGAATACAGGCAGCAACAAAGGCCATTAGATGTTCGACATTGGCTCACGACTGTTCAAGTACGGAGATCCAGGGTTGCTGTTCGTGGCTCCAGTTCGTAGTGAGGATCAGCCCGCAATACTTAGTCTACAAATGGAGTCACCCATAGCCTCCGCATAGGTGACAAGTGTTTACTAGAGTGACTGACAGTGTAGCGCCCAGGACGGCCATAGCCTTGTTGACATTGTATTCAATATCGCAGGCCTTGCTTAGTTGTATCTGTTCGCAAGCACGTCCAATGAGTTGCTATACGTCTTTAATTACGTATGGCAGCTCAGTAAAATGCATATTTCTGTGTTTCTAGTTTGTTTGCACTGTCACAGTTCCTGCGTCAACCTCGGAGCACCTAGACATAATACGACGTGTGCGAGCAGTTCTACCCAGACGACCCAAAGGCTTCACTAAACAAAATTATTAACAGTCGCTCCTGCCGTTTTCTTGATTTAACGAATCAATTGATGCCAATACACAGGGTGATCAGCTGGTCCTACCGATGTCGTTTTATGCTACCAACCATTATATCTGGCCTTCAGAAACAACATGTAAGGCTATACCCTATCGCTTGCTAAGCACCAAGTATTAGTCCTACAGAAACGATAAACAGTAACTTTTAGTGGGAAATGTAATGTAACTTAATTTTTCACTGAGATACATTTTCACTGGAAGGCGCGATTATCGAGCTATTCAAGAAAATCTTACAATAGTGACCTTGAAATGCACTTCCTCCCTCACACTCATACGTCACCTGTCAGGAATTCCAGCATATTTTTGTGGCGCTCCCTCCTACCACTGTACAAAAATTTCTGACCACACAAACTATTCTCAACAGTCGACCTTTTTGGTCTCTATTGGTTGCACTCTTACGCCACCAGTAGAGTTAACATTGTAAATTTAATCTTAACCTTGAGGGTAATGAAATGAAACTGTACGTTAAAGCTAATGACGTTGACAATTCGATCAAAAGTTATCCCCTACAAGCACAGTTGTTTCGTAGTCAAGAGGCCTGACGAATACCTTGTAACAGTTTATTTTATGCTGTTAAAATTCACCAAATTGTGAGGTAAAATTGCACAAACGTCAGTTTTACAATCTGTAAGTGCTTAACTAAGGCTATTACGTAATAAGGCCAGTCAGCTACGACCAAAAAAGGCCGAATATTTAAAATATTTCGTACAGTCACCAAATTTTGTTCACTGGTAGGAGCGAGTATTATAAATAACTTACGGGACGTCCAGACAGATGGGAGCTGACTATGGGAGTGCGAGAGTGTTTGACGGTTGCTTTGGTAAGTTTTTACTGAATAACTCGAAACCAACGACCTCTAGCAAAAACCTATCCCAGTACAGTAATAACTGTGTTAAATTTCCCACAAATGGTCCCATTCATATTTTGTCTTGACTAATAGTTTGCGAGTAGCGAGCGACAGAACATGAAAATTTTCGAGAAAAGTGCTTCAAGACCAGAAATAACATTGTGGGTTGCATAAAACGACATCGGTAGGCGTGGATAAATCATGCTGTTTGTCACTCATGTATACAGAGGGACGACACTTATATCTCAGCAATACCCCTAGATTTTCATATGTTAACTATAGTTTAGAAACAAAATTCAGAGTATCTTCTTTTGCTTCGCTACCCTCATTGTCATTCTCTGTCTCTTCCATGAGTGTCGCAAAACCAACTTTAGTGCCATTAACAGCATTTATGGCTAGAATTTATTTTAGTTTTATGAGAGATCCGTCTACGCCACTTTGCTACTAAAGTCGTCGAAGCATCCATGTAACCCCTCTTGACAGATATACACTGAAGCGCCAAATAAGGCATATATCTCTATACATATATAATAAAGAGATATGTAAACTCGCAGAATACGGCGCTGGGGTCGGGCAACGCCTATATAAGATGGGAAGTGTTTGGCGCAGTTGTTAGATCGGTTACTGCTGCTACAATGGCAGGGTATCAAGATTTAAGTGAGACTGAATGTGGTGTTATAGTCGGCGCACGAGCGATGGGATACAGCATCTCCGAGGAAAGGATGAAGTGGGGATTTTCCCGTACGACCACGTGCCGTGAATATAAGGAATTCGCTAAAACATCAAATCTCCGACATCGCTGTGATCGGAAAAAGATCGAGACCAACCACAACTGAAGAGAATCTTTCAACTTGACAGAAGTGCAGCCCTTCTGCAAATTGCTGCAGGCTTCAATGCTGGACCCTCAGCAAGTGTCAGCGTGCTGGCCGTTCAACGAAACATCACCGATATGGACTTTGGGAGCCGAAGGCCCATTCGTGTATCCTCGACAACTGCACCACACAAAGCTTTACGCCTTGCCTGCGCCCGTAAACACCAACATTGGACTGCTGAGGACGGGAAACATGTTGTCTGGTCGGACGAGTCTCGTTTCAGATTGTATCGAGAATATCAACGTGAACGGATATGGAGACAAGCTCATGATTCCAAGGACCCTGCATGTCATCAGGGGACTGTTCAAGCTGCTGGAGGATCTGTAATGGTGGGAACCCCGTGTACAGTTGGTGTTATATGGGACTCCTGATACGTATAGGTACGACTCCAACAGCTGACACGTACGTAATCACTCTGTCTGATCACCCGCGTCCATTCATGTCCCTTATGCTTTTCGACGGACTTGGGCAGTTCCCGTAGTACAATGCGACACCCCACACGTCCAGAATTGTTACAGACTGGCTCCGGGAACACACTTCTGAGTTCAAACACTTCCGCTGGCCATCAAATTCCCCAGACATGAACATTATTGAACATACCTGGGATGCCTTGCAACTTTCTGTTCAGAGAGATCTCCACCCCCTCCTACTCCTACATATTTAAGGATAGCCCTGCAGGATTCATGGTGTCAGTTCCTTCCACCACTACTTTAGACATTAGTCAAGTCCATGCCAAGCAGGTTGCGGCATTTCTACGTGCTCGCGTGGCCCTACATTATATTAGGCAGGTGTACGAATTCCTTTGGCTCCTCAGTATACTTCATTCAGCACCTCCCTACCTACAGCCCTGTGCTTTGTTTTACACTTATTAGGTAGTATTCTTGTTTTTTAAAGAAGTATGTTGACAGTGGCTGATATGTGAAAGGTCCTTTCCATCATGAAGCTGCTAGTTACATATCTATCACGTGTATGATCAAATATTACTATGAACCTGAGCCATAGATATACTACAGGGGTGGCCAAGAAATCAGCTCACCAACAGTGTGCTGCACAAGTGCCATATTTCCACCCTGGCTGGTACATTCCCCCACTTCCCAACCCTCTCCCCACTACAAAAAACGGTCTCAGAAGGTAATTACTAACGCGACACATTTAAATGCCACTGCAGTTGCAGTGCATACGACTTGGTTTTATATTCCACGTTCCTGAAGAACATACGAGGGTAGATCAAATACGAAACAAACTTTGCGAAGTGTTTTATCATTCTTGGCGTGTTGAAACGTCATTTAATTTTTATACGGTACAAAGTGTCGGCATAAGAACAGACACAGATAATTTAACGAATTTTCGCTCTAAGATTGCCAGTTAATCGACTTATTTAGTTTCAGAACTGAAAATACGTTTTTCGCACACATACGTTGCTCGAAATGTTGTAGCACTTTTGCAACCTCATAATGGACAGTTTTAACGTTAGAGATATGCCTTAAAAGGGGATTTACCTTGCAGATCAGTTAGTTACATATGCAAATTTTCAGAAGCACTTTTAACTGAAACAGCAGTCTCGAAAAGAGCTCCAAAACAGATGTAAGATTGGCGGTGTCCTCATCGCTTTTAGCATACTATCTTTGCAATTCTTTCAAGGCGACAATGAATTCTTTGCAACTTGTGTTTTCTTTAACGGGAGTAAGCTTAGGGAACTGGAGTGTAATTGTCCGAACGTGTCCCTTCTACAACGCGATTTTCTCTCTAAGTGCATCCCCATTATATCATAAAGACGTGGGCAGTCACTGAAAATACAAGGGCTCCAATCCATTCCAGAAGTTCTAATTTTTGTTGCTGCACTCCTTTTCGTTTCACAAATACAGTTATAAAGAGTTTTAAATAAAAAAAACGTACTTCACAGTAATATAGTAAGTCTGCCTACTCTTCGCTCAGTTTCATCGAAAATAGGTGGTGCTGACAGTGGAATCATGTATGCGACTTCTTAAATCTTACTGTCCGAACCACCAGTTTCTTCGCGTACTCCATGCCTGCTAATTTAGCGCAACATGCTTCTTGATGTTCAGACCAATAAACCCATGTGTTGATCTTTGTAGTTTTTTGCTCTTTCATTGTTAACTAAATCGTTAAATTCTTTATGCATGGTACCGTAATCTCATTTCATAGCAAATACACATTCCACGTAGCTTATGCGAATGCATAGTATATGTTGAGAATTCTCATTCCGGTCCTCCGTCATTCCCATTCATTTTTAAAAGGTTCGTGAGGATATAACGCTAGACCCTCGTTTTTGTGCCAAAAGCCACTGGACCTGTGAATGTCCATCATACCAGGAACAAATATCGAAGGGTGAGGGGAGCCGATACCACGATTCTCCTGAAGAGAGTTGTGCCGGCCGCCAAATGCCACACCACAATAGTCGCACTTTCAAGTAAGACCGAGCAGTGCTGAGACAGGCTGGGATTTATCACAAGCGGCATGCACGCCTTGCACTCGCGAAGCCAGGAATGCTGTGGTGGCCTTGTTCTACAATGTACTCTTCTCCACCTCTAAATGAATCGAGTTCGTAACAGGGATAGCAGTGTTTTTTCTTCACGTAAGGAGGCTGGAACCACTCTGGGTTTATGAAGTGCTAGGAATAGATAGTGTATGCACCCTCTATCGAAACAGTGATATACACTCCTGGAAATTGAAATAAGAACACCGTGAATTCATTGTCCCAGGAAGGGGAAACTTTATTGACACATTCCTGGGGTCAGATACATCACATGATCACACTGACAGAACCACAGGCACATAAACAAAGGCAACAGAGCATGCACAATGTCGGCACTAGTACAGTGTATATCCACCTTTCGCAGCAATGCAGGCTGCTATTCTCCCATGGAGACGATCGTAGAGATGCTGGATGTAGACCTGTGGAACGGCTTGCCATGCCATTTCCACCTGGCGCCTCAGTTGGACCAGCGTTCGTGCTGGACGTGCAGACCGCGTGAGACGACGCTTCATCCAGTCCCAAACATGCTCAATGGGGGACAGATCCGGAGATCTTGCTGGCCAGGGTAGTTGACTTGCACCTTCTAGAGCACGTTGGGTGGCACGGGATACATGCGGACGTGCATTGTCCTGTTGGAACAGCAAGTTCCCTTGCCGGTCTAGGAATGGTAGAACGATGGGTTCGATGACGGTTTGGATGTACCGTGCACTATTCAGTGTCCCCTCGACGATCACCAGTGGTGTACGGCCAGTGTAGGAGATCGCTCCCCACACCATGATGCCGGGTGTTGGCCCTGTGTGCCTCGGTCGTATGCAGTCCTGATTGTGGCGCTCACCTGCACGGCGCCAAACACGCATACGACCATCATTGGCACCAAGGCAGAAGCGACTCTCATCGCTGAAGACGACACGTCTCCATTCGTCCCTCCATTCACGCCTGTCGCGACACCACTGGAGGCGGGCTGCACGATGTTGGGGCGTGAGCGGAAGACGGCCTAACGGTGTGCGGGACCGTAGCCCAGCTTCATGGAGACGGTTGCGATTGGTCCTCGCCGATACCCCAGGAGCAACAGTGTCCCTAATTTGCTGGGAAGTGGCGGTGCGGTCCCCTACGGCACTGCGTAGGATCCTACGGTCTTGGCGTGCATCCGTGCGTCGCTGCGGTCCGGTCCCAGGTCGACGGGCACGTGCACCTTCCGCCGACCACTGGCGACAACATCGATGTATTGTGGAGACCTCACGCCCCACGTGTTGAGCAATTCGGCGGTACGTCCACCCGGCCTCCCGCATGCCCACTATACGCCCTCGCTCAAAGTCCGTCAACTGCACATACGGTTCACGTCCACGCTGTCGCGGCATGCTACCAGTGTTAAAGACTGCGATGGAGCTCCGTATGCCACGGCAAACTGGCTGACACTGACGGCGGCGGTGCACAAATGCTGCGCAAGTAGCGCCATTCGACGGCCAACACCGCGGTTCCTGGTGTGTCCGCTGTGCCGTGCGTGTGATCATTGCTTGTACAGCCCTCTCGCAGTGTCCGGAGCACGTATGGTGGGTCTGACACACCGGTGTCAATGTGTTCTTTTTTCCATTTCCAGGAGTGTATTACGCCTCGTGTAATCTCGGGCAAAGTGCACACTTTGCGTTTCGGAATATGTAGCTCACCGGCGTTGAGTATGGAGCTGTGGTTGAGAATTCAGCCATGTTGGACATTGTGTATTTCTGCGGGACCCATAAGTAAATGACATTATCATATGCCTAGAAACACAGGTTTTTGAACAGGCGTTGTAAGCTGATTCTGTTGTTAATCCTTCCCTCACTTAGCTGGAGCGATTGAACTGTTCTAATTGTGTGGAAATTTTTGTAACTTATTTTTTATATGAAATGGCAGGTAGTAATCAAGTTACATGTGGCTGCGAATGTTATTGGTTCAACGGTTTGGAAATAGTTACATCTAAATCTACATGGATACTCTGCAAATCACCACCTTCACAATTCTCTATTATTCCAATCTCGTATAGCGCACGGGAAGAATGAACACCTACATCTTTCCGTACGAGCTCTGATTTCCCTTATTTTATCTTTGTGATCGTTCCTCCCTATGTAAGTCGGTTTCAACAAAATATTTTCGCATTCGGAGGAGAAAGTTGGTGATTGGAATTTCGTGAGAAGATTCCGTCGCAACTAAAAACGCCTTTCTTTTAATGATGTCCATCCCAAATCCTGTATTATTTCTGTGACACTCTCTCCCATATTGCGCGATAATACAGAACGTGCTGCCTTTCTTTGAACTTTTTCGATGTGCTCCGTCAGTCCTATCTGGTAAGGATCCCACACCGCGCAACAGTATTTTACAAGAGGACGGACAAGCGTAGTGTAGGCAGTCTCCTTAGTAGGTCTCTTACCATTTCTAAGCGTCCTGCCAATGAAACGCAGTCCATGGTTAGCTTCCCCCACAACATTTTCTGTGTGTTCCTTCGAATTTACTTTTCGAATTGATTTATGATTGTGTTCAATGTGACCAGTGATCAGTGATTTGCACTTATTGCGATCTATTACAAGCCTTATGTCTTTGGAAGTGTTTTCTGAAATACTTAAGTTGTTAGTGACTGAAACCTGGTAGTCAAGGGAAGGCAGGTTTCGGTTACGATTGTGGACGGGGGCGTAAACAGTTACTACTGGTTGCCTTTTACAGTTAGACATAATTTATTTTAAACCAGTAATTCCAGACTCAACAATAAATAAAAATACCACACGTTAATTATGAAGGTATAAACAACTGTGTAAATAATAGTGTTTTCAGTGAGTAACAATTTAGCAAATCATCATTAAATACAGACACAGCAGATAATGTTTTAAAAGCAAGCCACTGTGATCTGGGCAGAGGGCATTACACGCTAGGAATGGCAATAAATGAAGAATTGTTTAAAACTCGCTGCAACTTACAAATTACAGGTTTTAAAATACTTAAGGCAAGTCGCCACAAACACAGCAGAAGGCATCAGACGCCAGGAATGGCAGTAAATAAGGTTTTAAAGGCTTACTGCGTAAATACAGACTCTAACTTAGAATTTTAAGGCAAATGACCACAATCGCGGCTGAAAGCCTTACACGCCAGGAACGGCAACAATACAAAAAATTTAGAAACCAGCTGTAAAACAGAAAATACAATAGCAAAGGTTAATTAAAAAACAAGCAACTGATCACCAAACGGGTGAAATAAGATTATGGTAAACTCTGTAACACATCCCTCAACATCCACTGAACACTACACTGCTAGATTTATTCCAGAAGGAGACCAGAACTATTAACTAGACAAATATAACCTTTAATGTAGGCATTACAAGGTATTGTAATAAGTAATACAATAATAAAACCCAAGGACCAGTCCATAAGTTCCTTAAAGGGTACTCAGGCAGCTTATACCCGCAAAAGGCGTGGGGTGAAGGAGCGTTACACTGAACTACTGGCCATCAGACCTCCTTTTAGAAAACACATGCCTTACAAGAACCAAGGGGCCACAGATGGTGCTCCAGGAACCGACCACTGAGGGGGTCCGACAACAAACTCTTTCGCGAGCGATGAGATAGGCAGTCAAGAGTCGCATTCACTTCACAAGATGTAAGCTCAGACCAGTGACAGTCTAACGAATGACTAATGATAATCTTGTTGAAGTTACCTGACGTCCGATAAATCAAATGCAAGGATGGAACAATACGCCAATCCCGGAGCCGGCGGTCTGCACTACGTCCTCAGAATACTGTGTTTAGAGCGCCCGCAACGAGAAAGGAACCACTACCACCAGAGTAGAAGAATGACCAACCAGCTTACAATCAAGAAAGCTGTCAAAACTTCACGCGTTACCGGACAGCAGCGGCAAGGCGAGGAAACGTACTCTGCCGTTACATACTCGAACCCCCCCAGGACAGGTAACTGGGGCGTTAGTGGCCACCAGGCAAGAAAAACTACCGCTGGTTTGACTTAACAAATTGTAACAAGTTCAACGCAGTAAACAGTAATAAGAAGTAGAGGAAAGCTAATCAAATCCTCCTTCCCCAATCACACATCGCTGCTCTTTGCCCTGGCGACACTACGAGCAGCAACACGAACCCAAGTCACTGGAGGATCGCGAGATATCACAATGGTGGAGGTTTCTCTACTTGGATTGAAATGCACTCATCTCAAAGCACGCAGGATCCGATTTACGATGAGGTCGTGCACCCTCGTGACCACAGCCCTTCCATCTGGCAGTCCATGCGTGCCGCCAGCGGTCGTGGCAAGTTGTGGCACTGCTCGGACCTGGCGCCTCGTGAGTCCCCAACCAAACTGGCCCACTCACACGACCCGGAAAAACGAAGACACCGCCTCAAAGATAAGTCCACAGTTGCTACATATCGACAACCGCCGCTGCTGCCACTAGCGGACAGGCAACGCTTGCGAAACAGAGTAGCGCCAGTCAACACGAGAAGACTAACTACCGCAACTAAACGATACCGTCCGGACTCCTACAGAGGAGGGAAACCTGCAAACAGCACCAACGCGAGCCGCAGCACGGCTCAGCGATACCAGGGTGGCGTATGTTAAACTGATGTTAACTTACTGCTGTGTCTTGTCTAACACTGAACAGTATTGGGAAAACCTCTGCGTAACGGTTATTTTTTATATAACCTAGATGCAAGGTTGTAATTGAGTGTTGATTCAAATTTATCAAGTTACAACTCCGCATGTGAAATGGAACCAGATATGTTTAACAGCAGTCAGGTTTGAACAAGATTACCTGCGATCAGAACCCACAACCATCGAAATTCGTTACTGAAGGGGAGCTATTTTTCTGAAATGTTTGATTTTTAAGATAGTGCTGTATAATTGTCAGCTTCCGTAATCATTCTGAAGTTCTGATTAAAATCGTGGTTTCATTATGGTACTAAAGACAAAGCTATATTTTAAAAAATTCCGTTTTGTTGTTAAGCTACTTTTAAATCCTTCTACATATACATCTACATACATACTCCGCATTCCACAATACGGTGCGTCGTGGAGGCTACCTCGTACCACAACTAGCATCTTCTCTCCCTGTTCCACTCCCAAACAGACCGAGCGAAAAATGACTGCCTCTATGCCTCTGTACGAGCCCTAATCTCTCTTATCTAATCTTTGTGGTCTTTCCGCGAAATGTAAGTTGGCGGCAGTAAAATTGTACTGCAGTCAGCCTAAAATGCTAGTTCTCTAAATTTCCTCAGTAGCAATTCACGAAAAGAACGCCTCATTTACTCTAGAGACTCCCACCCGAGTTCCTGAAGCATTCTAGTAACACTCCCGTGATGATCAAACCTACCAGAAACAAATCTAACAGCCCGCCTCTGAACTGCTTCTATGTCCTCCCTCAGTCCGACCTGATAGGGACCCCAAACGCTCGAGCAGTACTCAGGGATAGAGTTATTAGTGTTTTATAAGTGGTCTCCTTTACAGATGAACCACATCTTCCCAAAATTCTATCAATGAACCGAAGACGACTATCCGCCTTGCCCACAACTGCCATTACATGCTTGTCCCACTTCATATCGCTCTGCAATGTTACGCCCAAATATTGAATCGCCGTGACTGTGTCAAGCGCTATACTACTAACGGAGTATTCAAACATTACAGGATTATTTTTCCTATTCATCTGCATTAATTTACATTTATCTATATATTTAGAGTTAGCTGCCATTCTTTACACCAATCACAAATCCTGTCTAAGTCATCTTGTATCCTCCTACAGTCACCTACGACGACACCTTCCCGTACACCACAGCATCATCAGCAAACAGCCGCACACTGCTATCAACCCTATCCAAAAGATCATTTATGTAGATAGAAAACAACAGTGGACCTACCACACTTCCCTGGGGCACTCCAGATGATACCCTTACCTCCGATGAACACTCACCATCGAGGATAACGTACTGAGTTCTATTACTTAAGAAGTCTTCAAGCCACTCACATACTTGGGAACCAACCCCTTCACATGTTTAGTAGATGGCTGCCTTCATATGTGCAGTTGTTGGTGAGTTTGATTTTCTTCCATTTCAGAAAATTGTGTGGCATAACTGTAAGTGTTTAAGCTGCTACTTACTTGGACTCAAGTTAAATTTCAAACCTGAAATGAGTTTTGTTAGTACGCTCTAAGTAGCGATATGTTCAAGTTATTTTACGTATGTCAAAAGTTGTTATTTCTTTAGGTATACAAATTTTTTCAATGAACTCAATTGAGTCAATCAGTCCCAACCTTCAATCCTACTCACCAGTACTGCCACCAGTGAGATATCGCATTACTATCTCTTTGCCTTATTTTGCGAACGTGTTTTAGTTGCCCTTTGTACTTTGGTAATCATTGTTGCTACAACTACTTCGTGGTCAGTAATATCAGTTTCAATGGGAACGACCTCAAAGACATTAGGACTATTTGTTACTGTTAAATCCATTATATTTTCATCATGAGTGGTCGGCGAACACTCAGGTGTACGCAGTTCTTACGGAACGGATTTAGTAATATTTCACAGGACGATATGTCACGTCCAGCTCTTTGTTACAGTTGTTATTTACCCTCTTGCCTGTTCGATGATTGAAGTCTCTCCAATGGAAGCATAACTATGTGACATTCGTAATGCTTACTTTTTTTCTTCTACGTATTGTCTGTTACATTATGTTGCACTGTTTTGAGCTGATTACATTCCAATACGTTCCTCGCAAATATGTCTTGGTATTTCTGTCCTTTTTCTCCGGCATTGAGGACTCTATATCTCATGCTAGGAATGTAGTTTCTTTGTGCAATAAATTATTATTACAGTGCAATTTTGAGGTTTTCCTAAGGACACTGTTACTGCGGATAGTTCGTTACACCATACTTACTACTTGTAAAGTTGTAAACCATAGAGAGGAATGTCACTTGCTATTGGTCACGTCCATCACTGGAACACATTTTCGTACAACAGCTAATAACCAAATCGTCATCCACAAAATCATGTCCACACGGAGAGGTTATGTTTCTTGAAGCACTGTAAGCTTTACAATATTCAGCTCCTTCCCCATTTATTCATAGAGCTGTGTGCTGTCTATCTTGATCCTCAGTGTATAGTACATGAGAATTCAGCTCATGCACAGGCTTCTTCGACTGCCAGTTTGTAGCACTTGTCCGATTCAGTTGTTCTCAGACAAACGTAGCATCTCATAATTAAATACATATAAATTTGTTAATACTTAGACATCCTATATCTACACCTGCGTGAATAAGTGGCAGCCAAACAAAGGAAGACAGGCGAGAAGTGCTTAATGGAGCAATTAAATATATGTACACGGTAACCGGCTTTATTTCTCGCGATACGTTCGGACATACCCTGTCTTTCTTACTGTATCCACTGTCAGAACACAACAATCACTAATAAATGTTTTTACTTGGCGTTCGTAATCCTGCGTACCGAGCGAAGTGGCACAGCTGTTAGCACACTGGACTCGCGTTCTGGAGGACGATGGCTCAAACCCACGTACGGCCACTCTGATTTAGGTTTTCTGGGATTTTGCTAAATCAGTTAGGGCGCATGTCGGGATGGTTCCTTTCAAAAGCGTTTGGCCAGTGGCAAAAATAGTTTATCTTAAGTCTGTTTCACGACATTACTTTTCTCCGAAACTTTATAAATTATCTTCATGTGAACGTCTCTCGTATACAGCTTCCCTCGCCTTAACGTGGTGAGGAGTTTTTTATTTCTCAATGATTCTTTGCCCCTTGTTGGGTCATCCGTAACCTATTGGCCAATATATGAGGACCAGACAAAGAGTAGTCCTCCTAGGGGTTAACGACTCGTGAGTACGTGGACGGCAATAACATAGTATACATAACTGTATCAAAACGCTACGATGTTTATCGACACGGGAAAGCACCAGTAGAAACAAATAAAGGCGTTATACAAAACTGCTGTTTCTCCGACATTTCTTGTGATTCCATCTTTTTAGTCGGTATCAGCTAAACCCTTAGGGGATCACTTTGTTGGCCGTTTGCCTGTCAGACTTTTAATTTTAGTTTCTCGAAGGAACTCGTAGATGTATCAAGCTGAAAGTAACGTCACTTACAGTCTATGGTCCCTTGGCGGTGTGAAAATTTAAGCTACCAAGTCAATGAAGCCATATAGTCGCATGTTTCGATAATCGCAAAGTGGCTCATCGAAGCAAACTAGGTACTTCCCGTTATCCTATAAACGTGAAATTTCATTAGAAGCAAGGTTTCATAGTACAAATAAAGAAAATTTCGTAATTTATAATAAAATAAAATAAAATATGTTTCGTCCTTTGCTGTCCGATTGTCTGTCTGCTTGTCTGTTAAGAAATCTTTTTCTCTGGGTCGAGGTATCAAGTTAAAATTTATGTCGAGTATTATGATTTTGTTCCCTTGGCGGTGAAACTAAATTAAACTTTCAAGTCAATTCAGTCAAAAGATGCGGCTACATACGTGACATACTTACGGTAAATGCAAATTCACACAGGAAAATCTACAGATTTACTATATACCTAGTGAATATAATTAAACTTTCCCTATTTAACATATTTCAGCACGGAAACTAAATGCCGTACGTGGACCAAATTTGGTAGCATTAATTTGAAGGATATGGGGAATGGAAATAATGTAGAATCAGTTCAGTTAAAACACTTCTAACGTGCTAGTGCGGTCCATCATACCATTAAATATCGGTACCATTACTGCTACAAAAGAGCACTGCACCCATCAGTGTCCGAAAGAGGCTGAAAGTACAGGATTGTATTCTGCACAGCAGACCGAATCATGTCCGTAGGTATGCTGGCTACCTCTCTTGAAACGCTGCGCTTCAGATCAGCTTTCCCTTGGTAAAGTCTGTCCTTCAGTTAGGCCCACAACTAGAAATCACAGAGAGTGAGATCAGGTGATCGTGCCGGCCAAGAATTTGGAAACCATCGGCTGATAATTCGATCGTTTCCAAATCTGTTTCGGAGAAGCAGGTAAACTTCACGAGCGATGTGCGGTGGGGCCCCATCTTGCATGAAAACCGTTTAGTTCAATGCATCTGTCTCCTGTAGGGGGATGCTGGTGCATCATGTATCAGTAACGCTGGCCAGTCACACTGAATGTCTTTAGTCCTTGAGTCCTGTTAAAAACAAAAAAAAAAAAAAAGAATGCCCAATGATGAACGTAGCCGCGAAGCCACAACATCCAACAAATGGATCGTAACAGAGAGCTAGACAGACGAAGGAGAAAGTGATTCCATAGCGACTTCAATTATGTTTTATAATAAGAATAAGAAAACTTCATCTTTTGCAACTGAAATTTGTTCCTGAGTAGCAGGCATGTTTCGCCTAGTCACCTCCAGTGATACTCATTTTTTGTCCTGTTCATACAGCCATTTGTTGTTACACATATGCTAAGTGCAACAACAAATGACTAGATGAACAGGACACAAAAATGAATACTACTGAAGATGCCTAACATGCATGTACGAAGTATGAATGGTACTGGGTAATAACTACCTGTTGCTATAGATGGTTTATTATAAAGGTAATTGAAGTTATTATTAGCAGCTGAAGAAAATGGCTGCAAATATTAACACTATGACCGTATAATGGTTCCCTTTTTACCGACTGAGATAAGGAATCCCAGAAATAAGTAAACTTCGTTATTTCAAAAGTAACGGTCGTAACTGTTAATACATTTATCCCGTTGTGGGAAATCGTTGTCAGTACCTCCATGGAAGAATTTTGGCCTTTGCGTCTCGAAACATGATTCTTCTTAGACTTGCGTTTATTCACCTGAAGCAAATCGGTGACCACGAATCGCTTTCTTCAGGGCTCCAAAAATGTGGAATTCGCAAGGAAAGATATCTGCTATGTATGGAAGGCGTGTAAGAGCTTCTCAGCAAAACTTCTGCATGGTTCTCCAAAAAATGGTTCAAATGGCTCTGAGCACTATGGGACTTAACTGCTGAGGTCATCAGTCCCCTAGAACTTAGAACTACTTAAACTTAACTAACCTAAGGACATACACACATCCATGCCCGAGGCAGGATTCGAACCTGCGACCGTAGCGGTCGCGCGGTTCCAGACTGTAGCGCCTAGAACCGCTCGGCCATCCCACCGGCATGGTTCTCCAAACAATCTTAGTAGCATACTGAGCAGGCATTATCCAGCAACTGAACGATGCCATCTGTCTGCAATCCCGAGCGTTTCGACTTACTGGCGAGCTTAAAATTTTACAAAGTGTCCACGAACAGCAGTGGGTTAATTGTGGTGTCATATTACAGAGAATCAATGACCAGCTGCCAAAGGAAGAGACCATCATAATTTTTCAGGAGCTCTAGCGGCTGTTTTCCGACTACGCTAAACTCTGGGAAGCCATAAAACATCCTCCATGGTGTGAGCGCTCCGCATGCTATTTCCATATTTTTAATCACCTGAAGAGAGACATTCGGGGCTGTCGGTTTGTTTCGAACGAATAAGTTCACGCCTTGGTACAATAACTGTTCCGTGGGCAAGAGAAAACTTTTTTCCATGACGACACTGACTGTTTTGTCTCACAGCGTGCTTACTTTTTTCCATCTGTCTCATTTTCATTTTGCTGCACCTTACAGAAACAGAAATTTGCAAATTTAAACACATATGTAGAACAGTTAATGGAAGTTTGATATGTAAATCCAGAAATGAAACTAAACTTGAACTTTATAGAAAAATGGCGATTCCTATAGCATTGTATGGAAGTGAGAAATACGATCTTTCAAACAAAGAAAGATGTAAAATTACGTCATGTGAGGCGAAATTTCTCAGTGAAGTCTAAGACTAAGAGAAGGTGAACGGCAAGATTTGAAACAGGCATAAGATAAGAACTACGGATCTTCGATTAAGAAAGCAAAATAAAGATAAAATAAAGAGGTATAGGAAAAGTTATTTTCCGGAACAAGCTGTGCAGCCTATTGCGTGAAGTGGTGATGATGATAAATGTATTGCCTGTTATAAGACGACAAAAATTAAACAATCACTTCCTCATGACGAAAGATATTAAGGTACTTACCTACCTAATATCGCACGACCTTCTTCTTCTTCTCCAGTATCTTTGGCTGAATTTGATAACGTGATCAAACTACAAATGTTACCTGTTGTGATGTTCAAAATAAATATTACGTGTTTCATGTGTTCAGTTCTTAAAATGTATTTCGGGAATACATTTCATCGAATGATATACGCATGTGTATGACAAACAATACAGTAATTTTTTTTTTAATTGAGGAAGGTAGTTTGGGCGTTATAAAGAAAGAGACAGTGTGAATGATTGCAACATACTTGGAGATTCCGTTAAGCAGTTCGCCTCAGATTTTTCCAAAACAGTTTAAGATACGGAAATTTCGTCCTCACTCAGGTCGTTGAGACAATCCTGATCAAAAGCCTTAATTTGTCTTTTCATAGTTATATTGATTCTAGAGACACTGGTATCAATTTCGCGTTTTCAAATTGAACTACAGTAGTGCTAGTGTCTTGGTTAAAAAAAATACGAATTCAATGGTATTTCGCTCTTCGAAATCTAATTAGTTTTTTGGAAAATTTGCAATATTTATAAGTTAGGAACCTAATTTTTCAACATTAAGCTCATTGCTGTCTTGTGTGCGATTTCTTGATTTCGTACCCAAATGAGGAAGAACATCACAGGCGATAAGAAGGAAATAACGTTGCACCATCGCGATACCGGTATTAATAGGAAGTACATAAAGTGTACGTCTTATTCAGTCTGTATCATTCGTAGACAAAGAGAAGCTAGATATGCTGCTACTTCACGAAGAAAGGAGAATCAATGCGGAGAAAACATCAGTGTGGCACTAAGAAAGATATCCCAACATAAGGTGTTCAATAAGAATGACAGTTTGGCGAGTGTTGAAAAATTGTTATTGGGAAAGCTCTGGAATACTACTCATTGTTACTGGGAAAGCACTGGAATTCTTAGGGTACGGAGCAGGCCTGAAACTAACGGAGCGAACGAAATACGTGTTCTGAAATCTGTTGCTCGTAAACTTATGTAGGGTCCCCAGAAAGAGTCTCTGAAATTAATTAGCCCAGCAATTTACGTATTTCTCTCGCAAACATCTTCCATATATATCATGTGTCATTCCACAAGAAAACTAACAGGCGGGATTGCAGAAAACGCAGCGAATTCTGTCGCTCGATTCTGATGCGACATAATGACAGTTCGTCGTTTCTTCCTGGTTTTTTGACGATGAAGCTATCTCTAAGAACCACAGAAAGCTGAATGTGAGAATTATACGAAATTTCGAATACTTGATGACATAATCGCATGTTACGGAAGTGATAATGACTACAATCTTTTCTGATTTCCATTTTGTTGCTCTTGAAGATTGAACCGTGATTTATTTTCAAGAATACTCTGAAGAATTTATTTTATTTACTAGCGATTCATCAAGAACATTAACACATTTAATCACACTATGGAAGCATGAAAGTAGTCTCCAGAGAGGAGTAACTAATGATATCATAAACAAATTCCTTTTAACAGTGGCTAAAAGAATTTTTTTAAAGAAACAGATTTAAAATTATAATCAGAAAGCACCCTCTAAATATCAAAGTTACAATTTATTCAGAGGCAGAAAGAAACAAGTTTTTACTGTATGAGCTTTCGGGCAGAGAACCTTGCCGCTCCATTTTGACACGGCCGTAGCTACGACCGCTCATAACAGCCTCTGAAAGACTACACTGGTGCAAATTTGCAACACACCAAATAACTTTAAACTAAGAGCTTTTAACAATTTACACAGGCACATAAACTATGCACCCCCCCCCCCCGACGAGAGATGGAAATGGGGCAAAACACAAACAATTAAAATATTAACCTTGCCACCGAAGGTGCAACTTGATTTTAACTTCCAAGAAAAGTCTTACGGTGAAAGGCTGGCAACTTTATATACTAAAATGATCATTTAAATAAAGCCCATGAAATGCAATCTTATATAAAATTCTACAAGGTTGGCTAAACAATAGTTAAGATCCTCTACAGTACACAGATACCGCCTCTCAAGATCATAGGCAATAATATCAGTTTCCAAAGATAAAAACATATATCAGGTATTAGGCCGTTATACTCCATCAATAACTTCGTTAACACGCCAAATCCGAGATACATGACAGAGGCAGCTACTAACGTACGGTAGATTGATAGGAAGATTACCGAACAACCTCAACCGCAGGTTGCTCTAAACCGCCACAACTCCACAAGGGAAAAACGGACCACCCGATTTATAAACAACCACTTTCCCGCGGGTAGGCAAACGGAGAAGAATGGTGGGACGACCCCAAAGCTAAACGGCAGGTGACCTCACCAAGAAAACAAGTAGAATTTAACAAGAATAAATCATCACCAATCACTTAACTGCTAATAAACTGCGATTTCTCGAGAAGACCTGGCGCAGCACCCCCACATCGCTCTCCTGAACCGTCCGCTGCCAGCCGCTTCAACGGACGCAGGAAGGCGCGCCGATCTACCGTTTCACGGCGTTGCAGCTCGCACCGGCCAGACTGATGTCGTGGGTTGACTCCTGTTACTCTCGTGTTGACCGCGAAGTCACTACCCCTCGCTGTACGCCGCGGCCCACTGGACTCACGTGGCGACCTCACATACATCGGCGCTCCAGACGGACAAATCATCTTTTGTCTCAGTGCGTGACCGAGCAACCGATCGATCCAACCGCCAATAACCATTGCCTGAGCAAACTCGAGCAGACTGGCGGCCTATCGCGCAGAGTCATATGCAGGAACTAAGCCCCGATCGGGCGACCACTCGCTGAGTTCTCTTACTGCCAGCTTTATAGGTTGATCCGAACAACAGACATAGCATTACGAACAACAGACAGACACTAACTACCTAACAAATGCGGACGAGAGACAATTTAGCAGGCTGGGGACGAGAGACTGACCCAGACTGACTGACTGGCGAGCTCATAGCACCCCTTAAATCCACATAAACAGCCAACCTTTCCCCTTTCCCACCAGAGGGAGACACCAAAGCTGCGATTGCCACAGCGGCGCCACCGCCAGAAACGGACGGCGACTGCTTCACACTAAGAGCTGCGGCGCGCTCTTCAAAACAGCAATTCTTACCGTGGCTCAAAGATATAAAGTAAAGATAAGACGTAAAGTAAGGCTGCGTCGTGGCACTGAACTCATGACGCGAAGTTAATTTTACCAATGCCCTTACTCCATTCGATTTATGATGTGGACCATTCTTTCTAGGCTCTGGCAGAAGCCAAGACCGAACTATTGCCATAGTTAACAGGTTAACCATCCTTATATACCACCTCTTTGGTCTTCGAATTGGTGTGTCATTTCAACAACGTGCAGTTACTAGTGCTTAGTATCAATTTAATTTAAACCTTTTTCCCACTATTTCGCTTTTGTAAGTAAAGTTCCCCATTTCGTACAAGACAGCATTCGGTTTCATGGTCAAAACAGGTAAATCGTAAGTTCTTAGTATTTTAATTGTTAATTAATAACTGGTCTTGCCGCTGATTATAACTTCAATGTTTGCAGCAGAAACTGCCGCAGCTAAGCAAAGTTCATATCGAAATCTGTATAACCTATTTGGTTCTGAAATAAGACTATACGTCATTTACTGAGGACTTAATAGCAGTTCAGTTAGGTGAAACCAGAACTACACCTTAAAGAGTTCAGGAAGAATCTGAGGTTAACAGTTTAGCAGAATTGTACATGATGTGCACCTAATATTGTGCATTACAATGTAGTTGACAGAAATATTAAAAGACGATTGATCTTACCGGCAATTTGTAACACAAGCACTCAAGAGTCAAGAGTTATATTTTATTTATACAAGACAAAAAATACAGTCAACGCTAAAACAGAAAACTTTATTTGAATATACTGTAAATGCAAACTTAAATTAGATAATTAGGCCAATACTGAAAGGTCCAGTTTGGTGAAGAATTCTGAAATAGTATCTTACGCATAGGAGTTAAACTATTGAAATTTATCGGACACCTTAATGAAGTGGAGCATGTGAGTGGATATTGTCAGGCAAATTAAGACTCTCTTTCCACCGAGTGACTGTGTAATATTTCTCAGAGTAAAATAACTTTATTACGATTACTAATTTCTTTTAACAGAGTGCAGCACTCATTTTTGTATGTGAAGCACGGAATTCTGTTAAGGGGCGGTAAATAATCAGAATTCAGCTCATACGGCAAACTTTTTTCCCACTGACAACCTGACAGCCCTCGCGCTTCGAAAAAATCTAACGTCAGCTCACGTAAAGCGATAAAGTCAACTCAGCCATAAATAAAAGAGTGGCGCCAGGAGCACCTAACGCAGATAATTTTCAGATCCTGTTAGCAGCGTCCAAAACCCGACCTCTGAACGCCATTTTTCATATGACGAAGGGCGAGTCGCTTCCGCCGGCCTCCGCAGCGCTGACGTGAATTATGTAGAAATGGAAGGAAGCAATAAATTTGTTGCCAGAAGCATGCCTCCCGGGATTCACGATGGTCTGAGCTGGGGAGATGCGACATCTGTCGGTAACGCAGATGTGCAACCTTTACAACCTCCGTGACCAAGACTGTGACGTACTACAGAAAGCTGAGTGTCCGAAGCTTTCTTCTCTGCTTGTTGTTTGTTGTTGTTGTGGTCTTCAGTCCTGACACTGGTTTGACACAGCTCTCCATGCTACTCTGTCCTGTGCAAGCTTCTTCATCTCCCAATACGCACTGCAGCCTACATCCTTCTGAATCTGCTTAGTGTTTTCATCTCTTGGTCTCACTCTATGATTTTTTCCCTCCACGCTACCCTCCAGTACTAAATTGTGATCCCTTGATGCCTCAGATCATGTCCTACCAACCGATCCCTTCTTCTAGTCAAGTTGTACCACAAACTCCTCTTCTCCCCAATTCTATTCAATACCTCCTCGTTAGTTATGTGATCTACCCATCTAATCTTCAGAATTCTTCCGTAGCACGACATCTCGAAAGCTTCTATGCTCTTCTTGTCCAAACTAGTTGTCGTCCATGTTTCACTTCCATGCACGGCTACACTCCATACAAATACTTTCAGAAATGACTTCCTGGCACTTAAATCAATACTCGATGTTAACAAATTTCTCTTCTTCGGAAACGCTTTCCTTGCCATTGCCAGTCTTCATTTTATATCCTCTCTACTTCGACCATCATCAGTTATTTTCCTCCCCAAATTGAAAAACTCCTTTGCTACTTTAAGTGTCTCATTTACCAATCTAATTCTCTCAGCATCACCCGATTTAATTCGACTACATTCCATTAACCTCGTTTTGCTTTTGGTGATGTTCATTTTATACCCTCCTTCCAAGTCACCTCAAAGTTTTTATTTCTTCTCCATGGATTTTACCACCTACTCCGAATTTTTCTTTTGTTTCCTTACTGCTTGCCCAATATACAGATCGAATAACATCGGGGAGAGTCTACAACCCTTTCTCACTCGCTTCCCAACCACTGCTTCCCTTTCATGTCCCTCGACTCTTATAACTGCCATCTGGTTTCTGTACAAATTGTAAATAGCTTTTTGCTCTCTGTATTTTACCCCTGCCACCTTTCGAATTTTAAAGAGAGTATTCCAGTCAACATTGTCAAAAGCTTTCTCTAAGTCTACAAATGCTAGAAACGTAGGTTTGAGATTCCATAATCTTTCTTCTAAGATAAGTCGTGGGGTCAGTATTGCCTCACGTGTTCCAACATTTCTACGGAATCCAAATTGATCTTCCCCGACGTCGGATTCTACCACTTTCTCCATTCGTCTGTAAGGAATTCAGGTTATTATTTTGCAGTTGTGTCTTATTAAACTGATGGTTCGGTAATTTTCACATCTGTCAACACCTGCTTTCTTTGGGATTGGAATTATTATATTCTTCTTGAAGTCTGAGAGTATTTCGCCTGTCTCATACATTTTTGTCAGGACTGGCTCTCCCAAGGCTATGAGTAGTTCTAATGGAATGTATGTCTGCTCCCGGGCCCCTGTTTCGACTTAGGTCTTTCAGTCCTCTGTCAAACTCTTCACGCAGTATAATATCTCCCATTGCATCTTCATTTACCTCCTCTTCCGTTTCCATAATATTGTCCTCAAGAACATCGTCCCTGTATAGACCCTCTATATACTCCTTCCACCTTTCTCCTTTCCCTTCTCTGCTTATAAACGTGAAAAAGAAAACTTTGGAAGTGTATATTATTATAGCTCGGAGGAGGAGTTCATCAAAGTAGGAAGTAATGGGAAATTTAAAGGTTAATACCAAAATTAAAAACCATTAATTACTTGTGGAAGATACTATAGCATTAAGCAGTTATACACTCATGTGACAAGTCATGGGCTAGTGATATGCACACATAGAGATGGCTGTAGTATCACGAAAAAAAAGGTAGTAAAGGTCACTGGTTTGGTTGACCTGTCGTTTGTAGTCAGGTTCCACGTGAAATATTTTCCAACAGTATTATGGCAGCACGATGGGAACTGACGGACTTTGAACTCGAAAAGGTAGTTGGTACTAGGCCCAGGGGACATTCCATTTCCGAACACGTAAGGGAACTGAATATTACGAGATGCACGGCCTCAGCAGTGTGCCAAGAGTACCAAATTTCCCGTATTACCTCTCACCACGGGCAGCTCAGTAGCCGACGGCCTTCACTTAACGACCGAGAGCAGCATCGTTTGTGTAGAGTTGTCAGTGTTAAAAAACGAGCTACGCTGCTTCAAATAACCGCAAAAATTAAAGTGTGGCATACGACGATTATATCTGTTAGGACAGTGCGGCGTAAATGGGCGTTGATGCGCTAAAGCAGGAGAAGACAGAAGAGATTGCCTTTTCGAACAGCGCGACATCGTCTGCAGCCCCTCTCCTGAGCCCGTAAGTATGTTTGGACTCTACACGACTGGAGAACTGTGGCCTGGTCAGATGAATCCCGATTTCAGGTACTAGGAGCTGATTTTGGGGCAGATCCCACGAAGCCATGGGCCCTACTTGTCAATAAGGCACTGTCCAAGCTGATGGTGGCTCCATAATGGCGTGGGCTGTGTTTACATGGAATTGAACATATCATTGACTAGATATGATCAATTTCTGCTAGTTGATCTTGCCGTTCATGGCCTTCACATTCCCAAACAAGGATGGAATTCTTATGGATAACCTTGCGCCAGGTCACCAGGCCAAAACACTTCGCGACTCGTTTCAAGAACATTCTGGACTCGAGTGTTAGATTTGGCCACCCAGATAGCCCGACACGAATCCCATCGAACATATATGGGCCCAAATGGAGAGGTCATTTCGGGCACAAATCTTGCACCGTCAACCCTTTCGCAACTATGGATGGCTATAGAGGCAGCATGGCTTAATATATCTGCAGGTGACTTCCATGGACTGGTTGAGTCCATACCATGTCGAGCTGCAGCACTACACTGGGCAAAAGGCAGTCCGACATGACACTAGGAGGTATCCTACGACTTGTAATGTTTGTGTATCAGTAGCTGATTACCTGAGACGCTCGTATGTATATTTATTCCAATAGTAAATTGGCTCCCATCCTCTCTCTCTCTGTGCACCTCTTCCACCCATCATTCACTGTCCATCTCCTCCTGCCACTCGTTCTGTCCATGTGCTACTCCCCACTCTTTCCATCTGCTGTCTCACCTTTGTCCATCTCCTCATTTCCACTCTATTCATCCATCTCCTCTCCCCCCCCCCCCCCCTCACGTTCATCTGTTCCTTCACTACCTTTCCATCTCCTCCTCCCTCTGTAATTGCATCTCCTGCTGCCCTCTCTGTCTCATTCTCCCTTTCCCACCTCTCGCTGACCATGACTTCTCTCCACATACTCTCAGTCCATCTCTTCCTCCCTTCTCTCTATGCCCTTTTATTTGTCCATTTTCCTCTTACTTCTTTCACCTTATTAGTCCATCTACTTTCCCCCCCCCCTTTCTGTCCAACTCCTACTCTTTCCTTCATCCATCCTACTTCCCACTCTCTGTCCATTTCCTTCTCTTCTCTTGCTCTGCCTATGTCCCCTTCTTCCTCTGTTCATCACTATCTTCTCCATCTTCTTTCCTTCATTCATCCTACTCCCCCCTCTCTGTCCATTTTCTTCTTTTCCATTGCTCTGCCTATTATTTCCCCATCCTCCTCTGTTCATCACTTTCTTCTCCATTCTGTGCTCATCTGCTCCTTCCACCTTCCTCTCCATCTTTTCTTCCACCCCACCCCCCCCCCCCCCCCCCCTGCCCAGCCAGCAACACATCTTTCGTGCAGCTTGTCGTCCCACTACAATATGAGATTCCTAGTTTTTACTCCCACGGAATTTCTTACCAAAAAGTAAATAATATGTGTATCATGTTTGGTCTACATCTGTCCAGGAATTCCGGACAATTTTATTATCCACGGCTCTGCTCATGTAGGTGCATGTCACATACATTTCACACACATTTAACATTTTCCACACATATTGTCCACACATTTCAACTGAATCTCCAGCCAATTTCACCCTGTAATTTTGTTTTCACATGGCTCAATGTTTATGACGATATATTTCTTGAAATATGTGTCATAGAATGACATAATTTTACATATATATTCAGTCGCAAATCTGCATACTTTCTGCGAAGAGTGTTGCGAGTACTAATTATAGTACAGAACTAACAAATTTAAATGCCATGCCTTAGGCGGTAGTTCCGTGGAGCTCGTCAGCAAGAAATAGTTTCATAAAAGTTTGATATTATGTTTAAAGTTAATTGCATGTCACAATGTGCTCTCAGTCCCAAGAACTGAATGAAAAAAAGATGGATATTAGCAGTCATGGTCTACATTCCTGTTTCACGACTCCCTTTTGATGGTTAGGCAGTTCTTAAAGCCACAGCGATTCTTGCCAGATGATAAGTGATACATATTTTAAGGAGATGTGAATTATATGTACTATACATATGTGTATACATCGATACATTTTTATAATTCTGTTAGATTACCCATGGATTTTCAACTGTGGAGAGTGAAATGAGATTTCATATCGACACTAGATTTGTTTAATTAACTTCTTAATTCTCGCCTTCAGCCATAGTGTTTCATGGACAGTTTGATGGAGGTGTCCAGTTGCCTCTCATGCGAAACAATCCATTTTCAATATTGCCTACAGCGCAAAGTGCGGGACCAACCGTAGCATCACTCGAATGTTGCTGTCAGCTTCGGCTCTGGTCGTCACGGTGATGACAGCACGGCTGCACAGCTGACGATACTGCAGAGGCAGCCGAGACCTCCGTCCGGCAAGCGGGCGCGTCTCTGATCCAGTGGCGACTGCTCTTGTGATTTAGGGCAGGCCCCTTCATCACGTGATTGAACAGCAGACCCTGTACCGCATTGTGGGATGTTGCTTTGGTTGTCACACGCTCGTGGTATAAGCTGTGATGATGAGACGAGAATATTGTAGTACACGAGTTGCTGAGTAATTGTATACTCCAGACTAGTTCATTTAGGGCGTAAGGCACGTACTCTAAACAGTTCCATGGTGACAAGTGAGGAAAGGCTTCTGTCCCACCACTAGCGCCGGCCGGTGTGGCCGAGCTGTTCTAGGCGCTTCAGTCTGGAACCGCGTGACCGCTAGTATCGCACGTTCGAACCCTGCCTCGGGCATGGATGTGTGTGTCCTTAGGTTAGTTAGGTTTAATTAGTTCTATGTTCCAGGGGAATGATGACCTCAGAAGTCCCATAGTGCTTAGAGGCTTCCACTAGTGTACTCTAGTGCCAGCTGTAGCTGCACTGTTCCCAACTGGCTCCGTTTCGCAACGCCTGACAGCTGTAATTTGCTTCACAACGCTTACCATTCTAGCCCACCTGTGTCTGGCTCTCTTACAACCCACTTCCACCCTGCTGGACCTTTTGACCAAATATGTTTGATACGCTACCACCATGTTCTACTTTTATCAAGACCCAGTCCTCGGGTCGACCCAACTAGATTATCCTTTATCCTGGTCACTGTCCCTTCTTTCCCTGTTTCGCCTCCTGCGAATTACTCTAGCAACTGGTTTCCTTAACCCTACCACTTAATGTTGCATATTTTCACAGGGCCCCTTGCCCTGATTCTTAACTTCACCATGGAACTTATTTCATTACTGGGCTTGTTGCACAATAACATCTAACTATCTATTCCAACCTAATAAATCACATTTAATACTACCCCTCGTGTTTTCATCTTCCTTCTGCTACTTTTAAGTCTGGGGCATCCAATCCACTGGAATCTGAACGACAACTGGGTCTGCACTCAGTCTTGTGCTGCATCTTCTAAGCACCAAAAAAAGAAATACGCTCAGGAGAATAAATGTCGCTGCAGTGATTGGTATGACAATAATCAATGTTGTCTTTTTTCAACACTGATTTTCCTTACATAAATCTACATGCTGCACTAAGGTTTCCAGGGAGACTCTTCCCTTGTCCCTTCTGCTGGTTTAGAATCCTGTTTGTAGACTGCGTTAATTCAGGCTATATGGTTTGATTCAAATTGATTTGATTTGTGGCAGGTAGCACTTCCATGGGATCCTTTGGCCAATAGAAACGAGGCTGCGAAATATTCAGGTGAGCTATTTTTGAAATCGTGGCAGGAAGATGCGAAGTAGGCCCTATTATGTCTCACGATGCTCCATGTAATATCAAACCACTCTTGTTTAATTTTAGCCTCCTAGCTGACGAAATCTTACCCGGGTCTCAAAAATTACCCACTACTACCATCTTGTCATAGATGGAACACAACCAATGCTCCGCGATAAGCTGAAAGTACGATTCCAGCTCTCTTTCCTTTATTACATTCACTTACCTCCTTTTTCAGAAGTTTTACTGAACAGAAATCCTACCCCTCTCTTACTACCATGCTTGGAAAGACTGTGATTTCCTATCGGTACCAATTTTTGTAACTTTCCTTCCTCCATTTCTACATGTCTTCCCTTGTCTTTGGAAATTAATAACAGTCATTATGTTTTTACTCTTCTAAATTTCTTCAGTATTCCCCACTTGACAGACACGTATGAATTGTGCAGCACTCGTAACGTGCTTCTTTCTCAGCTACTGGCATAAAACCGAAATGTAATCTTTGACGTCATCAGTTTTCACCGATGCTGCGGCTGGCTGGAAATGAAAAGGCAAGATTTTGTGCTCGGGCTCTAAAACCAACACCAACCCCAACTCCACCGGTAGATCTTTATGAACTTTTCTTAGACCGTCAAAATAATGCTCAGGGGACAGCAAACTTACCCCTATCTGACTCCTTACAGCCTGCCTGCTGCATAGTCTCCTGTAGTCATGTTACTTTCTCCTGCGCTTCCCAAACACAGTCTTCTACGGTTGGCAGCCATTTTGTTATTACTAATTCCCTATCCAAGACTTGTACTTCGGTTTGTAGTTTCCTGACATACTGATTAAGTAACTCTTCTATAGCCTTGGCATACTGCATTATTTTACAGTCAGTTGCCATAGTAGTTGTGAGTAATACAACACATCGTTTCTTAAACTTGCAGTCTGTGTGGTGTGACCATCACTCGTGGTTTTGTTCCCTTTTTCCCTCTATGTGATCGTTCACTCTTCGAATATCTTCCTCATCACCAGTGCCAAATACCGTTTTCATAAGTCAACCTCCTCTTCTTTCGCGTATTAGGAATAGCCACAGTACCTGGGTCACCTCATCCCTTAATTTCCCCTTAATTACTCGTACACTGCACGTACTGTCTCACACTCCTCAGCAATTTATTTGAGTATCCTGTGCTTTTCCATTCCCTGACGGAGTTTGTCGAATGCTTCTTCCAATCTTCCCAACTTGTTACGCATGTCCCAGATGTTGTATATCTCCTGTATCGCCCAGCAATGTCTGGTGGTTATTACGTCTTCCTGCATGGCAAACAGCACACACCCTTCTAGGTGCTGGTTCTGTAACGCTTCCACCCAGACCAAGTTCAGTAGGCCCGTTATCAACGGCGTCATCTCGCCTTTCTGAACCTCACCTAAGGGCAGGAATACCCATCATTTTTCTGCCCTTTAAATTCATTTCTGCTTCACACGTGTTTTTACTAGTTACACTAAATCTGTACCTAACCAGAAATAAATATTAATTGATTATCTCTTAGGCCTTAATCCATATCGGGTCCTCTTTATCGATTCATTCACAACCTGTTGTTCATCTTCTGACAACTTTCTCCTCGCTCTCCCTTTCCATTCCGCGTCTCCTATCCCTGGAATAACTTCCAGACTCTCTTGAAATGGATTAAACTGCCCTATATGCACAATTGTCGTTCTCGTAAGCAATTGAATTTTGACATTTATTGGCGACATAGTCTCTACCACTGGCATGGGCCCTAATACTTTGCAGAAAATTACTTTATCTTTCCCTTCGGCGTTCATGAAGTTGATAGCATCACCCACTTACCAACAATATACTGTGGCATTCTTGCCATAAGGCCCGCTGCTTCTTCGTGCTTCTGTGGTGCTCGGTATTTTCCCACTGTAATCTACTGAAAAACCAAGCAAGGTGGCGCAGTGGTTAGCACTATGGACTCGCATTCGGGAGGACGACGGTTCATTCCCGCGTCCGGCCATCCTGATTTAGGTTGTCCTTGATTTCCCTAAATCGCTCCAGGCAAATGCCGGGATGGTTCCTTTGAAAAGGCACAGCCATGTTCCTTCCCCATTGTTCATTAATCCGATGAGACCGATGACCTCCATGTTTAGTCTCTTCCCCCAAACAACCCAACCCAATCTATTGAAAATTTCCCTAATCACTCTGTAAAATTGCTTAACACACTCTCCAGTCTACGCTTCTTCGTTTTCAATATGTCGAATCGGTCATATACTACTTCATAAATCGATAATGCTGTTTTCGTATGCTGTTTTGATTTGTAAGCGAAGACGACATACTTTCGAAACATCCCGTTAGAAAAACTACAAATGACAGTGCTGGTAAACCTCTTACGTTATTTGATTTTCTAACAGCTGAGCAAAACTGAACGTACTCCGACAGTACTCTCTTTATTCTGTCTTTATTATTCTGATCAACACTAAACGAACACTATATATATATATATATATATATATATATATATATATATATATATATATATATATATATATATATATATATATGTGTGTGTGTGTGTGTGTGTGTGTATGTGTGTGTGTGTGTGTGTGTGTGTGTGTATTTTAGTCCAACGCAATCTGACTTTCAATAGTCAAAAAATGGCTCCGAGCACTATGAGACTTAACATCTGAGGTCATTAGTCCCCTAGAACTTAGAACTACTTAAACCTAACTAACCTAAGGACATCACACAGGTCCATGCCCGAGGCAGGATCGGAACCTGCGACCGTAGCAGTCGCGCGGTTCTGGACTGAAGCGCCTAGAACTACTTGTCCACCGCGGCCGGCTTTTCAATAATCCCTACAAAAGAATTGCTCTGACTAACAACAACTTATACCTTTCATGAATCACTTACCTAAAAGAAATCTTCGTTATTCGAACTACTGCAATACAGCGAGCGCCAATACTGCCATCCCAATAAAAGATTCTAACTACAGAAGGCACTAACTACTGATCGGCATAGTTAGCAAATGAAGGATTTTGGTGGAGAACAAACAATGTATTTACCTTAATAGTGTTCAAAAGTCATAAAATATATATCAGTTCATGACATCCGGTCTTACAAATTTCGTTTTTCTGACAGACACACGTCCAGATCGTCCGCTCTCAAAACGCTGCCGTCTCTGTCCCCACATTCACCACTGCTGGCGGCTCACCTCCAACTCCGCAACGCTACGCTCTGTTCACATCAAACTGCCCAACACTTTTTTTTTTTGTCATCAGTCTACTGACTAGTTTGATGCGGTCCGCCACGAATTCCTTTCCTGTGCTAACCTCTTCATCTCAGAGTAGCACTTGCAACCTACGTCCTCAATTATTTGCTTCACGTATTCCAATCTCTGTCTTCCTCTACAGTTTCTGCCCTCTACAGCTCCCTCTAGTACCATGGAAGTCATTCCCTCATGACTTAGCAAATGTCCTATCATCCTGTCCCTTCTCCTTATCAGTGCAGAACCTCCTCATTCCTTACCTCTCCGATTCTGCGTAGAACCTCGTCATTCCTTACCTTATCAGTCCACCTAATTTTCGACATTCGTCTATAGCACCACATCTCAAATGCTTCGATTCTCTTCTGTTCCGGTTTTCCCACAGTTCATGTTTCACTACCACACAATGCAGTACTCCAGACGTACGTCCTCAGAAATTTCTTCCTCAACTTACGGCCGGTATTTGATATTAGTAGACTTCTCTTGAAAGTGAAAGTGTCTTGATTTTTCTTTAGCCTTACTTCCATTATTAGCCGTAACGTCAGAATTGCCTCTCTCGTCCCTTTACTTTTCCTAAAGCCAAAGTGATCGTCACCTAGCGCATTCTCAATTTTCTTTTCGATTCTTCTGTATATTATTCTTGTAAGCAGCTTCGATGCATGAGCTGTTAAGCTGATTGTGCCATAATTCTCGCACTTGTAAGCTCTTGCCGTCTTCGGAATTGTGTGGATGATGCTTTTCCGGAAGTCAGATGGTATATCGCCAGACTCATATATTCTACACACCAACATGAATAGTCGTTTTGTTGCCACTTCCCCCAATGAATTTAGAAATTCTGATGGAATGTTATCTATCCCTTCTGCCTTATTTGACCGTAAGTCCTCCAAAGCTCTTTTAAATTCCGATTCTAATACTGGATCCCCTATCTCTTCTAAATCGACTCATGTTTCTTCTTCTATCACATCAGACAAATCTTCACCCCCATAGAGGCTTTCAATTTATTCTTTCCACCTATCTGCTCTCTCCACTGCATTTAACAGTGGAATTCCCGTTGCACTCTTAATGTTACCACCGTTGCTTTTAATGTCACCAAAGGTTGTTTTGACTTTTCTGTATGCTGAGTCTGTCCTTCCGACAAACATATATCGTTCGATGTCTTCACATTTTTCCTGTAGCCATTTCGTCTTAGCTTCCCTGCTCTTCCTATTTATTTCATTCCTCAGCGACTTGTATTTCTGTATTCCTGATTCTCCCGGAACATGTTTGTACTTCCTCCTTTCATCAATCAACTGAAGCATTTCTTCTGTTACCCATGGTTTCTTCGCAGCTACCTTCTTTGTACTTATGTTTTCAGTCCCAACTTCTGTGATGGCCCTTTTTAGAGATGTCCATTCCTCTTCAACTGTACTGCCTACTGCGCTATTCCTTATTGCTGTATCTATAGCGTTAGAGAACTTCAAACGTATCTCGTCATTCCTTAGTACTTCCGTATCCCACTTCTTTGCGTATTGATACTTCCTGACTAAAGTCTTGAACTTCAGCCAACTCTTCATCGCTACTATATTGTGATCTGAGTCTATATCTGCTCCTGGGTACGCCTTACAATCCAGTATCTGATTTCGGAATCTCTGTCTCACCACGATGTAATCTAATTGAAATCTTCCCGTATCTCTTGGCCTTTTCCAAGTATACCTCCTCCTCTTGTGATTCTTGAACGGGGTATTCGCTATTACTAGCTGAAACTTGTTACAGAACTCAATTAGTCTTTCTCCTCTTTCATTCCTTGTCCCAAGCCCATATTCTCCTGTAACCTTTTCTTCTACTCCTTCCCCTACAACTGCATTCCAGTCGCCCATGACTATTAGATTTTCGTCCCCCTTTGCATACTGCATTACCCTTTCAATATCCTCATACACTTTCTCTATCTGTTCATCTTCAGCTTGCGACATCAGCATGTATACCTGAACTATCGTTGTCGGTGTTGGTCTGCTGTCGATTCTGATTAGAACAACCCGGTCACTGAACTGTTCACAGTAACGCACCCTCTGCCCTACCTTCCTATTCATAACGAATCCTACACCCGTTATACCATTTTCTGCTGCTGTTGATATTACCCGATACTCATCTGACCAGAAATCCTTGTCTTCCTTCCACTTCACTTCACTGACCACTACTATATCTAGATTGAGCCTTTGCATTTCCCTTTTCAGATTTTCTAGTTTCCCTACCACGTTCAAGCTTCTGGCATTCCACGCCCCGGCTCGTAGAACGTTATCCTTTCGTTGATTATTCAATCTTTTTCTCATGGTAACCTCCCCCTTGCCAGTCCCCTCCCGGAGAACCGAATGGGGGACTATTCCGGAATCTTTTCCCAATGGAGAGATCATCATCTTCAAATACAGGCCACATGTCCTGTGGATACACGTTACGTGTCTTTAGTGTAGTGGTTCCCATTGCCTTCTCCATCCTCATGTCGTTGATCATTGCTGATTCTTCCGCCTTTAGGGGCAATTTCCCACCCCTAGGACAAGAGAGTGCCCTGAACCTCTACCCGCTCCTCCGCCCGCTTTGACAAGGCCATTGGCAAAATGAGGCTGACTTCTTATGCCCAACATTACAATAGCGAATATTCCAACAATAAAAACCAGCCACAGACTGCACACAGCACGGTCTGTGATTTTCATACCGAGCGCTACGTGGCGTTATCAACATGAAAAACCTAAACAGCCTACTTACACTTTAAATAGATATCCCAGTCGTACGATGTAAGCCAGCGTAGTATCTAAGCATTTTTCCAATTGTCCGATGCACTCTTTCAGTTCTTCCATTGGCTTGTGGCTGAAGAGGACTCGTCCTTAACTTCTTCAAACTCAATAATTTACACATTTATTTTAATAAATCTGTCATGAAGTTCGTTCCCTTATCTGTTACTATTGTTTCAGGCATTCCAAACTTCAGTATCCAGTTACAAGTGCTCTTTCCACTGCTGGTTAGCCACCGCAACCATATCTACATACCTTGAAAAATGATCTATGTTTGTTAGTACATACTTACTCCCTAAAGGTATATTGCTGAATGGACCTAAAGCATCAACCCCCCAGAAATACGAATGGAGGTAATACTTCAGCTAACATGTTCCAGCTGCACTCTCGTTAGGCACACATCCGCTCTCTGCGCACGCTGTGTGCAATTCTGCACATACTGGTTTACGCCTGTCTGCCTGTTCCTCCATCAGTATATTTCTGCTGCGTTTTGTTGGTTGATCTGGAACCTCCATTACCCACTAGCACAGGATCCTGAGCTTCTTCTAGCACTCTATTCCTCAACGTTGCTGATACCATAGCGACTGTCTGAACTAGGTTTCTCTGCATATCAATCCATCCTGCATACAGAACAGTGAATGCTTAAAATACTGCTTACATTCGTCATCCGCTCTCTGTGTAGTTTACCATTCCTTATGCTCATTTCCCCGAATATGTGATACTGTTAATTTTCTGCTTAAGCCATGCGCATTTCCAGTCTTACTGCCCATCACGCCAACGCACTAGAAGGATCTTGTCACTCCAACAACCATTTTAATGCCACATGATCTGTTACTGATCTAAAATTTTTACCGTAAATACGTCGTCCATGAATACTGCTTAATATATCTTTCTGCGTTCTCGAATAATTTCTTTCTGCAGTATTTAGTTGTCTTGATGCATATGCTACTGAATGTTCTACACCTTCTAACACAGAGAACACACAGCCACGTGCATGGATTGGTGCAGCACATGATAAAACGCGTTCTTTGTTAAAATCAGGAAATATCAGTATAGGATCATCGTGAAAACTTCGTTTAAGTTCCCAAAAGCATGATGTCTCTCTTCTGTTCATACAAACTTAGTACACTATTTGAACAACTGTGTCACTTATACGAACAGGAGTAATTGTTTGCAACTCCCAAGAACGATTGCAACTCCTTTAAATTTACGTAAAGATCTATTGAATTTTGGGTAAGTCTTAACCCCATCTTAAGTATGTTACCACTTCCACCACAAATTACACTTTTCTGTGCTGAATTTTAACTTCGCTGCTTTTAACCTTAACTGTAATCGCTGCATATTCTGTTCCATATCACTCACATAGACGATTAGGTCATAGAGACATATTAATAATTGCCATGGGTAAACCTCTGAGATCTCAGTTCAACAATCTATGAAACGTCGCAGGTTCATTTTTTAGCCCGAATGGCATTATTCTGTATTAGTAGTGTCACCCAGGTGCCGAAAACGCTGTTTTTTGCCGATACTGCAGTGCAACCTCTGTTTGCTGATAACCACTCTTCAAATCCATTTCTGCAAAATATTTCCATTGCCCTAAATTGCCCAAGGTTTGTGTGATGTTTGGCAAAGGGCAGGATTCCAGTAGTGTTTCTGCACTTAGATGTCTGCAGTCGCTACAAATACAACTTTTTCGTTTTCCATCTGTTGATTTTTTGGCCCACAACTATTCCAGCCAAACCCCCCGACCCCCCCACCCCCGCACTAGTACTTTCTTTAATTATTCTACCTTTCAGCTGCTGATCGGTAAATTGCTCCAGAACTGGCTGTAAGTAGCTAGGTATTTTGTTTGGTTTGCGACAGAAGAAGCACTCCGTCATCAGGCCACAAGTGGCCCATCGGGACCATCCGACCGCCGTGTCATCCTCAATGAGGATGCGGATAGGAGGAGCGTGTGGTCAGCACACCGCTCTCCCGGTCGTTACGATAGTTTTCTTTGACCGGAGCCGCTACTATTCGGTCGAGTAGCTCCTCAGTTAGCATAACGAGGCTGAGTGCACCCCGAAAAATGGCAACAGCACATGGCGGCCCGGGTGGTCACCCATCCAAGCGCCGGCCACGCCCGACAGCGCTTAACTTCGGTGATCTGACGGGAACCGGTGTATCCACTGCGGCAAGGCCGTTGCCTATGGTTTACGATAGCATGGTGATTTATTTCCTGTTGGTATACAAAACTGTGTAATATTAATAGCTGGTAATGACCCTTTTGAAAATAATAAATCCTTAGTTTCAAAAATAGTTTTTCTATCCTTTCGCTGTCGCTTCCTTGCAAGTGCTTCACTTGTACAGCAATTTCAATAACGTACGGCGATTGTCTGTGGCTGACACCAGGATAACCATATTGGCTATTGACAACCGCTTTGTTAATCCTATGTCACCTGCGCTAAAATTATCTTTAAAAACAGGTACCTTCTCTCCACCCATTTTTCGTGTATTCTTACAGTACTCCTTCAACTAAGGAACCATCTGATCTAATACTTTTCTTCTAGTGGTTCCATACACAATATTCCTACCTTCAACCTAGACTAAGCACTGACCCAAAGTGATTTCCCAGTACCCGCAGGTACATAATGGTGTGAATCAAGTCTTAATGTGATCGTTCTCAGTTTGATCGACTCGTTTTTCTTGACAGACTCCCCTTGCAGCGTTGCTACTGTGGCCATGGCTTCACCTAACTGAAACATTTTTTCGAAAAATTCTACCCCATGTTGCCGGAGATGGATTATGGCACAAGTCTGATATAAGAAATCAAATCCTACAATCATGCCATAGCCCTCACTCATATGTGGCATAATCTCTACACATTGTTTAAATTGAACGAGATCCAGGGAAAGTCTACGTCTACTGAGCCTAATGATGTGACATCTTTATACCCCACTCCACGCAATCTGTACCGTGGTGGGTCCCATTGTTTACATTTCATCAGACCTCTACTGGCGACCGACACATACGCCCCTGTGTTCACTTCCATCTTATAACCCTTTTATCTTACTATTCCTTTTGTCGCAGGGTCCATCTGTGCATACGATTTCATACCATATAACCTTATTGGGATTGACTGTAGGTGGACCTTGAGTTCCCATTCGCTTTTAACACCTTTGCCTGCCCCGGTCTTCTACTTCTGAAACTATTACCTCCTATTAGTTTATTCTCATCAGCGTGAGGCTGGCGACATTTCCTCTTTACATGCCCCGTTTGTCTACACCTGAAACATTGTATTTCCATGTACCCTGTATTCCAATCGACAAATCGATCAGCTCACATGCTATAGCTAACTGCACTCTTGTGCAGAAATCGGATGGACTACCTATACGTACACGTCTTGACATTTCCATATGCAACGACCCTAAAAAAGCATCGAGCTCTGCTCAGCTTTTTGCAGAATAATTTCATTGATTGCAGTACTGCTCTAATTCATAGGTACATCCATTAATTTTTCCTATCCTATCCACAAACCATTCCACAGCTTCCATGCTTCTTTTAGTTATTCCCCCTAATTGTTCCCTACAGTGTCTAGCACGATTTCTTTTCATATATCTCATAATTACCCTTCTTTAATTTTTCTATTGTTGTGACTCCCTTAAAAGCCTCTGTATACCATACATAAGTTTATGCTTCCACTTTTAGTCTCAGTTTTACAGCACTCAATAATGCCTTATCAGACCTACCTTCCATCTCAGCCAGACTCCACGATCTCCCGCAAGGGTCTGCACATCCTTGTTTGCCTTACCAGAAAAAGGAGTAATTAAACTTGCGACTGACAAATCTATACCCCACTGTGATGATCGTATTTCTACCAACCCATACAATTCTGTAATATTTGCTGTTAATCGTGCTACTTTTTCTAACAATACACATACTGCTTTCGGCTCTGACACACTTTGCGTCTCTGGTTCTGTCGAAGCTTTGCCCTAAACAACACTAATTTTGAGAAATGACCTTCATACGTCAAGAAAAGAAAACAAATTAACTTTAATCGTATGTCTAATCATGAGCCATCTCGGCTGCTGGCATTGCCTATCCACATGTCCCTAACGAGTATATGTATAACATTTTACTGCCAACCGGTACATGGCGCTGAGTGACTGCCAAGGTTACACTGTGTGCATCTAATAGGCACTAATCAGGTGTGACTTCCATTAACTCAAAACCTAGACAAATCCACTTATTCAATAATGGCAATAAAATCTATTTTACAAAAAGCTCGACTGTATAATATTCTCTCCATGACCAAAATACAATCAAAATACCGTAGGCTGCCGGTTCAGATGTTGCTCTGCGAAAGCGATGTCTATGATCCGACGCTAGTGTTAGGTGATCCATGGACTGTCACCCATGTAGGAAAAGATTTGTTTCATTAACTTCTTCATTCGGACCCTCGGCCGTAGTTCATCGATGTCTGGCACTGCTGATAGTACAAGAAGTGGGGCCGAGCGTGTCAGTGCTCGAACTGTCAACGATGTCTCCAGTTGCGACTCTGATGACAGTGTGGCAGTGCAGTGATACCGCGCGGGTGGCCATGACCTCCCTCCAACGAGCAAGCAGTTCTCCACTCCAGCATCGGCTGCTCGCATGACTCAGGGCTTGGTGACTCGTCTCATGATCGAACAGCGGATCCCTTACTGCATTACGGGATGTCGCTCTCAATGTCACAGGCTCGTGGTGCAGGCTGTGGTACTAAGACGAAAGTATTTTAGTACACAAATTGGTGAGTACATATACACTCCAGACTATGTTCATTTAGGGCTTCGGTCGCAGGTTCGATTCCGTTCTAGGCGCATGGTTGTGTGTGATGCCCTTAGGTTAGTTAGGTTTAAGTAGTTCTAAGTTCTAGGGGACTAATGACCTCAGAAGTTAAGTCGCATAGTGCTCAGAGCCATTTGAGCCAAACAACAGTCTAATGGCGGTGTTGACTTTAAAGAGATACATAATATGTGTATGAACTAAACGAATTTTATAAAAGTCGCATGTTATTATGTCTTTGAATACATTGCGTACATTACTCTTAACTTCTAATAGTTTTCTAATCTTCGTAACTAAATTCATTATTCATTATATTTTTCAGGTGAATCATCGATTCCACTGGCCTAGAAGGTAAGGGAAAAATTTACTTCGTAGCATACTTTCATTAATCTCAGAACCATTCTTCTGCTTTGAACAACCGTATATTGAAAATGTACTGTCTACGTTCATCACGATCGAGTTAATTACAGTGACTGTTTTCGCTGTGTTTTACAATGTGTATTATCATTTTTAGTGTCGCTTTGCGAGATCAGTGCGAATACTACTACCAACAATCTATAATGCATTCTCGTCATTTTCTCACACAAGAAGGGGGCATGGTGTATTATGGAATAAGTTAGCAGTACTGGTTTCCCTTCAAAGAATGATTCATATTGCGCTCCTCTAGCTATTGTAATCAACACTCACGCAGCAGTAGACGTACCTTAGTGGAGTAGCCTGAAGGGACTATTTGAGTTAAGGTGCTGAGATTAAATATTTACTTCAAACAATGCTTGCCTACGACGAAATGAAACATGGACCTGACACAATAACGAAGCAAAAATTTTCACGCGGCATGAACAAGCACAATTGATACAGGTACTGTTTCATACTCGCTTAGACAGTAATGTACAATTTACGAGAGAGATGGTGCCCCCTCATCCTGCTGAAAGAACATAAAAAAACCTAAATTTCAAATTCAGTCTCACTTGTTACTATCTTGCCTGTCTTACAAAATAAAGAAAGCCCTTCAGGGCTTTGAAAGCATGTTGACTTCTACTGAAATAATGAACGTGGCTCTCATATTATTAGTATACCTACATACAGCCTATCGATAGTACATTGCAAAACACCTGTGACTCATTTTTTCTAGCCCTTGAAATGGTCGTGCTATTGCTATGGGTTTTTTAGCTCTCAACCTATTATATACAACTAGTAACAGATCTCTTATAGGCCCTTTGTATTACCTTGTACGTAGATTTATAACAACCTAAGCAATATCGTTTCACAATAATAACATAACTTCTGCTCTCTAAATTTCAGAACAATACTTACGAAACTTTTTATCGAGTACTTCTCCCAACGAAGTACAAGATTTCGTGAATTTGTAAAATACAGTCTTACAATACATCTGTTCTAGGATAGCGATTACATGTACTTCGCTACATCCATCGAAATGTAAGGTACACCTCCAGCAGAAATATCACAATTTTGACAACTGAAATTACAGAAAGAGGAATTCATTGGATTCTTTAAAAAGTAGAAGAAGATGAGATGCAGAAGAAATATTTACGATGTCAAATAGACTGTTTATGTCGCAGGACAAGATTGTAGAGTGCTGGAACTGAATTTGTATCTGTAAGGCTTAAGATACATTACGGTATCACTGACGTGTGATTTCAAAGTGAAGGTGGGAGATATCTAGCGACTAAAGGCTGCTCTGCCAAAAGAAAAGTATTCCACATGAATCTTGGTGGATTGTTGAGAACTTTCAGAGGAATAAGATCGGACATGTGTTGTTGTTGTGGTCTTCCGTCCTGAGACTGGTTTGATGCAGCTCTCCATGCTACTCTATCCTGTGCAAGCTTCTTCAACTCCCAGTACTTACTGCAACCTACATCCTTCTGAATCTGTTTAGTGTATTCATTTCTTGGTCTCCCTCTACGATTTTTACCCTCCACTCAGCCCTCCAATACTAAATTGGTGATCCCTTGATGCCTCAGAACATGTCCTACCAACGGATCCCTTCTTCTAGTCAAGTTGTGCCACAAACTTCCCTTCTCCCCAATCCAAGTCAGTACTACCTCATTAGTTACGTGATCTACCCACCTAATCATCAGCATTCTTCTGTAGCACCACATTTCGAAAGCTTCTATTCTCTTCTTGTCCAAACTATTTATCGTCCATGTTTCACTTCCATACATGGCTACACTCCATACAAATACTTTCAGAAACGACTTCCTGACATTTAAATCTATACTCGATGCTAACAAATTTCTCTTCTTGAGAAACGTTTTCCTTGCTATTGCCAGTCTACATTTTATATCCTCTCTACTTCGACCATCATCAGTTACTTTGCTCCCCAAATAGCAAAACTCCTTTACTACTTTAAGTGTCTCATTTCCTAATCTAATTCCCTCAGCATCGCCCGACTTAATTCGACTACATTCCATTATCCTCGTTTTGCTTTTGTTGATGTTCATCTTATATCCTCCCTTCAAGACACTGTCCATACCGTTCAACTTCTCTTCCAAGTTCTTTGCAGTCTCTGACAGAAATACAACGTCATCGGCGAACCTTAAAGTTTTTATTTCTTCTCCATGGATTTTAATACCTACTCCGAATTTTTCTTTTGTTTCCTTTACGGCTTGCTAAATATACAGATTGAATAACATCGGGGAGAGGCTACAACCCTGTCCCACTCCCTTCCCAACCACTGCTTCCCTTTCATGTCCCTCGACTCTTATAACTGCCATCTGGTTTCTGTACAAATTGCAAATAGACTTTCGCTCCCTGTATTTTACCCCCGTCACCTTCAGAATTTGAAAGATATTATTCCAGTCAACATTGTCAAAAGCTTTCTCCACGTCTACAAATGCTAGAAACGTAGGTTTGCCATTTCTTAATCTAGCTTCTAAGATAAGTCGTAGGGTCAGTATTGCCTCACGTGTTCCCATATTTCTACGGAATCCAAACTGATCTTCCCCGAGGTCGGGTTCTACCAGTTTTTCCATTCGTATGTACAGAATTCGCGATAGTATTTTGCAGCGGTGACTTATTAAACTGATAGTTCGGTAATTTTCACATCTGTCAACGCCTGCTTTCTTTGGGATGTGAATTAATATATTCTTCTTGAAGTCTGAGGGTATTTCGCCTGACTCATGCATTTTGCTCACCAGATGGTAGAGGTTTGTCAGGACTGGCTCTCCCAAGGCTGTCAGTAGTTCTAATGGAATGTTGTCTACTCCCGGGACCTTGTTTCGACTTACGTCTTTCAGTGCTCTATCAAATTCTTCACGCAGTATCATATCTCTTATTTCATCTTCATCTATATTCTCTTCCATTTCCACAACATTGTCCTCAGGAACATCGCCCCTGTATAGTCCCTCTATATATTCCTTCCGCCTTTCTGCTTTCCCTTCTTTGCTTAGAACTGAGTTTCCATCTCAGCCCTTGATATTCATATAAGTGGTGCTTTTTTCTCCAAAGGTCTCTTTAATTTTCCTGTAGGCAGTATCTATCTTAACCCTAGTGAGATAAGGCTCTACTTGCTTACATTTGTCCTCTAATTATCCCTGCTTAGCCATTTTGCACTTCCTGTCGATCTCATTATTGAGACGTTTGAATTCCTTTTTGCTTGCTTCATTTACTGCATTTTTATATTTTCTCTTTTCATCAATTAAATTCAGTATTTCTTCTGTCAACCAAGGATTTCTACTAGCCCTCGTCTTTTTACCTACTTGATCCTCTGCTGCCTTCGTCACTTCATCCCTCAAAGCTATCCATTCTCCTTCTACTGTATTTCTTTCCCCCATTCTTGTCAATTGTTCTTTTTTTGCTCTTCCTGAAACTCTCTACAACCTCTGGTTCTTTCAGTTTATCCAGGTCCCATGTCCTCAAATTCCCACCTTTTTGTATTGTATGTTGCATTGTACGTGTGTATTGTATGTTGTATTGTGACATAATGAATAACTCATGGGCAGTGAAATTTTTTCATACCGACATCCAATAGTCTCCTGGTCAAATACAAATAAGTAGCAAAATAACAGCATTAAGCGACACTCACTGACAGCGTCTGTGCTAGTAGCTTGTTCATATGGCATAATCGGTTTTTTATCTGTACTCTGCAAATTATTGTGAAGAGCTATACACAGCGTATTTCTGGTTGTAACTTATATTACCACTGTAGGGGTAGCACCCTGGATGTTTGATCTGGCCTTCTGACATTAGCATGGCCTTGCTATGCTGACACCGCGAACGGATGAAACCAAGAGGAAACAATAGGTGTTGCTTTTTACAGAGGGCTACAGATCAACCGTACGGATAATCAAATGATGACAACATATTCTTGGGTAAGATATTCCAGACGTAACGTAGTCCTCCGTTTGGATCATCAGACAGGGACTGCTCAGGAGGCTGCCATAATGAAATGGTTCAAATGGTTCTGAGCACTATGGGACACTATGGGACAGGTCATCAGTCCCCTAGAACTTAGAACTACTTAAACTTAACTAACCTAAGGACATCACACACATCCATGCCCGAGGCAGGTTTCGAACCTCCGACCGTGGCGGTCGCGCGGTTCCAGACTGTAGGGCCTTAGAACCGCTCGGCCAATCTGGCCGGCGCTGCCATAATCGGAAAACTAAACTGACATTCTACGGATCGCAACATGGAACACTATATTTGTTAACTGGGTAGGTAGGATAACAGTTTAAGTATGTAACTGGATAGTTTGAAGCTATAGTGTGAATTAGTGAAGTGCGATGGCAGGAAGAACAGGACTTCTGGTGAGAGATACGCGCGGCTGGTGCATGCATTTATATGAAGCGGAGAATTTGGAGAAAAAGGAAAGGAATCGGTGGAAATTCGTGACTTCCAGCCGCTCAGGGTATTTTTTCAATGCAATGGCGAAACTAGAAAATTTGTACGCGACCGGGACTCGAAACCCGATTTACCACTTCTCATGAAGTGTATTTTTTTATATTTTTTTGGCACTGGTTGTCGTTTTATGGGGTCCGTAGAGCGCGGCTGGTGAGTAGGGCAGAATGGACAGGGGTCGTAACCCAGGACCTGACCCGGTGTCGTCTTCGTTGTTCATCTATTAGAAGCGGTGAGGGAAAACCAACCGTGGGAACATTTTTTATTTATTTGTTTACTTTCATTTTTATTTCCTTTATACCACATCTAGAGTACTTGTAACTAGCACCGCATCGTGCACTAAATAAACAAAACAAATAATTTTTGATTTTACTACTCCGACGCAATACATATTGGGAAGCTGGATATGTGCTTTGCACGATGCAAAGGGTGCACCGCTACTCTTCTTACGCTTAATCATCCAGGTATGTCTGCACGCATTCGCAAGTTATTCCACCGATTATCGGTCATGTTCTTGGCAACTCGGTCAGTGGGTATCTTCTCCTACCTGTTGTTGATCAACCTGCACGGAGGATCATGTAGGGCTTTTCCTAAGTAATTAGAGGAATATTCTCTGTACTTTGGGTTCCGGACCGTCTTACAATGACGTTCTTGCAGATAGTTCCGAATGTCCGTTCCATCTTTAGGTCCATCGTGAAATAAATATTTCACCACGTGCCCATGGACCCTGTGATTGCGCTAGTTTTGTGTGGGCGGGAATACAGTTCATACGGAAAAAGAAGCAGATCAGGTTCGATATGTTCAGGGGTCATACGTAGAAAGTACGACAAAAATTTGTCGCACCAAGCGCCAAATACTATGTGATCAAAAGTATCCAGACACCTGGCGAAAAATGACTTAAAAGTTCGTGTCACTCCATCGGTAATACTGGAATTCAGTATGGTGTTGGCCCACCCTTAGCCGTGATGACAGCTTCCACTATCGCAGACATATGTTCAATCAGGTGCTGGAAGGTATCGATGTCGTTCGGTGCGGCCTGGCTCGAAGTCGGCTTTTCGAAACATCCCAAAGGTGTTCTATAGGATTCAGGTCAGGCCTCTGTGCAGACCACTCCATTACAGGGATGATATTGTCGTGTAACCACTCCACCACAGGCCGTGCATTATGAACAGGTGTTCAATCGTCTTGAAAGATGAAATCGCCATCCCCAAATTGCTCATCAACAGTGGTAAGCAAGAAGGTGCTTAAAACATAAGCGTAGGCCCCTGCTGCGATAGTGCCACTCAAAGCAACAACGGATGCAAGCGCCCTCCATGAAAAACACGACCACACCATAACACCACCGCCTTCGAATTTTACTGTTGGCACTGCACACGCTGGCAAACCACCGGATCGCCACACTGTATATCGTGATTCGTCGCTCCACAGAAAGTTTTTCCACTGTTCAGTCATCCAATGCTTACGCTCCTTACACCAAGCGAGGCGTCGTTTGGCATTTAGCGGCGTGATGTGTGGCTTATGAGCAGCTAGTCGTCCATAAAATCCCAGTTTTCTCTCTTACCACCTAACTGTCATAGTACTTGCAGTGGATCCTGACGGAGTTTGAAATTCCTGTCTGATGGTCTGGATAGATGTCTGCCTATTACACATTACGATCCTAGTCAACTTTTGGCGGTCTCTTTCAGTCAAAGACGAGGTCGGCCTGTACGATTTTGTGCTGTACGTGTCCCTTCACGTTTCCAGTTCACTATCACATCGGAAACAGTCGAACTAAGGATGTTTAGGAGTGTGGAAATCTCGCGTACAGAGGTATGATACAAGTGACACCCAATCACCTGACCACGTTCGACGTTCGTGGGTTCAGCGGGGCTCCCCATTCTCATCTCTCACGATGTCTAATGACTACTGTGGTCACCGGTATGGAGTATCTGGCAGTAGGTGGCAGCACACTGCACCTAATACGAAAAACGTATGATTTTGGGGGTGTCCGGATACTTTTGATCACATAGTGCATGTCTTCCGCCGCGCCACATCTGAGACGGTGCTTGTCCGTGTCTGGTACTCAGCGTACTCCACATAGAGGCGAGTCCGCCATATGTACCTTGTGGAGGAGACGCAATCCGGTGATCTGTTTACCGTTGACTGGACTCCTGTATCCAATACAATCATGCGTATCGTCCATCGTACTAGCTTGGAACTAACATGACGGTTATTGGTCTCCATGACGTCTGGTGGTCACCTCTGTTGTAGGACGCCATTTATGTCCAGCGCCGTCGCCTGTTTCGTGATTGGTACTGCGATACTGATGTAACTGTGTTCAATGTAAAAGTCACCGAAGTGGTAGAAAGGCGGGGGTATGTCTAGTGCCATCAGGGGGTCGTATGAAAGGGTGGAACTCCAGCAGAAATGCCGCCAAACATTCCGGGTGGTGGCGCCACGGCTTGGTCTGCGAGCTGACAAACCGGGCCACAGCTCATTCCTGAGCTTGGACTAGGCCAAGACCTCCTCTGTATGGGGGAATAGGCAGCAAAAGACTCGGAAGAGCATGCCTGTACTGACGTAGGCTCCAAATGCTGCAAATATAAGTCGTGCCATCAATGTCTGTATCATAAGTACATGGGCTGTTTTGGAATGCGTGATGCTAGGTAAATACTGACAAAGTGTGTTCTTTTAAGAATGTCGAGCGTCCGAAGTTGAAGGTAGGTGATCCTGACCCGAATATTTTGTAATAGGTTGTGGTAGTTAAAAGCCGCAGTGCGCATTATGTCATCGTGAAACTCTAGTCCGAGGAATTTGATATTACCATTAATCTCTAAGGGGTCGACACACGCTGGAGACAATCTGTCTCCTACGTTCATGACTACTGATTTGGTGACACAGAGACAGCAGCCGGAAGCCAAACCTTCTGTCAATCAATTTATGTGAGTTGGTTACATCGTCGCCGTTGTGGACTACGAGAACCAGCTCATCAGCATACACAGTACAGCGAAATGCGACGCCACGTAACGTCAGTCTGGTGAGGCATTGACGGAGGCCGCAGAGGTGGGGTTCCAGTGCCAGGGCGTAGGCACAGGAGGCAGCCTTGACGCACCTACCGGAAAATCTGGAAGGACTGTGTGAGAGGCCCATTGACGAACAGCTTGGAAGTCGCCGTATGGAGGACGCCCATGAGTTTTTGTGCAGAGTCCATGTGTTGGGCAATGGACGTTGGGTACACATGATCCACTCTGACTAAAATAGAGCTGTGCCAGATTTTCCAAGTTGCTTCATGCCCCCGCTAGGGCTATTTTCTCATAGTATCGGGAAAGTACTGAGTGGATGTTATTGATGCTCTCTATGGAAGCCTCATCCGGCGAGATAACGTCAGACAGGTTCGTTAAATGTCTGGTGAATATCTCCATGTCGCATTTGAGGAGTGTCAGAGGGCGGTAATCAAGTACTGGACTCCACTGTCGGTTTGTGAACTGGTATAAGACTGTGAGGAGCGGCACCGCTGAGGCATGAACTCCATGTGTTCTAAATGGCGCGCCGACAATCCTAAGAAGCGACATGAGCAAGGTTTAACTTACAGGCATATCGGCTTCACCACACCTGCTGGCGTCGAAGACGACGGCACTTGCATAGGCCTCGCGAGCAGAAAATGGTGCAGGCTACACCTCTGCGTCCCTCGCTCTTGCCGAGAGAGAACGGGACGTAAACCGTATCAATGTGACCAGACGAGTGACTTGTAAAATTAGTGAGTCCTGACCGAATTGCATTAAATGTTACCCTGTATCTACTTGACAGAAGTCGCTGATGGGTGTCCCAAGTTGGGGGCACGGTGAATGGAGCGGCAGCTGATTCTCACGCGCTTGGGCGCTATTGAAATCGCTCACTAATTGTCGTTCTGCTTTCCCTGAAAAAGCGAGGCCACTGGTTCCGTGAAGAAGAGCGACCATTCGCGATGGCGATTTGTTCTGGAGGCCGCGTACACATTGACAAACTGCACGCCTAGACGAGTTATGGCCATTCACTAGCGTCGGGGAGACACCGTACTTCCTCCGTACGTGGCCCACCTAGGAGAGAACTGCGACATCGCTGTTACTTGGCGAAGTGTGCCACACATGAGTCATACACAGGAACTCTTCGACGAAGATCTCCCAAGACAATGTCGAAGTCTGCTGTACTTAAGATATCTTGGAGGAGGAGGACTTGGGAGGTGCCCGAATGGTGTTGACGTCGATGGTCGCAGAGCGATCTGTAGAGCATCTCCTGCAGTGGGGACCACCATCAGCGTCACCGTAAACGTTGTCGCCGGTCATTTGTGAGCTGTATCCGCTCTTTCTTCTGCTGCTACTCGGGAAGGGTTGAGATGTGTGAGGAGACTCATCTCTCTTTATCCACCATAGCGGGCGTAGAGTCTTCTTCAATGTTGTCTATCCAAGGTCGCTTAGTTAACTGTGGCTGCAGTAGGGTACTTGCAAGCTCTGTGACCAAGGTTGAATCCACAATGACGGGCGCTGTTGTCATGTTGCCAGAGAGAGCGGAAAGCAAAAGGTGAGGGGAAACCCGCTGTCATCCATGTACTCTGTCGCATCGGCTATCCGGTTGTGAACTGGAGAAGACGTCTGCAGAAGGTCATAGTTCTGAGGGTGCACAGCGCTGCTTTTTATGTTTCCACAGTGACCTCTATTTCCGGATGTGGGTTTTCATGTCAGAATGAGTGTGTGGTTTCTGCACCACATCCCCCCTCAGGGAGAAAGAAAGGGAGAGGTCGGTACAGCTCTAGTGTCCAGATCCATTCTCTCGTCAGATTCGCCTGTGGAGTCGATGGCGACCTACTTCAATTTGTGTCGATTCTGTCATGGTGTCACTCAATCCTGGACGGGCTACAGGCGTGCAGTCTCACGTCTGAGGTTCCCTGTCTTCCAAGTGGTCCTCCACTGGCCATGTCTAATCTACCGTGCCGCCCCTGCATAACTGAGGAGGAGGGCTATTACCGTAGCGTGTGGCGCCACATCACTTGACGGGATTTGTGTAAGCCAACGTTGAATTTCCACCAGACCCTTCTCGCCACAACCAGAACAAGTACGTGACTGTCCATCGTACATCACGAGTGCTCGACATCCACCTACACTAGGTAATTTATAATTAAATTTTAACTTGTTGCTTTCCGTAGAGGACTGTGTACGTCTCGAAGCTGTTTCCTTTTTCTGCCACGTAACCAAATACCGTCTAATACGGCCGGAAGGCCGCTGTATCTACGTTCGGATGCACTTCGAACGGGAGTTCGAAGACTCAGTGTGCGTAATCCACGTCCTTGCAAGGTCAATGGTAACGGCTATCACGTGGCCATTGGAGTTTTTGAAACTTAAATTTTTCACAGCTCTCGTCACAACATCGTTACATATCGCGTCATCGACCATCTTGTCGTAGACCACCCGGCTTGTGGTAGAGGCGTGGATAACGACGATGTGCCCTGTTCTAGTTGAAATTCGTCATGGGTGTGGTTCTACTTCAACTATGTCGGATTAGAAGCTGATCTTGGTGGTAGATTTTCTGTGGGACTAAGCCATAGCGATTGGACGTCGACGGATTCGAGTGTTAGTTGCGGCGAGGAAGTGAACAAACTACGTGCTCTCGCGACTCTGTGGACGGGGTGCAAACACAGCGTCCTCTCCTCTCACTTGCCGAAGGCAGACTGCTGCTTCGTGCGTACACGGTCCGTGATCGACTCAAATTTCCAACTCATCGAAAGCTGCAGTCCAGTGTCCCTCACCCATTAACCACCTGTTCGCAAGTTATCGATTCCCACAGGAGTTGGGAATATATTACAGCATCTGTACTAAAACGAAAAGGAGCCGCCGCGCTCTTATAAAAATGTATGAATATACACTGTGTTCAGGGAGGAAAGATCAATATTTTAAACAGTGATAGTATAAGTAATTCTGAACAAAAAACGTTATATGAACATAGGTCCGCAAATGCTTCGTTAGGGAGGTATGGGTACTGAAAAGAACTTCAGATCTGCAAAACTAGCGTGAACAACGTAAACGTATACGCAATACAACTGGACCGTATCGTGATTTTCTTGCAAACAATGCACGGGTACATCCCATGTTTACGCTATGCAATCTCCCACGTATTATAGTCATGTGACGTATGAAGTACGTAGTATAATCATTCATTGTTTGCGCATTTGTGCCGTGTAAGTCGCATTGTATAGTGTACGTGCAACGGATCGGTTAAATGTGTAGTGTATGGTGCTAACTGTGTTTGCACAAGCACAGCTAACAATGCCATATGTCTACAGTAATGAGGAATAGGCAGATATGGTGTATGTTTATGGCTTCTGCGACGGTCGTACTACCGCTGCAAGAGAAGAATACCACAAGCGCTTTCCGACTCGACGATTACCTTATTGCAGGGTGTTTAGCAAAGTATTTAACACTTTGCGTGCAACAGGCTCTCTTCCAAGTAGACATTTTTCGTCCGAGCGTGCACGTCAACGAACTTTGCAAGAACAGCAAGAAATTATCGCAAGTGTAGAGCGAAGTCCCGGTACGAGCATAAGAAGAATGTCCCTGCGTATGAATGTCCCACAGACACGTGTATGGGAAACATTACATGCAGAAAACCTGTGTCCATTTCACATACAGCGTGTCCAAAATCTCCACTTTGGCGACAATGCCCAATAGCTTCAATTCTGTCACTGGGTAATTGAGAATAGTCATTTGCTTCCATACATACTATTTACTGATGAAGTCCAGTTTTCACGACTTGGAATAAACAACACACTCAATAATCATTGATGGTCACAGGAAAATACACACGCTTCGGTGGATAGAAATTCCTAAGTTCGTTTTGCCATAAATGTTTGGTACGGCATGACCTTTTGATAGGTCCATTTATTGTGAATCAGTGATTGACAGGAGAAAGGTACTAGCATTTTTTGGAAAATTCATTTGTGGAACTATTGGAAAACATTCCTTTAGCCAGGCGAACTGGAATGTACTTTCATCGTGATGGTGCCCCTCCACATGTCAGGGATCATGTCAACCGCACCTACACTAATCTTTGGATTGGCCGTGACGGTGCTATTAACTTTCGTCCAAGACCACCTGACCTTACAACTTTAGATTTCCGTTGTTGCAGTTGGATGAAATCAGAGGTGCACAAAGTGAAGGTATATAGACGAGATGAACTGCTTCGTCGCACCATGGACGCTGCTGAATTGATTAGGAACCAACCACAGACAACTGAACAACCAACACTACATGTTATAGCTATAGCGCGAAAGAACATTGACCTTCATGGTGGGATATTCGAACCAGTTCTGTGAACTGTACAACATCTTCATCTACATCTGCATTCATACTCCGCAAGCCACCCAACGGTGTGTGGCGGAGGGCACTTTAGGTGCCACTGTCATTACCTCCCTTTCCTGTTCCAGTCGCGTATGGTCCGCGGGAAGAACGACTACCGGGAAGCCTCCGCGCGCTCGAATCTCTCTAATTTTACATTCGTGATCTCCACGGGAGGTATAAGTAGGGGGAAGCAATATATTCTATACGTCATCCAGAAACGCACCCTCTCGAAACCTTGCGAGCAAGCTACACCGCGATGCAGAGCGCCTCTCTTGCAGAGTCTGCCACTTGACTTTGCTAAACATCTCCGTAACGCTATCACGCTTACCTAATAACCGTGTGACGAAACGCGCCGCTCTTCTTTGGATCTCATCTGTACGATAAGTGGTAAAGCCGTTGGTAAAACACGTGGTACGCCTTTTTCAACTGAATACATGTCAGACGCATGTTGTAATGCATTATGTACTAAATGCAAGGAAAATAAACATGATGTAAAAATGTGTAACATAACTGTACTTCTTAAAAGACATCATAGTCGCCGTTGACTGTATAAAATACTTATTATTACTATTGCAATTTCGGCCTAATCACAATAATAAAATAGTGAAGCACTGGGTGTATGTACGTAATTAAGCAAACATTTCATTAAGAAAGTAGCTCAGTTATAAAAATTGGAAAGAAATCTACATTATTTACATTCTGTCATAATATACACCCTGTGCTTCACTTTTGTATTTTTGTGTGTAGGTAATTTTTGCAGTGTTACCTGAAAATGGCCGTAAGGCCGAAATTGCAATAGTAATAATAAATATTTTATACAGTCAAGGGCGACTATGATGTCTTTTAAGAAATATTATATGACTGTAAATCCCATGAGAAGTTAATAACTGTACTTCTCTGAAAAAATGTTTTCAAGAAAATCACAATATGGTCCAGTTGTATTGCGTATACATTCACGTTGAGCACATCAGTTTTGCACAGTTAAAATTCCTTTCAATACCCATATCACTGGCCCTGATGGCCAGCGGTTCTAGGCGCTTCAGTCCGGAACCGCGAGACTGCTACGGTCGCAGGTTCGAAACCTGCTTCGGGTATGGATGTGTGTGATGTCATTAGGCTAGTTAGGTTTTAGTAGTTCTAAGTTCTAGGGGACTGATGACCTCAGATGTTAAGTCCCATAGTGCTCAAAGTCATTTGAGCCAATATCCATACCTCCATAATAAAGCATTTATGGACCTAAGTTCATATAACATTTTTATTCAGAATTACTTATACTAATCACTGTATAAAATATTGACCTTTCCCCCCCAAACACCCTGTATATTCTTGTGGTTTTTGTTCTGTCGGACATGTGTATTACACCGCGTGTTCCTTTTCAGAAATTGTTACTGAAGCCAGGACAATGATGCAATTTTTATGTTACCATCCTTCCTCTATTGATCTAATACTGATGTTAGTTTGGAACTTCCTGTGGGACCAAACTACTGAGGTCATCGGTTCCTAGGCTTACATACTTCTTAATCTAACTAAAACTGACTTACGCGATGGACAACACACATGCACACACACACACACACACACACACACACACACACACACACAGTAGGGAAGCAGCCTATTCACGCCTTATAAAATTCACATCGATACGTCATCCAGAAACGCACCCTCTGGAAACCTGGACAGCAAGCTACACCGCGACGCAGAGTGCGTCTCTTGTGTGCCAGCCAGTCCGCTGTAACTAGCTCTGACGTCATAAATGTTGCGCAATACTTTAAAAATCAAGTAAATAACCTGAAACGTTTCTAGAATGTCAGGAGTAATACTAAATCAATATGTGTTGAATATCAATTCAATAACTTTAACCATTTTCGAAATTTAGACGTTTTTCTGTAAAAATCATTGGCGCAACAGAAAAGAGCTAGAAACTTAAAAAATTATATTTAGATTCCTTTTGCATAATAATTTAGTAGAAACAGTATTCTGGATCTCACAAATTAAATTTCCGTTGAAATTCATGATTTTCAGGTTTTTATCGCAAAAATTAAGGAAGCAAGATGGATCAAGAAAGCGAATAAATAAAGCTAGGATGTTTAAATTTAAGTAGAATGGAGATCCGCTATAATCATAAAGTTGTGAGAAGTTTCAACTGAATAACTATAAAACAATAGCGATAGCGTATCTCCAAAGGGAAAGTTCAGAGCTCGTCTACTGCGTATAGTGTAATTAAATTAATTCTCTCGCCCATAATATTTGACTTAGCCACGTCAGACTTTTATTATGATTACTTACTTGTGTGCTGATTGCACAATTAAATTGAAAGCTTCATTGGCCATCAGCAAAGGAAGCAATGATTTATTCGATAACTTAAAGTGGTGCGTTACTAGCCCAGCGGCTAATCGGGAGAGCAGATTTGATCAGGCGTTCCCTTAGCCGTCCGCACCGTGGCTTTATATGTAAGAACGATGCGCAAGAAAAGGAAGGCCCCAGTTCTCTCCAGACGCTGAGTAGCGCACCACTTGTGCCGGGAGTCGCGTCACGTCGGTATCGTTGATATAGTAATACGTTACTCGGGATATGCGTAACCGGCTGGCCGAAGTGGCCGTGCAGTTAAAGGCACTTCAGTCTGGAACCGCAAGACCGCTACGGTCGCAGGTTCGAATCCTGCCTCGGGCATGGATGTTTGTGATGTCCTTAGGTTAGTTAGGTTTAACTAGTTCTAAGTTCTAGGGGACTAATGACCTCAGCAGTTGAGTCCCATAGTGCTCAGAGCCATTTGCACCATTTGAACCATATGCGTAACCATGAAATCGTTTTCGAGTGAAGTGTTAATTTTGGGATGACGTGAATGATCTATCTTTAGTTTGTGTATGTCGTATTTTCACGTGTCGCCGCAGGACAAACATTCTGCCATTATTAGCGTGGCGTTTGATGAACATTATCATGAAATTATGGCGAGCATTCACTTAAACATTTAATTTGAACAGTTATAGTGGCATCAGCGCATTAGACTCTGAACTGCTCTGGTAGTTGGATTGTGTGGATTCTTTTTGGTCTGTGACTTCCAGAATATAGTTAACATTTTAGAGAGAATGGTTTTTGATTATGAATCCCAGACAGTCTCCTAATTCCTCAGAGCTATAAGCTGTATCTATAAATGTATTTCTCAGATGAAGTAGGCACTAGGAATTCTAATTACAGGCTTCACGTTTTGCCAATCACTTTCTGGTTGCCAATATTGTAGTTAGAGAGCCAGTGTTGAGAACGGCAAACAACAGCATTAAATAAATAATACAAAACATATATTCTATATATTTCCACCCGCCGCCCCACATATGGTGCATCGGCGGGGAAACAAACTGAGTAAAACTGAAAGTGATTTTTAAATATTCGGAAATCGAAATTGAAATGCGACACGCAACTTTGTAATAGAACAATGATAGTGTTACGTGTGCATGTGGACGACGCAATTGGATTAACAACGCATGTGGTTTGAAGGAGCTGGCATTGGGTCTAGCGGCGCTGCCCTCATCGCGAGAAGCCAGTTTCGCCTCACCACAGTTGTCCGCCGGAGCAACCGGAGCCGCGCCTGCAGGGCCACACAAACACACAGCAGCCGTCGAAGGGCCGTCTGCAGTTCAACGCCCTGCATCGCATCAGTAATCCTGGTACGCCGCGCCGGCAATGCCATACGTCGTGCAGAAGGAACTAAGTTAAGATAAAAGCTGTTGAAACTATTACGAACCTGCACTGAAAGACTGTCGGCGATGGAACCGCCAGAAGAAACTGAGGTTAAACTTGAATCAGAACCTATGTCTGTTGAGGGAACTGTAAATCCAGACAACGGTTCAGGTGTAAATATGCATGAAAATAGTAATGTTAAAGTGAAATATGAAGTATTGTCTCCTGACAGTAGTGTGAAAAGGGGCAATAATTCAATAACAGAGACCCCTGTAGTAAAGCAGAAATCAGAAAGTGTTAATTTATTGAATGATAGTTTATCTGATGAGTTAAAAACGAAACAGTCATCAGAGGTGGTAGAGTTTAAAAAGGATAAGTTAGATATGACTGATCAATCAGATGTTTCATTTCGTTTTGATGATTCTGGTATTGGAGCTAGTTTTTCGTCACCTGAGTGTGATAAAAAACCAGCTAGTGAGCAACCCAAAGATACTGGGGCTTTTGATTTAAATGTTACATTACAAGCAATAGCTGCCAGTAATGCTAGACTGACAGCTGGGTTAAAATCTGATATAATAAAACGGTTTGAGGCAATGGACAATAAATTAGAATCCAATAAAGCTGAATTAGAAACTTCCTTCAAGACTGACTGCAATAAGTTGAAATAGGATCTGGACAGTTTAAATTATAAAATTGATTACAACCGTGAGAATATTAAGAAAAAGGTTGCTCAACAGTTATCTGAGATGTATAAAACAGTAAAATCCGAAGTTGCTGAGGTTCGCAAAGACTTCCAAATGGAAGATGCGAAGCTGTAGCACAAGTTAACAGAAAAGATCGAGGCAGAATCTGAACTGTGCTCAGATAGGTTTAAAGATGTTAATATAAAAGTAAATATATGCCAAGCAGAAGTAGACGTAATCTAAACTGATACTACTCATATTGTGCAAAGAGTAGATAATGTTGAAATGAGGGTAGAAAATATTGGTACTAACATTGCTAACATTGGGAGTAAAGTAGCTTCAGTAACTTCTAGTAATGGTAGTATGCAACAAGTTGTAGCTGCAAACGCCTCTTTTATCGGGTGTCGGCAGATATTGCAGTTAGATCCAGATAAAAATATCCAAATGCTAGATTTCTGGAACGATTATGAAGATGTGATTCCACCAACTTGGTCTGAACGAGAGAAAATCCCATTTATTAGAAGCCATTTAGCGGGTGACGCCATGCGTTGGTCAGCTGATGTCATGTTGAAGTGTAAAACATTAGCGGAATTTAAAACAGTTTTCATTAATGAGTATGGGTCTAGCAATAACAAAAATGAAGTGTTGAGAGAATTTTGGAGTGGAAAACGCTTCAATGCAGGCAAGGAATCTATTAAAGAGTTTGCCAGGTCATGGATCTCACATTTATAACATTTGCCCGAAAAGCTAAAACCTGAAATGATAGTACTAGGTCTTGAAGCCAAACTGCCATGGTATTGTCAAACTAGAATTATATCTGCCCCTAGAGACAATCTGGATCGTTTCATTGAATATTTTGAACGCGTAGAGCGTGTGGCTGCCAATGACGAGCAAGCACGTAATAACAGAAATGCTAATAACACTAGTAGTAATTTCAAGAACGAGCAGAACAGCAATGTAAACATCAGAACAGTAGGTGTTCGCCATTCTAAGAAAGGTAGGAATTGATCAAATAATTACCAGAACCAACAGTGGCATCCAAATGATAGTAATTTTGTTCCTAACAAAAATGTGCAAGTAAACAACAGTGCGGAAAGCAATGCTGTGCCAGTTAAATATAATAGAAATAAAGGAAACAGTAGTAGGCCGAGGCAAGAAAACTAGTTCCCGTCTATGAGGACACTGGCGCTCACCAGGCGGTTACTTTTCCTAAGCCAGTAATTACAGTAATTGGTAAGACAGATCAGAATACTCAGACTAAACATGTGGGTGAGGGGTCCGTAGCATCTAAGGATACAACAGAAATATTGGATCTCTCAGAGTATTTAATAGATACCATGTTTGAGACGCTTTCTAAGTGGGAAGAGAAAGAGAAGGCGCAGCAGTGTAATGGCAGGGAAGAGCTACAAAATACTGAATTGTCAGGTGAAGAAGCAGAAGAAATTCATCCTTATATTTACGATAAGGATGATGTGCTATTATCTAAAGTGCCTGTGCAGGATGTTGATACTGTACTAATAGATTTAGGACGGGAGGTAAGTGAGAATGTAGAGGATAGCCTGTGGTGGGTCGATGAACCCAGTAGCTGTGACCAGTTGTCACTTGAGAAGGAACCCGACGATTATAGTGAAAGTGGTTTAGCTGTAACTAGTGTTATGCCCGGTCTGGAGGCGCAGAATCGCTCAGACTACAGTAATTTGGTTCATGTTCAGCAAATTAAATGTAATGAAGTCGTGCGGTGTTTCGATTTGATATTAATAGACCGACTGGAAAAGGCAGCTGAAAATGTAATTCAGGAAACCCCTAACACTTTGATCTAAATGTAATGAAGACAGATGTCGATCACTTTAGTTGGAGACAAATCCAAAAGGAACTATTGGATGAGTTTGATGAACCACCAGTACAACCTAGAATAAGCCACTCTATAATAATAGTGAATATGTTGGGTATCAATGTACGTTGTGTCTTTGACTGTGGAAGTGAGGTGAGTGCGATATGTCAGTCCTTCTTTGATGCATTACCTAGTAAAGACAAGCTTACCGTAATGAGGGTATCAGGACTAAGAATAATTGGTGCTACTGGCAAGGTGTCAAAAACGGTAAAGCAAGAAGCTTTACTGCCCTTTGATATTAATGGTAATTTAATTTATCATCCATGCTTAATTGTAAACAATCTCAGTATTGAGGTTTTAATTGGCATAGATTTCTTGTCGAAATATCAGTGTGTTGTTGACTTTGAAAGAAGCCAGTTAAAATTGGTCTTGCCGATAACCGGAGTAATTACGGTACCTTTTATTGATAATCATGTAGTAACTAATCATGAAACTTGGGAGCTGCCTATACGAGTTCTGAAAAATAGAAGATATTGGGACGAAGGTGTTAATCTTAGTAAAAGGAAGCTAAACTCAGAAGAAGAAGAAGCAATTATTTTGGACAAAATAGAAGCTAAATTGCAGGAAATCGATAAAATTTCAGCTAATCAGAAGGAAGAACTGAGACAGGTTTTAAAAAGGCATCATAAGGTATTTTCAAATCGACCTGGCGTGGCCAAAGTTTATGAATGTCAATTAAAGGTGAAACTTGGCCAAGTGTTTTTCAGGAAGCCATACCAAATACATGTAACTAGGAAGGAGGCGGTTCGAAAGGAGATACAGAGAATGCTAGAGTGAGGTGTGATTGAAAAAGCGATCAGTGAGTACAATAATCCTCTTGTTGTTGTACTAAAAAGAGACGGGAGTGTCAGATTGGTCTTGGACGCTCGTTGGTTGAATGAAATAGTGGTTAGGGAAAGTGATAGACCGCGGAACATGGACGAGCTATTGCAAAAATTCCGGGGAGTAAAATTCTTAACCTCTATGGACATCACGTGTGAATATTGGAATTTGCCACTGGCGGAAAGTTAGAGGAAGTGTACAGCTTTCTTGTACAAAGGAGTTTGTTACCAATACCGTGTGGTACCTTTCGGACTCAGTATCTCTGTTTGTGCCTTTGTACGTGTGATGTGCCATGTTTTAGGACCAGCCATAATTAATAAAATCACAGTCTACGTAAATGATCTGTAACTAGCAACTCCTACCTGGGAAGAACACATAGTTTTATTAGAGGAATAGTTAGAGGCTATTGAAAGAGGTGGCATGAAACTAAAGATTGAAAAGACAGAGTGCGTTAAAGAGGAAATAGGTTTCTTGGGATACATGATAAGTGGAAAAGGTATTCTGCATGACCCAGGCAAGCTAGCAGTCAATGAAAAATTTGAGGCTCCCAGAAACAAGAAGCAGTTGAGATCGATGTTCGGTCTTTTCGGCTTCTATAGGCGTTTTGTTAGTTATCAGGCTTTTAATGCGCCCTGTCTTCATCTCCTGCTGAAAAAGAATACCCATTGGGTTTTGACAGCAGAATGCCAACAGGCGTTCGAGGTGCTCAAACAATCTTTAATTAATAGTCCTATTTTACATCATCCTGATTTTGAAAAACTATTCTGTATGTCTGTTGATGCTAGTGGCTATGGTATAGCTGTGGAGATATTCCAAGTAGAAATAGAGAACGAACAAGAAGTGCACAAGACTATAGCTTTCGCAAGTCGATCTTTACAGGCAGCAGAGAGAAATTATGGCATCTCAGAACTGGAAGCATTGGCAATTGTATTTGGGGTACAGAAATTTGAGAAGTAGCTATTAGGTCACAAGATAATTGTTTACAGTGACCATAAGGCATTGACCTTCTTAAAGACCTGTAAGTTGAGGAATGCTCGTTTGGTAAGATGGTCAGTGTGTCTCCAGCAGTTTGACTTCGAGGTTAGATATAATCAAGGAAAAGTTAATTTGGTAGCTGATGGGATATCTAGAAATGCGGAGCTATGTGATGACGCGGGAATTATAGCCACTGACCTAAGTGAAGAACGAATGTTTGCGTTGCACGAAGTAAAGGAAGAAAGTGCATTAAAGAGGGTGATTAAGAACTTGAGACGTGAGCAGAATGCAGATGACCAGCTGAAATTAGTGAAGAGCTATTTAGGAAATGCAAACTACCCTAAGGTTTCGCAATACTATTGTCTGCATAAAGGTATTCTGTTTAGAAAAAAAAATGTAGGAGTTTCAGAGTGGAAGCTGTGCTTTCCCTCAGAACATGTAGACTTACTAATCGACTATGTACACCTGAGGTATGGGCACTACGGTGCAAAGAAGTGCATTGCCAAATTAAAAGAGAAGGTTGTGTTTGACAACATGTACCGCCGTGTGGCCAAGCGTCTAGCATCTTGTGTAGTGTGCCAGAAAGTCCGTGCTGCTAACACCAGAATACAAGTGGATATGCATTCATTGGAGCCAACTGAAACCCTAGAATTACTGGCTTGTGATTTGTTTGGCCCTCTTCCTGCTTCGAGAGGTGGGTGCACCCATGTTTTTGTTGTTGTGGATGGATTTAATAAATATATTAAGCTATACCCAATTAAAAGAGCAAATGCAAAAACATTAGTAGAAAAGTTGGAAAAAGATTTCTTCATGAACGTTGGTGTTCCGAAGAGTTTGCTGTCAGACAATGGGCCTCAATTTACTTCTGACAGATTTAAAGACTGTCTGGATAAGGCTGGAGTGAAACATCTGAAAATATCTGCGTATTTCCCCAAATGAAATATGAGTGAACGTATTATGAGAGAATTGAATAGGCTTTGCAGGACTTATTGTGCTCTGAAACACTCAAGTTGGGCAGAGCACATGAAGTATTTTGAGAATATCATTAACAACTTAAGGCATGATGCAACTGGTTTTGCGCCTTGCGAATTGATGTTTGGCCAAGAACCGCACAATGTGATTGCAGATATGGTAGAATTCCCTATTCTAACGTAAATATCCACAGACGAGAAGAGGTTAAAGGCTAGGTCAAATATAAAAAAAAGAGCATTGGAAAGGAAGAAGCGTCATGACGCAAAAGCTGTACCCACCAGATTTGAAATAGGTCAGTTAGTCCTTGTCAAAACCAAGGAAAAATCAAAGAAAACAAATGCAGAAACAAAGAAATTCATGTTCGTATACCAAGGACCTTTGAGGATCATAGGAAAATCACATACCAATGCATATAAGCTAGAGTACCCTAAGAGTAAAGAGCTATTAGGTCTCAGGAACGTGCTCGACCTAAAGAAGTTCATAGGTAGTGAATGCTTTGTGTAGGGAGGAGGTTGTTCTGTAACCTCTACACAGTGTGGCAGCTGTGCAGTCCCAGCTGTGTGAGATCTTCTTTCCCATTTCAGATTTCACTCACTCATCATCTCTTCTATCCACCTAAAATTTCGACCTCTTCTTCCAACACATTAAATTTTCCGTTATGGTTATCAAGCCAATAATAAACTAATGAATTCTGTAGGGAGGAGGTTGTTCTGTAACCTCTACACAGTGTGGCAGCTGTGCAGTCCCAGCTGTGTGAGATCTTCTTTCCTCTTCAGGTCTCACTCATTCTTCATCTTTCCTATCCACCAAAATTTCGGCTCTTACTCTCAAATACTAAAATCTTCCGGTATGACTATCAAGCCAGCATTAAGCTAACGAATTCTGTAGGGAGGAGGTTGTTCTGTAACCTCTGCACAGTGTGGCAGCTGTGCAGTCCCAGCTGGGTGAGACCTTCTTTCCCATTTCAGGTCTCACTCTGTCTTCATCTTTCCTATCCACCAAAGTCTCGCCTCCTTCTTTGCAATACAAAAATTTTCCGTCATGGCTATCAAGCCATGTGTTCTGTAACCATTGTATCCACCGATTAATGAAGAAAATACCTAATGTGACAAACCTAACAGTGACATAAACAACAGAGAAGTATGATGTAATTAAGATACAAAGGTATTTGAATAACAAGTACGTATACAACCCTGGTAATAATATAAGTAAAAAGTTGTTGTTTTATTGGAAATGATCCACCAACAGTAATTTAAAAAGATATACAAATTCGTGTAGAAGCAGGATCTGAAGTGGCAGTGAAACCTATTGTATGCTGTAGAGCTAACTAATTAATAGTAAAAGAGAATGCTTAGTGTTATGAAAAATATGCAGATAAGTTGAAAGAATGAACTCACCTTGTGTAGCAAGGAATGGCAGTGTAATATAATTAAACAGTGTTTGTTGTTGAGACGTGAAGGACACGTCCTTGAAATATTTATAAGGTAGGAGCTGGCCGTTATTTGGTGTAGTGTGTGACAGGACACACCTACATGTATTGAGGTTATGAGTTGGAGGCGTGAATGCGACCATAGGTAGACTTATGTTAGATGAGACAGAGCTGCTCATGGTACCCTATAGGTTTAAGGAATTTAGCATTACGTTCGGCCATAATTACTTAATGCACTTTAGTGGTAGGTCGAGAGAGACTACCTGTGGTTTCCGCATCCAATTTAGTGGAAATGGATTGCAACGTGAGCAAACTGATCAGCTGCAATACACTACAGATATGAAATAAATGTGCTATCCTATGCTTTAAATTTTAATGGAGTGAGTATTACTTAAGTTCATACACTAGAAAAGTAAGTAAGAACATAATTGCAGATCTGGAACTCACACAGCAGCAGAAGACCATTAAGTGGATTTAGTAGTCAACTAAACGTAGTGTGTTTTGAACACTCAGAACTGTACTATTACCACAAGTTATTCACATGTACAAAGAAGTTGAGAAGACAACAACTAATCAAATATACCCATGCTATCTCTACGAATAAGGTAATCTAAGATGAGTCAGCTAAGTAAATAAAATGCAAATGTATCAAAAATTTACTGAGCATTGGTTCAGTGTTCTGGCTCAGAAATAATAAATTGAGATGAAATAGGATTTATGATTGTATGCCTTGAGCATAAATTTTCTCTAGTACGTGACTAACGGCGTTTTGGGCCATTTGTTTACCGATTTTATGACAGTTAAGTAACCGGGAGAGTAAAATTGAAAAAGTTCTGTTAACTTTGTTCCAGCAACATATTGAAAGATAAAATGTATATATCCCCATTTCATTGTGACCCACCCATAGATATTAAGTGAACAGAGTCTGAGGCACTCTTTTTGTTTGTTATACAGCACAAACCAGATAATGGCAGCCTGGTAGCTGCGTGAAAGCATGGAGTGACTTGGACACAACTCAGAGTGACCCCTCCCCTTTCTCCATGTAATTTAGAGTGAATGTGAAGGATGCACACCATAGAAACTTCCCCTCCTCTACCCTTGTGAATGGAAGTTTAGAATGCCAGCCAAAGCGGCTACAACCACGTGTGTAAAAATGAAACTGTCATGATTCGTTAAAATTTCTTTCAGGTTTAGAAAAGACTGCTAAGATATAATTAACTGTTTATGTATCATGAATAACTGTGTTACTTTCTTTGAATTTGTGTATGTAAAAATATTTACAGACAGTTTAATGGATTTAAGTTTTTCGTAATTTTACATATTTTTATGTGTTTGTCTGTCTAAGACAATATGTATGCCAAAGTGTTTCATTGATTTTGCTTAAATTTTGAGTGATAATGTTGCTTAAGAGGCAGTGAACATCCCCACAATTTAAATAATTGAAGTAGGTAATAAGTGTTCTTTTAATATTTCTATATGTTTACATTTCAATTTTAATTTTTCATAGGGAGTTAAGCTGTACTCTTGCTTCCCTTTTTGTAATTAATTCTTTTCATTTACATTCAAAAAAATTAAGTAGAGGGTGATGTAGGGAAGCAGCTGACTCACGCCTTATCAAATTCACATCAGTCTTTCCATTGTGTGCCAGCCAGTCCACGGTAACTACCTCTGACGTCATAAATGTTGCGCAATACTTTAAAATTCAAGTAAATAACCTGAAACGTTTCTAGAATGTCAGGAGTAATACTAAATCAATATGTGTTGAATATCAATTCAATAACTTTAACCATTTTCGAAATTTGGACGTTTTTCTGTAAAAAATCATTGGCGTAACAGAAAAGAGCTAGAAACTTAAAATTTTATATTTAGGTTCCTTTTGCATAATAATTTAGTAGAAACAGTATTCTAAAACCCACAAATTAAAATTTTAGTTCAAATTCATGATTTTCTCGTTTTTATCTTAAGAATTAAGGAAGCAAGAAAGATTAAGTACGCGAATAAATAAAGCTAGGATGTTTAAATTTAGGTAGAATGGAGATCCGCTATATTCATAAAGATGTGAGAAGTTTCAACTGAATAACTGTAAAACTATAGCGATAGCGTATCTCCAAAGGGCAAGTTCAGAGCTCGTCTACTGCGTGTAGTGTAATTAAATTAATTCTCTCACCCAAAATATGTGACTTAGCCACGTCGACTTTTATTATGATTACTTACTTGTGTGCTGATTGCACAATTAAATTGAAAGCTTCATTGGCCATCAGCAAAGGAAGCAATGATTTATTCGATAACTTAAAGTGGTGCATTACTAGCCCAGCGGCTAGTCGGGAGAGCAGATTTGATCAGGCGTTCCCTTAGCCGTCCGCACCGTGGCTTTATGTGTAAGAACGCTGGGCGAGAAAAGGAAGGCCCCAGTTCTCTTCAGACGCTGATTAGCGCTCCACCTATGCCGGGAGTTGATTCGCGTCGGTATCGTTGATATAAACAGCCTCCGATGCAGTAATAAGTTGCTCGGGACATGCGTAACCATGAAATCGTTTTCGAGTGAAGTGTTAATTTTGTGATGACGTGAATGATCTATCTTTAGTTTGCGTAAGTCGTATTTTCACGTGCCGCTGCAGGCCAAACATTCTACCATTATTAGCGTAGCGTTTGATGAACATTATCATGAAATTACGGCGAGCATTCACTTAAACATTTAATTTGAACAGTTATAGTGGCATCAGCGCATTAGATTCTGAACTGCTCTGGTAGTTGGATTGTGTGGAATTCTTTTTGGTCTGTGACTTACAGAATATATTGAACATTTTAGAGAGAATGGTTTTTGATTATGAATCCCAGACAATCTCCTAATTCCTCAGAGCTATAAGCTGTACCTATAAATGTACTTCGAGGATGAAGTGGGCACTAGGAATTCTAATTACAGGCTTCACGTTTTGCTAATCACTTTCTGGTTGCCAATATTGTAGTTAGAGAACCAGTGTTGAGAACGACAAACAGCATAAATACAAAACATTTATTCTATTATTCCACCCGCCGCCCCACAACACACAGACACAAACACACACACACACACACACACACACACACACACACATATACATGACAAAGGAAGGACTCGAAACTCTGATGGGTGGAGTTGCACATATCGTGGCAAGACGCCTCAGACCACCACCACCTAGAGACAAGGCCGCGGCGCGAAATTCATAGCAGGTCGTGACGTCACTCCAAGCAGGCCACCATGTTGTGTTTCGATGCGTTTGTTTATCTACACGTTTGTTGGATCGAGTGCTATATTCGTGTTTAAAACTAGCGATTACAGTGTTTACGTGTAGTGAAGCTACTGTGAACATGATTTACAAGTGTTGTGTGCCAAGGTGTCGTGGGAATTACGGAACTCGACCGAAAGTAATGTTATTTTCCTTTCCGAAAGATGCGAATCTGCATTGGAAATGTCTTTCAGCGATTCATTGGGCCAATTTCCAACCCACTGAGCACATAAAGGTATGCAAAAACTATATACCTAGTACAATTATTATATTTTTCTGATGAATTATCTTGCATTTTGGATACATTTGACTAAAATTGTGAGCAAAAGTTCACAGTAAATAGGCCTAGTATTCGTTATCAAGTGGCTTTATTTTGATTTTGAAAACGAAATATAAATTTGTGGCTCGTGTTACTTTTTATTCGTGTTTAAATTTCTCTGCAGTTCGCATTTTGTTACGCATTACCGTTACGTTTTATTCTATATTTGTGAGTGGGTGTTGTTTTTCACTCTCGCATTAGTTAGCATGAGTGCTAACGAATGTTGAAACTGCTTTTTTCATGTTTAAAAAGCGATCTCTCTGTAAGAAGCATATCTGTTTTATTTTTCGATGTGTCAAGCAATGGAACAAATTAATCTAGAAATAGGTTAGATTTATTATTGACGTTTTTAGCTTGACACATTGTCTCATATCAACTGCTGCAAATATCTGCTGAAGGTTTGTAGATTTTCACTGTTGACTTATGCTCAAAATCTGCCATATTTTTACAGGAAAGAAAATTTACATTACAATAACAACGCATAATTGTTTACGTGAGGTGAGTTAAAAGTGATTGTTTGCTTGGGGAATGTACTCAGCTTTCCTGAGAGAGCTCTATAAACAACTACACAATATTTATTTAGGATACTAAGGGCTGAGGAATTTAATAGTGTATTAGTGCAGAATTTTTCAAGTGAGTGTAAATAATAGTTGTCTGGTCCAGATAGAATGTACTTTATCACAGTGCATTTTTCACAAATGTACCTTGTTTTATCATGTAAATCGCAATATTATTTACATCCCGCACTCGTACGTTTTCACTGGCTATTGATAAGTCTTATGCAATTACATTACCGGTAAAAAAAATTATAAACTATAGTTTCTGCTATATCGCGATTGATAAAGTTACTTATTTTAACCATTCGGCAAAGTACTCTCCTCTTTGCGTGGTATCATTTGTCAAGATCTCGTTTCGTTATCTCCAGCGGTTTACGAGATATGACAGGCGTTATGAATAATTCATTCCCGCACGTTGCGATCGGAAGTGAAATGCTGTAGGTGCTCAATTTTTTCGAGATTGGAAGCAGATATTGATCCAAAGTTTTACGAAAATTTCAAAACCTCATCTGTATTTCATACTCAGCAATAGAATGTGTAATATGCATCAAACACAAATTCATAGCGACCCCTATTTTTGATGGCAACGTTCTCAAATTTGATACTTATCTGTGAAATACCACAATAGTTATGACCATTATCGAAATGATTGGCACTTCATCATGAAGCTGTCATATAAAGCTAAAAGTATTTCAGAAATTAATTATTTTTTACTGAATAGGTTCTTTGAACCGTTTGACAAAGATTTGCAGGCCGTGCGTCTCGATTCTTTAAGCGCAGCGCCAAGCCAACCCTGGCCCGCTTTGCGTGGCGTCACAAGAGCGCGCCGCGGCCTTCTCTTTACGTGGTGGTGCTCAGACCCGAGGCTACACTGTGCGGCTTAATGGTAATAATAACATCCAGAAGCAGGTCCCTTAGTCTGAGCACCACCCAACTACCGTGTGTTAGAAGCGTCGGTTATGGATGTAGGTCATTGTGTAAGAGTACATCGACATTTTTCACACAGAGGAAAGAGAGTTATAAGTTGCTTACTGTATACCATTTCTGAAGAGGTAGGGCATTTGGATCTGATAGTAGTAAGGTGCTGAGCAACAATTAAAAGAGAGGCTTCGATAATTTCTATTCTCCTTAACAGTGTTTAACATTTACAAAAAAAAAAAACACGCCACAAGAGATGCTATAAATGAAACTATAAAATCGATAATAACTCCACCCACGAAATTGATAACATTTACCAGAGGTATGACTTTCAGATGCAATAAACAGTGAAAGAATGAACGTTATTAAATTCACAAGCTCACATATTAACAAAAAATAAGTCACAAAAGAGCTGAAAACAAATGGTACGTTAACATAAAGATACCACCTTGAGCTACCTCAGATACAGCTATGCCCCTCTCTCAACGGTCACTGAGTAGGCATTAAAATAAGGTAACCACAAACCGCTCGCCAGAAAATCTCACAAAGCCCTTACAACTTCAGCTAAATAATTCAAGTTTTCATCCCTCGCCACAATCTTGAATTACAGAAGTTACCATAAGCATTTAAAGAAAAACAAATGATGCAAAGGACTGGCGGTTTTAACGCTTAGGTCATTAAATGAAAGCACATTACTCAAAAATCAGTCACTTATGATTCAGTAAATACAGAATTTAGACTTTCAAGAAAAAACACTAACGCATTAAATTATGTTGCAGTTAGACCCACAATAGCTCAGTCTTGAACAATTAACATAGGGTGCTGATCCACATAAAGCTCCAAGACAAGTATAACTGCCACTAAAGAAACTATATACATACTGAGGGAAAAGATCGAACATCAAAAAAGAATGATTATGAAGTTATGGAATTTCGCTAATAAATGTCTCGATAATGCCTGACAGTGATTAACATTGCTAGATCACAGATTAATGTAAGCACTAGACAAGTTATTGCAAAAGTCAAATGATGGTACATTAATAACCGCTTTAACCATCATAGTGTCGAATGCAAAGCAAGAAAACTTGCATGCATTTTGTTGCACAGCTGTCAGTTGTTAGTTTGTGTGATGGTGGTCCATGTCTTTGCACTCGGTCGGTGAATACAGGGATGTTTAATGCTGGTTGTAGATGACACTGGAGTCGTTATTGGAGAAAGGTCTGATGATCGAGCAAGAGAAGGCAACATGTTGACACTCTGTAGAACACTTTTTCTTTTAATGAGTCATCAGCCTTCTGACTGGCTTGAAGCTGCCCGCCACTAATTCCTCCTTCCTCTAGCGTTTTGCCCTCTACTGCTCCCTCAAGTAACAAGGAAGTCATTCCCTCATGTCTTATCAGATGTTCTATCATCCTGTCACTTCAACTTATCAGTGTTTTCCACATATTTCTTTCTTCTCCGATTCTGTGCAGAACTTCCTTATTCCCTACTTTATCAGCCTACTTCATTTTCAACATTCGCCTGTAGCACCACATTTCAAATGCTTCCATTCTCTTCTGTTCCAGTTTTCCCACATTCCATCTTTCACCACAATACAATGCTGTACTACAGAGGTACATTCTCAAGACTTTCTTCCTCATATTAAGGCCTATGTTTGATAGTAGTAGACTTCTCTTTGCCAGGAATGCCCTTTTGGCCATTGCTAGTCTGCTTTTGATGTCCTCCTTGCGCCGTCCGTTATTGGTTATTTTAGTGCCTAGGTAGCTGTCTTCCTTAACTTCATCTACTTCGTGACCATCAGTCCTGATGTTAAGTTTCTCGCTATTCTCACTTCTATTACTTCTCATTACCTTCGTCTTTCTTCGATTTACTCTCAATCCATCCACTGTCCTCATTAGACAGTTCATTCCATTCAGCAGATCATGTAATTCATCTTCACTTTCAATCAAGATAGCGATGTCATAAGCGAATCGTATCATTCATATCCTTTTACCTTGAATTTTAATTCCACTCCTGAATCTTTCTTTTATTTCCATCACAGCTTCCTCGATGTACAGATTGAACAGTAGGGGCGAAAGTCTATATCCTTGTCTTATACCCTTTTTAATACGAGCACTTCGTTCTTGGGCGTCCATCCCTCTTGGATGTTGTACGTATTGTATATGACCCGTATCTCCCTATAGCTTACCCTCACTTTTTTCCGAATTTTGAACATCTTGCACCATCTTACGTTGTCGAACGCTTTTTCCAGGTCGACGAATCCTATCAACGTGTCTTGATTTTTCTTTAGTCGTGCTTCCATCATTAGCCGCAACGTTAGAATTGTCTTTCTAGTGTCTTTTACCTTTCGTAAAGCCAAACTGATGGTCATCCAGCGCATCCTCAGTTTTCTTTTCCAATATTTTGTATATTATTCTTGTAAGCTACTTGGATGCATGGGCTGTTTAGCTGATTGTGTTGTAATTCTCGCACTTCTCAACTCTTGCCGTCTTCGGAATTCAACAAAAACGAGCTTTAAATTGAAATATCGTTTCGGGCATGCCGTTGAGTTAACCAAGGTACTTTGCAGTAACGGATAAATTTGTCAGCCAGAACGTTATGCCCACAGACCTACTATCGATATAAGCCCGTCCAGGCGATAGCAGCGTCACGTGCCGAGGAATGACAGCTAGTAAGATATACATATGGTAGATGTAGTAGTGGTGAGAATGCTGTCCTTGTATAGAATGGATAAGGCGTGAGATGTGTCTGATTTGACCAACGGCGGATTGTGATGGCTCGGAGGCTCCACACGATCATTTTGGAAAGTGCATAACTTGTCGAGTATTCTATGAGTGCTGTGCTGAGTGTCTTAAACAAGTGGCAAAACCAATGTGAAACCACGTCCAGACGTCGTGGGGTTGGGCGGCTACCCATTACCACAGATGCCGGGTGTCATAGATTTGGCAGACTGGTAAACCAAGGTAGGCGGTGAGCTGTGAGGGAACTGACATCAGACTTCAACACAAGTGTTTATGTACACATTGCAAGGAACACTCCTAACAATGCGCCTCCGTAGCCAATGACCCGTGCATAGGCCAATGTAAACGTCATGACGTCGGCCACATCGAATGAAATGGGCACGTGACCTTCGGCACTGGGCTTGGCACAGTGGTAGGGCGTTGCATGATCTGATGAATCCCCATACCTTCTTCATCATGCCGTGGGCAGGGCGCGAATCCGTAGACATCCAGGATAACAGCCCCTTAACACCTGTACTACCGGATGGAGACAAGCCGGCGGCTGCGTTTATGTACAATCTATTCTGGTTTGGCGGTACGTTTTGATGAGAAATAACAACTAAGCAAACAATTAGATACGTTGAGCCTTTTTCGAGTTAATTAGCGATTAAGTTAGCCAATCTGGCCGATGCGAGCGCCAATTCAAGCGGCCAGTCAGATACAATTAGTGTGGTTGTTCTCGCAGCTTATAGATGACAGCACACGAGATAGCTCTCCCTTTGGCTGTGGTTCCATCCTTGCTACCCACCCACGTCCAATTTGCGCTTCGCCTCTTGTTACAGTTTGTTGAACCAAACAATTTGTGCGCGCAATGGCCTGACGGGCTAACTTAAATGCTAATTAACTCTGACAATGCGCAACGTATCGATTTTTTCTTAGCAATTATTCCTCGGCACAACCTATCGTGGAACAATCTTTTCAGACTCTTTCTGACCACCCTGTATTTGAAGATTAACACATTGAAATATTTCGAAAAATTCACATCGGATAAAAAAAGTTATAATTCCAATTTGTTTGTCTCGGAGTGGGCATTCAACGGTACTGTACCGACCCCGTGAGTGGGTGGCGGGAACAACTTTTAAATCTACCATAGGAAGTCCCGTTTTTTCATTTTAGAATAAGATTCTACGGAAAAACCTAGAAAAATTTTGTCTGCTCCATTTTCTTCGTTTCGCTACAGATCGTGCTAATTAACTGAAACCCTCAGCTGCTGACAGGTGTTGTTGATATAGCTGTATGGGGACAGCTGAAAATGTGTGCTCTGACCGGACCTTTTTTGCTCCGTGTTTAGGCCTTTAGCCGTGGTTGTTTCAGAATCTTTTGCTTTAATATGTATAGCCTTGTCTGTACGGTTCCTCCTTAATTATCTTGAAATCTTGAAACGGCCTTCAGCCGTGTTCTGTAAATGTTTATGTTAAGGTTGTCTTTAATTATTCTTGAGAAATTGACGACAAGATACTCTAAGTTTTTCTAAGATTTTTTCTGTTGTATTGTGTAAAGGCTTATCTTTAAAGTCTCTCTTTTGTTATGTAAAGAAAATTTTTTTAATTGGGCTTTCAGCCGAAGAATTAACTTGGATTTTCCTTAATATGGCCTTTATCTGGGATTTGTAAATGCTTGGCTTTTAAAGAATTGCCTTCGCTGATCTGAAATATTTATTCGGCCTTTAGCCGAGAAGATATTGTAATTTTACTTAAGTAAGGCATTCAGCCATTACTCTAAATCCTGGTGTTTTAAAAGCAATCATTTTTTCACGGTAAATGATGACAGCCGAAACAGTTGCAGAATAAAGATTTATTAAAATTCTTGACCACGGTTTCGGTATATCTAAACATACCTTCATCAGAAATTAAATACACTAAAATCACATCTTTCAATGGAGATTCATAAAACAATTTTGCCAAAGGCGTCGTCAGTAGTTAAAACATCAGCTCCATTTATACAACAAAATTATGGACAGAGGGTCGTGCCTTTGTCACAACTGTTTTATGAATCTCCACTGCAAGATGTGATTTTGTGTATTTTACTTCTGATGAAGGTATATTTAGATATACCGAAACCGTGGTCGGGTAATTTTAATAAATCTTTATCCTGCAACTGTTTTGGCTGTCATCATTTACCGTGAAGAATTTGAACAGTTGCTGTGTCAGCCATGTTCAAAGATTTTAAAATCTTGACCAATCATTTAAACTTATTCTGGTGAAGTTACTGGGGCCCTCAGCCGTGAACTGATCTTTTTTGATTTTAAGAGATAACTGAGCATTGGTTTCAGCAATTAAGTTGTGTGTGTTCTTGTATAAGTAACAGTAACTGACCTTGCCCCCTTTCCACAACCTGATCCGCTCTGACACGCGATTTCAATGTGGTTTTAGCATGACAGTCGTCCAGCCCATTACACAATTGAAACACGGGAGGTATTAGACCGTGTTCATACTGGTCGGTTTATCGGCAGAGATGGCCTTATTAATTAGCCCGTTAGGTACGGTAGTCGGATTTGACGACACCGATTTCTTTCTGTAGGGATTATTAAAATATAAGGTGAACCAGCAGGTGCAAACAGGCCGTGAAGACGTGGTGGACAGCATCAGAAAAGCGTGCTAACATTCCTGCAGACATGCTTCTGTACTTCGTGCTCTCATTTGAAAAGCGGACACTAATGGTGCTGAAGTTGGCCGTACTAAGTGCGAACACTTACTCTAATTAGAAAAGCAGAGTAGCGTTCGTCTCGAGCCACGGACGTAGTGGCGCGTCGAATAGTCCCGTGTTCGATGTGTCGGAGGAATGCAACGCTGCGAATGGGGTTTCCAATTAGAAGTTGTGAGATAGTGGCCTGCGGCATAGAGGTGGTGTCCCATATGTCAATGGATATTTATGGGCCATTGAGTAGCATGTCGTAAATTACGGTTGTGTACCAATTTCTATTCCTACAATTACAGCGCCGTCTGTTGCAAAATGAAGAAAATACCTCAGACAAACCTTATGTGGATTTTGTCGTAGAATCGTAATCTGCAATAAAAAATGATGGTTCCTATTGGAGATTTTAAAGTTGCGCCCTCCTCCCACGCGGGGGGTGGGATGGGGGTCGAGTGTGGTGCCATTGGAATTATAACTTTATTTGGTTGTTGTAGTTTTCGAGATATTTCAATGTCTTCAGTTAAAATGAGCGCCCTGTGTTTATATACTGGTGCAGAAGTCACTGAAGAAACAATACCGTTCAACATCAGTTCTGACCCACATTTTAGCAAGAGTCATCAGTAAAGTATTATTTGGCAAAAAGCTGATCTTTCGCATGACACAACACAAGTTAACATGTGCAGTATTTACGACTTGATACGAACTTCTGTATTGAGAAATATAGCCCTGTATGTTGTCATTTTCTTTTTCGTACTGCTGGGAAGCTGAAATAAACTTCCGGTCTTCATTTCGAATTAGGATTAAATTCTCCGATTTAAATTCCTTTTTGTCTTAAACAGCTGGAAATATTACAAAGTTTCGGTATAACATTTTACTACGTACACGCATCTACCCACTTGCTTCCTTTACAAGTTTCGATTTCCTTTCCCATAAGAAATACCGATAGATACTTGTTCTCCTGTCCCTAGTAACACAGTAACGTGAGATCTCAGGTCGTGATCTACTTGACGCTGTTTTCTTTATTTTACTCGCGGAACCCACCTGACGGCAATTCACAGTGCTCACAGCTTACCGGCTTGTCTGCCTCGCGAAAGCGGGACTGTGTGCAGAGCGTGAGGAGAGGGGGAGGACGAGGAGGAGGAGGAGGAGGAGGGTACTCGCTACCTCTCGTAAAGCACCTCATTAGAGGCCTGCGCGAGCGCCTCGACGCTCAAATACGGCCCGAGAGCGGCCTCTCCGCTGCACAGTCACTCCTGCTGCCGCGTCTCATGTTCCACTTCAGGATTTTTTCTAAAACACCCACTAGAGTGTCTTTAACTACCAAGAAATACTATTCGATTCCTTACTTCGTCGAAAGAAAAAGTGAAACATCCAATTCTCCGCAAGCTACCTTAGGGTGCGCGAGGGTGTGTACGTCTAGGCCGTCGGTATTCGGACCATGCGTTTGAACATTCAGCGTCAAGCGTGTCGAGTTTCTGACAGCATGGAAAAAGCCCGTTGGGTAGTCTTTCCAGACATGCAGAGCAATGTATGACATGTAAAATATTTCGACTGTGCGTTTGAACGTAGACTAATTATGTGGAAGAACATGACACACACACCACCAAAGTACAGAGTCACGAGAAGCGACATTGACTTTCACTTAACACCCATATATATATATATATATATATATATATATATATATATATATATATATATATATATTTAAAAAGAAAGATGATGAAACTTACCAAACAAAAGCGCTGGCAGGTCGATAGACACACAAAGAAACACAAACATACACACAAAATCCTAGCTTTCGCAACCAACGGTTGCCTCGTCAGGAAAGAGGGAAGGAGAAGGAAAGACAAAAGGATATGGGTTTTAAGGGAGAGGGTAAGGAGTCATTCCAATCCCGGGAGCGGAAAGACTTACCTTAGGGGGAAAAAAGGACAGGTATACACTCGCACACACACACATATCCATCCACACATACACAGACACAAGCAGACAGACTGCTAAGGTAAGTCTTTCCGCTCCTGGGATTGGAATGACTCCTTACCCTCTCCCTTAAAACCCATATCCTTTTGTCTTTCCTTCTCCTTCCCTCTTTCCTGACGAGGCAACCGTTGGTTGCGAAAGCTAGGATTTTGTGTGTATGTTTGTGTTTCTTTGTGTGTCTATCGACCTGCCAGCGCTTTTGTTTGGTAAGTCTCATCATCTTTCTTTTTAAATATATTTCTCCCATGTGGAATGTTTCCCTCTATTATATATATATATATATATATATATATATATATATATATATATATGCTTGAAATATCCTAAGTTCTATGGTGCTTAGAAACGGCATATATATATATATATATATATATATATATATATATATATATATACACTCTTGGAAATTGAAATAAGAACACCGTGAATTCATTGTCCCAGGAAGGGGAAACTTTATTGACACATTCCTGGGGTCGGATACATCACATAATCACACTGACAGAACCACAGGCACATAGACTCAGGCAACAGAGCATGCACAATGTCGGCACTAGTACAGTGTATATCCATTTCGCAGCAATGCAGGCTGCTATTCTCCCATGGAGACGATCGTAGAGATGCTGGATGTAGTCCTGTGGAACGGCTTGCCATGCCATTTCCACCTGGCGCCTCAGTTGGACCAGCGTTCGTGCTGGACGTGCAGACCGCGTGAGACGACGCTTCATCCAGTCCCAAACATGCTCAATGGGGGACAGATCCGGAGATCTTGCTGGCCAGGGTAGTTGACTTACACCTTCTAGAGCACGTTGGGTGGCACAGGATACAGGCGGACGTGCATTGTCCTGTTGGAACAGCAAGTTCCCTTACCGGTCTAGGAATGGTAGAACGATGGGTTCGATGACGGTTTGGATGTACCGTGCACTATTCAGTGTCCCCTCGACGATCACCAGTGGTGTACGGCCAGTGTAGGAGATCGCTCCCCACACCATGATGCCGGGTGTTGGCCCTATGTGCCTCGGTCGTATGCAGTCCTGATTGTGGCGCTCACCTGCACGGCGCCAAACACGCATACCACCACCAGTGGTGTACGGCCAGTGTAGGAGATCGCTCCCCACACCATGATGCCGGGTGTTGGCCCTATGTGCCTCGGTCGTATGCAGTCCTGATTGTGGCGCTCACCTGCACGGCGCCAAACACGCATACGACCATCATTGGCACCAAGGCAGAAGCGACTCTCATCGCTGAAGACGACATGTCTCCATTCGTCCCTCCATTCACGCCTGTCGCGACACCACTGGAGGCGGGCTGCACGATGTTGGGTGTAACCTCCCCCTCACTTACCGACCTTAATGACAGTGAAAAATGAAACCGCGTGTACCTAATGGGAATTTTGGAAAAGCAATCGTCACCGAAGTTAATTTGTCGGTAAAGAGGGAGGAAAGAGTTACATCTAAATGAAAGGAAATGTGCTAATGAAACTGGTGGAAATTAATTTTGAAAAGGGGTAAAGTTAATAAAGAAAGTAAATGTGCAGCCGTTACGTTAACAATTAACTAGCGGTAATTAGGTATTTGAGATTTGGGGGAATTCACAGTCGCCAGTCCTAAGGACAATTACTATAGTAACTGAAAAAGAAAGGTTATTACACATATAATTAGCACTAGAAGCGTGACAACTGAAGGTTGACACGCGTAGTGTGAAAACTGAAAGTTTGTCAGAAGTAATAAATTTCGCTACACCCTGACTTAATTTAGCAAAATAATTAATAAAACCGGAAAATCGAAAGTTAATTTAGTGACTGAAGTTAATAGTGAGCTTTCTTTCTGAAGCACATCGAAATTCAGTAAAATACGGTTAGTCTTGGACTACCTCAACAATCATTTCAAAAGCTACTTGAATCTACGCAATTTAGAAAGAAGAGATTTAACTTTGAACTTGAATTAAATGATTCTGAACAATTAACAATAGTAAAATTTAGTACGTACCAAGCTGAGCTGTAGTCACAGTTAAGCTAAAATACGGTAACAAAGCTCGCACTCTTAATTCGTGCTTGTGTAATCTGAATATTGTAGCCAGCTATTAATGCCATAATTGAACTTTGAAATTAAAGCAGTGAAAACGAGTTAGCTATATTACTTTAATGCTGGCGTTTGAATTTCAACGACACTCGGGTTCATTTCGGAAAAGGAAGGGACTCTGCTTGGTAATGCAATTGGGACAATGAGCAACAAACGTTCATGCTAAGTTGCTGTAATTATAGAGACGAAAATGGAACAGTTTGAAAAGCTGAGGTCTGCCATACAGTTCTAAAACTTTACGTGCGTCCAGTCTTCCTTATCGGTTGATTGAAGGTTTGTAGCCGTCGGATTGAGGAGGTGGCGACAGTCGCTCATTGTCGGCCGTCGCTGTTGCAGAAGCTGGATGTTGGCGCGCCTTCTTCTCGACACGGTTAACAGACGAAACGGGCTCTTGATGTGCGCTAATTAATGTTTCCCGTCCGCGACACCATGTCAGAAACTATCATCGCAAGTCGAGCGCAATTACATGCTGCCAAACCCCGAAAGCGCGGCAACTCGCGGGAGCCTCACACAACACACTTGCTCCACTCGCTACTCCCCCCAGACTCCCTTTGCTCAGCCCGCGCTCCACGCGGCAGAGTTAACACTACCAAAGATCCTACACACTTTGATTCTTCACACGACCTATCGACGTAATCGTTCGATAGCAGTCTTCCCTAGGCAAGACCCAGCGTAAAAATACAAATAATATTTACGAAACAAACCAATTATACATCGACATAAATGTATAAATCTATATGTACAAACAGTAAAACAATTACAATATACAAAGAGACAGAAATGTCATATCTTGAGGTAACAAAGCAAGGAAAAAAAATAATAGTACAATAGATGGAAATAGGAGGATATGCATTTCTGGCATTACACGTGCCCCACATTGTCTGAGGATGTTCGTGTAACGTAAACAGATTTCAGAAAATGTCCCAAAAAAGAAACAGCGGAAATTCATATGCTCAAAACATCAAAAAAATTTAACATTCGTCTAATTAACCATAAACCAATTTTAGACAATAATAATTGAGTGGAGACACTCCTAATCTTATTCCACTCTGTCATCTTGCACAAAATAAAACAGGTTGAAAACATATCAAAATTCATAGAAAACATAGAAAATGGTTTAGCTATTCCAAAATCATTAAAATTCGTAACACTATAAGAAATGGAATACTATTTGCAAAATTGATCAGAGTACATGGTCATAAAAAACAGGTATATCAAAATACGCAAACTAATAATTAATTACATAGAATACACATTTTTATGTAACCTTTACATAATTAATATTCTCGTCATGTCCAATTAACGCTAAACAAGAAAATAATATACAGCAGATAAAATAAAACATAAATATTGACAGCAGAATTCTTTCACATCAGCTGTCCGGAAAGAAAAACAATTCCGCCTTCCCTACCCGCAAGTACAAAGAATGCCGACGGTGGCACAAGAGCCGACAGCGGCACAAGAGCCGACAGCGGCTCCGCCTCACCACTATTGTTGCGCCCGCCTGTGCGGCACGCTTGATCTCACTCGCCTGTGTAACGGCATTTCCAGAACGTCCGTTTCACTGAATTCTTTAGTAAACACTCACTCCCGAGTAATCTCAAGGAGTCCCTCAATACTATCACAGTGGATAACTCAATACTGTCCATCATCACACGCATGTACTAGCCTGAAACTTAAAACAGCGTCTAAGTACATCGGCAATGACTAATAAAAACACACATTCATGAAATATTACAGAAAGTTACAAAATCATATTTACATTCCTTAATCTACTGTGACTCAGCTGAAAACTTAAAATAGCAGCTTGGATTTTTCAGATGATTACTAATCAGTTACTCGTAAATCATTTAGTCAAAATTAATTACTTATTAATTACAACTTCTTTAATGACCTCTAGGTCAGGCAAAAGCATCGTAACATGGCACATCCTTAAATCTTACACTCTATATTTACATACTGTACAAGTTACCCATTGTGTGGTATTAATCGATCCTAGGTTGGTACAATTTCAAGTCTACAATATTCCGTATACCTAATCGTTTTCCAGAGCTTGGATACTCTAAGCAATAAGCATTTGTGTGAGGTATACCAATGACTTTATATGGTCCATTATAAACAAACTTAAATTTAGAGATTTCATTGTCTATCTCGCTCGATTTCTCATGAGCTTTTACAAGTACTAAGTCTCCGATTGCAAACTTAGCAAAACGCGCTTTAGCGTCATGACGACGTATGCGAGCATCGGCTTTTAGCTTCATTACTTCTCGCAAACGATCTTTTTTCACACCAATACTAATGTCAATCCGTGGAGGGAATTTGATTATCTCTTCCACTAAACTTTTACTTCTGTCAAGGCCGAGATTCCTCACATTACAGTAGTTCAAATTCATACCTACGTCAATAGCATCCGGCCAGTTAACAATGTTTATAGGCTGGTATTGCCTATGCACACCGTCTCCTGCCTCGTCAAAACTAACTACTATCGTTTTATCTTGTGACGTACATGTCAAAGTTTTGCTTTCGCAATTAATCACTGCACGGTACTTTAATAGCCAATCTAACCCGATAATTACTTCCGTAGTTAAGTCTGGCACGACGACAAACTCTTGTTCAAATCGTGCCCCACATATCTCGAAGTTGACAAAAATCTGTTTTGTGACCGGTTTACTGGCTTTCCCAGTAGCACCGATAATTTTCACTCCTGTTACTTGCATAACTACGATGCCAGGTCTGTCTTTCAGTAACTCAAATATTTTCCCAGATACAGCACTCAATTCTGCACCGGTGTCAATCAACACGTTCAGTTGTAGGTCGTGTATATTAGCAGACACTACTATCTGTCTACACTTGTCCTCTACTGTTTCTTTATTTTCCCACACTGAATCCTCGTCTATATCCAGGTCATTCAAAAAAAACCATCCGGCTTTGATCCTAAATCCGGCTTATCTGGCGGCTTTTTCAGCCTCTGTTCACATACAGTTTTAATTTCAACACGTTTTTCCTGAGGCTTAGACTGTAGCTTCGCCTCCAATACCGAAACCTTTTCCTCTAACTCGTCAACTAGTGAGTGTTGCTTTGCTATCAATTCACTAATTGTCACCTTCGTTGATTCCTCTTTGGCCAGATGGATCTCTTCCACCAATCTACCTGGAGGAATGTGCCCAGTAGTTTCTGCAATTACTTCCGCTAGATCTGCGCAACCCACACTGCTATCGTCTGACCGTATAATGTCAGCTCGAACCTCATACACGCTGTAATCTATGTGCTTTTCTACAAATCGTGTCCGGCTATCACTAAAATTTTCGCAATCTTTCTCCTTAATACTTTCGCAATGTTTAAACAGGATGTTTGCGTCGGATGGGTCGGCTACTTCTACCACTACAACTTTCGGTAAGGTCTGCCGGTTAGGGCCAGAACTTTCCGTTACTACTTCAACATCCAACCCTTGCGGGACGAAACACGACGAATCTTGCTCGTGCTCACCATTAACATCAACTATTTATGGTAAAGTCTGCCGGTTAGGGCCAGAACTTTCTATCATTTCACAAACACTTTCTTCCTGCGGGACGAGACGCGGCAAATCCTGCACGCGCTCCCCATAAGCACTTCTCCCATACAGACCCCTATAATCTCTTAGTTCGTCGTATAAGCGACCGAACTGCCTTAACCAGACCTCATCCCTCTCTGCATCCCCTCGCTCGATGACGGACGTGTTATCCGACATCTGATCTTCTCTCAACAATTGCGAATCATTCTTAAACTCAATCTCCAGTTCCGCTGTGGGTATTACAGCTGCCACTTATAATCGATTTCCGGAACACTACTTAAATTGTTCTCACTGACAGTGAATGTACTACCTACTGCCGTGTATACAGCTGATCTACTACTTGTGGGCGCACTCGTTTCTCCTAACACTGGCACACACTCCCGCCGTTGATTATTCCACACGGAATTTTCATAATGACGATACCTGGGTTTTCTCCTGTTATTGGGCCGCCAAAATTTCTCCACGCCCGCTCGGCCCCTCACCGGCGCGGCTAATGGTTTCCCTGTCTCGTTCCAGCAGATACGGTCCCCGGATGCTGCTGAGGCGGCTGATCACACCCTCTGGCGTTATTACTATTCTGTGAAGCTCGTATCACGTTAGTACGATACTGGTTTCCGTCATTCCTGTTATTATTTGCATTGTACCGATTGTTATTACGGTCCGAACCATTATTGTTATTGCTGCCATGGTTGCGGTATGCATTATTCCCATGGTTATCGTTGTTGTGGTTGCTGTGGTACCTGTTGTTGTTACCACGGCCTCTACCACTGTCGCGATTATTGCGCCAATTGTCCTCGTCCTCCACTCTTTCCAGGAAATCATTGATTGTCCTGTAATTGCTTCCTACGTAGCGTTTTGTGTCATCTGGAAGCTTCCTGTAGAGTTCCCAGACTATTTCGGATTCTGTGCGGCGATCACGCAAATATTCCAACTTGCGGATCCAGCCCTCACAAAACTCCTTCATCGAACCGCGCGAATTCGCATCGAAAGGCCTCGATACGACAAATTCGCGCCAGACACTTTGCTGTTTTTGCTCTGACCAGTATTCAACCAGAAACAAATTTTTAAACTCGTCAAAAGTCAGGTTCGTAATGTTGAGGTTTAAGCCCCAACGCTTGGCATCACCAGCCAGCACATCAATAACCGCATTAATTTTTCTCTCATTAGTCCATGATCTGGGTAAAACTCTTTCACAATTTTTAATGAAATCCGTCGCGTGTATACCGCCTTTTTTCAAGGGGTCGAACCGCTCCTCTTTCGTCAACAATTCCGAACTATGTGCACAGATTGGCACATAGCTCTGTTTTTCGTCAAGTTCCTTTTCTAATTCCGACACTCTCGTAATTACTCGGCAAGTGGTTGTCGCAAGCGTTTCCACTTCCCTCTTTTTCTCTTCGCAGGTATTAGCCTGCTCACTCACTTTAGTGTCTACTTCGGACACTAAAGCCTTTAAAGTTTCCACCTTCTTTTGATCTTCTTTTTTCACTAAATGAATTTGTTCCGTCACCTTATTCTCGATGATCGGAGCAACTCCTTCTCCTACACTTTTCTCGATTCTGCTAATTTCGGAATGAAAACGGGTATTTATGCTCGCAATTTCCGCCTGAACGCTTACCATTTCCTGTTTAAGATTACCGATTTCGGTATTAATCACAACAATATCTTCTTTGATTTTATCAGCTTTTGTGTTAACAACTCCAACCTTGATGTTAACAACGTAAATAGCTTTGTTCTGATTGTGTAGCATCCGTTCAATTTTTGCAGACTGAGCTTCTTGCTTGGCAGCCTGATCTTCTTGCTTGGCAGACAGAGCTTTAATTTCCGCCGATTGACTCTTGATTTCATTAATCAAAACATTCAATAAATCAGTTAAATTCCCGGAAACTACCGGTTTTACTTCCGTAGCTGGTTCCTCTATATATGTTCCCCCGTACTCATCATCAAGGGGTACAGATTTGATTTTCGCTTCCGATTCCGAAACATTTTCTGAAGTTTGGAATTCCACTTCTGCTCTTTGTTGCGTTTCGGCGGTCGCGTCTTTCATGCTAGCCGCCTGCCCCTGAACAATGGGAACCGCCGTGCGCGTTTCCCACTGTTCGACCGATTGTTCCGTATCCAAGTCTACCAAATTTTAGTAATTGTTGCCTTCACTCATTTTAATAATTTTCAATGTAAATGACAAATCTCAAATATAATTAGGATTACTACCACTACTTATTCTCGCTGACGTAACGGCCTGTACGTAACCAGTACTTTGTTACAAGATTTGCACAATGCAAAATTCGTGTCCAGAACAACCTCAAATCCGAAGATTGTCCTGTCACGGTCGCCACGTGTAACCACCCCCTCACTTACCGACCTTAATGACAGTGAAAAATGAAACCGCGTGTACCTAATGGGAATTTTGGAAAAGCAATCGTCACCGAAGTTAATCTGTCGGTAAAGAGGGAGGAAAGAGTTACATCTAAATGAAAGGAAATGTGCTAATGAAACTGGTGGAAATTAATTTTGAAAAGGGGTAAAGTTAATAAAGAAAGTAAATGAGCAGCTGTTACGTTAACAATTAACTAGCGGTAATTAGGTATTTGAGATTTGGGGGAAATCACAGTCGCCAGTCCTAAGGACAATTACTATAGTAACTGAAAAAGAAAGGTTATTACACATATAATTAGCACTAGAAGCATGGCAACTGAAGGTTGACACGCGTAGTGTGAAAACTGAAAGTTTGTCAGAAGTAATAAATTTCGCTACACCCTGACTTAATTTAGCAAAATAATTAATAAAACCGGAAAATCGAAAGTTAATTTAGTGACTGAAGTTAATAGTGAGCTTTCTTTCTGAAGCACATCGAAATTCAGTAAAATACGGTTAGTCTTGGACTACCTCAACAATCATTTCAAAAGCTACTTGAATCTACGCAATTTAGAAAGAAGAGATTTAACTTTGAACTTGAATTAAATGATTCTGAACAATTAACAATAGTAAAATTTAGTACGTACCAAGCTGAGCTGCAGTCACAGTTAAGCTAAAATACGGTAACAAAGCTCGCACTCTTAATTCGTGCTTGTGTAATCTGAATATTGTAGCCAGCTATTAATGCCATAATTGAACTTTGAAATTAAAGCAGTGAAAACGAGTTAGCTATATTACTTTATGCTGGCGTTTGAATTTCAACGACACTCGGGTTCATTTCGGAAAAGGAAGGGACTCTGATTGGTAATGCAATTGGGACAATGAGCAACAAACGTTCATGCTAAGTTGCTGTAATTATAGAGACGAAAATGGAACAGTTTGAAAAGCTGAGGTCTGCCATACAGTTCTAAAACTTTACGTGCGTCCAGTCTTCCTTGTCGGTTGATTGAAGGTTTGAAGCCGTCGGTCGAGGAGGTGGCGACAGTCACTCATTGTCGGCCGTCGCTGTTGCAGAAGCTGGATGTTGGCGCGCCTTCTTCTCGACACGGTCACCAGACGAAACGGGCTCTTGATGTGCGCTAATTAATGTTTCCCGTCCGCGACACCATGTCAGAAACTATCATCGCAAGTCGAGCGCAATTACATGCTGCCAAACCCCGAAAGCGCGGCAACTCGCGGGAGCCTCACACAACACACTTGCTCCACTCGCTACTCCCCCCTGACTCCCTCTGCTCAGCCCGCGCTCCACGCGGCAGAGTTAACACTACCAAAGATTCTAAACACTTTGATTCTTCACACGACCTATCGACGTAATCGTTCGATAGCAGTCTTCCCTAGGCAAGACCCAGCGTAAAAATACAAATAATATTTACGAAACAAACCAATTATACATCGACATAAATGTATAAATCTATATATACAAACAGTAAAACAATTACAATATACAAAGAGACAGAAATGTCATATCTTGAGGTAACAAAGCAAGGAAAAAAAAATAATAGTACAATAGATGGAAATAGGAGGATATGCATTTCCGGCGTTACATGGGGCGTGAGCGGAAGACGGCCTAAAGGTGTGCGGGACCGTAGCCCAGTTTCATGGAGACGGTTGCGAATGGTCCTCGCCGATACCCCAGGAGCAACAGTGTCCCTAATTTGCTGGGAAGTGGCGGTGCGGTCCCCTACGCCACTGCGTAGGATCCTACGGTCTTGGCGTGCATCCGTGAGTCGCTGCGGTCCGGTCCCAGGTCGACGGGCACGTGCACCTTCCGCCGACCACTGGCGACAACATCGATGTACTGTGGAGACCTCACGCCCCACGTGTTGAGCAATTCGGCGGTACGTCCACCCGGCCTCCCGCATGCCCACTATACGCCCTCGCTCAAAGTCCGTCAACTGCACATACGGTTCACGTCCACGCTGTCGCGGCATGCTACCAGTGTTAAAGACTGCGATGGAGCTCCGTATGCCACGGCAAACTGGCTGACACTGACGGCGGCGGTGCACAAATGCTGCGCAGCTAGCGCCATTCGACGGCCAACACCGCGGTTCCTGGTGTGTCCGCTGTGCCGTGCGTGTGATCATTGCTTGTACAGCCCTCTCGCAGTGTCCGGAGCAGGTATGGTGGGTCTGACACACCGGTGTCAATGTGTTCTTTTTTCCATTTCCAGGAGTTATATATATATATATATATATATATATATATATATATATATATATATAAGCCGTTTCTAAGCACCATAGAACTTAGGGTATTTCAAAAAGCCATTTTGTTGTAGTAGAATAACGAGAAACTTCGTATTTGTGATTAAAGAATTATTGTATCTTACGTATACGTAATGTAGTCGAATTAAGTCGGATCATGCTGAGGGAATTAGATTAGGAAATGAGACATTTAAAGTAGTAAAGGAAATTTGTTATTTGGGGAGCAAAATAACTGATGATGGTCGAAGTAGAGAGGATATAAAATGTAGACTGGCAATGGCAAGGAAAGCGTTTCTGAAGAAGAGAGATTTGTTTACATCGAGTATAGATTTAACTGTCAGGAAGCCGTTTCTGAAAGTATTTGTATGGAGTGTAGCCATGTATGGAAGTGAAACATGGACGATAAATAGTTTGGAAAAGAAGAGAATAGAAGCTTTTGAAATGTGGTGCTACAGAAGAATGCTGAAGATTAAATGGGTAGATCACGTAACTAATGAGTAGGTATTGAATAGGATTGGGGAGAAGAGACGTTTGTGGCACAACTTGACTAGAAGAGGGGATCGGTTGGCAGAACATGTTCTGAGGCATCAAGGGATCACCAATTTAGTATTGGAGGGCAGCGTGGAGGGTAAAAATCGTATAGGGAGACCAAGAGATGAATACACTAAACAGGTAGGTTGCAATAACTACTGGGAGATGAAGAAGCTTGCACAAGATAGAGTTGCATGGAGAGCTGCATCAAACCACTCTCAGAACTAAAGACCACAACAACAACAACAATGTATTACGAAAGTGCGCAGGTTCAGGGCAACGGCACGCTGAGGATCGGTGAAAATGCTTTGTTCCTCTTACAGTTTATTATAATGACAGGTGAGTTAGTAACATATCTACGACTAAAGCGTGTAACGCCGGAAATGCATATCCTCCTATTTCCATCTATTGCACTGCAAATTTTTTTCCTTATTTTGTTTCCAAAAGATATAACATTTCTGTGTCTTTGTAAATTGTAATTGTTTTACTATATATATATATATATATATATATATATATATATATATATATATATATGCATTTATGTCGATGTATAATTTGTTTGTTTTGTAAATATTATTTGTATTTATACGCTGGGCCTGGCCTAGGGAAAACTATGCTATCGAAATAATATATCGATAGGTCGTGTGGATCACCAAAGTGTTTAGGATCTTTGGTAGGGTTAACGCGGCCGCGTGGATCGCGGGCAGAGGGAGTCTGGCTGGAGTAGCGAGTGGAGCAGGTGTGTCGTGGGAAGCTCCTGCGAGTTGCCGCACTTTCGGGGTTGGCAGCATGTATTGGCGCTCGACTTGCGATGATAGTTTCTGACATGGTGTCGCGGACGGGAAGCATTAGCTGGCGCACATCAAGAGCCCGTTTCGTCTGGTGACCGTGTCGAGATGAAGGCGCGCCAACATCCAGCTTCTGCAACAGAGACGGCCGACAATGAGTGACTGTCGCCACCTCCCTGATCGACGACTTCAAACCTTCAATCAACCAACAAGGAAGACTGGAAGCACGTAAAGTTTTAGAACTGTATGGCAGACTTCAGCTTTTAAGACTGTTCACAAAGTTACAGCAACGTAGCATGAACCTTTGTTGCTCATTGTCCCAATTGCATTACCAAGAAGGGTCCCTTCCTTTTCCGGAATGAACCCGAGTGTCGTTGAAATTCAAATGCCAGCCTTAAAGTAATATCAATCCATCTCACTGCTTTAATTTCAAAGTTCAGTTAAAGTATTCATAGCTGGCTTCAATATTTAGGTTACACAAGCACAAATTAAGAGTGCGAGTTTTGTTACCATATTTTAGCTTACCTGTGACTGCAGCTAAGCTTGGTGTGTACTAAATTTTACTACTGTTAAATGTTCGGAATCATTTAATTCAAGTTCAAAGTTAAATTTCTTTTTTCTAAATTGCGTAGATTCATGTAGCTTTGGAAATGATTGTTGAGGTAGCCCAAGACTTACATTATTTTACTGAATTTCGTAGTGCCTCAGATACAAATCTCACTATTAATTTCAGTCACTAAATTAACTTTCAATTTTCCGGTTTTATTAATTCTTTTGCTAATTTAAGTCAGAGTGTAGCGAAATTTATTACTTCTGACAATCTTTCAGTTTTCACACAACACGTGTCAACCTTCAGTTGCAACGCTTTTAGTGCTAATTGTATGTGCAATAACCTTTCTTTTTCAGTTATTATAGTAGTTGTCCATAGGACTGGCGACCGTAATTTTCCCCAAATCTCAAATATCTAATTAACGCCAATTAATTGTTAACGTGACAACCGCACATTTACTTTCTTTATTAATTTTACCCTTTCCTCAAAATTAATTTCCACCAGGTTGATTTGCATTTTTCCTTTCATTTATATGTAACCCTTTCCTCCCTCTTTACCGACAAATTAACTTCGGTGACGATTGCTTTTCCCAAATTTCCATTAGGTGCATGCGGTTTAATTTTTCACTGTCATTAAGGTCGGTAAGTGAGGGGGAGGTTACAAACGTTCAGGAGATTCTGAGATGCAAAGTAACGTGGTAAATCTTTCAAGATCGGTGTCGGGCAATGAGCAGAGCCGAGTAATTGTGAAGTATCAAACGTTACGTTCCTGGTTCTCTTTCCACTGGATCTAAATTTTTTTTTGTAACCATCACACTTTCTATTAGATTATCATAATTTCTTATTAGTTTACCAAAACTGTATTCTGTGGTATTTGGTTTTACATAAATACAGATGCACTCTTTCTGATGAGTGAGTTTGTTAGCTTGGCTTTATCTACAAGACATCTTGCATTGCTAGCGGTAAGATATTTTCCACTTGGCTGTTTAAGTTTTGTATTTCGTAGATTCTAAAGATACTGTTACTGAATAGGAGAACTAATCAAGTAAGAATGACATTAGAGTCTTATTAAACAGAGAGAGTGATGAGATAATTCTTATCTTATAAGGAGAACTACAGTAGACTTGTATCACACTCTTCATAATGGAACGTTTATAAGCTAGTGTTCTTATTGACTGGATATGATACTTTCCTTTTTGCCTTCTGAAATGTTCCTGGATACTGAAGTTTTCATTTATATATACTGCACGTAAACCAACACAATCAGAATTAAAAGGGTGGAAATGTGCTTTTGAATAGAGCTAATATGGGAATTTTATGCCTGTCCATTGCCTGATGAGTGTCATCTGGGAGCTAGGTACAGCCGACAACTTCCGCTGGAACTCGCTGCGGTCGTATATGTCACGTTGGTACACGCATACAGAATGCACAAGACCTTTGTTGTGAGCATTCAATGGCACGTTGAAGTCGGAACGCTCAACGTTGACGTTCGGAAGAACGGTCTGTGCGCCGACTGCATTAGTCCCACTAAAATTTCCCCCTCATCCGTGCCCTGCCTTCAGTCACGACTCGTGCATAATATGAACGACTGTCGATAAGATACCCCCTGTGAGCTCAAATTTCTCTGATTTTCTCGCTGTGGTTCCTTTACGGAAAGTGTATTGGAGGAGGTAATACATCGCCTGCCACTTCCTTGAGTCAGGCTGATTCCCTGTGGAATCCTTTGAATGTACGCTGTCGGAATTTCGACCGTAAACGTCCCCATGATATGCACCGCCTCTACATCTACACATGTATCATCGTCTACCTCACTTCTCTGCAATTGACACTGAAGTGCTTGGCAGAGGGTCCACTGTCAGACTACTGTCGACCGCTCCACTCTCAAGTAGCACATGGGAAAAAAGAATGCATAAATTTTTGTATGCGAACTCTGATTTCTGTTGTTGTATCACGATCGTCTGCTCTCTCTCTCTTTCTCTCTCTCTCTCTCTCTCTCTCTCTGTAGGTGCAGGTCAGTAGTGTACTGGATGTTAGACGTATCAGCGCAGATCTTGAGATGATTGGTTCCTTAATATGTATTCACTTCAGTGTGTTAGCTGTTCTTTCTCTGCGTCTAATAGTCTTCCGGCAAACACACCACACAATTTACTACCTGTAATTTTCTACACTGCCATAACTGCATCACTAGTGGATTACACCAGTCAGTATAGACTCAACATTTAGCATCTACGTGTCCATATTTAACACCTGAACTGCTGCTCAGGAGAAAATAAGCATTAATGGCTTGCTGTTGCCACGTGTACTCAGAGGTAATAAGCACCCTAAAAACATACTGCTCCTAATAGCTGTAATTATTACTCTGCCAATGAAGTAAATACTGTAGTGGCACTGCTGTTTAGGTTAGGAGAAATAAGTTTTGGCCAATATTCTGAGCCCAAGTTACAGCCAGGTGTGGGCGTGTTGACAGTAAGTTATGCTGACCAGTGACAGTGAAGTAGAATGGAGGCCACAGGGCCATCGAATCGCTGAAAAGAGTAAACGCAGCGGTATGCATGGTGCAAGTTACAGGCAGAAGCGGCCCACTAGCGCAACCTAGATGTTTATGAGTACGTGACTCGGAGTAGCGCATTAGCAAAACAAGGGGGCACAGCTGAGTATAAATACGTGCCATTTTCTAACGAGAGTCATTGAAGTGTGGCAGCTCTCCTGGACAGCGGGAAGTGCCACACCACCAGCTACACACAGCAGCAGATGGGGCGCCAGCGTTCCAGTCCACGAGGGGTCGTTGGATCGATCCCCTGAGGCTGATGGGGGTCTGTAGCCAGCCAGCCAGCGGCGGGCCACTCCACAGCTCACTATCATTGGCAGTCGTCCTGGCTTCCAACACACGATTGAGGCTTCCCGAGGCGAGGGCCGCAGATTCGCGTGTGTTTGTGATCTCTGCGATCTCAGCTACGCCAGCGAGGAAGGACGCAGTGTGCCACTCGGCGGCTCCCAGCAGAGCAGTGCTGAGTCAACAGGTGCGAAGGCCACTGAGCCGGCTGCTGGCACAGCCCTGACAACGCGGTCCTACAAGGCCAACACAAAGCAGGGCATTGCACTGGGTTGCTGGGGCAGTGGCCTCAGCATTGTGGGGCCCTGTGATGCGGACTGAGGGGAACAGGGCGCTGTAGTGGAAACAAAGAAATCATTTGGAAAGTTCTCGCCGAGTTTAAATAAGGCACCTCCTGGCCGCCAGTCACTACAATACGGTACATTGTCCATAGTTAACAATGAAACATCAGCCTTGTACCCCTAACACCCTGTATTTTCGCATTTAGACGCGAAACTTAGTGACTGAATCTTTGTGAACAGATCTCGGAGCAATGGAAAGACGCCTTTGCTTTATTACTTTCCACACCCAATTCGCATATCATATCCATGGCAATCTCTCCCTTATTTTGCGGTAATACAAAACAAGCGGCCCTTTTTTCAACTTTTTCAGTGTCCTCCATCAGTCTTAAGGTTCCCACACCACGCAGCAGTTCCCCAGAAGAGGACTGGCAAACGTAGCGTATGCAGCATCTTCAGATTATCTGTTGCACATTGGTAAGTGTTCTGCCAATTGAACACAATCTTTTGCTCACCTTCTATAAAACATTTTCCGTACGATGGCCTCAATTTAAGTTGTTCATCTGCAAGTTGTTGTGACTCACCATAACACAGTCACCATAACACTCTCACACAAGCTCAATGATCAAATAGTGAAAATTGCAGCCCTTTGCTTGCTTGATCTTCTCTATCTTTTCTAGAAACAGTACGTGGTAAAGCTCACGTAATGATGTGTAATAAAAGAATCGATCTTACAGTTGTTCATTGCAGCACGGTGCAGGAGAACAGGAGTTTTCTAATGCTAACTCAGATTATGTTTGTCAATAATGTAGAACTGGCTGTTAATCAGAACTTGTTCTCAGTTGTTACGAACGCGTTGCGATTTAGTAGTAGTCATGCAGGACAGGAGTCGTGCAGAAAGTGCTATGAGAACGTTCTACAATGGAGGTGATAGTGTCACTACTACGCAAAGGGTATTTCGACAAAATTACCAGTTACGACGTCATGGACGAGGCTCACCTGCTCATGTGATTACATTGTGGGTGCGTCAGTTTGAATGAACTGATTTAGTCTTGAAAAAGAAGTCAACAGGAGGTGACGGAACGTTAGGTAGCCAAGCGAACATTGACGCTGTTGGAGATTCCAATGAGAGGAGGCCTCGGCGCTCCATTCGGAAAGCTACATCTGCACTAGGGATTGAGCGACGAAGCGTACAGAGACCACAGCAAAAATTAAAATTCCGGGCTTATAAGTTACAGACTATGTATTATTTAATTCCAAGAGTACTGTATCGAGCAGTGGTTCTAGCAAATGGGTGTTGGCTGTGGCATGAATGGCTGGGGAAACCCGAAGGGCATGATCATCCACATTAATAGGAAAGGTTTATCCCGGAGGCATCCCTCTTTCGCGATGTATGAGCGCTGTGTGTTATTTAAGTGTAAATGTTTGGTGTAGTTGAGTGTAACGTGTGTTTGTATAGAGTGGTCTCACATACGTGCTGGATAATGAGAGAACGGGGAAACCCAGTGGTGGCACTTAGCCAGTTTCCTTAACAACATACGTGTACCATACGAAGCCATCCGGAAACCTTAACGGATACGTTATCAAACAGATTTTTTTGTTACTGGGCGTCATAAAATCCTTGTGAGTTTCTCGAGCTTGCATTACGTAGCGCCACGCTACAGTATGTTTGGTATACCATGTCCTGGTGTCATTGTCTTTACCTCTTTGAACACGAGGGCGGCATTGCAACAAACAGAGTCTTCTGCTCCGTATGTTGATAATACACTTTACATTGCGGTTGGTCGATGTTAACATCCAGAATACATGGTTTCATTAGGACAGAACCCAGTCATATTCTGCTCGACAGCCGAGGGAACCGTAATGCCTAGTTTATATAATTTTCGGTGCCGGAGCGGACCTCCTAAGCCATACAACACCCGCTCCCTCCCCAGTAAAAATCACATCGGGTTTTGAAAACATGTGATAAAACTTATAATGAGAAATCATTTTTACTAAATACCTTTCTGAAACTCAGGTTTTTCCAACACAATTTCTTATAATCATAATAATAAAACCACGAGGTTTAATATAAACTGCAGGTTTTACCGTCTGTACCCGCAGCAGCGTCGTTTACTTCCTAGCTCTGCTCGATGCATATCGGCCCAAGCCGGTAGCCTTCTTGACTACCACGTCATTTTTGCAACTGCTGCCAGGCGCAACGTTCAAACAGTTACCGGTAAGTACCGATCACAATTTCGGAACGAGGCTCATTTATATTAGGCATACTGTACACACTCATACACACACACAAGCACACACACACACACACACACACACACACACACACACTGCCCCTGCCCACCATATCAAGTTGGTGACCGATTATTACGTTCACCGGGAAATCGTATTTACGCTGCGATTAAGAACGCGTGTACTATTTTAAATTTCCGGTGCCGACTTGTTGCTCCAGTAAGTTCCCTGGGTGGTGCCGGATCCCTCTTCCGGAGCGTTCCGGTCGGAATTAAGCCCAAGGTGGAAGCCCTTCACAAATAGTTTGGAAGGCACCTCAGTTGATGTAAGGTGACATCCCATGACCTGCAAGATCCTCTGATTTAGTGCCTGCGGCTTCTTCCTCTGGTGACATCTTAAAATCAATGTGTGACGTGCACGTTCTGCATCTACCTATGAACTGAAATAGAACATGAAGACTAACTCGCTGCCATTCCCGGAGACATGCTGCACCGCGAATTCCGGAAGGAAAAGATAAATGCCAATATACAGGGTGGTCCATTGATCGTGACCGGGACAAATATCTCACGAAATACACGTCAAACGAAAAAATTACAAAGAACGAAACTTGTCTGGCTTGAAGGGGGCAACCAGATTGCGCTGTGGTTGGCCCGCTAGATGGCGCTTCCATAGATCAAACGGATATCAACAGCGTTTTTTAAAATAGGAACCCCCATTTTTATAACATATCCGTGTAGTACGTAAAGAAATATGAATGTATTAGTTGGACCAGTTTTTTCGCTTTGTGATAGACGGCGCTGTAATAGTCACAAACATATGGCTCACAATTTTAGACGAACAGTGGGTAAAGGTAAGTTTTTTAAATTTAAATACTGAACGTAGGTACGTTTGAATATTTTATTTCGGTTGTTCCAATGTGATACATGTACCTTTGTGAACTTACCATTTCTGAGATCGCATGCTGTTACAGCGTGATTACCTGTAAATACCACAGTAATGCAATGAATGCTCAAAATGATGTCCGTCAACCGCAATGCATTTAGCAATACGTGTAACGACATTCCTCTCAGCAGCGAGTAGTTCGCCTTCCATAAAGTTCGCACGTGCCTTGACAATGTGCTGACGCATGTTGTCAAGCGTTGTCGGTGAATCACGATAGCAAATATCCTTCAACATTCCCCAAAGAAAGAAATCCGGGGACGTCAGATCCGGTGAACGTGCCGGCCATGGTATGGTGCTTCGACAACCTATCCACCTGTCATGAAATATGCTATTCAATACCGCTTCAACCACACGCGAGCAATGTGCCGGACATCCATCATGTTGGAAGTACATCGCCATTCTGCCATGCTGTGAAACATCTTGTAATAACATCGGTAGAACATCACGTAGGAAGTCAGCATACATTCTACCATTCAGATTGCCATCGATAAAATGGGGGCCATTTATACTTCATCCCATAATGCCGAATCATACATTAACCCGTCAAGGTCGCTGATGTTCCGCTAGTCGTAGCAATTGTGGATGTGCCGTTGCCCAGTAGTGCATATTATGCCGATTTACGTTACCGCTGTTGGTGAATGACGCTTCGTCGCTAAATAGAACGCGTGCAAAAAAATCTGTCATCGTCCCGTAATTTCTCTTGTGCCCAGTGACGTTGAAAGTCGTCGCCATGCAATTCCTGGTGCATAGAAATATGGTACGGGTGCATTCGATGTTTACGTAGCATTCTCAACACCGACTTTTTTGAGATTCCCGATTCTCGCGCAATTTGTCCGCTACTGATGTGCGGATTAGCCGCGACAGCAGTTAAAACGCCTACTTGGGCATTATCATTTGTTGCAGGTCGTGGTTGACGTTTCACATGTGGCTGAACACTTCGTGTCCCCTTAAAGAGGGTAACTATCCGGCGAAAGGTCCGAACACTTGGATGATGTCGTCCAGGATACCGAGCAGCATACATAGCACACGCCCGTTGGGCATTTTGATCACAATAGCCATACTTCTACACAATATCGACCTTTTCCGCAATTGGTAAACGGTTCATTTTAACACGGGTAATGTATCACGAAGCCAATATCGTCCGCACTGGTGGAATGTTACGTGATACCACGTACTTATAAGTTTCTGACTGTTACAGCGCCATCTATCACAAAGCAAAAAAACGTGGTCGAACTAAAACATTCATATTTCTTTACGTAGTACACGAATATGTAATAAAAATGGGGGTTACTTTTAAAAAAAACGCAGTTGTTATCCGTTTGACCTATGGCAGCGCCATCTAGCGGGCCAACCATAGCGTCATCTGGTTTCCCCCTTCAAGCTAGATGAGTTTCGTTCTTTGTAGTTTTTTTTCGTTTGATGCTTATTTCGTGAGGTATTTGGCCCGGTCCATATCAATGGACCACCCTGTATATACAAGAACTTTCGTCAATAATTTTTCTCGAGTATTTATTCGTGTAAATTACGTTCCTTAAAAATTTTCCGTTTCCCTTCGCCACCCTCTATATGGCTGTGTCGGCATGGTCTATCTTCAACAAGAAAGGAACAAAGTACGTAAATGTAGTGACTATTTAAGGAGCATTTCCACCTTAACAGCTTCAGTTAACACTCACCATTAATTTCTACATCACTATTATCAATACATATTTCGACGAAAATCACGGCCAAGTGTTTGAAAAATCGTGTGAGACAGGGTTTTCTATCACGCACGTGCGGTAATTCGCTTGAATAACTCGAGTCGCCAAGTGAAGAGTTGTGTCTCGAGTAGAGGATGGTGGTCAGTGGGATGAAACATCGCGTCACAAAGTGAAACTCGGTGCCGCCGGCGTCAAACGCCGTATTTGGTAGGTTTTTCTTCATCACAGATTACGTGGTATGAACATAAGCAGTTTCACAGTATCTGCAAATTGCAGATGTCTCGAAAACACGTAGTTTTAGGTACGATTTGTTATAAAGTGACAGGACATTACATGTCAGCAGGTAAAGGCTTCCTGTAGTTGACGTTCTTCGTGTAAAACTGGTGTGCTGTGGAAGTGTACCTTTTCGCTGCTACGATACAATGATGACCTATCAAAAGCGCGTCGTTAAAATTCCGTATTAAATATCAAAGTCTGTAATGACATTTGTAGATACATCTTTTTTGACAATGTACACCGTATACGGAGGTTTTGCTGCCATATCGAAGCGGTAGTGTACTTGATAGCAACGTCACCTGTGATCTGTGGAGAGAAAAGCTCCATGTTTGCATCCACTTGCTTCCAGTAATCTTCTCCACCTTTTGTTTTATAAAAGATTCCTGGGTTTTCTTGTTAATTCAACAGAAGTATCCTCTGCAGAAGTCAGTGTTATTTAATATAAATAATGTATTTGTTGCAATTCCTGCTGCAAAGGTCAACGACTGGAAATTTCTCCAGTGGCCATAAATCTTAACGTGACTGTCAGTCTACGTCGAAAACTAAACAAAAGTTACACTATGGACGTATTTCTGTAAAATATGCAGATTCTTCGGAAATTCCCGTTACGAACTTCTGTGACTTGTAGAGGGGAGTGAGTACATAATATTTTTGAATAGGGACCTATGTCCGAAAACATGCCGTTTACGTGTTACAGCAACCTGAAAACGTGTTTGCTAGGTTGGCACGAAACAGCGTAGTCATGGTGAGTAGTAGGAGTTAGTGACACTTGCGCGGAGTGACGTCCTGAGAGGAACTGTGTTGACACTTGCACAGAGCCCACGACACTGAAGGTAATAGGATGTGACAGAAGTAGGGTACATCAGCCCGTCCGCCTCTACATGCGATGTATTATGGGGAAAGGCCAAAGCCCATTTATGCACAAAGTTGACTGTCCCGGCATCAGCTTATAGTGTGCGTGGCTTCCATCAGAGTTCAGTACTGCAGTTGATCCCCGGCTAGCAAGTGGTGTTCCGTGTTTTAGTGCTAAGGTAATGGAGTTCACCGCGACCTATCCTTTGGGAAAGCCTTCAGTGATTTACAACCGACATCAGTGTATAGTGGACTACACACACAAACAAAAAGTGACATACTGTCCTTGTGTAATGTTTAAAAAGAATACATGCAAAGGAAGACTATCCGCAAATGACAACACAGTTTTTACGAAGGCAGCTACGATTATATTCCAGATGACGCAGCAAATGATGTGTGAAAACATTTTGCCAGCGCAAAGAAAACAGCAAAAGAAATAGACGTTACAGTTTCATTTGTTTACGTTGAAGAAGTAGGGCAGCTCTTCAATCGAGGTCACTACTTAGTAACATAATTACCCACACAGACGTTCGGCACAATCGTTACGCTGCATTAGGCGAAAATATATTAGGACTACACTAGATCCTTCCTATTCTCGAAAAATATTCTTCCAAGAAAATAATTTGCTGATGAATGACGATAGCATTTTTACTTGCATACGGTAACAGGCTACCGAACGACAGAATATTGGTGTTTGCTAGCGAAAAGGGAATACCGTGTTTATCGAACTGTGAATCATTTTTTGTGAATGGAACGTTAAAAAGTACGAGCAAGCAGTGTGTACAATCGTTTATACTCCAAGCCGACCTTAATAGTTCTTGGAAGGAAACAAATACCATTCCAGTTGTTGACTCTTTGCTGCCAAATAAAATGCGAGAAAGGTATGAACTTGTTTTCTGAACCTACAAAAACTAACGTGCCTGGACGGAGCCCTGCATCTCTGATGATGGTCTTCGAAACTGCCATCATCCAAGCTGCTAACAGTTTGTTTCCTGTTGTTGGGTTATTGTTTGCAAATATCATTTCATTCAGTGTTTGTGAAAACAAGTTCAGTGTTGCGACGTCGTTCCAGCCTATAAGGTAAACGAGGAAATATGCTGTCACGTAAGAATGTGTTCTGCTCTAGCACATTTTCCCCTGGAAATGTTGGACGATGGTTGGTTGTGTATTCAAGAGAGCATGCCTGAAAACCAAAAGCTTGAGGACGTTTATGACTATTTTTTTGGTTCAGTGGCTGGATAACAAACATATGCCAAGAGAGATGTGTAATCACAGTGGACGGCGCTATCACACTATTAACGTCTCAGGAGAATGTAACCGAAGAAGAAATACATTAAAATCAGAAGTTCATCCGAGTGTTTACTCATTAGTGAAAAAATCTTCGAGAACATCCAGACTACCATGGCCACCAGTTTGACCGACTAATTTTAAACTTTGCTGGGAAAAGAAGAGAAAAGTCTGCAGTGAAGACTGCCGAAAGGCTTTAAAGAAATCCAAACTGACTTGTGTGACATACGCACAGAAGTTACAATGACGGAGAAAACGTCAAAATCACTGAAAAAATTTGTAAATATTGAAAATAAGTGTAATTTAATCATTGGCAATCTTGTGAATATTGTAAATACATTCCATGGGGGACAGAAAGAAACTCACTTCGTGCTGTTCTCTGGAAACGGCACTAAGTCGGCTAAATCACTCTTGAAATTTGTAAAATACTCTCTAATGAAGACTGACAAGATTATCTCTAAGGCCAGGCATTTTCTAGGGAGGTTCTTACAATCAGAATCTATATGAGCAGACACCGAAAACAAAATCGGAAACGCAGGAAATTGCATGCAATTAACTCCATACTTCCTGCCTCCTTTAAAAGATGAAAAAAAAACAGCGTGAAACAAGTAAAGACAAAATAAATTATCATAAAAAATTACTGGTCACAGTTTTACAACCTTTCAGCATATGTCAAAACTGATTTCTAGTAACACATGTCGAAGATTACAGCAGGCCTATATGCGGCAAGGAGAGCGAGGGCACTCGGCGGTCGCGGTAAAATGGGACGATCAGACTTCCTTACGTAGCGCACCACAGCCGACTATTAGCGCAAACAATATGCTGTTTTCAGAGAAATGACCATAATAAGGTTCGGCATAACCTAATATACGAACATACAGTTTATACGGCGCAGTGCTTATTGGAAGACTCCATCCAAAAATTTAACTGTTCTTCTACTTTTGCGGTAGCAACCATATTTTAAAATCGTGTCTGCAATGGAAAGATGTAGTAATAGCCAAGTTCTGAAATCCGTAATTTCATCGGTTTTCGTGTTTCGTTTTTTGACAGGATTTTAGTGCTATTCTTCAAACCCGACTTTGGGTACTGGCACCACAATTTTCACAGTCCAGATTTTATAGGTACCGTCACAAGACATAGTTCAACGGTTCTGTGCATTCATTTTGCAAGTCGCCGAAGTGGCGTCAACTCGAAAGACTTGCGCCAGGCGAACGGTCTACCCGACGGGAGGCCCTAGCCACACGGCATTTCCATTTCCATGAGGAACATTAATAATTTGTTTTCAATGTTTGTTTAAAATTTTTGCCTTAAATATTCTTTAATTATCGGTACGTAAATGCGATGACAGAATAAACAAATTGTATTTTCGACATTATTAATGCATAGAAATATGCAGAAACACCAAGACTACTTCCGGCAAAAATTTCATTCATATTGTTAATATTTATGATGGAATAGTTGCAACTGAGGTTAAGAAAAAACTTACAGTAAAATGGATTTTAACGTTTAATCAAAACTGAATGTTACTGGAAGACACATACCCATTTAAATTCATACTCACCATAACGTTTTCCCTTCCTGCTTAGATGAGGCTTGTTTTGGTAATTTCAGGATCACGGTAAACTTTTTGTTGACTTTTATGAATGAAATAGGGTCTCACAGTCATCTTGAGGATGTAAAGTGATAGGGATATCTGTAAGTCAATGCCTATTTCCTTGGCGCTTTTAGGCTGTACTGAAGAGGACTTCAGTGTATTCCATACATTTATATTTAACAGTCAACAGGCAAAGCAACTGATTTATAACGATTGGCAGCCAATTGTTTCGCTACAGTTTTCCTGGAAATCTTGCAACTTGTTTTTCACAGTTTGAGTTATAGCTAATTTGGGAGTAAATATGGTCCTGTTTGATGGTTATAGAAATCAAAAATTACCTTAGGCATCTTTCGGTGTGCCACAGCCTCTTACGCAGTCCGTATTTCAAACATTTTTTAAACTTAGGCCTACTTGTAATTCAAATACATCTAAATCGTTTTGGGGACCTCTCTAAATATGTGAAATAGCCATTAATATTTTTCAAATTATTGTTTAAGCGTGGCGTCTCCACTTAAATGTAGTAAGGTGTTTGAGTTAGGAACTTTAAAGCGGTCAGAAACATCAAAACCAATGTATCAGTGCAAGTTGCCGCGTCTATGTGTTTACTATAAGGGGACACGCTTAGGTACCTATTATTGAGCTTCAAAACTTCGAACATAACATAAAAGTTTTTAAGAGATATTACTAAAAAAAATATTCATCATATGGAAGCAGAGAAATAAACATGTCAATAATTTTTACTAAGAAAATATATTTTTATTTTCCGGAGGAACACTCAATGAATGAATCTGCAGTTCGATCAAGTTACCATACAGCATTTCTGCGTGCAATGGGTTGCGCTGTTTCACTCATTTTCGGGTTATGTTGACAGTGTGCAAACTTGGCTACATTTAGAGCTACACACCTACTTGCAACTTGTTTTTAACAGTTTCAGTTATAGCTAATTTGTGACGTTTGCATGATTAGTTTTACAGTAAAATTAATCTCGTAGACTTTTGTTTCCTCAATGTAAATTTTCACGACTTTACGAGTTTGCACCTACGATTATGTCGATGTTTAGACTGTCATGCAAATGCTGCTTTTTTACACAATGGAGATGGCGAAATCCACCCACAGAAACTCAGACAGTCATCAGCGTAAGACCTTGTCTTCTAATTAGCACTACTCGAAAAATTGATGCATTAGTAGAAAGCAAAATTAATAGAATTCATCGACATTCTGTTATTTATGTTTAACGTTAAAATAAAATGATAAAAAGTTACAAATAAGTCTTTTTCAATTTCGTCCTAAAACGGCAGTCGTCACAAGGCTCCAACAGCATCTTCAAATTATTAAATGGGATGTTGAATTTCATTGTCAGTTCTCATTAATGCAACAGTCGTAAAAATAAATTTGCCACGAGACGCGTTAATGAGCCACTCTGAAGCGGTAGATTGTCGCTCACTGCTGTGGTGGGAGAGTGACCCAAATCGTACCAACAGCTGTGCTGAACTGCAAGACTCCTTAGTCTGCAAAGCCAGTTAGCTCGGCAAGACACCAGGCTCCGTGCAAGGGTCACTTCGTGAAAATATCACTCCCTGCTATTGTTCCAACCCGGGTGGGGGTTATGTCGTATCGGTTGACGTCATTTGACTTCCATCCTATCTCTCTGACGTGGTTCGCGACTCATTCACATATCTGTGAGAGCTAGGGCAACACGTTTGCGTAATACACTGATATGATCCTTCTGAATGGCAGAGGTCACGGTAGTGGAAGAGCCGCTCGTCGCCTTTAACAAGAGCCTTCTCCACAACGTCCGACTCCATTGCGAAACCCTTCACAATTACGTAATGGCTTCGAGAAAGTGTACCTTAACCATGACTGCGGAGCTCCAAGGAGACGCCCCACGACGAAACTACTGGAAGAGGCCGTTCTGCATCAAGCTGAAGAGAACCTGTCAACAAGTACACGAGAAATTTCTTTGGCTATTAATGACTGGAATCGTGAAACAAGTGATGTACTGGATCGCGCCTAATCATTACTTCTACAGTGGGGAGCAAGGAAGGTGCCTCCACCTGTGAATTTTAGTTACATGCTACATAGAAGAAAGTAAAATGCCGGCGCTCCCCGGAAACGTTGCCCAATCGGACAACGGCCAAACCTTCCACCACCGGAAACCAATGCAATCAAAAGAAGAAGCATTGGACATTGTAGTTTCCGAACACGAAAAAGTAAAGTAAGTCTACACTGAAGCGCCAAATAAATTGGTGCAGGCTTGTGTACTCAAATACAGAGATATATAAACGGGCAGAATACGGCGCTGTGGTCAGCAACGCCTACGTAAGACAACAAGCGTCTGGCACAGTTGTTAGATCGGTTACTGCTGCTACAATGGCAGGTTATCATGATTTAACTGAGTTTGAGCGTGGTGTTACAGTCGGGGCACAGGCTATGGGACGCAGCATTTCTGAGGTAGCGAAAAAGTGGGGATTTTCACGTACGACGATTTGATGAATATACTGTTAATATCAGGAATCCAGTAGAACATCAAATCTCCGACATCGCTGTCTCTGGAAAAAGATCCTACAAGAATGGGACCAACAACGACTGAAGAAATTCGTTCAACGTGACAGAAATTGCTGCAGATTGCAGTGCTGGGCCATCAAAAAGTGTCAGCGTGCGAACTGTTGAATGGATAGTCATCGATACGGGCTTTGTGGAGCTGAAGACCACTTGTGTACCCTTGGTGACTCCACTACATGACACAAAGCCTTACGCCTCGCTTGGGCCCGTGAACACCGACATTGCACTGTTGATGACTGGAAACACGTCGCCTGGTCGGAAGAGTCTCGTTTCAAACTGTATTGAGTGGATGAACGTGTAGGTGTATGGAGACAACCTCATGAATCCTTGGACAATGATAGTCAACAGGGGACTGTTGAAGCTGTTGGAGGGTCTGTAATGGTATGCGGCGTGTGCAGTTGGAGTGATATGGGACTCCTGATACTTCTAGATACGACTCTGACAGGTGACACGTTCGTAAGCATCCTGTTTGATCACCTGCATCCATTCATATCCATCGTGCATTCCAACGGACGTGGGTAATTCCAGCAGGACAATGTCACATTCCATTCGTCCAGAATTTATACAGCATGGCACCAGCAATACTCCTCTGAGTTTATACACTTCCGCTGGCCACCAAATTCTCCAGAAATGGTCCGCAGCTCGTGGTCGTGTGGTAGCGTTCTCGCTTCCCACGCCCGGGTTCCCGGGTTCGATTCCCGGCGGGGTCAGGGATTTTCTCTGCCTCGTGATGACTGGGTGTTGTGTGCTGCCCTTGGGTTAGTTAGGTTTAAGTAGTTCCAAGTTATAGGGGACTGATGACCGTAGATGTTAAATCCCATAGTGCTCAGAGCCATTAGAACCATTTTTTTTTCTCCGGAAATGAACACGATTGTGCATATCTGGGATGCCGTGCAACGTGCTATTCAGAAGAGATCTCCTGCCCTTCGTCCTCTGACGGTTTCATGGACAGCCTTTCAGGATTCATGGCGTCAGTTCCCTCCAGCACAACTTCAGACGTTAGTGGAGTCGATGCCACGTTGTGGTGCGGCACTTCTGCATGTTCGCGCCGGCCCTAAATGATATTAGGCAGGTGTCCAGTTTCTTTGGCTCTTTAGTGTATAACTGATCGCGTTACCAACATGTTTTACAGTGGTTTCAGTACAGAAACAGTACGTTTCCGGACATGGGTCCCAATTCAAAACATTATCTACTCATTCTCCTCTACAAGTCCTACAAATTTGTAGCGGGAATTTTCGAACACCTAGCACTTTGGTTTATGGACTCTCTCATGTCTGTATCTTGCCGATAAACATATTTTTCAGTGATGGTGAGCATGTTCGAAAGAGGTTTCCCCTGCCTTTAAAATGAAGTTACGAAAAGAATCTCGATCCTGAAATCTGTGTGATGAAGTACGTTACTTCAGACTGGTGCTAGACAATGCAATATCGAGAATATGGGTATTATGCCTGAAGAAACTCGTATTACACACTTCATTTTAACTATGTTCAATCAAAAACCGAAAATAAGATGAAGATTCAACTGAGTTAACGAATAACGCCTACTAGTACACAGGGTGAGTCACCTAATATTACCGCTGGATATATTTCGTAAACCACATCAAATACTGACGAATCGATTCCACAGACCGAACGTGAGGAGAGCGGCTGGTATAACTGGTTAATACAAACCATAAAAAAATACACGGAAGTATGATTTTTAACACAAACCCACGTTTTTTTAAATGGAACCTCGTTAGTTTTGTTAGCACATCTGAACATATAAACAAATACGTAATCAGTGCCGTTTGTTGCATTGTAAAATAATAATTACATTCGGAGATATTGTAACCTAAAGTTGAAGCTTGAGTACCTCTCCTCCACTGTTCGAACGTGTGTATCGGAGAGCACCGAATTACGTAGGGATCCAAAAGGAACGATGATGGAACTTAGGTACAGAAGAGACTGGAACAGCACATTACGTCCACATGCTAACACCTTTTTATTGGTCTTTTTAACTGACGCACATGTACATTACCATGAGGGGTGAGGTACACGTACACACGTGGTTTCCGTTTTCAATTACGGAGTGGAATAGAGTGTGTCCCGACATGTCAGGCCAATAGATGTTCAATGTGGTGGCCATCATTTGCTGCACACAATTGTAACCTGTGGCGTAATGAATGTCGTACTCGCCGCAGTATATCTGGTGTAATGTTGCCGCAGGCTGCCACAATACGTTGTTCATATCCTCTGGGGTTGTAGGTACATCACGGTACACATTCTCCTTTAACATACCCCACCTGCACATTCCGCAATTAACACTAGGCTGACCCTTGACAGGATGTTCGACGGGCGTATCATAGGACGTGGAGGGCGCATAAATTGGCCAGCCCGTTCTCCTGATCTTACAACTCTGGACTTCTTTGTGTGGGGTACGTTAAAGGAGAATGTGTACCGTGATGTGCCTACAACCCCAGAGGATATAAAACAACGTATTGTGGCAGCCTGCGGCGACATTACACCAGATGTACTGCGGCGTGTACGACATTCATTACGCCAGAAATTGCAATTGTGTGCAGCAAATGATGGCCACCACATTGAACATCTATTGGCCTGACATGTCGGGACACACCCTATTCCACTCCGTAATTGAAAGCGGAAATCACGTGTGTACGTGTACCTCACCCCTCATGGTAATGTACATGTGCGTCAGTGAAAAAGACCAATAAAAAGGTGTTAGCATGTGGACGTAATGTGATGTTCCAGTCTCTTCTGTACCTAAGTTCCATCACCGTTCCCTTTGGATCCCTACGTAATTCGGTGCTCTCCGATACACGCGATCGAACAGCGGAGGAGAGGTACTCAAGCGTCAACTTTAGGTTACAATATCTCCGGATGTAATTAACATTTTACAATGCAACAAACGGCACTGATTACGTATTTGTTTATATATTCAGATGTGCTAACAAAACTAACGGGGTTCCATTTAAAAATAAACGTAGGTTTGTGTTAAAAAACATACTTCCGTGCATTTTTTATGGTTTGTATTAACCAATTACACTAGCCGCTCTCCTCACGTACGGTCTGTGGAATCGATTCGTCAGTATTTGATGTGGTTTACGAAATATATCCAGCGGTAATGTTAGGTTACTCACCCTGTATACCTCAGATCCAGCTATATGGTCGACAATCGCTAACAGTAACTCTGTTTTACACGAGTACAATTCCGTAAGGAAAGTGTATGATATACGCGCCATAAGAAGCCGGGACCGGCCGCTGGTGAACACAAAGGTCACAAATTTTGAGGAGCACGTTATGTTCCCTTAGATGAAGCAGGTCGTTTGAGAGGGCGGCTCAACCACAGTGCACAACACGTAGGGCGTGTTTCGCGATGCGAAACACGTCCAATGTGAGGACACCTTTAACACCATGACTGCTGCGAGGCAGCCGGCAGAAACAGCAGAGGATCACGCTTGATGCCGTGTGACCGCTGGTTGCCGGACGCTACACCGCAATACAGTTTATCTTTCGGTGGTCGGTGAAACTGCAAAAAACGAAGTACAAAACTTTATCAATATATTGCACACGATCTCCTGTACACCTGCGTAAATTCAGTCAAGAAATACAAATTGACGGACAACACCCCACTAAATGCTGTACTAAAGATAGTGGAGCGTGTGGCCACAGACGGACACATCGTAGCATACGTTTATCTCTGTTGGGCAGCGTGTTAAGCGCTAACGTTCCCCTCTCACAAAGACATAATTGCCTCTTCCTCTGCCTACTGATTAATTTCCTTCCTCTCATTCCATTACCCCTACTTGCTTATTCTATGCGTAAGTTCGTAGCACTTACGTTTTGCATCTTCCTCTGCCTACTGATTAATTTCCTTCCTCTCATTCCATTACCCCTACTTGCTTATTCTATGCGTAAGTTCCTAGCACTTACGTTTTGCATCTTGGTATTCCGGTTGTTATGGGTTTATCTATGGATTTTCATTTTTTGATTTGTAATTCACTGTTGCTGTTTGTATCTACGTGCCGGCTGCTGTGGCCGAGCGGATCTAGGAGCTTCAGTCCGGAACTGCGCTGCTGCCACGGTCGCAGGATCGAATCCTGCCTCGGGCATGCATGTGTGTGATATCCTTAGGTTAGTTACGTTTTTGTAGTTCTAAGTTCCAGGAGACTGATGACCTCAGATGTTAAGTCACATAGTGCTCAGAGCCATTTCAACCATTAGCATCTACGTACTGTCATTTCCTCATTTGGATTAGGAGTAATCTGAACTTTTCCGACATAATCTTCTGTTTGAGATCAGTAGAGGGGTTACAGCCACGGAGTCAGCCAGAAACATCTGCGCCGTGTATGGGGACAGTGCCTCAAGACAGAGAAGGGCTAGAAAATGTTTTTCTTGTTTTAATAAGGATCGTATTCACATTAGCGACATTCCACGTCGAGGGAGTCTTTCGAGGTTCGATGAAATCGCATTAATCCACAATGACCCGCGTCAGTGTACTCGAAAACCAGGGATTGTGATAAGCCGTGATCATTCCACCATCGTACATGCAGTGGGCAAAATTCAAACCCGGGTCTCCAGGTACGGCACGCTCTAAGCACAAAAATCAGCACGTGCCTATGTATGCATCTTTGTTTGCTCGTCATCAATTTGCTCGTGATCAACACCGACCGTTCCTCTCTTGTACCGTTATTGGTGACGAGAAATGATGTCTTTAGGTTAATATAAAGGAATAGTTGTATCCAAACGAAGCAGTAATTCCCTGCATACACGAAAGATAATGTTATGCATCTACTGGAAAAGCGACGGTGTGGACAAATTCTTTACCCGTGATTTAACCACCACAGCTGACATTTGCTGTCAACAATTGAGACGTCTTGCAGACACAATCCAAGAACAACGACCAGGAATACTGGCGAAATGATGTTGCTCCACCACAGCGCCCGCTCACATTCTGCTAGACTGACAAAAAACACTATACAGAAGATGATTTGGGAAGTCATTCGGTACAAACCTCCTTCAGAAAACATTGCACCCTCATATTTTCACCTTTCCAGCCCTGTGCCGAACAGTCTAAGGGAAACTCCGTAAAGGGCTGATAATGCGCTCCGAACATGGCTCTACGAGTTCTTGGCCTCAAAAATACATGAATCGTACAGTATGGGAATCGGAAAATTACCCCAGAGTTGCAGTCTGTTCTAAATAGTGAAGGAGAATGTATTATTGACGACTGAAGCTTCTGTTTCATGTATCTTTTCACAGTGTGTTTACTAACATTATCAACTCTCAAAACTGTGCCTGCCTCCACTAGTCACCGCGACCAACTGACGTGAATACGCACGCGCTTCTGAATCGGACAACCAGCATTAGGAGCGCTACAATACTCAACAAGTGACCCTCTGCCGTAGATCTTGAGCCCGTCGGTAACATTGCGGTCGCAAGATTTTTGAAAGGAAAACACAAGATTCGAAATCGACTGAGCAACAGAAACTCCGTAACACCTACCTCCAGTTGTCAGCTGTTAGAACCATCCTCTTTATGCCAACTGAGTCAACGCCAGCAAGACGTGAAGAGTGTATTTACGTTTCTTGCTTTGTTTTTGACGACTTTGAAAAAATAGTTCAAATGGCTCTAAGCATTATGAGAGTTGATATCTGAGGTCATCAGATCCCTAGACATATAACTACTTTAAAGTAAGTAACCTAAGGACATCACATACATCCATGCCCGAGGCAAGATTAGTACCTTCGACCACGACTTCGAAACAATGAAAAGCGTACCGTTGCAATTGTTGCAACGAGTGTACCTTGAACTATATCATGTAAAAAATTGTTTTCAAATGCGTACCTTTCATATTAGTCACTGTTTACCCGCTTTAAATTAATCAAAATTTAAGACTTTTTTCGAGTTCCATTTTTATTTGGTTCATGCACAACTTCGCTGCGTTTTTCCATACGTTGAACAAGCACAACGGATACACTTATCAGAGGCATCAATCAACAATCACATATTCTCCTTCACTATTTACAGCAGTCTGCCAACGCTGGGGCAATTTTCCGATTTCGCGACTGCAGAAATAACGTGGGTTTGAGACGAAGAATTCGTCGACCCATATTTAGAGTGCGTTTTTATCCGGAAAGGAAGTGCCCTGGTTGTTGTTGTAGAGAGAGCAGAAAGGGTGAAAATCGTAGGGTGCCAAATCGGGTGAATAAGATGGGTGAGAAGGGAGTTCCGAGCCCACCTACTCCTCTCCAGTGTTCTTTGTAAGTCCATCAGAGCGCGGGCGGCCGTTACCATGGTGTAGTCTTCCCGGTTGTTCTTGAACTGTGACTGCACCGTCGCTGTTCCAGTAGATGCATAACATTATCTTTTGTGAATGCAGGTCGCCTTTTTTTCTTCATGTTAGCGTAAAGACACCACTTCTCGTCACCAGTAACGACACATGGTAGGAATGATGTTGACGAGCCAGTTTATGACGAGCAATCGGAGGTATTACCATCCTCCGATTTTGGTTTAAGACATGCGGTGCCCATACACCGCATTTTTAAAGCTTATCACATTTGCCAGTTTTGAAGTAAACAGTCGTATATCATTGTGGATCAATATGTTTAAAAGATCTTCATCAAACCTCGATAGTCTCCCTTTAGATGGAGTGTTGCTAATGTCAAAACGGTCCTCCTCAAAATGAGAAAACAAAACTTTTGCCGTGGTGTGACGACTGGCATTATCCCTACACATGGATCAAATGTTTCAGGCTACCTCCGCTGCTGTCACTCCTCTACTGAACTCAAACAGAGGAGTTCGTCGAAAAGGTTCCGATTTCTCCATTTTGCACTCGATTCTCTAGAGTCCACAGCTCCAGTTATTATCTCCAAACGACTAAATGACAATGTGTAAACTCAAATAGCAACAATCAACTACAAATAAAAAGTGACAATTAATGCATGAGCGCATAGCAACCGAAACACCAACATGCAAAACAAAAACTCCACGAAATATACCAACATTAATATTCACAAAGCATCTTCAGTGATTTTTTTTCTTTCTCCTCTTCTGTTTATGTTATGTAATCGACTGAATCTTCCCCTGTGGGCTTCAAAATATGTACACAGGAAGAAAAAATACCAATGATCTCTGATGATGCTTTCGAAATGAAAGTGAAACACTTCTTGTGCAGTCTTAACTAGGTAAAAAGATTGTTTATATACATGCAGCTGCTGCATAATAAGGCCGTGCTAACAGAAATATTGTGTATCTTTTACTTAAATGGGTATTCGTGTTGATCTGAATGAGCAGACTAAAGGGCTGTAAGGATTATTATTTAAAGCTGGATTGATGTCACCATGAAGAGAAGAGACTGGCGAGTGTAGTGCTCATCGAAGGTTCCAGTTACAGTAATTATACCTCAGGAGACACGTCACGTGTGGGTAGCTTTGTGTGTTTGTGTGTTTGTGTGTTTGTGTGTGTGTGTGGTGTGTGTGTGTGTGTGTGTGTGTGTGTGTGTGTGAGAGAGAGAGAGAGAGAGAGAGAGAGAGAGAGAGAGAGAGAGAGATAGAGAGGGAGAGAGAGATTTCGCCACGCCGCAGTGGCAGGTTGAATAGCCGTGGTCTGAGCCAGTGTAGCGATAATTAACACGGCCGAGTCACGTAACGCAGAAAGCTTACACGCATTTAAATGCAGCCTGTTGTAATGACAGCAACTAGCGCTACCACACAACTCCAAAGCACTGGTGGATTGCGACACCACACAGTGAATTGTGATGCTGGTGGTATCTGCAGTTTAGCAAAGTGATAGCCATCAATTCACCCTAAAAGTACAGAAAGCGACTAAAGATAATACCTGCATAAACCTCTGTAATGACTTGCCTATAGTAACAGTTTGAAAGAAAGAGGTAACGGCATTGGAAGATGTGTGGAAAGTGAGTGAAATTAAAAACCATAGTTTAATTATATGATTTAATGAGTTGTCTAGGCAGTAAAAATTTTTACATTATAATATTTTAATCAACAAGAATTGCGTTTTGTTGTAAGTATACAAAAAAATTAAAAATCAATGCCGTTTCACAAACGGAAGGTTTGTGCAGTTTTATGTGTTTGAAACTGGTTATTTATTACACAGAAGAAGAAGGAGAAGGAGAAAGAGAAGATTAAGACGAAGAAATAGAAGACGACGGTCAGTATAAACCTACTTTGTGAAATCGAATTTTTCTTAAAAACGTCAGTGATTGGTAGGACAGAAGAGAAGGAATCAGAGTAATCATTGACCACGTTAGAAACTATGAACACAAACGAAAAGCTGCATTTTTACGAATGAGTCACGCGTCGGAGTACGGACAGCTGTGAGTATAGTTTTAAGACTGTAGTTTCTCACTCTCGATGTGATTATTGGTTTGTAATTAATAGTAGCAAGAAAACCGTACTTCTGCGTCTGTGGAAGCGTTTATACATGCACAGATATATTGAGATTGTACAGAGGTTCCCTTTGTGCACTCTGTCACGTGAAACATCTTGTGCTGGGTACAGGTTTTATTCCTGCTCGTAGTTTCTCGTAGCTTCAGCTTCCCGCCAAATATCCTGTGAAGGGCATTCCGGAGATTTATCGTATATTTTTTCATTGTTCTTACAGATGGTGTCGAATAAAATTTGAAGATATATTGTTTCCTGCTGCTCATTGTTCTCTCGAATCGCATATACAAAGAATCTGAGGTTTTATTGTTCGGCTGTAGCAATACGTTGACGCTACGGCTGCGGTCTAATCCGCGGCCGCTCCGATCCCGGAGATGCCGCAGATTAAATCCGTCATTCAGGTGGTGTGCGGGTTGCAGCACTACTCGGCGTGATTTACGCTCCGCGGGAAGCAGACTCCAGTCAGGTACCAAACAACGTGGAGGAATATATAGCGGAATGTTTAGTTTAGCGTAAAACTTACCATGAATGGAATATAGAACAACACGCTTCTCGTCTTACCTTGCAGTTGTAAGCTCTATTTCCTTTCTGGAAATACTATAGTTCATTTAATTTTAAGGCAATAGTATCCTAATAACTTGTGATTCAGGGATTCGATGGGAGTGGTTGTGTAAGCATGGGTACGTAGTCCAGCACTTTGATATTTCAACATGAAACTTGCTATGCTAGAGCACATGCATGAACTAACAAGGCAAGCCCTGACCCCGAATCTCCCATCAGTTAGTTCTCTGATTTATTTATTTACATATGTTACACTCACATAGGAGCACTTAAACATTATACAACAGAGTCTACAATGAATAAGTCTAGATCTTAGCAGTCAACAGTTTCTTCCTTTCCCAAAACTGCTTTATTCAAAGTGATCTGGTGCCTCGTTCTTCTGCAGATATGACGTACTCCTTCCGTTGTCATATTTTAACGTCAGTCGTACGTGTTTGATCGTCAGCAGCAACTTCCCTTCTCCTCGCTTAATTTGATGTTTAATAATGTTCAATTCATTTGGATCCATTTGTACATCTTTAAACTACTTGTTTTGGTCCTTCTATTCCAAAAATGATCAGTAAGTTTGATAGGGTACAGTACCGCCCGACATTGAAAATAGGTACTACATTCTTCGTTATTCTTGTCAGAACAACATATTTTTTGTAGTAATACCTCAATTTCACTTAATACACCGAAGCTGGATACCAGTATAGGAAGGAAGGACAATTTATTTATTTAATTGATCACATGTGCACTCCCACAAAATAAATCGCTACACCCAATTTGGTGAGATCAGTGAAATGAATGAATGTATGGTCGTCTGCTAACTGCAGATAGTGAATGTGCAATATAAGATCACCTTTGAGACGGTCCTTTAGTCACCTTTGGTGGAACCAAAGAGATGAAATTTACCTGAGCTTTGAGCGCCTGAAATGTGGATGACCAATACAGTAGCAAGGTGCTCCCCCACCTTGACGGAGGTGCGAGCTGACCTAAAGAACGGCCATGTTTCAGCACTCAGGCGCTGGATCTTGTGTTGGTAAGACCTGTCTTAGGTGAGCTCCATAAAGACAAAAGAGTGGAGAGAATGGAATGCATATGGACTACTTAAGAGTAGTTTGGAGTAATAATTGCTCTATTTCAGGAACTTTTGTGGGGAGAATGAAATGTCAGGGAGGTAATACTAAGGGGATCGTAGTAATTTTCGGAAGTGACCTACGGTCACAATGAAACCACGTGTAGCAATAAGTTGAAATACTTCCGAGTGCATAAGTTAAGCTGAATTACTTGCGTGTGTACTATAACTTGGAAATATTCAAGAAATGACGTGTGCAGGACTTGAAATTAGAGACGAGTACTTCCACGTGGTGAGTACTGTGTGAGTCTCAATCTGTGTATGGGACAAAGGATAAGGAGAAGTACTCGTCCATGGTATCAGTTGAGGACTCGCGTGTGTGATGAATATGTTCTTAATATTACTTTGCGTGTTATGTTTCCGTGTGACGCTTGATTCAAACTATAATACTCTGAGAGTGAAGCAAGGTGAGTCAGCCGTCTATCCAGCAAGGCCACTTGGCTTGCATTGCACAGGAAGACGTGCACATATCCTCCAGAGTTCATAGTAGGAAAGAAAAGTTACGAAGTGGGGCAGTGTCGTGTGAAACTTGGATGAATACTAATTGAAGTGGGAAACCTGAAAGTAATGTAATTATAACGTTGTGACTATTCCTTGTGTTGTATTCCATGTTCCCAGTGTGATGTATTTCATGTAATATAAGTATGTGTGGTTTGTATGGGAGAGTAGCAAGATAGGTTCAGAGGCCGTTTGTTATGCATGTTCATTTTTGTACCGCTCGGTCTGGAGGAAATTTTCGTGATGATGGGTGTGATAGTCGAAGTGTGAGATATAGCAAAAGATCCACCATCCTGTCCAGAAAGTGCACTGTAGTGTTAGATAGTTACGAGACCATAAGATAGAAAATCACCAATGTAAAGCCATGCCCACTGGGCGGAGTTTCTCATGTGTAATTGTTGTAGAAAATTTGATGGTGTGTTTAGGTTATAGAATTTATCGGAATAAAAAAGATAGTGAGAAGGAAAAGATTGGTGGCCTTTTCCTTCGAATAGTACGTTGTCATGATATTCAGAATTTATAATGTGTGCGCCATCCATATTCAGTGCGATGGCCACGTGTTGATCAAAGCCGTTGGCTAAGAAAGAAAATGTGAAATTGCCAGTGCTTAGTGAACAGTCAGAGTTGTGTAAATTACTAATAGTCAGATGGGCGTTATCCGTTTCCGTTGCGTAATATTCAAACAGGAGAATAATTTGTAACTTAATTTTGAGTACTAGAGCTTATGTTACTTGATAAACAAGAATGAATCCACTCGCTTGGCAGACCACTCATCTTGCAGGCCTGATTGCTTGATGCCACAGTGTGAGCAAGGCATGTGGGTGCCTCCCAAGTTATGTCAATAGTCTAGTATTCGGTAAACAAGAAATGTGGCCAACAAATGCAACTCTTGTTTTTCGCATCGTGCCAATAATAGCATTTACATACTTGTAAACAGCCTAACTGGGCAACAGTCTCCACTGACCATTAACTTGCTGTTTTTTAATTGATAATCGTGTAAAGTATTCTTCTACCAAGTTTCTGAAATTTATCAGTTGTTGCTTGAATATTTAATTTAAACAGTGTTTCACTTGCATATGTTGCCTCTGGTTTTACGACGGTGGAATAATACCGAAATTCCGTAATGCTGATTTCTGTTATGAATCGCGCTTATTTGAAGGACTTGTAATAGTCAAATTTATCACCCAGACAGTTCTTAAATATTTAGCAGTTTGAAACTATAGAAACAATCCTAACACGTCTGGAACTTTCAATATTCCTGTTGTCACCTTTGTTGAACAGGAGAATGGCTTCGGCATACTCCATGACTGGGAATCTACCCTTCCTCGAGACATTTATGTAATAAAATTGCGAATGACTGTTCATCCCTCTTCCAGACATGATCTAATTTTCTCCTGGATCCTTACAATTCTAGAGTTATTTCAGAGATATTTCCATTTCATTTTTACCCATAGCTTTCTGTTCATATCATACCGCATTCGTAATAAATCATGATTCAACATGCAGACTTCACCCTATCATTGATTGACTGTTGAGCTTCTGATAAAAGTCCTTGACAGTTTTTTCATAATTTTGTCTTTTTCAGTAACAACTTCTCCTTGGGTATTACGAATGTTGTGGATGATAAGCTTCCATTTTGATTGCCTGGAACAAAGAACTCGGTTTTTAATTACTGATCTCTTCTGATCCCCCTCTTTATGTTTTTTTTATTGAGGTCTCTGTATTTGAGTTAGTCTCTGTCAGTGTTCTGCACTTCTACTAGAAGTTGTTCTGTTTCGAGGCTGAATCCAATATTTATCTGTTTTTGAAATGACTGACTTTTTTCCTGCTTTTCGGACACTGTCGGTGACTCCTGTAGAAAGTTTGTTCAGTTCCACTCCTCTTTGTTGGTAATTTCTAGTCGATGGCTGAAGTCACATCTTTTCTCTTTCAACTCATTTGTTGTTGGTCCATAGTTTCATTTAATCATGAATTTCAGTCGATATGGGTCATGACACTAACTGGCATATGGTCGCTACCTGTACTGAAGCTATTTATGACTGATGGTGGTTCGGTGTGAGAATTTAATCTATTACATTCTTAACCGTACCGTCAGAGCTATTCCTACTGGAATGTTTCTTGTAAAACACATTCATATAGGATATTCTTTGTCCAGAATATATCGTCATCATCTGTCCTCTATGGTTTCGCGTTGAAAGTTCAAAATTTCCAATACAGCGAAGGTCATCTGTGGACTTTACTCCTATCTTAGTGTTAAAAAGATGAAGTACTGAGGAAAATGTGAAGATCTCTGAATGCTTTTGCTGTTGTGAGACCTTCGGAGAATAGTTATAGTCATTCATCGATTGAATTGGAAGTAGATGTGCAGGCAAAACTGATTTCAAGGCTAATCTTAGCATTCAGCTCTCGGATCATGTGGATCACTCTGTCAACAATGGACATGATCCTGGTGTTAAGGGGTTCCCTCCTGTTGTGAATCGGCAGAGCTATTCGGCCAATACACAAATTCATGTCAGAGTTGTTCTGAAATAGGTGCCCCAGACTTGAGAATAGTTGTCGATTTGCTTTTTAGCCTCGTCTCACTGATCATGAGTATATCCCCTTTAGTATTTTGCAACAATTCATGTTCCAAACCGCCAAGATATTCTTCAAATCTTATAGTACACACACTATACGTTGAATCATAGAATGTTCCATTCACTCATGTTCTCCCTGCTTTCTTTGTGTTTATTTTTGTGTTTAATTTAATTAGAAGAGTTTAGTCACCTCTGGCCCCCACTTCCTGAAATCCACTGGGTAAACTGATACTTCAGTTTGGGATTCCGCGCCTTCAGGACTACATACCTTGGGTGTGCTTGTTTTAAATTTCGAAATTTTGTTTCGTGGAGGTTTTGGACCATACCTTACCATCCTAGTCCAGTGTGGGTCGGGAAGAGGTGGGAGCGGAGGCTGTATAGAAATTATTACCGATTTGGATGCATGTGGGATGTAGGGCATATTACCCTGGGATATGGAGTCGAGGAAGAACAAGTGCTTGTATAAAAACTGTATGGTCGCTACTTTCTCCAACCAACAGGATCGTGAGAGGAAACCATCTACGACCACAGCCGTCACGTAACACATTGGTAATTCTCTTATGAATATTGTTATAGCCTAAAGGCGTCGTTTGTATAAAATGATCAGGACCTAAATTAACAACGCTCTGCGCCGATTAGCACAATGCTCAATTCATTCTCTAGCTCTTAAAAATAGCCCAAGAAAATCAGATTCTCAGCATAGGCTCGTTTTTCTGCTATTGATAAAAACGTCAGGGATGGTAGTATCGTAATCATTGCTAGTATTTTCGTCGTTCATACTGTATTGATAGACTAAATGACAGTTCTGTGATGTCTAGAATAAGTAATCCTTGTCAACGTTCTACGTTCTATGTTACAATCTGGTGATCACAGTTTCTGCTTTCCTGTTAGCTGGCTTTATTTTCCCCACTCCTTTTGGAGCCCATTTTCTCGGTCATCGGTTATATGCATCTAGCATACTTGGTGGTCTGATTTTCTAATTTAAGTTAATCTAGCTGAGGTACAAGTAACCTCTGGTGAAGGGATGGACCAATCTCATCATTTATTTGATCAGTGAATGTCATTTCTCGACTCTATCCATTCCACAGTTGATCATGACTGAGTCGATGCAATTGCGCCTGCAATTCAGATGATTCCGCCGGCAGCCACAGTTAGCGTGGATGGTGTGGAGTACCTGGTGTGGTAGTTCAGTAATGGACGATAGGTGACAGTAGAGCCGAAGATGAGCGCTAGGTTTACATTTAGTCTTGAATAACTTGGGTCGAGCCAACTGACATTTTGCCCCACCACTGCGGTCTGAAAGTAGATCTGTTTCGCTTAGGCATCACGCCAGGCCCTCTGTCGCAGATTAGGCAAGTGAGTGTCCATAATCTAATGGGCTGGCTCGTTCCAGAGTAGCTACAGGTATCTAAATATGTTGGTTTAATTTACAAAAGTGTAGCATCTGCTCTGTTCCAATATTAGACATTTGAGGCCATTGTTTTGACATTTCATATTATGGGGCTTTCAGTTAACTTTAACACGAGAGATCAGTATAGTAGTGCCAGCTTTGTTCGAACTTCAACCACCATACTACATGTCTAGAGCTATACGACTTCAGCATTGTGAGATGGATGTCGTGTGAAATCTATTTCCTTCATAACTAAAGTGGCATGTGGAGAACTTCCCATGCAGTTAGTCCATTTTCAACATCATAGTCTTTATGCAACATAACGCTACATGTGTATGGTCTTGTAGCTGTTGCATGCTGATCCCAATTCTTCTTCTGTACCAAACAATCAATAGTGAATTAGCGTATTTAAGCACTGTCTCAACTATTTAAAAATGGTTCAAATGTCTCTAACCACTACATAATTTAACATCTGAGGTCATCAGTCCCCTAGACTTAGAACTACTTGAACCTAACTAAGCTAGGAATATCACATACATCCAAACCCGAGGCATGATTCGAACCTGCGACCGTAGCAGCAGTGCGGTTCCGGACTGAAGCGCCTAGTACCGTTCGGCCCTCAAATTTTTAAGAAAATGGCGGCCACTTCACGTATTTACAGCAACGGCCGTTACTGAACACTCCCATTGTTCTCTGCTTGGTTCAGTAATATTTGTGGTTAAAATAAATCGTTGGCCGCGTCCTCTAGATATACGAGTGTGAATGAATTATGTGTTGTTTGTGGTGATTCAGTATAATATCCAAGTCTATCTGTTGCGAATCTTAGTTCAATTCACCAACCTTACAGTCTTGTACTTAATTTCAAGGAACGTATATAATTGTGTGCTCTTACTTACCACCTAAAATTTGTCTGGTAATTGTGATTTCAAATGCTGCTGGGAACGATACCACGTGTAAGTTCTATTTCTGTACATAAGTCTTGACAGTCCATTATAAAAAATAAGCCTTCTGTTTCGGTAATTGATTGCTATCTCTTAAACCTGCTCCACCCTCCGTTGTGATTAGGTATGAGAGAAACGCAAGCCATATGGGAACTTAGTTTGAGAAAAGAGCGTAAGGAGAGAGGGAGCTGTAATACACATCACCACAATATGCAGAACTTTGCCTTCCATGACCTGCTAGCTTGTTATTGCATTATCAGTTGTTGTAATTAATTAGTTACCCTTCTTGTTGGGTGATATCCATTGTGTTGTCATTAAATAATCCGAGATTGCTTTGCAGTGAACATAGCGTAACTGTAATCGCACGTATTTACTGTATCAGTATTTGGATCAATGTCCCTCCGGTAAACGCTGAATTCAACACCGTAAGGTAAATTGCAAAGATACAGCAAGACAAATAAACATACCCCCGGCTCAGGAATAGTTTACGAATAATCTACACCGCATATAATATCATTAGTACCCCTCTTTCAAAATTTACTTAGTTTAATATTCTTGAAACAGTAGAGGAGACCTAACTATGTCCTTCTCATTCTCAGTGACGTAGTTCACAAAGAATTTTTTTTCCCCAACCAAGTCATAGTTGGTTCAGTGTTAGTATGAATATAGTAAAGTCATTTACAAATTATTCTGTGTGCCGATATTGAATCTAAAATGGGTTTTCACATGAATCTCGTAACTTGGCATCTGGTCCCGGAATCAACTTCCTCGAAAAGTGAAAGATTGTGTAAGTCTGCAGGCTTTCGTCGCCGTTTCGCTGACGTTAAAATCTTCTGGGTTATTAGGCCAAGTCATATTTCTTCTAAAATTATTGACGTTTCGACTCTTCTGCTGGGATCTTCCTCAGGATCGTCTGATGTCCTAGTAGTGGACACCAGAAGATCCTGAGGAATATCCCAGCAGAGGGGTCGAAATGTCGATCATTTTAGAAGAAATATGACTTGGCCCAATAACCCAGAAGATTTTAACTTCAGTGAAAGATTCTCAAATTTACAACATCTAAATAACTTTTGTGTATTAAGTAATACACGTCTCCGAACCACTATATAAATGCTTCCCCGCATAATTTTTACGTGTCCATCTTCCTGCTACTTTATCCTAGATGTTACCCCAAATGACTTATACATTTAACTTCAAATCTGATACTGACTACGTGTGCTCGTTACTGCAACCAATGTCCCGCTAGGCGCCAGCAAAGACGCCTAACAACGAAAAATACCAGAAGATAGGCATATCGTGTAACTCATACTAAGCCAACGATTGCAGCTTGCAAAATCAGTCTGGTCCTACGCAGCACTCTGGTAGCTGGGACTGGTGGACGAGGTACGGTTCTCTCCTTGTGCCTCTGTGTACCTCGGACATCTCGGCGTACCCAAGCAGCCTCGCTTACTGGTCAAATGACAGCATTTCCTCTTCTGCCTGTTAGTTACTTTCTGTTCATTTGATTGGTGTTTGATCCGCCAGATAAGAGAAAAGCTTTGTAAAAAGATAAACAATAATATTCTCTTTGCAACCGCCCAGCATCTGACACAGCGGTACGGCAGTAGCGTTGGCGGCGGCTATCACCGAGCGGCGAGCACACGTGTGGGCTATATGGCCGCCGGCTCTCTGCTGAAGCCATTAGCTGGCTGCGTGCGGGTTGCCCATGGCGAGGGATAAGCCCGCCTACACATGCCGGTATAATCGCGTCAGACCTGCCACTACGCGAAACACTTAACCGCCACCATGAATGAGCTAATGCAGTTGCGAGCTAGGGTGATTGCCCCGAGACCTCAAGTTAAACAGTACCGAACTGATTAATGTGCGCGTTAGTGTAGTGTAAACAGGTATCACTTCCTTTCTAACAATGTGAGAGCTTAGTCAATATCACCCACTATCCAATTTCACGAATAAAATAAAAATCCTCATTAATTTGTGGACCTGTCAAAGCTGCTCTTCATGTCGCTTTGCTTCGCACTACGTGTCAATTACTACGTTTCTGGTACATTCAACATATTTCTTGAATAACATTTATCATTATACGTAACTAGTGCATCAAATATCTTTGATGATCTGCTTTGACGCTTTTATTGCATCACGACTCCTCACTTCTACAGGTCACTACGTGAATATTAAGTTATATATTTATTTATTTCGGTTAGAGTTTTACAGGCAATTCCTTCTTACCTCTTACAGTTCCCTTTACACACAAATCACTATATTTTTTCCAGTTCTATCTCCTCCTGTTTTTTTCACGGTTTTTATTTCGCTGCAATACACTGATGTGATCTAGACTACAATATCACACTCATCGTTAGTTTTGCACCCATAATTTACACTCACGAAGCTTTCATATTGAATAAAATTCAGTCACTTCCTGTTCAATTAATACTACTGTTTCGAAAAATTGTGTGTTTGTGTAGTAGTTATTCACACACTTCAGTCTTCAGTCGCTCTATTGTACCCCACTGTTCTGGACATATCTTTCCATACTGTGATTATTTATTCGAGATATAAGTGAAACGAGTGGTGCGATAAACTAAAATCGTGCCAAACACAGTCCTTAGCTAGATATTGTCTTCTTACATTCGACCCACGTTAGAAATAATCGCATTAAACAATCGTTTCTCTTTGATATCACATGGCTACAGGATTTATGTACCATATCTCGGTGTTGAGACGCGGGCACACTACATGGCTCACCGGCCATTTGACCATCTTCCTCTGTGCGGACGCACATTGCCCGAACTCTTACGGGAATCGGCAAAAAGCCGCGAGTAATGAGTATCATGGGCAGGGGCACTATGAATATAGTGCGGGTCAATAAGTTGAGAATATGGGTCTCACGGGAGGCGTGCCAGAGACACGTGCCTGCACTCACACTAGCCTGTGTGCCCTCGGTGGCTCAGATGGGTTGCCGGCAGGGTAGCTCAGCGAGTTCGGTCAGACGACTGCGCGCTCTCTGTAATAAAAAAACTGAGTCATGGAATCAACGATCAAAATAATATGAACGACGAACTGTGAACACATCCAGAGCTTTCATACTAGCTGGACATGTCGCCAATACCGCAACTGGACATACAACAGGTGTCTATTACACCTAGGATATACACTCAAAATAAACCTGACATTTTTAATGGGATTTCTGTCATATGACTTTCAGCGCTCTTTGATGTCTTGCTTTCAACTTTTAAAAATGTATACTTTTTATCGAGCCATGCGATCATAAATACTCGGAGCTGAGAAATACACTGTCGGGAACCATTAACATGTCCCCTATCAAAAGCCTAAACAACTACCTTTTGCATCGCGGACCATTGTGGGACGTGCAGGAAGAGAGTCAGTGGCGTTCGGAAAGTTATGGACAGGGGTGTGGAGCCATGCCGGCTGCAGGGCAATGGCCAGCTGCGTTAGTCTCCTCGGTTGAGGATCCATGGTGTGAACCACGATCGATGTGGTCTCACAGGTCCTCTATTAGGTTTCACTCCGGGAAATTTGATCAAGAGAGTACAGTAAATTCATTCTGGTGCTCTTCAAAACACGCCCGTACATTTGACAGCAAAAAAAAAATGGGTCACTGCCGAATACAACCAACATAACTAGCTGTGTTGCAGGTCTTCTAAACACCAAAACACCGTGGGGTATAGTCGTTTGACTACACACAATGGGTACCGCAGGAGACTACTAGAGACCAAAGGTTTTTATGGCAGTCAGTCTAAGCGTCAACTAATGTCGTCATACAAAACATATTAGAAAACACGTTCTTAGCGATGAGCCACCCCATAACGCTCATAAACTAACCTTAATTACAACAAGTGACTTTCCAAATGTTCTGAGAAAATAGATTATTTTACATATATCGTACAGTAATCCTTATTCAAAATTAAATACTTCAGACAATATATAGAGTTACAAAGCTGTATGGCAATAGGAAAAAAGTTTTTCGCTCTCGAAAAGGGTTTCCATCCACGTGCTGAATGTCGCTCAACGGCGAGTGGCTCTAGAAACTGGATATTGGACGAACCAGTAAAAAAAAAAAAAAAAAAAAAAACAACGATTAACGGCAATAAGCACTCTACAGAAATCTCAACATTAACAGCGAATCACCAGTAATAACATTGTTCTCGTAACACATCAACAACTACGTGTAGACAAATTTGAACTGTAAATGACATGAACAACATCGTCGTTCTGGACCTGGATTCAAACTCAGCACCTATAGCCTTGCTAACTAAGCTAAGCTTTGTTTGTGCCTTATTGAGACCCGATCACTAGGCATACAGAGACGTGAAGTATAGACGTTTGCACCAGAATCAGTGATCAGTTCAGATCCTGAAAATAAATGACGAAAATGTTTCTACTGAGCTGGGAATCCTGTCATAACAGTTACCTTACTGGGAACTACCGCCAACGACGTTTAATATGGTGTCATTCACAAGTAACAAGGTATGTTCATGTTTAAAATTGAAATGCCTTCAAGTAAAGCTTGTGACAGGGAGGCGAACCCAGCATCTAATCGGATTGTTAACGAATTACGTAAAATCACAAGCTAAATACCAAATGTTTTCACCAATAGCGTGATGTTGGAACCTTAAATGAAGATAGAATTGTTTTTGCCTGACTGGGATTCGAACCCAGCATCTAGCGCGGTCGTTTTCTAGCCAGGAACAGACGATAAATAGTTATTGTTGGTTCACCAGTAGCGAGATGTGCGCATGTTTGGCTAGATATCAGGCGACGAAAAGTTCTGCGCTGAATGGAATTCTTTTCCAATAATAGCTGGGAGTGGCATGTTTGTACTTTCAATGATGTGATGGAAAATACTCTGCTGGCTAGAACTTGAATCCACAACATATCGTCGTTGGTGATCACAACGAACACAACGTGAAACCCAAATCCGTTTTCGACAGTAGGATGGAGAGGAATGTTTGAACTTGAAAAGATGTAAGGAAATGTTTGATCTTGTAATGTTGTGATAAAAAGCTCATCATATAGCTGTGAGTTGAAACGAACACGTTACAGCTGACAACGCACGAAGAGACGTTGAAATTGCAACTGTTTTTCACTAGTAGTTCGGAGTGCACATGCTAGGGCTTGAAATGAAATAATGAATAATTTGTGCTGATCAGGATTCGAAACCAGATAGGTGCCTTTCGAGGAGGCCTAGAAGAGTTTGCAATCTTGGGGAACACAGTGAAATCGAATTCGAGTCCCAGTCCATCACCACAATTTTCAAAGTCTCTGTTTCAAATAAAGTAAGAGCCTTGTGAACGTACATGGCCATTGGCTCATTAAATGAAATACGTTTGCTAGTTTACGGCGGCTTGCTAGTTGCAGAGTCTCTGCCTTCTGGGGTTTCTCCATCTGTCATACCTCAAACGAATGCCGCTCAGGCCCAGCCGGCAGCGAAGGGATGTTATCTTTACTGCGGATGCTGAACTACGGAGCTAACTGGTGTTCTGCACTTGGCGTCACTAGGGGTGAAGGAGAGTTACTTGTGGGTGTTAAAAATCTACGCCTGACGTGAGATGTGAACCTACACGTTTTACACATCAATACCAGATTAATCCATCAGACCACAGAACCCCCTGCCAAACACATAATTATGAATTGCAGAGTATTCATTTACATGTAGATGCAGATGTCAAGGGACGGGTAACAGGAAGCAGGGCGGAATCTGGGAATGGATAGAAGTGCAGAAGTGCAAAATATAAGCGTGAAACGCTTGCAAAGCGTTGCTTACTTAGATGTGTGCCACAGTTCATTTTATGTTAGGACCGAGAGAAAAGGAAGGACTGTTTTCAGAACGAAGAATGGGTTATAGAGAAGGGGAGATCAAAGAATACGGTTTCATAGGTGTTGAGAGGAGTGATAGAGAGTAAAGACAGCAGCAATTAAAAGAGAAAATGTAGCGCAATGGAAACCGCTAGATTTGTTTATAAAGTTTTGGGGGAATGGAATAGAAGGGTGCTTGCGGCGATAGTGTCAGAGAGAGAGTGTGTCTGAGAGAGAATAGAGGAGATATTACAATGAGTAAACACAATATGAAATCGTTTGCGTATTGTGTGGAGGACGGAGGGTGTATTCATGGATGGAGGGGAAGAGAGAGATGTATTTGAAATAAGAAAAACTACTGTGACAGAGTCCATCTACGCTGATTAGTTTGTAAGTATCTAGACAGGGTGCAAATGAAATCAAAATAGAATATTTAACAAACTGTATATTCAAAAGAAACCCACTTGAATTAAAAAGGCAACTCAAAGGAAACCTAACCCATATTGTATCTTTTCTGATGCCACGCCATCTTCCACTAGCTCCCAATGAGGAAAATTGACGAAAAAGAAGACATAACAAAACATTTTAAGGGCTCTAATATTGTATCCAGAATCCTTCATTATTTTGTACTTCTATCATGCGTCTTGGCATAGAATGTATAAGCCGTCGGACGTAACAGCCTGGGGAAGCAACTTCCTCCCAGGCTTCCAGAACGCAGCCCGAAAGAGCGTCCGCAGTAGTTGGTTTGTTTCGTGGCCAGTTCTCTGTTAATATTTTGGCGACCTCAGCCCACATATTTTGCATGTGGTTCATATCAGCCGCCCGTGGCGGCCAGTCCATGACGTTGACGCCAATCGTGGAGAGCCGCTTCTGAACAAGTGCAGATTTGTGACGTCCACTTCTGCGTACAGAATTCGCACTGACGCAAGTATCACATTTTCCAATATGTGGGCATACTGCACGCTGTCCAGAGTTCCTTCTATCGTGTGAAGAATTGCCGCCCCTCTCGCAGAAATCCAACCCCAGCAGGTAAAAGATAGCCGGCCGCTTCTTCTCGTCGTGGTTACATATTCACGTCGATGGCGAGTCCCTTGCGGCCTGTAAACGATTCGTGGACCGTCGTTACTGGTGGAAAACTCCTTCTCATCAGTGAAAATGACGTTGTCCCACTACGCCCTCAGACCCAGCTCCGCAAATGCTAGCCGGTATAAAACGTTGTCTTCGCTGAGCTCTTGTTTCACAGTGGATCGTCGTGCATGCAGTCCAGCGCCACTCAGCCTTCGGCAAATCGTCTCACTGGAGCCGGGGAAGCTGGTCTACCGCCGCAACTGCTTCGCGTTCAGAAAGGGATTATCTCTGCTCCTAGACACTAGGTCCGTGTCTTCCTGCTGTGAGCTCACTCTCTTCCTGCCTGAGCCAGGAGCCCTGTTGGCGGTGCCTATTTCAAGGCAGATCCTCCACCATCTTGTTGCAGTGGTATGTGGTACGCCATACCGTCTGCCAGCTTCTCTGATGGAACATCCTCCTTCTTCAATGAGAGGGACGACTCTATCTCGAATAGACCTCTCCCAGTGAGCCATTACGGCAGACAGCCTCATGTTAATTTCTGCTTGCCGCTCTTATACTGATGCCAGGAGAGGAAGTAAACATATTTAAGTCAAACCGAGCGGGAGAGGCAGAGGCATAAGGTGCAGCCGAGCTGGCTCGTCCCGGGCTGTTGGCCCACCAACGCCACCGCCAGCTCGCTCACTTCCGTCTCGCCTCGGCCTGCCTGGCTGTCCCGTAACTTGCGAGCCGCGGCTAGTAGAGACCCGGGCCGCAAGGCCACGATCACCCCTTGGGGATCAAAAGTTACATCTAACCTACCAAAGTCTGTAGTATAAACTGACGCAGCTACAGCTACTATGCTGTAACATGTGCAGGCACACCTACGGTTGACGATTCATTCAAATATTTGACGAACAATCCTTTAAAAAATACATTCATTTTAAACATAGCTACCACAAAATATTTCACCTATCTAGCAATAGCATGACGCGCTCTGCACTAGATGTAGCCTTAAGAAAACGTGTATTCAACCAAGACAACTAAGCGGAATGTAAAAGTAAACAGGTTTGGCGGCAGCTTCTCCAAATAATAGTATATACGTAATATATAATACACGTTTTGTGCACTTGTAACATGTACTCAGTGTGTCTGAAACAATACGTGCTGCACGACGGAAATAACTTTCTGCTGAGGCACTTCATTTACATCTCAATGATACATGACTACTAAAGAACATTGCTCTTTACGGCAGTCAGGCCACTTGTTAATTAACACCATGATATCGCAGATATTAGGAAACACGTTACTAGGGATGAGAAAGGCCTTAAGCATTGCAACTAAACATGCTACTACTAGCTACTACTGAAAAAGAAGTTGATTATTAACATGCCTTCATAACGATGTGTGCGGCGTTCGACTCTCAGTCAGTATAGCCGTTTTCGTCGTCTTCTTTCTAGTTAAACGTGCGCACATCTCGCTAATGGTGGACCAACATTGGACATTTCTCGTCTGTTCCTGGTTAGACAACGACGGCGGTAGGCGCCAGGTTCGAATAGCAGTCAGGCAATACAATTTCAGTCGTCATTTAAGGTTCCAACCTCACTACTGGTGACTGATATCTACATTCTGATTTTACGTACTTATTCAACAATTCAATTAGGTGCTGGGTTCGCATCCTTGTCATCAGCATTACATGATAGCATTTCAATTTTAAACATGTGCATCCTTTGTTCCTTGACAATGCAACAATATACAACCAAGAAGATAATTGTCATGTTGGGGTTCCAGGTTTCGTACAAACATTATCGTCATTTACGTTCAAGTTGAGAACTGATAACTGACACTGGTGCAAACGCCAATATTTGACGTCTCTTTCTGTCTAGTGATCGAGTCTCGATAAGACACAAAGCTTTGCTTGGGTAACAATGGCTTTACGTTCTGGGTTTGCATCCTGATCCAGAACGAAGACGTTGGTCATGTCATTTAAAGTACAACTTTGTGTAGAAGTAACTGTTGAGGAGTAATGTGGACAGTAATAATACTTGTGCAGCCTACACTTTGGAATTCAGGCGTGACCCACTTTTTGGCTGTCGTGTGTACAACGCGAGTTGCGTGACACGTTGCATTGTACTGCTGGTAGGCGCTGTTGCGCCACAGGAACAAAACTGCATGTAAGGATGGACATGGTTCCCACTGATAGTTCTACACCTACCTTGGCCCACTGCGCCTTCCAGAATGACAAGACCATCCAGTTCATCCTACGACAACATTACCAAGACCATAACGTACTAATCTCCGGCCTATACCCTTGCTTTCAGACATTCCACGCCGATGGAACTTAAAACGTGATTCATCTGAAAAGGGCACCTGTCGCCATGTCCAGCCTTCAGCGCCGACGAATAGCAGTCATCATGGGTGTACGAAAATGGAGCCTACTTGGGAGGCCCATACGCAGCAGTGTTGAGTGAACAGTCTTTGAGGAGACACTATTTGTAGCCCCTTGGTTCATCTGGCCGATCTGTTGCTCGTGAGTTGCACTTCTATTAGCCCACAGACATCTCCGCAGCCTTCGTTCATCCCTGTTATGTTTGGAGCGTAGTGCACCACTCTTACCTTAGCGCCGGTTTTCCTCTTACACGATATATTTTAACAACGGCAGCACGCGAACAGTTTACAATCTTAGTCGTTTCGGAAATGTTTCCATTCTTGTCCCGATTACCAATGACCGTTCCTTTATGGTCGTCAGTTAATCCGCTTCGCTTCCGCATTACGACAACAACTTTACTCATACAATGAAGGCTTTCACGACCGGATGTTTCAGCTGCCGAGAATTCTGCCAGCTTTTATGGCAGTAGTCCATGTAACTATTCTGTCCCTGACGTTTCGTCCAAAGCTACGTTGGACATCTTCGGAGGTGCTCCTGGTTGTGCTGAGTCTTGCCGACTGCCGAAGAACGGCCTAATTACCGTGGCAAGTGGGCGTGGTCTGGATTTCACAAAACCTTGTCAAGGATAATCATCATCCATAACAGAAAAGAGGTGTAATTAAAAGTCTAGTGGATAGAGCTAAAATCATTTGTGCGCAGGAATACCTGGACGCCGAGTTAAAACGTCTGATGCAGGCTTTTGAGAAGAATGGGTACTCTAGTAAGGAAATAACAGGAGGCCTAAGGACGACGATAGGACACAGCGATGGAAGAACGCGGTTTCTCTTCCCTTCATCAAAAACGTAACGGATCAAATCGGCAAGATTTTAAGGAAACATAACGTTTGACCGATTTTCAGACCAACTAAGAAAATAGGCCAAGCACTTCGTTCCGTTAAGAATAAACGTCCCCCACTGTCTGAAAGCTATACAAGATACCGTGTACATGTGGTAGGGTCTACATTGGAAGTACAAAGAGAAGTTTGAAGACACTGTTGTAGGAACATAAAAGTCTTTGCCGACTAGGGAAAACAGACAAGTCAGCCCTAGCGGAACATGCTCTTCAGTCGGGTGATCATGTAGTGAAATTTTCGGAAACTGCAGTTGTGTATAGTATAACGAACTATTATCAAGAGCTATGTAGAGAAGCCATCGAAATATATAAACATGATGATAAGTTTAACAGAAAATAAGGAGCTATGAATCTCAGCGATACATGGACAGTAGCGCTACAGAATCGATCAGAAATTTTTATCTTTGACGTACTATGATCGATAGTTATATTTTTTCCTTGACAAGGTTTATTTCTGCTATCACGTGACATCCAGACCACGCCCACTTTCCACGGTATTTAGGCCGTTCTTCGACGTCCGACTCGTCAGTCGGCAACACTCAGTGCAAGCAAGAGCACCTCCAAAGATGTCCAACGTAGCTTTGGTCGTAACGTCAAGGACTGAAGAGTTCCATGGACCACAGCCACACAACCCGGAAGGATACTCGGCAGCTGAAACAATTGCACTGTTTCTAGCGTCCCAACGACACTCATTATGTATGCTCCAACGCTTGTGCTGCCATCTGCCGTCTGTGAGAGGTTATTAAATGGTGAAGCTAAACATAGGCGGTGGTGAAATTAATGTGACCAGATCGTTTATGTCGTACTCAACGATCAAGTTCAATATGGAGACGTTATAACAGGAAGGCAAATGGAACAAGAGAATAGACGCTTCTACCATACCGAGCTCTAGTTACGTGGATGACACTGTAACTGCGTACAACACAGAGAAACATCCGAATTGCAAGATTTGTCTAGACTGATGCCAATATTCCCATTAATTGCTACAGACGACTTTCGCAACTACCGATTTTCAATAACATGTAGTACAAAGCCGTGCTCTAAACTTGGAAGTTTCAATGTGAAACCCCTTACACAATTTAATGGAAACAAAGGTTATGAACATTCTACAACTTTATTCTTCATTTCCAGATATTTGCAGTCTTCTGCCACTAGAGACCTCCAAATTGTAGCGTGTAACATTGTGATGTGTAACGTCACTATGTCGACGCAGGAAACAGCGTGTTGTTACTGAGTTTCGAATTCCAAGAGCACGTCTGGACATGGAGTACCATCTTATTTAACATTACAAAGCCAGACCCCACACGAGTGCTGTGATATCTGCCAACAATCCGGCGTTTTGGGTTCCCTGTCACCGACTATCCTCCATACAGTCCCGACTTGACTCCATCCTATTTTCATCTGTCCACCTGTTAAAGAACACCTACGGGGATTCATTTTGATAATCGTGCAGTGATGAACGCCGAGGTGAGAGTGTAGCTCCGTCAGAAAATTGTTAAATCATGAATGTGTAAGGTGAAATATTAAATATTTTATGGAGGTGTGAAACTTAAATAATCAAACAGTTTACACTAAATTGTTAAGGCTTTCGTGGCCACTTGTTGACAAACTGCCTATTGGCTTCTGTCTCGGGTTCTTCGGCCGACGTTCAACTAATGATTTTTCTGACGTTTCGCCAGCACGAGTGGCTGGCATTGTCAAAGCTTCACCCTCCATTGCCGGCAATGGAGGGTGAAGCTTTGACAATGCCAGCCACTCGTGCTGGCGAAACGTCAGAAAAATCATTAGTTGAACGTCGGCCGAAGAACCCGAGACAGAAGCCAATAGGCAGTTTGTAAACAGTTTACAGTTACAGCATCGACAAACTGGTCTTCCAGGGAGAGAATTGTGTTTGTCCCAATTGTAAGTATGTTGAGAGCTAATTATGTAACTATGAAGTATAATAATGTACAAGGTTAACGTTTATTTTATTTAAAAATCTTTAATAGTTTTCGCATAAAACTTTTGAAGCATTGCTTTTCAGAACGCCATCTTATATGACAGAAACAGTCAAGGCTGTAGATGAGGCACTATCGAAAGAAGCACTAATACTGATAATTTATCGAGCTGTACAACATGAATGTTCAGGAAAGAGCTCATTAATGTTAGCGTTCTCTGCCAGATGTTCGTCTGGTCGTGCTCACGGGGAATCTTGTAAATACGTGATTACGGAGTAACAGGTCTTTGTGACGAAACAAAGAAGTGATGAGCTCTTTAATAAACGGAGTAAAATCACTTTTATTTTGTGCTGTGTCAGTATCGGTATCATCTGCGACTATCATTTGAACAATAAGCAGACAATACAGAAAAATTATTGAAAAATGAATCTGACGTAAACTCTCGCTACCGATATGTTTACAAATGACATCCGAGATATAAACAATTGTACGAACATTTTAGAATACAATTTATGTTTAAATAACTTCCCAGTGGAGAACGTGTGTTTAAAAAAAAGGACTTCCGACGTCTTAGACGTAATTTAACGATGGATAATCACTAAATTAGGAAAAGACTCTGTATACGTCGTTTAGCATGTCTCCTAGAAAGCCAGCAAGCCTAACTATTATTTTCCACATCTGATTCACACAGTTATGGAGACACACGATCCGTATCAATTCAGTTTAACTATAATTCCTCAAACTACATAGCACAAGCAACAAATAATGTTTAGTTTTTGGGACTATCCGTACAACACAACATCAAGGTAGAAAGCCGTTGCCTGCATATAATGTCGCGCTGTAGTTCAGCGTATTTGCAACACCCAAGAGGAGTACTGTTTAGATTGAAGAAGAAAACTACAATGCATTACCATGTTATATAAGAGATACTCTTTTTTTCTGTGAATGAGAAACCGGTAGTAACACTTTACGTACTTACAGAACATAGGAGTTTGTTACTCAAACAACATCAAACATGATGTCTTTTTTTTATTTTTGTTTTGTTTTTAGGCCCCCAATCGCAGTTACAGAATTAATATGGGTTATATGCCGGCCTTTTACGACAGTAATAAATTTCCTATTTAAACCATATTCGTTTCTTTATATTTCAAAGTATCTTCAGTAGTCACTCTAACAATGTTTCTTATAAATCTGTTTGCTAAGATCGTAAACAGTTCTCACGTTACGAATTTTTGTTTCTTGTTTCATTCCTAATCTTCTTTTACACATAGGTGTCGCATTTTTAGTATACAACAGTTTACTTGTAGCCTGTCCGCGATGTTATTCATGTTGGAATTAATGTTCAGGAAGAAGAAAAAAAGACATTGAAGGTTCTGGAAACAATTTAAATATGTCACAGACAGCAAGGGACTTGGAGAAGCAGTTGAACGAAATGGACAGTGTTGGTGGAGGAGGATAAAGACAATTTCTTTGATGGAGTATATATGATGAACATCAACAAAGCAAAGTAAAGTTAATGGAATGTAGTCAAATTAAATCAGGTGATACTGAGGGAATTGGATTGGTAAACGAGATATTAAAGTAATAAATGAGATTTTTATTTGAGCAGCAAAGTAACTGATGATGGCCGAAGTAGAGAGCATATAAAATGTGGACTGGCAATTGGAAGGAAAGCGTTTCTGAAGAAGAGAAATTTGTTACCACCGAATATAGATTTAATAGTCAACAAGTATTTCTTGAAAGTATTTGTTTGGATTGTAGGTATGTATGGAAGTGAAACAGGGACGATAAACAGTTTAGACAAGAAGAGAAAAGAAGTTTTTGAACTGTGGTGCTACAGAAGAATGTTCAATGCTAGATGGGTAAAACTAATGAGGAGGTAATAAAATTGGGGAGAAAAGCAATTTATGGCACAATCGGGCTTCGAGAAGGGACCGGTTGAAATGACACATTCTAAGACATCAAAGAATCACCAGTCTCGTATTGGAGGGAAGTGCGCGGAAGGGTTGGGGAAAAATCACAAAGGAAGGCCAATAGATGAATACTATAAGCAGATTCTGAAGAAAGTATACTGAAGTACTTATTCTCAGATGAAGGCCTTGCACAGGAAAGAGCAGCATGAAGAGTTGCATCGAACCAATCTTCGGACAGAAGGCTACAGCAACAACAACAAACTTCACTGACACGGAATAAACTTTCATTTTCATGTAGCATAGATCCACTACACCCCGTGCGCACACACAAGGGAATAGCGGACGATTCCATCATCTCAACAAAACCAAACACGGTCGGATCCCGCCGCGTAAAAATAAAGTACACAAGGTGTAAATGGATCCATACAATATAAAAACAAAAATGTCTTCAGTGTCAATGAAAAAGGTGCACCAAAAATCGAACACCTATGTGTAGAAAAACATTTGGAAAGAAATAGGAAACAAAGTCAAGAGTAATAATTGCAATTTAATAATGTTTAATGTTAGTGATTTAAAAAATGAGAACTGTTCGTGAACATGACAAATACGTTTGTAAGAAAAACCAACTGAATATCCTTGAAATAAAGCAAATGCTTACGTTATAAGTAAGACTTTTGTTGCATTCGCAAAGACTGTATATAATATATAAAACTTAAAAGCCTAACAACTTACATTGAAGCAACTGCTTGCTGTACTTCTGCATGATAAAGAGGTTAACGTGTAAGACAAGAGAGCACTTCAGTAGTTAAGGCCATTGTAACGGTTCAAATGATGGCATGCTACTCATTTGTTTTACGAATGTCATGAATATTCAGGTCGCGCCTCTGCTAGTAATTGGCGGCGTGCATTCATTTGTAGAGGCAGCAGGCGTTCGCATTGTCGGGTCTTCAAAAACAAGGGTCGCCTCTCTCTAATGCTCAATATTAACAAATTCAGACAATTTACACTTTCACACTTAACGTATTTATCAGAAATGCTAGCAATTACAGAGTGTTGGCCAGCTTCAGTGATATTTATCAGTAGCTTTGCTTGATGCATTTTCAGTCACGCAATTGTCAATATGAGCAGTTTTCGCAAAGATTACAAAAAATTCGCAGTGACACGCACAAAAATGAGTCTTGTATATAAGGCAATAATTGCACCGAAGTCACCTCGATTCGTGATATCCCGCTGGGTGTTAAACAAAGCGGGACTTGGTCCTTAACTGGGTATGTGGTCATCATGGACCGCAATTCATGTTCCTCAAGGTGCTTCATGCTAGCGACAAACGTATAAACAGTTCTCCCTAGAGGAGTCAGGAGGGGGGGGGGGGAGGGGAGGGAGTACCCCTCATCCATCAGCGGCTTTGAAAACCGTTGGGTAGTCGTTGTTGCACGTGATGGAATACGACTCCACACACGTGCTTGATGAGATTTAAGTTGCGGGAACTGGTAGGGCAGTCCATTCGTCGAATATCCTTTAGGTCGGAGGGCTCTTCCACGTGTACTCTTCCATAGAGTCATCCATAACTTTGAAGTCGGGGCCGAATGCACACCTGGAAAGAAACGTATGGAGAAGGAGTTCATTGTCAAAATAACATTTACCGGCGACTGTAAAGTGTTTACAGATGTGGGTGTCACTTCGCCCACGTAACATTACATATGGCGAGAGGCAGTGACTCTTAGTGCACCCAGGAACATTGGCGAAAGGGATGGCGATTGTCGCCGAAATAACCGGTTTTTGGTTATATCGCTTTTTCCATATCAGTTTACCTTGACAGTTCAAACCGCTCTGAATACACAGTTGTGAAATAACCGGTTTTCGGTTTTTTATTTCCATTATTTCCTGTAATAATCACAGAAATCTAACAAAGGTAGAAAAATTTTCACTCTCTCAGTTTCAAGATAGGCTACATTGAATCGAAACGTTAAATTAAATAGGTGGATACGAGAAAACAGTCAGTCCATCGTTACTGCTGTTCTCGAAAAATGGTAAGTGGTCGAAAACCACAAAAAACCAACAGTGTTTTCTTGTGGCATTTTTTAAACTCTGCTCTAAAATCGTGTTGTAATCGAGGATCGTGTCACTATTAGCACATTACAAATAGTCGTTGCTGAAGGGTGGAAACTAAGGCTGAAGAACTCCGTTTTTCGTGTTAATTTGTCCTTTTTAAGGGCTACAAGCAGATAAAGACATGTTAAGTAGAAATAGGAACCAGATGAGCTACTTTTTATTTTTATTGTTTAGTTTGAATGAATTGCTAAGTATTTAATATATTGCTGTTAACATAATTTTCTTCCTGTCTTATTATTTCATAGTAGACAAACATTTAATCCTTTAAAACAACTGGAACATTCTAATTCATTGTTACGTCACTTCGCAAAAATGTTTACAGACTATTGCTCGTGCCATTCTGGAACGCAACGGTTGTTCGGCGATGGCAGCTAGAAACTACGATATAGACCAGGTTGGGGCAAGTCTAGCACACTGCACGTACATGCGCCAGCTTAAGGGGGGATGTAATGGCTTGTGGTACAAAATATAGATTTTTTAAAATATTATTTTCCTTTTGAAGGACATCATCTTTCCGCCAATGACTGTTATAAGTATTTGTTATACTATTGCAATTTCGGCCTAAGGCCGAAATTCCAATAGCGTAATAAAAACTTTAGTCACTGGCCGAAAGATGATGTCCTTCAAAAAATTTTATGTGACTGTGAATCCCAGCTACAACAAGTTTATTATTTTCTAGATCTACACAGTTTAATCCATGTTGTGTGTGAATCGTATCGTGATACAAGCTTTAGAAACGCCTTTAAATAGTTAAACTGATTAATTCTGCGCTGGAGACCACTCCCACCTATTCTAACATTTGGGAAATTGCTTGCTTCATCGGAATTTTTGTCAGTGCGAAGGCTACTTTCTTTCAGTATCTTTGGCTGACACCTAAATCTCTGGCTGGCATCTATTTCTAACCTGAAAACTTTTTGAGTGTGTTATATTTACATTTTGACAGTACTAACACATATTAGTAGGTGTAAGGTTGAATTCGCAAACCCTTAAGTGGCAGTCAAGATTTACGCATAATGGGTGGTGGAAAAACTGTGTTTAGGAAACGGAGGTATCATGGAAATCGGTTTACCAACAAAAAAAGGAAGCAGCTCCTCTCAGCTTCTGCATCGAAACTTGGGTCATACGAAAGGCATCAAGTAAACATGAGAGAAATATGGTTTAAGCAGGACAGTGCCACAGCTCACACGGAGAGAGCATCCGTGGAAGTGGTTCGACAAATGTTTCGAGGACATGTGACTTCGAGATATGGTGATGTTTACTGACCCCCTCGCTAATCCGATTTGCCGATATGTGACTTATTTTTGTGAGGATATTTGAAATCAAAAGTTTACAAGAACAAGCCTCGCACAATCGATGAAGTGAAGAATTCCATTCGTCAGGAAACTGAAGCCGTTGTTGACTGACATGTTGAACAGAGCCATACGTAACTTTCCGGAGACGATCCAAATTTGTATCCAGCAAGAAGGACGTCAGCTCCAAGACATTAGTTTTCGAACCTAGTTAAAGTTTGTATATTTGAAAACTGCATTAAAAGATCTATCAGTTAATGCATGTTTTTGTTATTTTTATCAAACCGTGTCCCATTCATTCAATAGTCAGAACATGCGTTTTCTCTCCTCCACTTTGTGTATATAACAACCATAGAAACGATGGAATGAATTGGTGGTAGGCTTCATCTGTTGCTGAAAGAGAAGAAAGGTGAAGTACTTGTTGATGGAAAAACACTAGGAGGGAAAGGCAGGCCTACTCTGAAAGAAATTGAGTCTCTTCAGTTATGTTGTGGGAAAGCTATCAGGAAGAACACACATAGCTTAGAGGCAATGACGCGTGCTGTGTGGGCAATTTTCTTCCAAAAACTATCCACTTACCACACACCAGTGCACAATCTGTGTCCGAAAGACGATTGGTGTATGTTCAACAACCGAAATGAGACGTATTCACATAAACACTCGTTACCAGAACGTTTTATGAATGCAATTAAGGCCAACATCCAGGTTTCTTGCAAACCCTGATTTATTGAGGAACTGTCTTCACGAAAAGACACAAAAGGCAAACGAAATCCTCAATAACTTAATTTGGATTACATGCTCAAAAAGGACGTTCTGTGGACTTGAAGTACTAAAAATGGTGGTCTAGAATGCAGTTTTATGTTACAATAACTGAAATAATGGCGGAATGGAAGTGCTCAAGAGAGCTGGCATAGATCATGTTGTGTTTACAGCAAAAGCATTTTACAACATCGACGAGAGCTGGGTCAGGAAAGCTAACAGGTGAGTGTCGTACCTGCAAATACAGTCCAGGCAGATTCTAAGAGGGGAGAAGAGAAACCTGGAGGATGAAGACTATCAGTACAGAGAATTTTAAAAATGAGGTAAGCTTATTACATGTAGAAGAATGAGAAGAAAATATTTGATTCTCATTTTCTCTGTTTAAATTTTTTACGTTATTAGAAGCATTTCTCTAAAAGTATTTGCGCTAATGCTATGAAATTTTCGGCAACTGTTCGCAACATGTCGCTGTCTCCCTGAAACTAAAATATACGTGATCCAGCAATCACATTTTGATTTTTAGATGACTGTACGTAGAAAAAAAGTTAGTTTTGGATGTGGAAAATTAAAAACTCTGTTAATGATACAATTTGTACCATAAATTAATAACTGTAGTTCAGTGGTCTTATAACCTTCTCACGACACTGAAATAACATTTTCTGATAAACTGCATGATTAAAATTTGAGTTATGGCTTTCTATAAAAAAGTCAATTAAAAAATTAAAAATTCAAATTTCTGGCAAAATATTAATTCTGCATATTTTCTTGTATTTTTCCGTTAAAACACAGCTCTTTTGCTTTACACAAGCAAAATTTTAGGTTCTGTACATTATTAAATATGGCTGTAATGGTTTTTTAAAAAAATGTTTACATTTTCATCCGATCGCCCCTTAAGGCACAAGACATTGTTAAAAGGCATTATTGTCTCATCAGTGCTGTTCCAATCCTTACACCATGTATTTCTTGCTCGTTTCTGTCGGCATAGTTATTACAATAATGCTGAGTGCTTTTTCCATTTTCTACGATAAGGTAATATTTTAAATCAATGCAAATTATGCTTACAAAAACTACTCCACTTTAAAAAGGTTAATTGAAACGGTAGAAACTTTAGCCCTGGTGATATGGTTAACTGATATTAAGCCTTTTGCGTTCGGTTATTAGTAAAAAACAAAAAAGCCTGATATAACTGAGCCAAACCAAAAAATGGAAAATACCGGTTATTCAGAACAAAAATACTGATATAGGTTTTAACTGGTCTGTTCTTTTCATCCCTATGTCACACATAATGCACAGGGAAGTAAATGTGCTTGCGTCGGAGGTAAGTCTGAGCAAGAGTTTCAACTGCATTATGTGTCTAAGAATAATAAATAGCAAGTGGTGAGCCAGTAAATCAGCAAGAATTTCCAGGTGTGTTTTTAATTATTTAGTCATATGTAATGTGTTGGCATGCCAGACAGGACTGTCTCAGAGAGTCCTCTGAGAGCGCACATGTGAAATGAGTGACTTCCATGATTTGTTGAGCTGGAAACCGTCGTCTCTGTTGAGCAGGTTGTTTGCTAATTGTACACACATCAAAAAACGTTTTGCATCACCCCGCTTCCCAAAACTGCTGTCTGTGGATATTGTGTGACAGACACAGTTTCTTAGACTGTTCAGAGATGTCACTAAAACCACCCAAAGATGTAAACAACCGTGCATGAGCAGCGTCTATTAGACGGAGGGGGTCCGACAGCCGATCAGTTCCAGTCATTCTACCAGGAAGGAGGTACATGGCTTGTGTTGTCTGTAGTTCAACCATGCCTAGACGGCGAATACCGAGGTGTGATCGCGTCCGCATTGTTACTTTGAGCCAGGAAGGGCTCTGAACAAGGGAAGTGTCCAGGCGTCTCAAAGTGAACCAAAGCGATGTTGTTAGGACATGGAGGAGATACAGAGAGACAGGAACTGTCGATGACATGCCTCGCTCAGTCCGTCCAATGGCTACTACTACAGTGGATGACAACTATCTACGGATTATGGCACTGAGGAACCCTGACAGCAACGCCAACATGTTGAATGATGCTTTTCGTGCAGCCATAGGAAGTCGTATTACGATTCAAACTGTGCGCAATAGGCTGCATGGTGCTCAACTTCACTCCCAACGTCCATGGCGAGGCCCATCTTAGAACCACGACACCATGCAGTGCGGTACAGATGGGCCCAACAGCATGCCTAATGGACCGCTCAGGATTAGCATCAAATTCTCTTCACCGACGAGTATCGCATATGCCTTCAACTAGACAATCGTCAGATGCGTGTTTGGAGGCAACACAGTCAGGCTGAACGCCTTAGACACCCTGTCCAGCGAGTGCAGCAAGGTGGAGGTTCCCTGCAGTTTTGGGGTGGCATTATGTGAGGCCGACGTACACCGCTGGTGGTCATGGAAGGCGCCGTAGCGGCTGTACGATACGTGAATGCCATCCTCCGACCGGCAGTGCAACCATATCTGCAATATATTGGCGAGGCATTCGTCTTCATGCACGGGAATTCACGTTCCCATCGTGCACATATTGTGAATGACTTCCTTCAGGATAACGACATCGCTCGACTAGAGTGTGCAGCATGTTCTCCAGACATGAAGCCTATCGGACATGTCTGGGATAGATTGAAAAGGGCTGTTTATGGACGAAGTGACCCACCAACCACTCTGAGGGATCTACGCCGAATCGCCGTTGAAGAGGGGGACAACAGTGCGTTGATTAACTTGTGGATAGTTTGCCACGATGAATACAGGCATACATCGAGGGAAGAGGACATGCTGCTGGATATCAGACGTACCAGTGTTTACAGGAATCTGGTTTTCATGAGCAATAAAAAGGGCGGTAATGATGATTATGTCGATCTCTATTTCTATTTTCTGTACAGGTACCAGAACTCTCGGAACCGAGGTGAAATGGTTCAAATGGCTCTGAGCACTATGGGATTTAACTTCTGAGGTCATCAGTCCCCTCGAACTTAGAACTACTTAAACCTAACTAACCTAAGGACATCACACACATCCATGCCCGAGGCAGCATTCGAACCTGCGACCGTAGCGGTCGCGCGGTTCCAGACTGTAGCACCTAGAACGATTCGGCCATCCCGGCCAGCAACCGAGCTGATGTAAAACCTTTTTTGATATGTGTATTCCCACAGCTTTCGAAAACACTGAATCTCAACAGGATGAGGAAGTGGCCAGCAGTCTGAATTTCTAAAAAGTTCAGCCTGGAAAACTCAGTTTTCTTATGTATGAATCTGCGAATGTTATACTAAAGAGTTCTCTTTTCTTCAGGTTGTCCTCTAAGTTGGCTAATAAAGTAAAAGCCAATGACTGATATCAGCAAATCAATAAACTTGCACTTATCCGTAGAACGTGGTCCATTGCAGGCGCCCCGTCCGTATTCTAACGTTACCAAGAAACAAGTGGTTGCAGCTGTAGCAGTCTATTGTTCACTGAGCAAAGACTGCTGAGTGATACATCGTAGTGCAGCCCCCACAGTGTTTTGTTTCCATTTAGCTGTAATAACAGGACAGCGGCGTGATGGTGAAGAGTCAGTACTGAGGAGGGTGGGTGCGGTGGGGTTGGGAGGTGGGGATCTTCAACCAATTACGGCGGCCGCCTACGTCAGCTGGCTGTACGAAAAGCCCGATGCTCTTACCGCAGCTGCCGTTCGTATCTGTGCCGCCAGACGGTGGCAAGAGCAGCCAGCCCAGTAATGAAACCGGCCCCTAAAAAGCGCCACCTACATAAATCACACACTTACACCACTTTGCGCCATAATTACATGATTCCTGCACATATGTTCGTAACGACTGCCAGAATATAGTTTCCAATATTAAGGATTGTTGCGCTGCTGGGGCAGGGTTTAAGTCTTTGTGTTTGAAGAAGACTTTGTCTCTCTAAAGTAATTTTTGTACTGCTCATTTATCCAACTAACTCCCGAGCCGAATGTGGAATTTACAAACTCTTAAGAGATTACATAAACCGCGAAAGGACTTAAGTTTCAGAATTATAGTGAGAAATAGAGGCATTCGAGGAACATTTAATATATTGAGAACAATTAACTCTATACATAGGAAAACAACAATTTCATTAGTAATAGTCTTTCAGTTGTATGCGAACAGAGTTGAATCACTGCACAAGTATTCGTTGATATTGGTACTAATTACTGCTGATTAACGACAGGCTGTATGCTAACAAAAGACGTTGGCCGATATATCATTCAGAAACCACTGGTACTGTGTGGAGACCTTAAGACTTGTGGAAATTTAGCATGCTGTACAGACATTAGTAGAACGACGTGCTGATAATATTGACATGGAAAATACTGTTAAATATTAATGACCGTTTGTACGACAATATTCTTCACAATTATTGCATGTATCTCAAATTCGTCTGCGCAGCTACTTAAAAATCGTATTTACTTTACCATACTAACGTCGTGTAATTCACTTTGAAAATACAGTACTGGCCATAGAAATTGCTACACCACGAAGATGACGTGCTACAGATGCGAAATTTAACCGACAGGAAGAACATGCTGTGACATGCAAATGATTAGCTTTTCAGAGCATTCACACAAGGTCGGCGCCGGTGGCGATACCTACAACGTTCTGACATGAGGAAAGTTTCCAACCGATTTCTCATACACAAACAGCAGTTGACCGGGGTTGCCTTGTTAAACGTTGCTGTGATGCCTCGTGTAAGGAGGAGAAATGTGTACCATCACGTTTCCGATTTTGATAAAGGTCGGAATGTAGCCTATCGCGACTGCGGTTTATCGTATCGCGACATTGCTGCTCGCGTTGGTCGAGATCCAATGACTGTTAGCTGAATACGGAATAGGTGGGTTCCGGAGGGTAATACGGAAAGCCGTGCTGGATCCCAACGGCCTCGTATCACTAGCAGTCGAGATGACAGGCATCTTATCCGCATGGCTGTAACAGATCGTACAGCCACGTCTCGATCCCTGAGTCAACAGATGGGGACGTTTGCAAGACAACAACCGTCTGCACGAACAGTTCGACGACGTTTGCAGCAGCATAGACTATCAGCTCGGAGACCATGACTGCGGTTACCCTTGACGCTGCATCACAGACAGGAGCGCCTGCGTGGTGTACTCAAAGACGAACCTGGGTGCACGAATGGCAAAACGTCATTTTTTCTGATGAATCCAGGTTCTGTTTACATCATCATGATGGTCGCATCCGTGTTTGGCGACATTGCGGTGAACGCACATTGGAAGCGTGTATTCGTCATCGCCATACTGGCGTATCACCCGGCGTGATGGTGTGGGGTGCCATTGGTCAAACGTCTCGGTCACGTCTTGTTCGTATTGACGGCATTTTGAATAGTGGACATTTCATTTCAGATGTGTTACGATCCGTGGCTCTACCCTTCTTTCGATCCCTGCGAAACCCGACATTTCAGCAGGATAATGCACTACCGCATATTGCAGGTCCTGTAAGGGCCTTTCTGGAGGCAGAAAATGTTAAACTGATGCCCCGGCCAACACATTCTCCAGATCTATCAACGACTGAAAACGTCTGGTCAATGGTGGCCGAGCAACTGGCTCGTCACAATACGCTAGTCACTACTCTTGATGAACTGTGGTATCGTATTGAAGCCGCACGGGCCGCTGTACCTACACACGCCATCCAAGTTCTGTTTGACTCAATGCCCAGGCGTATCAAGGCCGTTATTACGGCCTGAGGAGGTTGTTCTGGGTACTGATTTCTCAGGATCTATGCACTGAAACTGCGTGAAAATGTAATCACATGTCAGTTCTAGTATAATATATTTGTCCAATGAATAGCCGTTTATCATCTGCATATCTTCTTGGTGTAGGTATTTTAATGGCCAGTAGTGTAGTAAGACATCTGGAATCAAATACATTGACATGTCTAGCTTGTGAACCGTTGAGCGACTGATGGATCTCTAGTAGAACATCTTTGTCCTACCAGGACGTGGCTCACGCGCAGATCTGAGGCGCGAGGGGTGTAATAGTGAGACCGGGAAGGAGTAACAGTTCTCTTGGTATGAGGCGTACTGGTTGGAACCTGGTGTCAAGGCGAGTTGTGCGCCGACGGTTGAAGGCTGGTACAGCTTCGACATTTAACAGTCACCGGCCCTGATCATAGCAGCGACACCAGGAAGCGACGCTCTGACTGGTCTCTTGATTGCAAACGTTTCTTGCTTCGGTACCGGCCTGCTGCAAACCTCTGAACGTGTGGGGCACGTACCAAGGGAATGAGGATGTTGGGGAGGATTCAGCGACCGATCGGCCTGGAGGCGCACCGCCGCTGTGTTGAGGTCGTACATCTGCTCCTCGCTATCCTTTCTGAATCGTTGTACGGATATGTCTGCTAAGCTTCAACTTTGGTTTATCGCATGCAAGCGAACCGACCAGCAGCGGTAGCCACAGCTATAAATGCCATTTCCTGTACTAGTACTGCGACCGTTTATTGCGGTAGTTTCCAGGTTGTTCGTTAGGGGTTCACGTCCGGCTCCATATCGGACTTCTGGTTGTTGATACCGGTTCTGTCTGTAGGCAGGAAAGTTGCGCGTACACGCCTACAAAACTACTGAATCTGTTTCTTTAATTTAATGCTCCAAACTGAGTGCAGTTGCTAAGTTCGTTCTCAATTCCTTAGTTGACTGCTCTAAGGTGTCGGATTTGTGGCGGCGCACATTTATGTATGAAGCGATTGACCCGTGCACGGCTCGCGTTTATCCCATTTGTTGTTTGTCATCTTCTATTACGCTACTGCCCCCTCGTTTTCTTATTCCATTTACTGGCGTCACTAACTTCCTGCCTTACTTGCCCGTGAGTGGCAGCAGCATTGCGTATCGATAGGTGCACTGTCGTACCATATCTGCAGCGACCGATAGTATTTCCGGCTCGTCGTGCGCCTGGCAGTCAGTTGGGGACGAACCAGCAGTGCAGTCGGGACGCAGCAGCAGTGAAGTCGGGGACGGAGCGCCGTTGAGATGCCGACAGCCAGGGCTCGCCCACCGCTGGCGACATACATGAACTGTCCGACGGAGGGAGATTGGAGCTGGGCGACCGTCGGTTGGTCGTTCGATTGGTCGCCTCATCGGCCGACGTATATTTGCTCCTTTCACTGTTTCTGGGCCTGGGGAGTCAGTTGGATGGCGTGGAGCAGCGAGAAATTCTCCGAGGGACGTAGTTTGGCTAGGGCCTCTGACGGTCTCTACGCAGTGTCAGAGTGTGTAGTGCTGTTCCCATTGCTGGTCCGTGGCTCACCAACCCTCGACACGAAAGTTGAGTTTTGATTTAATCTACCAGCACGTCAAGACTGTTCACATTGTGTCGTTTGGAGTTTGTTTTCGGCTGTTGGGATGTTCCCGCGAGCAACAACGTGGTTTTCAAGTTGGAAAATTCTTGGTACCCTCTGTTGGTATTTGATAATTTGAATTGAAGAGCACCAGCGGAATCGTCTGCCTTGTGGCCGTTAACGTTCCGGTTACCTGCCCTGGCCGTTGACGTAAATTTCAGGCAATGTAATTTCCTCATCGAGTTGTTGCTGTGCCACGGTGTGTAGTTTGACAGCTCCATGTATGATTGGTTGTGGTTGTTCCGTTGGACTCCTTGTTGTGCCCTGGTCGGGTGAAGTGGAAATTATCTTGTCGGTGGGTCCGTTGACTGTCAGTCGGTTGGGTTGTCGTCGGATCGTAAATGGTTGGCCCGACTGCCTGTCTCACCTAAGCGAGCGTTAGTGTTTGAATTCCAGGCCAACCCTCGAACATCTGAGCGCCCTTTGATGTTCTGCTTTTTTTTAAATTTGTTCTTGTTCTTTTTACTTGTATGGCTTCTAGCCGATTTTTTTAATTAAGGTTGTTTTGTTCTTAAGGCGTAAGATTCTTAAAGCCTTCAGCCTAATTTAAAGAACTGATTCACGTAAGACCTTTGGTATTTTAAAGGTTTTAATGTTGTTGAATTTTAAGTGTTGGGCCTTCAGCCGATTTTCAGTTTGCTCTAAAGGACATCAGCCTAATTTAAAGAACTATTTCACTTAAGGCCTTCGGTATCTCAAAAAATTAATGTTATGGAGTTTTAAGTTAGGCCTTCAGCTGATGTGAAATTAACTTGTATGATTTTGAAGTGTCTGATTCTTTGCGCCTTCAGCGTAACTATGGAACTGTTTTAAGATAAGGCATTGCCTTTTAATTTCTATTTTGGTTGAGGTGTGCCTAATTAAGACCTGTTTTACGTAAAGTCTTTGTTTTTTTTTAATTTAACGTTGTTTCAGCCGATTTTGAATTCAAATTGTTCGCTCTGAAAATCTCAGCTTCTTTGGGCCTTCAGCCTAAATAAAGAACTGTTGTAAGATAAGACTAGCCTTTTAAATTTCTGATTATGCTTGCGTTTTAAGTTATTGGCCTTCAACTGTTTTTAAATGAAAGTGGGTTTCAGTTGGAAATTGAGTCCCAAAGATAAAAGCTATGTATTTAAAAAAAGATTCTTTGGGTTCTTGTAATGTTTGATCAAATAATAAAGTTGTATGTTCGAGTGTAACTGACAGCCCCTTATGTTGGCCCCTTTCCACAATTTAAACTACCTGTCCTGTCCTGTGGGTTGAGCGGGACGTCTCAGCGATAAGTGGGTTCATTTCATCTACCACATGCTGCATGTTTTATCACTGGAGCGGACAATTTCATTTATTGTCTTATTTGGCGGTTTTACTATCAAGATTGAGTGCTTTTTTTTATTGTCTCGAAGGGTGGAGTCTCTTTATCTTAATTACAGGTATTAAGCCTCTCTTCTCTCTAAATGAAGATTTTATTTTGTGTTTGTAACTGTTATCTTATACATGAATGAAATTCTTTTCCGAAAGGTTATGCTCTGTCTGCTGTTAGGGGTTGCTTAGCCAACGGAACGCGTTAGCTTGGAGTTTAGTGTTCCGTCCCGAGTGCGTGGTGGTTACTCGTTTACCCCTCGCCCACGTGGCGCGAGGTTGGTAGTCGAACTTCCTGCTCGGTAACTGTATTTGGAACTGCGTTTAGGTTTTGGGCCCCTTACAGGTTTCATTGATTTGACACAGTTAACTCATTGAAAAAATAATATTCTTGGATTTCTTGTTGCCGTAATTTTGTCTGTCGTGTAGCAGCGTTCGGTCTATAGTAAATGCCTGGCCCATTTCCAGTACTGAATTCCGTACTTATGTGTCCATTAGGCTACCAGTTGAGTTTCTTTTGGTGTGACGTGGGTGACATCTGCCTGGTGGATAGAGCAGGCGCAGCGTCCGAAAGCGGAGCCAAGTCCGTGGCCAGAGGGTGCAGTTGGTCCTGCACCACTTAATCTCTCCGAGCCCACTACGCATTGCGAAGGCAGATTGTATAGCACGTCGATGTATGTATCTGTGTCTTAGTCATTGCGCTCCTACTGCAGCTCTCCATTTAATTTCTTTCTTTATTTGTAGCTCATGTACATTGTTGAAGTGGTAACTGTCTAACTTTTGAGCCATTGTTTTGCATCTCCGTGTCTTACTGCTATGTCTAGAGGTAGTAAACCTAATATCACCAGCAGCGCCTCCGTCGATGTTGTTCTACACACATCTATCCGGAGCAGTGATACGCTTTTCGGTGATCTCCGTAGAGCCCGTGCTACCCTTAACTTTCTGGGTCTACACGTGCAGACGCTAGACCCATAGCCCATAATAGCGAGTAAGATTGTGTTGTGGTACGATTTTATTGCCCTTAGTGGCATCTGAAAACTTCTTTGGTCAATTGTTGCTCTTTTATTTAGAATTTTAATGCGTTTCTGACAGACGGTTTCTACATTTGCATTAAAGTTTTTCTTTTGATTAACGGTAATTCCAAGGTACCTAATATACTGCTTTTCTTTCCACAAGTTGGTCATTCATTCTAGTTGTGGGATTTCTCTTTCTTGATACTGTTCCTTTCAGTAACATATAAACTATTTTGTGCGCTGCTATCGTTTGTTTCCTACGCACCAGTTACTTAGTTTTTAAAGAACTATCCTATGACTCTACGCCAACATCCCAGAACTATGAACCAAAAACAGATCCCTATGGTCAGTCTTCTGTGATGTCTTTTACGATTTTATTTCCAGGTCATTCTAGTTGCACCTGCCTGTCTGTGTAACAATTTCATACACTGTTGTAGAGGTACCTGGGTCAGTTCATCTGTCTCTGTCTTTTGAAAAGTGCAGGCCACCACAAATTATCAAACGCCCAATCAATCGTCATGCTTTAACATATGTGGCGTCTGATGTGGTCACAATACTAATTGCGTGATTTATCGCATCCTCGGTGTTTTTCACTTCCCTGAATCCATACCGCAAGAGGCTCATGCTTACTACCAGTTTCTGGTCCCTCAGGCGGTGGCACAGAACCTCTTCCTGTACTTTGGCTAGAGCATTTACCAAGCAAATCGGCCTATAAGATTTCCATTCTCCTGGGCCTTCGTCTTCCCCCCCCCCCTTTTTTAAGTATAATGCATTCGATATTTTACAAATTCTGGGCACCTGACCTTCCCAAAAACATTTGTTTAATAACCTGTTATATATGGCATAAAAATCCATGCAATTCTACACACATGGAGCTAAGCAAAGCAAAGGCAGCTGTTCAACACACTGTCCACAACTGTGTCTATTCCTATTCAGAGCTACTTTGCACTGGCATATGCTGGTGACAATGTTGATGTGTACTCAGGCATCAAATGGGCCATTGGACCCATTCCAAAGAAGAGTGTACCACTCAAGGAAATAGATGGCAAAGTCATCACAGATCGAAATCGTCAATTGCACCATTGGGCAGAACATTACTCCAGTCTTTAGTCACATCCCATCAACATTAGTCCAAACGCAATGGATAAAATTCCTCAGATGACACTTTAAATGAATGCCACGCCCACTATGGAGGAGCTTAAAAGAGCAATTGCACAGCTCATATGTAGAAAGTGCCCTGGCTAAGACAACGTCCCCACAGAAATGGTAAAACTGAAGACAGTTTTCCGCTGCTTTTCAACCTCTTACTGAAATGTTGGGTGAGGGTATTGTGCCGGAAGAGAGACGCGATGCCAATATTGTTACTTTATGCAAAGGAAAAGGCGATCACGGTGATTGCAACTGTCACGGTGGAATCTCACTCCTGAGTGTACCGGGAAAAATATTTGAAAGTGTGGTGCCTGTTCAGACTTCAGAAGCTTGCTGAGTGCACACACCATGAGCAACAATGTGGATTTCGTCCCCAACGATCTATAGTTGACATGATCTTCACACTCCGGCAAATTCAGGAAAAGTGCCGCTAGCAGAAACCACTCTGTACATTGTCTTTATCGACGTAAAGAAGGCTTTCGTCACAGTCATCAGAGAAGGACTGTATGCAGTAGTTTTGAAGACAGGGTGTCCTCCAAAGCTCTTAAATATGATCAAGGCTTTTCACGAAGATATGGAAGGCACTGTGATCTTCGACGGAATCACATCTGACCCGTTTGCTGTGATAAGAGGGGTTCGTCAAGGCTGCTTATTGGTTCCCATTCTGTTCAATATTTTTTTTTCTCGGCACTCCTCCAAGTTGCTTTTAGTGAAACTAGCCTGGGCATTGATCTGTATACCAGAGGTGATGGGAAGCTCTACAACATTTCTCTACTCAGATCCAAGCGCTTCAGAGAAGACGTGCTTGTATATAGCTTTTTATTTGCTGACGATGTTCCAGTTGTATCGCATACTCAAGACAGTCTACAAGAGCTTGTGGATAAATTCTCTACTGAATGCAAGCTCTTCTCCATGTCTATAAACGCAAAGAAGACGGTTGTCACGGCACAAGGATACACAGATCCGCCTATCATCAAACTGGACGGATCCTTGTTGAAGGTAGTCGATAATTCTGCTATCTTGGTTCAATAATGACAGAAGATCTCTCCCTGGATGAAGAGATAAATGCAAGAATACGAAAGGCTTGCAGCACTTTCGGTAAATTCCGCATACGAGCATGGGACAACAAACATCTTACATTGTCGACAAAAATACTTGTGTGCTGAGTACTCACCTGTATGGAGCTGAAACTTGGACGTCGTATGCCAAGCAGGAAGGAAAACTCAAAGCCTTTCGCCTGCGATGCTTACGGAGCATCTTGGAAATATCATGGAAGGATCATATGACAAATAATATGGTTCTGAAAGCTGCAAAACAGTAGAGTATCACTGCCACGTTCAAGCAACTTCGTCTGCAGTGGTTAGAACATCTACATCGTGTGGACGACTCCCGTCTGCCCCAGCGCACATTACACAGTTAAGTATCAGGAGCAAAGAGACCACGTGGAAGATCCTTACTACGCTTTAGGTATTGACAGTGACAAGTAGGAACAATTCGCTGACGGTCGCAGCAAATGGAGGAAACTGACTGCAGATGGAAGCATGATGCACGACCAAGTGCGGTTAAACAACCTAGCTGCAAAACGACAGCTCAGACATGAGCTTGAGACTAACCCTCCAGCTGGAGCGACTCATCTTTGCGCCAAGTCCGCTCTCGCATCGGACTTCTGAGCCACCAGCGAAAGGGTCTCCAGGGTACCACCTGAATCTTCCGACAGGACAATTTGGTCCACTAGCTGTTGCAACACTTTTAACACTTTTGCCATTATTCTGTTTAGTCCTATCACTTAAATCTTCTTTAACTTCATAGTTTCCAGTCTCACTTCCTCTTGGGAAAATTTAATCACAACACTGTTATTCATATGCTGTTCACAATTTGGTCCACTAGCTTTTGCAACACTTTTGCCATTATTCTGTCCAGTCCTAGCACTTACATCTTCTTTAACGTCATAGTTGCCAGTTTCACATCCTCTTGAGCAAATTTAGTCACAACACTGTTATTCATTTGCTGCTCCAGTAATTCATAGCGAAGATGCTGATGGTACTTTGTCGCTCCATTGTTGTGTCTTACGGCAACAAAGTTCTGAGTGTTCTGTCGTCATCGTGTCATCGGATCGTCTCAGGGTTGATAATATAGTGGTGATGGAACATTGCCTGCAGCAAATTTATATGGAAATCCCCAAACATCTGTTGCCATTTGGTCCGTGAGGTACGACTCCCATTTTTGTAATCTTGATTTCTGTAATAGCTCTTTATGTTGCTGTATGACTGTCTGATAGAGACTCTGCGTTCTTTGTCTTTCTGTTTCCCCTAAGGATCTTCCAAAGTGTCTCCTCGCCTGCCTTGCTCTGAGTGTTAACAACTGTACTGCGGGACATCAGGATATTTTAACCCCTTCTGACTTCCTAAGAAACGCTGGTATGGCCTTATCTTTCGTCGTCTGGAACGCTTGCACCAATTCTCCCGCTTTAGCGTCAACATGCATCGGCTTCCTTGCGATTGTGTATCTTGCAGTCTGACTTTATAAGTTACCAATTCGCCTTGCGTCAATTGTATTGTCACTCATGCTCGATTTTGTGTCTAAGTCATTATCTGCGTTTGTAATTACGAAGTGAATGAGATTATGTCACAGAGTTCTTCCATTGGGAAATGTTGTCTCTGACGTTCGAGTATGCGAGGGCGGTATCTATATTTGTTTCCGCATGTGTGTGATTTTAGAAAGTAGATGGGTTGGGAGACCTATTCATGACAAGAAGGCCAAGTTCTTATATAACGTCCTGAAGGCAGAGTCCTCTTTGATCCGCTACCCTGCTATGCCACAATATTGATCTGGCGTTTGTGTCTGTTACGAAAATGTGTCTGTCGTGAATACCCGGTATTGTTGTCTTTTTTAAGTTTCCTGTACGTGGTTGAATCTCCTGACAGTATGAAAATACTGATCAGTTATGTAAAATATTCCTAAGACAGTATTTATTTTTATTATCACCGCGTGTTCGACACAGAGCTATTGTATCTTCGCCGCTGTTATTTTATCTGGTACCACAATAACGGCCATTGGATGACGACCAAATGTTATGATATATACTGTACCTGGCATGTGGAGCAACGCACAGTTCCTGGAATATGGCTCCTGTATATACAGTATGTGTTGGTCTAACTCCTGTAACACTTCTCCTAGCTCTGGCATCACCATAACACAGCGTATCGCATTTAATTGGCCGACTTTTACCATCTATCTCTTTTTCGATTGGCGTTGGGGTTGGATTTGACAGTAAGTGAGCCGGCCGCTGTGGCCGAGCGGTTCTAGGCCCTTCAGTCCGGAACGGAAGGGCTGCTACGGTCACAGGTTCGAATCCTGCCTCGGGCATGGATGTGCGTGATGTCCTTAGGTTAGTTAGGTTTAAGTACTTCTAAGGCTAGGGGACTGATGACCACAGACGTTAAGTCCCATAGTGCTTAGAGCCATTTGAACCAATTTTGACAGTAAGTGAAAGCTACGGAAATCTATGAACATATAACTATGGGGCCAGTCTAACCGATAATCATATACAGTTTGCCCATGTATCATCACTAATTGCCTGTGCAGATGCTCAACAACAAGCCCCTTCTTCCTCGCCTTTAGTTCCTTTGTATTTTTTGGCAAGTAGTGAAGACTGAAATGTATATGATCTACTTCTCCTTGACACAAAAATTTACGGTAGAGCCTTTTGAATGAATGACGCTAACCAGGTGTCTTGTTGCTATGGTTAACATATTCATATCCTGCAATTTCGCTCGTCTCATTGCGTTTTCACATATTTCATAAACAGGGCGTGGGTCCGACTATAGACTGCTTCCAATTTTCGTGCCTTGCCCATCATTGTCTGTATATTTTCCATTATCTTTCTTTTGCTACCGCCATTATCCCGCATTGTGCGCAGGGTCGGCAGGGCTAAGTATGGAGTTTGCGTAGTTAACGTTAAAGCCGTCGGCACACGGACCGTGCTGTCGAACGTTAACGTTGACCGTGCCAAGTTCAACGTGCTGCTGAACGCTCAGGAACGATGCGACTTGTGCATACGGTACTTGGGCCCCGACGTGGCATACGCGATCGCATCGCGCTCCAACGGCAGTTGAGGGATGTTTCTAGTTCGTAAATCACATCGTTTACTCAACGGGTGCGCGTAAAATTCTTACGTTAGCTCTACTAAAACGCACATTTCCTCCATCGTCCACGAAAAGGAAAGTACCATGTCCAATCAATGAGGACACAGGCTTATAAAAGTTCTATTAGAAACAGTGCGGTACAAATTTGGAATACTTTTCCGCATAAGATAAACGTTATTTCATCATTCCCACATTTTAGTATAACCCCAAGGTCAGTCTTACTTGATCACTGTTCCTACCCAGTAGCAGAATCTTTGCAACATGTGAATTACGAAGCGTAAAAGAAAAAGGAGCAAAATATCTTTATACAAGTAGCTGTCCTGTAGATTAAGTCAATCGAACAGTCACTCCTCAAAAAAACGTGAACTTATATTTACATAACATCAAATATTATAGTATATACATATATTAAACTAATAATAAAGTACCAGAACCTAATAAAAACGCGAATTTTAGGAAAAAATATTCGATAATGGCGAGACGCGAACCACCGCCCCAATACATATCGCAACAGCGGACAGTGACGCTAGTCATTACGCTGCACCAGCAACTTTCAAACCATCTCTAACACTAGTATGTTCCCCCTTGCTGAAAACCTTAATCGTAGATATATTATTAACTGAAGTTTAATTATAACAAATTGCACCAAGAACACTGCGTTTTGGGTCGATCTTCAGTGTGTCCCTGCCTTCAAATAGCCTACTCTCACAATACGAAAGTTACAATAATTCTTTTGCCACGAAAATAATATATCTCGTCATTTTATTGGGACGAATCACATAGTTAACAACGGGTTTTCCAGTGATTCTCAATTTGCTTGTGCTCAGAAACGGCATATATACATACAGGCTTGAAATGAATGCCAATATGGCGCCTCACGACTCTGTACTGAAGGGAGACGGCGTACGTGTGACGTTGGGGGCGTTGTGCCATCTCATTGGTCAACGCTCAGAGGCACGATCAGAATATCTGACATGCCAGATATTGCTCTGCACGTTCGGAAAGACTCCCGAACGTGCTATTCCACGCTATGACGTCAGAAAATCGTCACGCTCAACGCTCAACGTTCGGATGCACGGTCCGTGTGCCGACGGCTTAAGGGGTGGCCGGATGCCTTTCCTGCCGCCACCCCATTCCCCCCAGGACGGAATTAGTGTACCCCAGCCGTCTGTGTCCAGTGTAAATCGTGAAATAGTGTGAATGAGTTTCAAATGTCTGCGAGTCGCGTAACTGAGGCGGGACGTGGGGACCATCCCGGTATTCACCTAGTAGTATGTGGAAAACCGCCTAAAAACCACATTCAGGCTGGCCAGCACACCGCCCGTCGTCGTTAATCCGACGGGCGGGTTCAATCTGGGGCCAGCGCGCCTACCCGTGTCCAGGAAGCAGCGCGTTAGTGCTCTCGGCTACCTTGGCGGGTCGGCATGTATAGTTTCTGTGGTCAACGTGTTTTCATAATTTTCCTGTATGACCTGCTATGTGCTAGCGCACTCCGCTACTATAGCGTGTTGCGTACAGTCAAATCTTGCATTAATTGCACTTCCTGAAATTGAGAGTATGTCCGAAGTCTTCCTTGTCCAGATAGGTATGCGATCCGTTCCTTATTTTCCTTTCTTCTCATCAATATGCAGAAACAAACAACACTGCGAGATGTTCCGTGTATGGTCAATCAGTTCTGCCGAACGGGTGCCCTAATGGCAGGCGCCAGCGCCTATAATTTGGTTTGTAACGTCCTTGGACGACATTTACGGTCACGGGTTTCTATCCTCGGTTTGTTCCTCAAGACACCCTCTACAACCTATCGAAGTTTGCCGCAACATTTCTGGGACACCGTTTACAGTATTCTACCGTAAGGTTATAGATGCAACATTGATAAATACATTACAATTAGGAGAGACATATCACAATATTTAACACACTCCACAGTTCCATCGCAAACGTACCGCAGTTTTTAAACATGAGTCTGGAACCACGCTACCGCTACGGTCGCAGGTTTGAATCCTACCTCGGGCATGGGCGTGTGTCATGTCCTTACGTTAGTTATGTTTAAGTAGTTCTAAGTTCTAGGGAACCGATGACCTCAGATGTTAGAATAAGACTGCAACTCAGAGCTATTTGAACCATTTTTTTTTATTAAACATGACATCACACAGAATTTAATTAACACGTTACACAGAAAGAGGATATAGACAACATTCATGGTAGTTTACAAAAGCAGCCTTGTCAGATAGAACGTTCCGACAGTGAAATAAAAGAAAGATCCACAGCGAGCGTGTTTCGTGCAAACACGGCGAAGAATATTAACAGTCGGCAGAAGCAGTGGACATATGTCAACCGAAAATACATGTTATCGGATTCTGTCATCGGATGCAGGCTCTCTTACACGTTCGCTGCAAATCCGGAGCGTTTGAAGCGAAGACGGAGAGCAGTGAAAGCGGCTGCCAGCCGCTCACCGCAGCCGCCAACCGCCAGGCGCGCGCGCCCTTTGTCTCGCCGGAAGGCCGCGTTAGCCGCCAGCGTGGCTGCCGATGGCCGGGTACAAAGGCGGCCCTGGACTGGCCGGGGACGGCACGCGCCCCGTCTACCAGAGCCGCCTGCCTCGGCCAGCCGCCGGTTGTCGTAACTGACTGCACGAAACGAGAAAGCGCGCGGCCGCGGAGTTCTCGTCTGCTGCACGCGGATAAAGCTAGAGCTGTGGCGTTACTAGCGCCCGTGACAAGAGAATGAAATGCAGAGAGCCGGCCGTTGTGGCCTAGCGGTTGTAGGCGCTTCAGTCCGGAACCGCGCTGCTGCTACGGTCGCAGGTTCGATTCCTGCCTTGGGCTTGGATGTGTGTGATGTCCTTAGGTTAGATAGTGTGTGTGGGGTTGATCTGCTACTCTGGTATTCTGCGCAACGGATTAATCTGAGATGTATCCTTTACCCTGTGGCTCCTGCAAGATGCAGTTTCCACCCCCACACTATTACAGAAGTCACACAGACGCTCCTAACGTTCTAAAGAGAAATGCCTGAAAAACTTTCAGCAATAAATATCTTCTGGAGTCGTCCGCTGCAAGGAAATGACAGAAAAATTCACAAAATTTCTTACATAACTAGTGGGATACTTGGGTACTGGAGTAGTGCTAGTTAGTTTAAGAAAAACATGAAACTAACGAAAATTATTATTTATTTTGCTAAAATTCTGAGAAATCACAATGGCACTTGTAGTTATGGATTGAACAATTTATATCCTGATTCTTTTCGGAATGTGACCTCTCAAGGACAGGATTCGCTAATGAAATTTCTATACAAAGTTTAAGATTGTTATTGACTTGGCAGAATGGCTGAGAGGCACGTCTACTCAACTTGAGTAATTATCCTTTAGAATGTTGCTAGGTAGGGTCGAGGTTGTCACGTGTGAAATGAAGTGTACTGTTGTGGAGGAAATATGGGGCTCGCAATAGCTGTAGCGCACAATACCGTAAACTGCGGTGACTGCTGTCTGACCTGCTCGCTGCTGACAAATAAGATAACTCTCGTTCTATCTGGACTGACCTTCGCCAATCAAACTCTCCCTACGCCTTGATGAACTGAAGGGTTCCAATTCGCCTCTAGTCTATTGGTGTGGTACACCGGTCAGATAACCAGTCCACCATGACGCCACTCAAAAATTCGCTGGCAGGCGTTTAACTATAACTCTGTCCGTTCACACCGCACAATAAGTGTGTCGGCCAACACAGTGATCAATTCTTAATCGCAAGGACTCAGTATGGAGTCACATTTCGATTCGCTCTCAACAGAGATGCTCTCCCAGTGAAGTACTCAGGAGAGATTTGTTCCTCGCCCCAAGAGTGACAACGGAATGGCGCCTCTCCATGCCAGACGTGAAGGGGAATTTTCGGTCTCTTCCATTACTCCTTCAGCTCAAGGCGTCTGAAATATCGTCTGCCAATCAGCATTGCTCTTCTGAAACGGGAGAATGACGTTTCGTTTAAGGCGACGAATCCGGAAATCTGTAGTATCGGCGTTTGGCGTTTGCTGTCTCCCTGTGAAAATCATTGAAACTGCGTGCTATGTGTAAAGAATGCGTAGGTTGGACGCTCTTACACAATGCAGTGGAATTTGCTTTTCAGCCAAACACGGGGTCGTTCCCCTGGGACACACACTGTCTGCTTCAAGGGCGGCCGAGATTGACTCGTCCTCTGAAGGGACTGGCCTCCTGGTGTGTTGTCTGCCTCTCTCGAACTAAAAGCTCCTGTGACCGTCGTGTCTGGAATGTATGTGTGTACGCCAGCCTCAAGTATTTCAACCCTGGTGTGCACTTGTTATTTGCATGTCGTTTACATGCATTCATACAACATTGACTTTATCTTATCGAGTTTGGGTTCAAATGAAGCGTCTTGAAGTGCTTAATATGATTGTGAGGGCGGAATATGTAAGCAATAAAGGTCAGAAGACCACGATGTCTTACAACCGGTAAGTAGTTCTAAGACTAGCGGACTTATGCCCTCACATCTTAAATCCCATAGTGCTCGGAGCCATTTGATTTTGAAATGCAAAGTCGTACTCAACTGTAACGTGAACATTCGTTGCGGATTTGCTAACTTCTTACAATGAATCGCTGCCTCTGTACCACTGGGAATAGTCTTTCTATAATTCCGTCTTCTTAAATAGAATATGACTGCGACTGGTCGAGTATTTAAAGAGAATAGAGGCCAACAGCCGAAATGGTATTTAATAATTTTATTTAACTACCCAGTTCCACTGCCTCATTGGTGCAGTCCACAGGCCCCTATAGACGTAGCTAGGTAAGTCATTTAAGCATTTGTGCTATTGCAGGAAACACTAAATCAAAATGGTTTCCGTTTACTGCTTCTCGGTTGACTTGGACCCATCCACACTGAAGAGTAAGAGTTGACGCAAGCACAAAATGGTTGCAATCGTACTCAACGGATGCCTAAACCTGCGCTGCCCTGAAGCGTAGTATTTAACTTACTGGTTTCCACTGTAGTGCAGCCTACAGTTAATGTCTCTGTCCGTTTAGGATGAAATTGTGTGTGCCGAATTCTATCCTGCCAGCCTTCGCCGAGTGAAGCATTGCTTCTCGACGTTTCCACAGAGCTTCTATATTGTGGATGCGAGCCGCACCACGCACTCTAAGTGCCGTGAGGTGTGGGAGACCAATCACGCAATGTTTTGCTCTGCACACCCCTCGAAACGTTCGTTAGCGGACCCAAACTGTACCTGCGCCTGCTACGCACATGCTACAAGGTTCTGATCAACGAGACGGGTCCAGATAGTCACTCCTTCTATACTGCTAATCAGTACCCTGCACCAATTGGACAACTTTCTAAATGTCCCAAATTCCTGCTTCTGTCACTATGCCGTCAGTAACTGATCTACATCTACATCTACATCCATACTCCACAAGCCACCTGACGGTGTGTAGCGGAGGGTACCTTGAGTACCTCTATTGGTTCTCCCTTCTATTCCAGTCTCGTATTGTTCGTGGAAAGAAGGATTGTTGGTATGCCTCTGTGTGGGCTCTAATCTCTCTGATTTTATCCTCATAGTCTCTTCGCGAGATATACGTAGGAGGGAGCAATATACTGCTTGACTCTTCGGTGAAGGCATAGTCTCGAAACTTTGACAAAAGCCCGTACCGAGCTACTGAGCGTCTCTCCTGCAGAGTCTTCCACTGGAGTTTATCTATCATCTCCGTAACGCTTTCGCGATTACTAAATGATCCTGTAACGAAGCGCGCTGCTCTCCGTTGGATCTTCTCTATATCTTCTATCAACCCTATCTGGTACGGATCCCACACTGCTGAGCAGTATTCAAGCAGTGGGCGAACAAGCGTACCTCTACACCTACGTGGATACTCTGCAAATCACATGTAAGTGGCTGACAGAGGGTTCATCGAACCACCTTCACAGTTCTCTATTATTCCGATCTCGTATATCGTGCGCGGAAAGAATGAACACCTATGTCTTTCCGTACGAGCTCTGATTTCCCTTATTTTATCGTCGTGATCGCTCCTTCCTATGTAGGTCGGTGTCAACAAAACATTTTCGCATTCGGAGGAGAAAGTTGGTGATTGGAATTTCGTGAGAAGATCCCGTCGCAACGAAAAACACCATTCTTTTAATGATGTCCAGCCGATATCCTGTATCATTTCTTTGACACTCTTTCCTATATTTCGCGATAATACAAAACGTGCTGCCTTTCTCTGAACTTTTTCAATGTACTCCGTCAGTTCCACCTGGTAAGGGTCCCATACCGCGCAGCAGTTTTCCAAAAGAGGACGGACAAGCGTAGTATAGGCAGTCTCCTTACTAGGTCTGTTACATTTTCTATGTGTCATGCCAATAAAACGCAGTCTTTGGTTAGCCTTCACCACAACCCTTTCCATGTGTTCCTTTGAACTTAAGTTGTTCGTAATTGTAATACCTAGGTATGTAGTTGAATTTACGGCTTTTAGATTAGACTGATTTATCGTGTAACCGAAGTTTAGCTCTCATGTGGATGACCTCACACTTTCCGTTATTTCGGGTCAACTGCCACCTTTCGCACCATTCAGATATGTTTTCTAAATCATTTTGCAGTTTGTTTTGATTTTCTGATGACTTAACTAGCCGATAAACGACAGCGCCATCTGCAAACAACCGAAGACGGCTGCTCAGATTGTCTCCGAAATCGTTTATGTAGATAAGGAACGGCAAAGGGCCTATAACACTACCTTGGGGAACGCCAGAAATGATTTTCCGTCAGTTACTACGAACTGTAACCTCTCTGACAGAAAATCACAAATCCAGTCACATAACACTGACGATATTCCATAAGCTCGCTATTTCACTACGAGCCGCTTGTGTGGTAGCGTGTCAAAAGCCTACCGGAAATCCAGAAATACGGAATCGATCTGAAATCCCTTGTCAGTAGCACCCAACACTTCATGTGAATAAAGTGCTAATTGTGTTTTGAATACTCTCTTTCAAATTCTGAAGGTGGCAGGGGTAAAATACAGGGAGCGAAAGGCTATTTAGAATTTGTACAGAAACCAGAGGGCAGTTATAAAAGTCGAGGGACATGAAAGGGAAGCAGTGGTTGGGAAGGGAGTGAGACAGGGTTGTAGCCTCTCCCTGATGTTGTTCAATCTTTATATTGAGCAAGCAGTAAAGGAAACAAAAGAAAAATTCGGAGTAGTTATTAAAATCCATGGACAAGAAATAAGAACTTTGAGGTTCGCCGATGACATTGTAATTCTGTCAGAGACAGCACAGGTCTTGGAAGAGCAGTTGAATGGAGTGGACAGTGTCTTGAAAGGAGGATATAAGATGGACTTCAACAAAAGCAAAACGAGGAAAATGGAATGTAGTCGAATTAAGACGGGTGATGCTGAGGGAATTAGATTAGGAAATGAGACACTTAAAGTAGTAAAGGAGTTTTTCTATTTGGGGAGCAAAATAACTGATGATGGTCGAAGTAGAGAGGATATAAAATGTAGATTGGCAATGGTAAGGAAAGCGTTCTGAAGAAGATAAATTTGTTAACATCGAGTATAGATTTAAGTGTCAGGAAGTCGTTTCAGAAAGTATTTGCATGGATTGTAGCCATGTATGGAAGTGAAACATGGACAATAAATAGTTTGGACAAGAAGACAATAGAAGCTTTCGAAATGTGGTGCTACAGAAGAATGTTGAAGATTAGGTGGGTAGATCACATAACTAATGAGAAGGTATTGAATAGGATTGGGGAGAAGAGGAGTTTGTGGCACATTGGAGCAGCATTGGAGGGCAGCGTGGAGGGTAAATATCGTAGAGGGAGACAAAGAGATGAGTACACTAAGCAGATTCAGAAGGATGTAGGTTGCAGTAGGTACTGGGAGATGAAGAAGCTTGCACAGAATAGAGTAGCATGGAGAGCTGCTTCAGACCAGTGTCTGCACTGAAGACCACAACAACAACAACGTGTTTCACAGGAACGATGTTTTTTAAACCCATGTTGACTGTGTGTCAACAGACCGTTTTCTCCGAGGTTATTCATAATGTTCAAACACAGTTTATGTTCCAAAATCCTGCTGCATATCGACGTTAACGACATGGGCCTGTAATTTAGTGGATTACTCGAACTACCTTTCTTGAATATTGGTGTGACCTGTGTAACTTTCCAGTCTTTGGGTACGGATTATTCGTTGAGCGAACGGTTGTATATTATTGTTAAGTATGGAACTAATGCATCAGCATTCTCCGAAAGGAACGTAAATGGTATACATTCTGGACCAGAAGACTTGCTTTTATTAAGTGACTTAAGTTGTTTCACTACTCCGAGGATTTTGACTTCTACGTTACTCAAGTTGGCAGCTGTTCTCGTTTCGAGTTGTGGAATAATTACTTCGTCTTCTTTTGTGAAGGCATTTCGGAAGACTGTGTTTAGTAAGTCTGCTTTGGCAGCACTGTCTTCGATAGTATCTCCATTGCTAATGCGCAGAGACAGCATTGATTGTTTCTTGCCGTTAACATACTTTACATACGACCAGAATCTCTTTGGATTCGAGACAAAGTTTCGTTGTGGAAACTGTTATAAGCGTCTCACATTTAAGTCCGCGCTAAATTTCGAGATTCTGTGAAAGATCTCCAATCTTGGGGATTTTGAGTCTGTTTAAGTTAGGCATGCTTGTTTCATTGTTTCTGCAACAGTGTTCTAACCCGTTTTGTGTACCAAGGAGGATCAGCTCCGTCGTTTGTTAATTTATTTCGTATAAATCTCTCAATTTCTGCCGACACTATTTCTTTGAATCTAAGTCACATCTGATCTACACTTATATTATTAATTTGGAATGAGCGGAAATTGTCTCTCAGGTGGGCGTCAAGTGAATTTTAATCTGCTTTTTTGAATAGGTATCTTTTTCGCTTATTTTTCGAGGATTTGGTGATTACAATATTCAGTCTCGCTACGACAACCCTGTGTTCACTAACTGCTGAATCGGTTTTGGTGCTCGTTATTAACTCAGAATTAATTGTTGCTAGGAGGTCAAGTGTGTTTTCACAACCGTTTACTATTCGCGTGGGCCCATGAACTAACTGCTCGGAATAATTTTCAGAGAATCCGTTTAGCACAGTTTCGGATGATTTTATGTGTACCTCTCACCAAAATGTCGAGGGTAAATTAAAGTCACCCAAATATTGGTCCGCCCGGTTGGCCGTGCGGTCTAACGCACGGCTTTACGGGCGGGAAAGAGCGCATAGTCCCCGGCACGAATCCGCCCGGATGAATTGTGTCGAGATCCGGTGAACCGGCTAGTCCGTGGATGGTTTTTAGGCGATTTTCCATCTGCCTCGGCGAATGCGGGCTGGTTCCTCTTAATCCGCCTCAGTTACACTATGTCGGCGATTGCTGCGCAAACAAGTTCTCCACGTACGCGTACACCACCTTTACTCTACCACGCAAACATAGGGGTGCACTCGTCTGATGAGAGACGTTCCCTGGGCGGGGGGGGGGGGGGGGGGGGGCACCTGGGCCGAGCCGCATAATAACACTGGGTTCGGTGTGAGGCGGCGGAGGGGTGAAGTGGGCTGCGTTAGTCGGCGTGGGGTTGAGGACCACTGCAGCTACGGCGGGGACGGAGCCTCTCCGTCGTTTCTAGGTCCACGGTTAATATACAATACAATACAAAATGGTTCAAATCACTCTGAGCACTATGGGACTTAACTTCTAAGGTCATCAGTCGCTTAGAACTTAGAACTACTTAAATCTAACCAACCTAAGGACATCTCACACTTCCATGCCCGGGGCAGGATTCAAACCTGCGACCGTAGCATTCACGCTTTTCCAGACGGCAGCGCTTATAACCGCTCGGCCAGCCCGGCCGGCAATACAATACATACAACCCAAATATTGATACACCACGAACACTGGCCACCAATGGCTAATGTATTGTTCCACTTCAACCTTTCACAAATTTTACTCTTAACCTGGTAGCAGCGGTACAGTACTGTGGGTCACTGTTAAAATCTGCTATTATACGGTCCCTGAAGAGCCGATGAATATTTTGCTTTATCCAACATATATCTCGCAAAAGACAATGAAGCTAAAAGTAGAGAGAGAATAGAGTTCGTACTAAGGTCTAGCAACAGTCATTCCTTCCAATCGCAAATGCATCTAGGAAGAATGGATGTGACACTCACACACTGTATGTGTATATGTAGATGGGGTTGGATGCAGTGGTTCCCGTCTTAGGAAGTCTTAACACAAGTTGACCATTGGTGTTTTCGGTGGTTTTCTGTAGGACATTTTGTTTCTGTGTAACAATTTCTACATGGAAACGTAGCACCCAGGTGGAGACCATTTTCTGAAGGGGACTATAATCGAATTTTAAGGTTATTACCCACCCGGAACCGACAAAGTAAATTCTAACATCACTAACGTAGTCGATAATACTAACATACTGAGGAACTAATATTCCATGATCACTGCACACTGCCTGATTAAATGCCGCCCAGTGGTGTTACAACTACGTGACGCGGCAAAGAGAGTCAATACACGGAGCAGAGATGAACGGGGAAATATTCATGCCACAACACGCGTCGCAAATGGGCAAATGGACTGACAAAAGGTTCTGGCCCTGCGCCTGGGAACGAGCGTGTCCCAAAGGGAGAAGTTGTAGTGAGACTCGATTGCTGCTGTGGTGAACTCAATTTTCTCGCTTTGAGGAGGCAGAAGGGGCGATCAGTTTCTCTTGCTAAAAACTTTCTAGAGCCAAGGTCGCAAAACATTTCTTTGTTTCATACAAGCAATTTCTACAGACTTCACTCTGTCAAAACCGTTGTTTTAATAATAAAGGAATATTTCTGTGATCTTGGCTTTAGAAAGTTTTTACGGTGGTGAACATCTATGCAAAGTGGCTGACGAACGGTGATAGCACGACTAGGCGACAAGTTTTTAGACATCAACGCATCATTTGAGAAAGTGGAGGTCGGAGGCTAGCCTACTTTGAAAATTAGGAGAAGCGATGGTCTGTGGTATTGACCCAACGAAAGACCAGTTTTTTTGCCACGCGGGGTAGCCGTGCGGTTTGAGGCATCTTGCCACGGCTCGCGCGGCTCCCCCCCCCCCTCCCCGTCGGAGGTTCGAGTCCTCCCACGGGCATGGGTGTGTGTGTGTGTGTTGTCCATAGTGTAAGTTTAAGTTATATTACGTAATGTGTAAGCCCAGCGACCGATGACCTCAGCAGTTTGGTCCCATAGAAATTTACCAGAAACTAAAGAAAACAAGACCAGTTTGTCAATACCGTCACAGTAGAATGTTTGACTTCGATGAAGGCACTACAACCCCACCTCTGCTTGCTCTGCGTCATCTCTCTCAAAGTGGATTCCTCGAAGTTGTTGTTTAAGATTTGGAAAAAGATGAAAATCGAACGGAGCTAACTCGGAACTGTATGGTGGATGACTGTTGCAAATTTCATACCGCACGTGTGTGGTTAGGCATTGTCATGCTAAAGGAGAAGGTGCTGAGTGTGTGGAAGAACTCTTGTAATTCGGAACTAGATTACAGAACGTAATTCCTCACGCAACGACGTAGTTAAGTTATACACTGCCATGCTACAAGCTACAATTCGGAGCCCTCTAGCGGCACAAAGCTGCAAATATGTAGAGATCAAGAATAAAGTTGTAGAATGTTGCGAACATTGTTTTATTCGAAGAGCTTGAAGTCTTTTGACTAAAACATTTGTAGGGATTATTTTTCACGACGCCCTCGTAGTTTTACGATTATGAGAATACCAATATTGCAGGAGGTAGTTACGTCAGAGGTAAACTGATAGTCCCCACTATTCTAGATGGACTCCATGAAATAGGACTATTCAGAAAATTATGGTACACTTTTGTCAAAAGTGTCAACGGCCTTGCCGCAGTGGTAAAACCGGTTCCTGTCAGATCACCGAAGTTAGGAGGTGTCGGGCTGGAATAGTACTTGGATGGGTGACCATTCGGTCTGCCGAGCGCTGATGGCAAGCGGGGTGCACACAGCCCTTGTGAGACAAACTGAGGAGCCACTTGATTGAGAAGTAGAGGCTCTGGTCTCGTAAACTGACATAAGGCCGGGAGAGCGGTGTGCTGACCACATGCCCCTCCACATCCGCATCTAGTGACGCCTGTGGACTGGGGATGACACGGCGGCCGGTCGGTCCCGTTGAGCCATCCAAGACCTGTTTGGTCGGAGTTTAGTTTACAGTTGTCAAAAGTAGAAGAAACGAGGTGATGTCATGAAGTGTGATGGAAGGATGTTAAAAGTTATATTTGTGTATGTATAAATAAATAATTAAAGGTGTCTTTTGGCCCCCTCCCCGTTTCCCTCCTCACTGATCTATTGTTAATGACATGCTGTTTCCTACAATAATTTGTTTTTCAACAACTTCATTCTACCATACATTTTCCATGATACGCTGCGTAAGACTGACGGTTCTTTACCAGTCTCCGTATGTTATTACTGGCAACGTAACCTTTACTTTGGATCCATATCAGTTCTCTTAAGTTGACACTGCAACGACGATATGACACCCTAAGTAATGTATTCCCGTGCGTTTTTATCAGGTCGTTGATTTCGTATGTGGTGAACTGTGGTTCACGAAGGCCTATTACATAAATTACACCGTTTCAAATTTATCAGTAATAAAACTATCCGAACCAAGTTTGTAAGTGCAGGAAACACATGTCGACCCTGAAGTTATTCTTATCATACTTTCCTATTGTCAGGAAATGTGTCATGTGAAAACCAAGAGCATGTTTGAGAGCATTACCATCAGTAATTGTTGACGCTGTAGACGCAAAACGTGCGAACTATTTCTCTCGACTGACCTCGTACTGCACTGCCCTGGCCAAGACAGCGATGTCGAACGTTACCACTCATTAACATTTGACACGGTTTCTTTTTGACAGTGTTCTTTGCCACATAACAATAATAACAGGCAAAATATAAAACTGCAGTTGTAGGAAATGAGAACAAAATCTCAGCGTGCGACGAACAATTCCACAGGACAGCAAGGTGCCTGAAAACGTTGCATAATGCAAGGCACTTTCACCTCTATCGCTATAGAGGTGAAAGTGTAGCAACCGCGAGTGGTTACTGCGTCTACAGGTCTCGACATATTGGGTGAAACCGATGACGTGCTTTCCTCGTGAGGTTCAACCCACTTCTTCCTTAGCAGCGGTCCATCGTTAAGTCATTTTGAACAGGTTCTACTATCATACCCAGATGTTTCTTTCGGGAAGAAACATCAGACAATATGTATTTTAAACACAGCACTGCATGGATGTGAATCACAGACTGTAGGGAAGCTGGTAAAGAAGAAAACTGAAGCCTTCGTGGTGCTGTATAAGGATGTTGGAAATTTGATGAATTGATAACACGTTAGAAGTGAGCAGGTTCTTCGCGGAATCGGCCAACAGAGGATTATCTCGAATACACTGACAAGAAGCTGCGACCGGGTGATAGGGCAGGTTTTAATACATCACAGTATAACTTCCATGATACTAGAATTAGATGGCACAAAATGTAATGAAAGACAGACATTGGAACGTTTCGAACTAATAATTGTTGACGGTCGTAGGTGCTAATCCGAGAGGATGACATCTCCACCTGACCTGGTGGACTAACAGCCTTAGGTATTCAACAGGGTGGGGAACTGCTTGGTCGCGGTCCCGTGGCTATTTCCAGGAGGTAACTTTTCCTCTGCCGCTGGGTATTCCCCAGCCTCGTACACAGCTTTAATTTGCGAGGAAGTTTCATTATGACGTACTCCCTGCTACAAAGAGAAAGTTTCATAACAGTAACAAGCAGACTCTTTCGGTATCCGTATCACACATTTGCTTTTCGAGTAACATTATAAAGCGTTGACAGGGCTCTTGAAAAGTGCTGTAAAAGACTACAAAATTGACGTTAATGTCGAATTGATATACTGATATCCATAAGCAAATGACTGTATCAAGTTGGTATCTTGTGGCTGCCCCCAAGTTTGATATATTTTTCTCTTTATATTGTAAGTATTCCATGTATGTCTAGACGGGAAAGGAATTCCAGGATGTGGTTCATTTCATTTAAGACCGGTTTTATTCAATGGCTTAACATTATGATATATTATAATACTTTACGTTTAACATTAACAACCTCTGCTACTTCATTGAAATGTCATGCAGTTTCCACTTCGTAAGAGCAGAAGTTAACAATATTCTGAACTAAAAGATGAGGTTTGTACTCTAGAATAGGGAAGCTATAATGTTTGGATCGCTCTAATTTGGGTTTGACAGACAAGTTTTCCACGAAATCAGAAATGTGATTAAATTGTTTACTTTGGTAGGTCTCTTTGACAAATGCACTTCATGCTGCAAGTAATATTAGCAGTAGTGTATGTGTGAACTTTGCAGCGATATAGAAGCAACTTCTTGTGGTTTGATTAATTTAGTGCCTGATATTAATGCGTGGTACTAAGATCAAACTACGCTCTTCTACCAACCCATAATGCATTTCGGGAGTGCCCATATGAGGGCCATGTATAACAAATGTAATAATAAATATATGGACATCATAGAGTCAGTAAAGTCAGAGACCGCCTCCCTTTCCAAGAAAATTTCCACATACACAAAGCATTAACACAAAATAAACAGTTGGTCAATGAAATAATAAACTTTTGGTAAGCAGACACTATAAAAAATAATTGAAAAATCACATGGAAAAAGAAAAGGGCTTTCTTCATTCCTCACTCCCTCCCGCCCTACCCATCGATCCCCTCCCCCGCCCCCTCTATTTCATTTCACTTCTTCAAGTTGTGCTCCAGATCGGCCTCATCACACTACTATGCACTTACGTCCCCCACTTATACAAAAAATTCACTATTACTACTCCTTCATTACTCTTACACAGTATACATATACGCAAAGAATGTAATTAAATAGAATAGCACATATACTAACTAAATGGTTCAGATGGCTCTAAGCACTATGGGACTTAACATCTGAGGGCATCAGACCCTTAGACTTAGAACCAATTAAACCTGACTATCCTAAGGACATCACACACATCCATGCGAGAAAGGATTCGAACCTGCGAACGTAGCAATACTAGCCAAAAACGAAAAGGTTTAAGTCAAAGGCCAACTACAGGCAATGTTATGTCAGCAACACACCCAAAAACACAATACACACTTAGAAGTATGCAAATACACAGTAAACAGTGGTGTACAAAATAGCGTGTTGCGTAACACATAAAAAATGATAGTTCTGCAAAGTAACGAAAAATTAACCTACAAGTATCAGTGTCGACAGAAAGAAAAGATTCCAAAGGCGTGCTAGCAGGCGGCATTTTCGGATGCAGGTGAGAAACCAAGCAGAAATGACCGTCAGTAAAACCGAACAAATTGTTATGTAAATTTTTTTCGATCTTAAAAACAAATCAATCTGTAAATATTTTAATTACAGACTGCTGATGATGCTTTACCTCGTTAAAGCGGAAATTATCTGGTGTGAAAAACACTCATTTTCTCGTAGCTGTAACCACGGATCGAAAATACCATCAGGAATTTCCTATATTAATCCATGGACCCAGCATGTCATCAGAGGACTACGGCAATTCCAGCAGGACAATGCGACACCTTACACGTTCAGAATTGCTACAGAGTGGCTCCAGGAACATTTATCTGAGTTTAAACACTTCCGCTGGCCACCAGACTCCACAGGCAACAACATTATTAAGCATATCTGGGATGCCTTGATACGTGCTTTTCGGAATAGATGTCCATGTCCTTGTACTCTTACAGATTTATTGACAGCCCTGCAGGATTCATAATGTCAGTTCCCTCGAGCGCTACTTCACACATCAGTCGACTCCATGCTAAGTCGTGTTGCGGCACTTCTGCTTGCTCGCGGGGACCATAAACGATATTAGGCAGGTGTGCCAGTTTCTTTGGCTCTTCAGTGTATATTTCATGGGTATAGTAAGAAAGAAGCCTTCTTTATTTATACAGAAGTACGCAGCATATACATCGAATGATAGTGCAGCCCAGAAATGTCGCCCATTCCAAAATACTGCAGGTCAGTAATAATGAAAAGTAATAGCGACTGAAGTTTCTTACGGTAATAGTTCCGTAGTTCGCATAAAGATTTACGCCCCGATTGGTAAAGAAATTGTATTCCCATCCAGACCAGATTGCGCCCATACCTTTTCACTGCAGCACGTATCTTCAAACGCCTTTACAACTGAACAATCGACTGTTGCGGCATCGTACATGTACGAGAGTAAGTCAATTATTATCCACAAAGTAGTTAAAAATTTTTATTGTAATCAAATAGGAAACAACTACTGGGCACGAACGTCGAAAAATTTGGACATTGTTGTTAAGAAGGCCACTGATGTAAGCACCAAGGACAACATAATCGACCGGGATTGCGGCTGTAATCTCAGTAAGGCTTCGAAACCAGCGCTGCATTTAGTTAAAAAAGAGACTCGGCTAACAATTAATTTGCGTGCACCCACACTGATGCAGCCGGGCGCCCTATTGGGCTGTCAGTTTGTCCTCACGCCTGAAGATTTCAATATGCCTGACAGCCGAAATATTTTGTCGGCAGCATATTATCTACAAGCGAGGAAGCAGTTAAACATTATTTTTAGTTATCAGACTTTTGATTAGCTTGATGCGGACCACCACGAATTATTCTCCTGCAACAATTTTTTTTTATTAGTCATCGGACTTATGATGTGTTTTGTATTGACTTGTTTGTTTTGTAAGCATTGTTTATACCTCCTAGTTTTTTGAATATGTTATCTAGTTTATGTTTGAATTCGTTGTGGTTAGTGATTTCACTGCCTTCTCCCCACCCTTTCCTTCAAGTCACACTACTATGCACTTACGTCCACTCATCTTTGTTTTTCCTTCCCCCACCCATTAAAAGAAACACTGTATCACTATTCCCTTATTACTCTTACGCTGTACATAAATACACAACAACCTAATGAAATAGAAATAATTAGACACATAAAATTAACTAAAATAAAAAAGTATAGGTCAAAGCAGACTAGTGTGGGGAAAACCGGAAACCACAATACGCACTTCGAAGTGTACAAACAAGCAGTAAGCAGTGGTCTACGAAAAAGTGTGCTGTGTAAAACGTGAGAAATCCATAGTTTTGCAGAGCAACGAAAACTTAGACTACAAGTATCAATGTCTAGTGAAGAAAGACACCAAAGACGTGCTAGCAGGCGGTATTTCCTGATGTAGGCCATAAACCAAGTACAAATCACTGCAAGTAAAAGCCAACAAAATGATAAGGAAGTGTTTTTCGATCTTAAAAACAAATCAAACTGTAAATATTTTAATTACAGGCCACAGATAATGCTTTACCTCAATAAAGCGAAATGCGTCTGGTGAGTAAAACAAATGAAGAATTTAATACGGGAAAACTTTTACCTCAGAAGGTTTCTTTTTTTTATGAAATACGTTTTTACATTATATTAACAAACCCGCCTATATATCCGACGCCACCACTGTACGCCTGTACGGTGACACTTGACTCAGTTGTACCCGGTTCGAATCGTGTCGGTGGAAGGTGATTTAATCTCTAATATCTAGACTGCGCAGGAAGACAAAGTGACAACGTAAAGTTCTGGGTGCCATTGTCCTGGATTACATTCCAATCCTCTCCACACGGTCTCCCATACAGTGGGAGGACATCCAACACTGTTAATGGTGAGCTGCCAGAAGGAATAGGGGCGTTAAGCTCATCGGTCCCCTTGATGCTGTTAGGGATGTAAGCTGCGTACTGGCAATAGGTTTCTTCTTCCAGAAACATCATACAACACAATCCTCACCATATACGGCACTCACGTCAGTTACAGTCAATTATATTCCACAGTAACCTTTCAGATACAGTTCTCACACATCGCAAGGAAAGGAGTCACTCAGCACGGAATAAAAGACCGCTCTCTGATTTTGCAGCCGAACAAATCCTAGCAGTACCATACTGTACGATTCCTTCTTGACTTTCTTTAATACATCTTTTTTAGTTAAATGTTTTCCAACATTACGTTTTATAATTTATCTGCAGCACACTAATGTTTTTCTCTTTTTCCGCCCATGTTACAAATCTCTTGGAGTGTTTGGAGTCGCCAGAAGGCACAGATAGTGGTCTTGACTTAACGTCATGGCGACATCTGTCGGGTGAAAATCGTTGTTATCACTTAGTTGATAGGTCGATAACAACAGTAACAGTTATACCAGAATTATGGGGAGCTATTACTTGCAAACCTATCAGAGCTTACGACACGTACGTGAAAATATCGTCTGACAACATCATTGCATGAATCGTTAAACGCCCTGACTTGAGACAGGTTAGTACAGATGTGTAACCACTGACAACAAAAGTGGCTGTTGATTTATGCATGCACTTAAGGAACATTACGTCATTAAGATCAGAGCTGCAGTAGCTCCAGAAATATTGTTAGAGCTGTCACCACATAACTTAACACAAACTAAGAGAAAATTTTTCTTCAGTGCTATTAGGAGCAGTTCTTGATGTATATCGACCACCATAAAAATGTACTGTGGTCCAATGAGTCAACGTTTACATTACGGAAGGGCAGCATGGTGTTGCCAGGAGAAAACAATGGTTTTATTTTTATAGTGGTAGGAACAAAGCGCAATCCAAACAACATAATTGTGTTGTAATGGTCGCTTACGGTAGAACTGGGTGATGTTCAGATATAATACACTGCGGGGATACCTATCACTGACAAAAACAGGAGCACGTCATTCTGATGACGCTGGACTCACAGTCAGAGGAACTAGGTTCAGTTCCCCATCAAGCCATGAATACTTACGTTTTTCGTGATTTCCATAAGTCACCACTTGAGACATATGACATGACAATTCCCCTGGAAGGTCGTAGAAGACTTCCTTCCCGAATCCGAGACTGATTTCCGTTTATAATAACTTAATTGTTGACCGGCAGCAATAACTGATCTAAAACTTTTATCCTTGACATTATAAATTATCTCACGATAATCGTACTGATATTAATGCAATCTGCTGCCCTTGCTCATTACGCTAAAAAACTAACACTGTTTGGATCTTTTTATACGCAGGGGAGGGTGTTGTATCTAGAGAAGGCCTTTCCAAACTTTTTGTTACGGCGAGACACTTCTATTACGTACAGTCTCACGAGAAATACTAATATTCATAGAATAGATTCTGTTGTAAGAAATGCCATTTTGAAAAATTTTAATTTTTATATTTCATTTCTAGGTACATCGAAATTATACTTTAAACACCTTTTCAGAGACACATAAAGTGTCTATTTGTTGTGGATTCAGTGGATCACGGGGCTTGACGACTGTTACAAATCTGTCGTACATTACCTCGCGCGCAGCACAAATTCACATGCATTTCCTTACATAACTTTCCCAGACTGTAGCGTATAGCTGTTTTTATATTAGTCATAACATAAAATTTTATTTCATACGAATATGTTACAGAAAACTACAGTAAAAGGAAAGACCTCTTATTCATAGGTTAACGTTATCTTGCTGACTTGAAATTCAGAATTTCCATAACTCTGATTATTCGTCCTTAAGTTTTAAAATACGGTTGTTCTTCGGGTCTATCAGTTCGACCTCTTCCACAAGTTGAAGTTCACAAGAACTGGAAAGCCTGAATGGTCGTGACTCAACGGAGCCATTTTATTATTAAGATCACCTTTAAATGTCAATGGAAAATTTGAAAATTGCTCTCTTTTGTTTTTCTCAACCAGTTCATAATTTTCTCTGTTGCAGTATGAAGATTTGCAGAATTGCCTTGTAAACTAACGTGTTGTTGAATACCTCAAATAAGTCAGAATGGAAAGTTCGTCTCTTAATGCAATCGGTCTTCTTTTCTTGCTCCAATAACTGTAGCATTGTATCCGAAAATTTGTAGACATGACTAAGTAGTCTTCCTCGAGATACGCAGCGGAATTACGTGCGAAGGAGTAGATTACAATGCTGTATTCGTAGTTCGTCACGCATTTAAGTCAAAATATTGTCTTTGAAATAATACATAATGTTAACAGGTTTACATGAAAGTGATTTCAAATCCTTTCCAACGGCTTTTACTGCGAGCCCTTTTCTGTGCAGAAATCAGTGCTCAATAATCAAGGTTTCGTTTTATTGTTTGGATAGAGCAATGAACTCTTTTATGGAACTTATAACTGAAGGAAGACCATGTGTGCATATGCTGACACATTTCTTCCACGACATATCCTTGTCTCTATGGACCTATTTTTTACTTCAAAAATGTCTTTGTCGTTAGAAATCATCGAAAATTTCTTGTTATAGAGGTACAGTTCAACTAAGTTTGCTTCAGCAGTGAAACGAATGAAAGGAACTAGTTGAGCGAGGCCACTTGCATCAGCCCGCTGCATTACAAACAACAAATAAGCTTTAGCAGCTCGAGTCTTAACAGAATGCTCAGTGTTTCAGACGTCGCCTGAATACGTCTCCCAACTGTATTATCAGCCAATTTTTTTCACATTGCGGTCATACTCAGGGCCAAATATTGTTTTCACTATAGCATAACAACTTGGAATGACAGCTTTCTCTGCAGCTATGCGAGGTTACACGTTGTTTGCAATAATCTCAGTTGTGGCGATAATGGTTCAGAGGAAAACACAAAATGTAACTGTATCGTCCGAGACAGCACCTCCTCCAACCTCTACTGAGCTGGAACCGACCGTGTTCAACAACTCGGACTGACAATACTCCAATTCGTCTCCCCAAAATTTTAAGCACCCGGAAATTTTAAGTTACTTGAACCGAGGAATAGTGTAGTGTAGTGCAACGTTACAATCCCACGTGCAAGTAAGTACCCAAAACTATAACATTATGAATGATCACCCATTAACCCTAATGAAACAGACTGCCGCAGGTAACTTGTAGGTCTACACTTACAGGCCAAATAAATAAAGAAACACTGGTAATTAAAAGCAAATGAAAAGAAATCAAAACGGTTTAACTCTTATCTCACTCATAAGTATTAGTCACTACTGTTTTTAAAAACGACTGTGTCGGAAATTAGTGGATTTGCAAAGGTGTTATGGTTATGAAAAGAAACAATTAAATGAATGAAACCAAGTTTTAACTACTATTCTGAATATTACTGAAAAGAACCTGTATGGTATTACAATATGACAATTTATAATTACGTAAAATGAATGAACAAGAAAGGTTATGTTGTTCCTATATAAAGAGTTTTTACATCGCCGTTAAGAACTATGTAATTCGCGGTGTCTCTCAGTTAATGTCCCTTCAAAACAGTTTCGACATAGCTGATGCTGCCGCCGAGTCGCTGACTTCCGCGTCGTTAGACCATGACCCTTGAGCGGGTTATCCAATAACTGCTGTCGTTTTGTTGATCTCACTGATCGTGAGCACCAGTTGTGAGTGTAACAGGTACGCTCGGTGTTTGCAAAATTAATTCCACTCTGCGTATCTGCATACACAAAACGAAAATGAAACACGGTACATTCCATTAACGCGTGATGTAGCCCGACGTTGTACACGTTACCGCAGTTTTCACACTTACTGTTTACGATCGCGGCCTTTCCACTTTTCGCAGTATACCAGTCCGCCTTACGAAAGTAAATCAACTCGATTGTACTGTAATTCATTTAAATCGAGCAACAAGTGACGTGTGCATTTGTGTACGCAGTCACTTGAATCACTCGGCGATCAGCACACCGTACATTCACAGTCAAAGTTCTTCGTAACACTATACAACACGCCATTGTGTTACTACACTGTATGCTACATTCGACAGTACGTGGTATACATTAAACAGTTCGTGTTGGCTACAGTCGAAAGCAGTATCTTTACGGCGTTCACATAGCTTACCGGTCTCCATATTAAAGTTTTGTGTTTAATGAGCCAAAACAAAGGTCCGGCAGATGAGAAACGTAACACGTAAAGTAACTAGTTCTTTAACGGTGGATCACATCTAGATCTTAACTGTAGCACTGTACAAACACTGAATTTTTTAATCGACCACGAACAGAATGTGTTGCAGTACATGCACGGCACGAACAATCACCTAAACTCTCTTCTTCTTCATCCCGACTCTTTGTTGATGCCTTCTTTTTCGACCTAGCGATATGATTCTACATCGCTCGTACGTACGTAACCCTCTCCAAAATTATGACATCTGAGGTCATCAGTCCCCGAGAACTTAGAACTACTGAAACCTAACTAACCTAAGGACATCACACACATCCATGCCCGAGGCGGCATTCGAACCTGCCACCGTAGCGGTCGCGCTGTTCCGGACTGAAGCGCCTAGAGCCGCTCAGTCACCACGGCCGGCTCACATTTGCACGTTCGGATGTGCCTTCACAGTATTTTGTAAACTGTGGCCTGATTTTGAGATTCAGAATGATTTGATAGCTGTCCTGATTACGATATTTTGTACACATACAATCGAGTTTTTCTACTGACAAACAGTGGTTCGGGTAAGGAAAGTAAATTGTTCTTATAAGCTACCCTACCTATTAACAGTTGCTTAAATATCACTAACCATTTGCCACGATTATAAGTACTGTGCTCTGAAGGAGTGGCTGACAATATTCCCAAGCGAGAATTACCTTTTAACATAGCTGTCTACTTCATTTCCTGCTATCTATGTTACAGCAGGCTTTAAGGCTGTAACGCTAATGGGAAATTATTGATTGTCCTTGGGATGTATTACTTCTTACAAGTAAAAGAATAGAAAATTACTAAATATGTAAACTTGCCATATATGTTAGTACTGAATTGTGCATTCACCATTTTTTCAACATCATCTCATGAAACTCTGACAAATTGTGTTTTTACCCCAGCTTCCAGGTCGCCATGTCAGATTCTCAAACCGCTGACATGTTTTCTTTTGACTAACGTACGTCTGTCAGTAATTTTTTTTTCTAATTTGAAACACTGTTCACTAGAATACAAGCAGTAGACCAGGTGACATTCTTGATCAGGAGTAGAGGAGTTTGAGATTTACTCATCCTAACTGGAAACATTCTCCACTATCGTATACAGCGACAGAGACATTGTATCGTGAATTAAGCGTGTATGTTTTGTATCCATTACAAGATGAATGCATGTAAGGAACATTGTGGTACTTGCCTTGATGAGCTGAAGAGAGTATGAATACCATGGAACCTAGTGTCGGCGACGGTATGCTGTTCTCGAAAAGTACAGGGGCAAGGGGAGGGACATGGAGATTAATGTTGCAAATCCATGGAGAGAATACTACCAACTGCGTAGCGTGACATTAGTCCGCAGAATTCTGTGGAGACACAACTGGATATGACACAGTGTACACAGCTTTTTCTTCGCATATTGTAGGACAGGTGACGCTCATAGCTAGATATCCACCCAGGCAGGCGACAATGGCTGCTGACGTTTGTATTCACAATTAAAGTGACAGGTAACGTAGAGTGACTTTTCCGGAATGACGAATACTATTTACACTAATATACACTCCTGGAAATTGAAATAAGAACACCGTGAATTCATTGTCCCAGGAAGGGGAAACTTCATTGACACATTCCTGGGGTCAGATACATCACATGATCACACTGACAGAACCACAGGCACATAGACTCAGGCAACAGAGCATGCACAATGTCGGCACTAGTACAGTGTATATCCACCTTTCGCAGCAATGCAGGCTGCTATTCTCCCATGGAGACGATCGTAGAGATGCTGGATGTAGTCCTGTGGAACGGCTCGCCATGCTATTTCCACCTGGCGCCTCAGTTGGACCAGCGTTCGTGCTGGACGTGCAGACCGCGTGAGACGACGCTTCATCCAGTCTCAAACATGCTCAATGGGGGACAGATCCGGAGATCTTGCTGGCCAGGGTAGTTGACTTACACCTTCTAGAGCACGTTGGGTGGCACGGGATACATGCGGACGTGCATTGTCCTGTTGGAACAGCAAGTTCCCTTGCCGGTCTAGGAATGGTAGAACGATGGGTTCGATGACGGTTTGGATGTACCGTGCACTATTCAGTGTCCCCTCGACGATCACCAGTGGTGTACGGCCAGTGTAGGAGATCGCTCCCCACACCATGATGCCGGGTGTTGGCCCTGTGTGCCTCGGTCGTATGCAGTCCTGATTGTGGCGCTCACCTGCACGGCGCCAAACACGCATACGACCATCATAGGCACCAAGGCAGAAGCGACTCTCATCGCTGAAGACGACACGTCTCGTGCACCTTCCGCCGACCACTGGCGACAACATCGATGTACTGTGGAGACCTCACGCCCCACGTGTTGAGCAATTCGGCGGTACGTCCACCCGGCCTCCCGCATGCCCACTATACGCCCTCGCTCAAAGTCCGTCACCTGCACATACGGTTCACGTCCACGCTGTCGCGGCATGCTACCAGTGTTAAAGACTGCGATGGAGCTCCATATGCCACGGCAAACTGGCTGACACTGACGGCGGTGGTGCACAAATGCTGCGCAGCTAGCGCCATTCGACGGCCAACACCGCGGTTCCTGGTGTGTCCGCTGTGCCGTGCGTGTGATCATTGCTTGTACAGCCCTCTCGCAGTGTCTGGAGCAAGTATAGTGGGTCTGACACACCGGTGTCAATGTGTTCTTTTTTCCATTTCCAGGAGTGTATTTCAGAAACATGTAAGACCCGTTCATGGGACCTCGTTAACATATAATGTGTGGAGAAGTGTATTCCAAATATTGTTCTGCTTATTTTCAGTATTTCTTAGGAAATATATTCTACAATTAATTTTTTAATGTATAAGACAGTAAAGCGTTTCACAAGTATATAATCGCAGCGATAAATCTATAGAGTCAAGGAGGGGGTCATAAAGGGAGCGTAGGTACTTATCCCAGTTGCAGAACTGGGTTATGGCTGGTGCATTTAATTACCCTCCTGGGAGCAGTTTTTCTCTTATATCGGACCATTACATTTAACTGTCTTGTGAATTTTCTCCCAGTAGCACATTAATGAAGTATTAAGACAGTAAGGTAAAGACACAGGTTGCGTACGTGCGGGAATTCTCATTTAGATCTTGTTCTGTTGTTATTTTACATAAAATGGTATCACACGCTTAGTTCCTAGGTGAAGCGAGTCGTGCTAAAAATATATGCACTATCACAGCAGCAATGCGAAGCTGTCATGCAGTTCTTTGATTACATGACACTGAAATCCAGAGGAACGTTCAGCTGCCGAAGGATGTAGAAGATTATGCAGCTTTAATACTAAATTACACAGGTCCTCCATGATATAAATTATTTATTCATTAACGCTATTTTAGGGCACCCACAAATGCTGCATAAAACGCAACCTCATGTCAAACAACAATAAAGGCTGTAGAACTTGGCGGAAACTGCTTATGGCCGTAGCTAGTGTGCCCATTCCTTCATGTTATTGTAAAATCAGTCGCTATACTGAAGTACCAACCAAAATAACTCGTGTGTTCCTGGGTAGACTATCATCTAGGTCTGATCTTTCGAAACTGGGTGTGGCGACACCCTGGGGTGTCCAGTAATACGATCATGGATATCATAAGACAAGTAAATCCAGATTGTGAAACGAATTAAAAACATGTTATAAAATGAAATGAAACTTCCGTCTCCTGCAGCAGTTTAACCATAGATCACATGCGAATTGCGTCATTGGTATTTTGAATTCCACTCTCAATCGATGCATGTCTTAGCGAGCTCTTCAAGTAGCAGTGCTGGAAGTATGCACACTTTTCATTCAATCTGTCTTGTTTGTGACATGTGTCTCTATTTCACTTCTTTGAAAGTGACAAAATTGACGGGAGTCTCCAGAAATGGGTAAATTTGTTGTCGAAATGTGACGTTCGGCATTTCATGAAGCATCAAACGCACAGCAACAGTTCAGCAACGTGTTTCATAAAGATACAGAACAAAAATCTAATTGTGTAACTCAGACAGCTGTTCCGCGCCATGAGGTGATACAGTCTGGTAACTGACCAGAAACTTTCAAAACAGTGGCGGCCATGTGCGCACGTTATGTTGTGACGAGAGACTAGAAGTGTCGCATCGATGCGAGTGTTTTGGGAGCTGATGAGGCGTGGAGACTGAGACGGACGCAGCTCAGTAGCCACGAGAGCAACGATTTGCGTCAATAGATGGTTGTGCCATTTGAGCCTCAGTGATTGGTGAACAATCTGAGTACGTAAAGTACCAAGTCTCATGCCCCGACCGCGTGTTAGTGAAAACCCAGGAGCACGCACGTATGCCTGAAACATGGAGAGGTAAACCCCTTGATTAAATTGAGTATTTCGAATAAATATCAGACCCCTCCCCCCATGAACCATAGACCTTGCCGTTGGTGGGGAGGCTTGCGTGCTTCTGCGATACAGATAGCCGTACCGTAGGTGCAACCACAACGGAGGGATATCTGTTGAAAGACCAGACAAACGTATGGTTCCTGAAGAGGGGCAACAGCCTTTTCAGTAGTTGCAGGGGCAACAGTCTGGATGATTGACTGATCTGGCCTTGTAACACTAACCAAAATGACCTTGCTGTGCTGGTACTGCGAACGGCTGAAAGTAAGGGGATACTACGGACGTAATTTTTCCCGAGGGGATGCAGCCTTACTGTATGGATAAATGATGATGGCGTCCTCTTGGGTAAAATATTCCGGAGGTAAAATAGTCCCCCATTCGGATCTCCGGGAGGGGACTACTCAGGAGAACGTCTTTATCAGGAGAAAGAAAACTGGCGTTCTACGAATCGGAGCGTGGAATGTCAGATCCCTTAATCGGGCAGGTAGGTTAGAAAACTTAAAAACGGAAATGGATAGGTTAAAGTTGGATATAGTGGGAATTAGTGAAGTTCGGTGGCAGGAGGAACAAGACTTCTGGTCAGGTAATTACAGGGTTGAATGAAATGAAGTCCCATGCTTCTTTACAGAGCTTAGGGGAACGATTACTAGGCAAGGTCCTAATGGAGGTGGTTTGCCGTTGCCTTTCTCCGACCGTAATGGGGATGAATGATGATGATGAAGACGACACAACAATACCAAGTCATCTCGAGGCGGGAAAAATCCTTGACCCCGCCGGGAATCGAACCCGGGACCCCGTGCTCGGGAAGGGAGAAAGCTACCACGTGACCACGAGGGCGGACAATTACAGGGTTATAAATACAAAATCCAGTAGGGGTAATGCAGGAGTAGGTTTCCAAACGAATAAAACAATAGGAATGCGGGTAGGCTACTACAAACAGGACAGCGAACGCATTGTTGTAGCCAAGATAGATACGAAGCTCACGCCTACGACAGTAGCATAAGTCTGTATGCCAACTAGCTCTGCAGATGACGAAGAAATGGAAGAAATGTATGATGAGATAAAAGAAGTTATTCAGATAGTGAAGGGAGACGAAAATTTAATAGTCATGGGTGACTGGAATTTGATAGTAGGAAAAGGAAGAGAAGGAAACGTAGTAGGTGAATATGGATTGGGGATAAGAAATGAAAGAGGAAGCCGCCTGGTGGAATTTTGCACAGAGCACAACTTAATTATAGCTTAGACTTGGTTCAAGAATCATAAAAGAAGGTTGTATACATGGAAGAAGCCTGGAGATACTGACAGGTTTCAGATAGGTTATATAATGGTAAGACAGAGATATAGGAACCAGGTTTTAAATTGTAAGACATTTCCAGGGGCAGATGTGGACTCTGACCACAATCTATTGGTTATGAACTGTAGATTAAAACTGAAGAAACTGCAAAAAGGTGAGAATTTAAGGAGATGGGACCTGGATAAACTGACTAAACCACAGTTTGTACAGAGTTTCAAGGAGAGCATAAGGGAACAAATGACAGGAATTGTGGAAAGAAATACAGTGGAAGAAGAATGGGTAGCTTTGAGGGATGAAGTAGTGAAGGCAGCAGAGGATCATGTAGGTAAGAAGACGAGGGCTAGTATAAATCCTTAGGTGACAGAATAAATATTGAATTTAATTGATGAAACGAGAAAATATAAAAATGCAGTAAATGAAGCAGGCAAAAAGGAATACAAACGTCTCAAAAATGAGATCGACAGGAAGTGCAAAATGGCTAAGCAGGCAGGGCTAGAGGACAAATGTAAGGATGTGGAGGCTTATCTCACTAGGGGTAAGATAGATACTGCCTACAGTAAAATTAAAGAGATATTTGGAGAAAAGAGAACCACTTGTATGAGTATCAGAAGCTCAGGTGGTAAACCAGTTCTAAGCAAATAAGGGAAAGCAGAAAGGTGGAAGGAGTATATAGAGGATCTATACACGGGCGACGTACTTGAGGGCAATGTTATAGAAATGGAAGAGGATGTAGATGAAGATGGAATGGGAAGTATGATACTGCGTGAAGAGTTTGATAGAGCACTGAAAGTCGAAAAAGGCCCCGAGAGTTGAAAACATTCCATTAGAACTATTGACAGCATTGGGAGAGCCAGTCCTGACAAAACTCTACCATCTGGTGAGCAAGACGTATGAGACAGGCTAATTAACCTCAGAATTCAAGACGAATATAATAATTCCAATCCCGAAGAAAGCAGGTGTCGACAGATGTGAAAATTACCGAACTATCAGTTTAATAAGTCACGGCTGCAAAATACTAACGCGAATTCTTTGCAGACGATTGGAAAAACTGGTAGAAGCCGACCTCGGGGAAGATCAATTTGGATTCCGTAGAAATGTTGGCACATGTGAGGCAATACTGACCCTAAGAGTTATGTTAGAAGAGAGATTAAGGAAAGGCAAACCTACGTTTGTAGCATTTGTAGAATTAGAGAAAGCTTTTGAAAATGTGACCGGGATAATCTCTTTCAAATTCTGAAGGTAGCAAGGGTAAAATACATGGAGCGAAAGGCTATTTACAATTTGTACAGAAACCAGATGGCCGTTATAAGAGTCGAGAGACTTGAAAGGGAAGCGGTGGTTGGGAAGGGAGTGAGACAGGGTTGTAGCCTCTCCCCGATGTTATTTAAACTGTATATTGAGCAAGCAGTAAGGGAAACAAATGAAAAATTTGGAGTAGGTATTAAAATTCATGGAGAAGAAATAAAAACTTCAAGGTTCGCCGATGACATTGTAATTCTGTCACAGACAGAAAAGGACTTGGAAGAGCTGTTGAACGTAATTGACAGTGTCTTGAAAGGAGGATATAAGATGAACATCAACAAAAGCAACACGAGTATAATGGAATGTAGTGGAATTAAGGAGGTCGATGCAGAGGGAATTAGATTAGGAAATGAGACACTTAAAGTAGTGAAGGAGTTTTGCTATTTGGGGAGCAAAATAACTGATGATGGTCGAAGTAGATAGGATATAAAATGTAGACTGGCAATGGCAAGGAAAGCGTTTCTGAAGAAGAGAAATTTGTTAACATCGAGTATAGATTTATGTTTCAGGGTTTCTGAAAGTATTTGTATGGAGTGTAGCCATGTATGGAAGTGAAACATGGACGATAAATAGTTTGGGCAAGAAGAGAATAGAAGCTTTCGAAATGTGGTGCTACAGAAGAATGCTGAAGATTAGATAGGTAAATAATATTACTAATGAGGAGGTACTGAGTGGGATTTGGGAGAAGAGGAGTTTGTGGTACAACTTGACTAGAAGAAGGGATCGGTTATTAGGACATGTTCTGAGGCATCAATGGATCACAGATTTAGTATTGGAGGGCAGGGTGGAGGATAAAAATCGTAGAGGGACACCAAGAGATGAATACGCTAAGCAGATTCAGAAGGATGTAGGTTGCAATACGTACTGGGAGATGAAGAAGCTTGCACAGGATAGAGTAGCATGGAGAGCTGCATCAAACCAGTCTCAGGACTGAAGACCACAAGAACAACAACAACATCAGATATGATTAAATCCAACAAAAAAGAGACGCAAATAGTTGCAGAGATGTCAGCAACATGGTTATGAAGACTACATTAAGACGCGTGCATGGGTGAAAATGCACCCTCCATCCAAGAAGTAGTTCGTAAGTTATTTCATGTTATATGTTTTATGTTTAAAATGAATTTAGAAAATTAATATCTCGACTAGACCTTAATCGATTCCCGTAAACGGAGTGTCTGCGGATAGGTGTAACTGATCACTACCTCCTCCTCTTCGCGGGTGGATCACTTAGGAACACACGTAATCAACATTTGTTGGCCTTCCGCAACCAAGTATCCCTTCATACGCAACGAATGGGCTAGTTTTCGTTGCGCAGACCACGTATGTCGGTTAGATTTTCGGTCTTCTTCCTCAAAACCCCGTGTATTTGTGATTTTTCTGATTGCACTTCTGTCATGTAGATTTGGAAACACTAATTCTCTCAGTTCTTTTTCCGTCTGTACCAGTTGCGTCTTGTAGTTTTGTTCCTTAAAAATGTATGGATTTTTTTGCGTTAACCTGTTTGAGTCCATTCTTTCTAAATGCATCATGAATTTGTTTTTGTCTCATGCGCATTGTGTCTGTTATTTTGGAGATATTTTTGCATATTTCTGCATTGGGTTTTGGATAATGCACACCGTCTTGAGTTCTTGGTCCTAAGATTTTCCTCGTTATTTAACGTTCTTTCACTTCTAATTCCCCTTTTAGTGTTCTGTGTTGAATATTTAGTGTCTCAGATGCGAAGAGAGCTCTGGGTTTAATTACTATTGTGTAGTGTTGTATTTTGCAGTTCCACGAGAGACTCTTTTCATTGTAAAAGTTTTTTGCTGACTGAAACGCCGTCTAAATTTTCTGGACTCTTGATCTGACAGATTTCTTTTCTGCAATCCATTCACCTTAATATTTAAATTCTTTCACTCGATAGATGTGGTTATTATCAATTTTCAGATCAGAAGTTGCATCTTTGAATTAAGTCACATTTTTTTTTCAGATGAAATTTGTAATCCTATTTTTTCTGCCTGCTCTAATTGTAGCTGTTTCTGTGCATCGGTAATGTCTTGGGCGATGCGTTCCATGTCGTTAGTAAACGCTTAACGGTGTAATCCTATGCCCTTACGTTTGGTCCCAGTCTGTGTTCTGGTGCACCTGCTTTTCTCCATTTTCTAACAGCTTTTTCAAGATCACAGCTGCAAAGCACTGGGGACAATCCATCCCCTTGATTACTACTATTCTATAGTAGAACATTTTTATAAACATTACCTGACATGAATCAAAGGCCAGAGTGTGCATTCCGCGCGTAAAAACCTTAATTTTCACGTAATTAATAAAAGAAGATTTGAAAGTAGCGACAGCATAACTAAGGAGACATAGATTGGAAAGTCTGAAGATATTTAGTTCCAATTGTTTGTATGTATTGGTAATGCACAATGTAAATTAGTGTTTACTTGGACAAAATAATTAATTGTGAGCAAACTATCTAACTCATATGAAAACAAATAACAGCAGTAGAAATATGAGGAATTTTACATATTAACTAATGTATGATAAACGAATATAAGACTAAATTTATTGTTATTAAATATGTCGCGGAAGTCTGAAGTGTGTGCGCTTCACTCACGTGGAAATGAAGGCTTGAACAGAGGACACACTTTGGTTGGCATTTTTCAGTAATTGGCATTGGAGTCTGGGACAGACAGTACATGCGTTACAACAAGTCGTGTTTTGTGTGAATCGACATTTGTCTTAAGTGCTGAGTCATGGATTTGAGATTTTCGCATGTATCGAGAGCAAATACTCCGAAACATTTTTAACTTCTCACACGTTAGGCGGACTAGACTGAACTCAAAATTTACATTTATTTTTGGAACTGATCCACACTCAGAATTTAGTTAGTTTGCAACTGTGTAATATTACCCTTAAACTTGCGCTAAGCGAACGTGTTTATTTTCCGATATTTTTCCGGAAGTTAACGCAGAAGTGAGATACTGCGTGATTTCGTTCACGCACTAACTCAAAAATTAATTGGTTCACTGACAAACAACAACTAATGTGATAAGTGTTACAGAAAATTGGATAAACTCAATTTAAAACTTTAAAACATTGTGAGCAGCGAACATTATTTTTAACTGCAACCTTCTGACTCTATTTATTTGAACTTCGTGACTGTCTATTTTTAGGGTTAATGTGAAAAATGCGTTGATTAGCCCTTAGAATGTAGGGTAGCCAGCAATTCAAAACCCAACCACGCATTCGCGGGGCCTACAAACAGTGATTTTCAAACTTGCACTTTATTACTTATACAGATGCATGTGGGAGCTCACGAGATCGAAGTCGGAATTAGTGTTATTATTTAATTCTTGGTGTGATTATGTTTCTGTTTACGTAATGCATATGTTATGAATGTGATTGTCATTTTCACTTATTTTGATACTGTGTACTTTCGTATTTTTTAACACGTTATTTGAATTAATTTTCTGTGGACAAAGTATTACGAATTTGTGGATTTGTATAAAAATGTAACTCAAGGCAATCATTATTTTGGAGAGGGTTACGTGAAGCAATGTGTACGAGCGATGTAGAATCATATCGCTAGGTCGAAAAAGAAGGCATCAACAAAGAGTCGGGATGAAGAGGAAGAGAGTGCAGGTGATTGTTCGTGCCGTGCATGTACTGCAACACATTCTGTTCGTGGTCGATTAAAAAATTCAGTGTTTGTACAGTGCTACAGTTAAAATCTAGATGTGATCCACCGTTAAAGAACTAGGTACTTTATGTGTTACGTTTCTCATCTGCCGGAACTTTGTTTTGGCTCATTAAACACAAAACTTTAATATGGAGACCGGTAAGCTATGTGAACGCTGTAAAGATACTGTTTTCGACTGTATCCAACACAAACTGTTCAATGTATACCACGTACTGTCGAATGTAGCATACAGTGTAGTAACACAATGGCGTGTTGTATAGTGTTACGAAGAACTTTAACTGTGAATGTACGGTGTGCTGATCGCCGAGTGATTCAAGTGACTGGGTACACAAATGCACATTTCACTTGTTGCTCGATTTAAACCACGGACTAATGAAGTCCCATAGTGATCAGAGCCATTTGAACCATTTTTTCAAAATGTGAAGAACTTAATTCCAGCAGCGATTCGCGTCTCGTTTGTTCCTTTTTCATTTCGATGTTATTTTGCAAGTGTTACAGCAGTTTAGGCACTGGACTGCCAAAGACTTGGAGGGTTCCTTTCGACGACATTTAGGACTACGTTAACCTTGACTGTCACCACTTAAATTTAAAGAGACTGGAATAAACTGAACTAAATAACGAATAATTATTTCAACCTTGTACTATATCTTTAAGAAAACCTCAATTCGGAGAATTTGAAGCACATGGTGTTTCTTATATGATGACACGAAAACTACCTGATAATCAGACGAATCTTCAGTTTGTAACCACATAATGTGCGAGGACTATAACAACTGTTTGTGGAAGGCCAAAGTGGGACGTAAACTGTCACCGTTTGGCAAGACTGCGTATGTTCCAAACGTTTGACTTTAATTGTATTACCCTGACAACAGAATCGTCTATAAGAAGTCGTAGTGCTGAGTTTTGAATTTCATGACACAAACTGCTCTTTTCTTCAATCTCTTGCTCTCGCTCTATGTCGCACGCGCGCGTGTCCCCTCCTCCGCTCTCTCTCTCTCTCTCTCTCTCTCTCTCACACACACACACACACACACATACACACACACATACACACACACACACACACACACACACACACACACACACACACACACGGGTGCGCGTTTTCATTGTGAAGAACCAAACCCTCTATGATGGATGATACAAAAACATAAGGGACAACAAATTGCTACGCAAAATTTTGCTTACCGTTTCTCAGTGGGATGAGAAGTAGGTGTCGCGTCAGTGTCAAAATGTAGTGAATTTTTTGGTCTGATCGTATTTTACTAAGCCGCTGAATAGCGGAGCTGGAAGTAGATGCTGCATTATGGCAGTCCCTTACTTAAGGTATATTTAGAGAAATGAAATGTATGTATATTTACTGATCAGCCACAGCGTTATGACCACCTATCGAATGGTCGATATGTCCACCTTTGGCACTTATAACAATGGCGAAGCGTCGTGGCATGGAAGCATTGAGGCCTTGGTATTTCGCTGGAGGAAGTTGGCACCACATCTGCACACACAAGTCACCTAATGCCCATAAACTCCGAGAACGCGGGCGATGAGCTCTGACACTAAGTTTAGTCACATCCTAGATGTGTTCGACTCGGTTCAGATCTGACGAGTTTGGGGGCCAGGACATCAACTGGATCTCGCCACTGCGTTCCATCACACTCCTGGTCTCATGACTCGGTGCATTACTTGTTGGAAAATGCCACTGTAGGCAGCTAACATGATCGTCATGAAGGTGTGTACTTGGTCTTCAATCAGTGTACCATACTTCCTGACCGTTGTGGTGCCTTACACGAGCTACACTGGACAAGTTTATACCCATGTGAATGTTCCCTGGAGTATAAGGAAGCTACCGCCAGCTCATCTCTTGCCCACAGTACAGATGTCAAGAAGCTGGAAGACGACATTTCGCGACTGCTATAGGCATGATGAAGAAGGTTTCGGGATTCATCAGACTGTGCAACACCCTGCCACTGTGCCAACGTCCAGTGCCGATGGTCACGTGTCCACTTCAGTCGAAGTTGCCGATGTCGTGATGTTAACATTGACTGGGATGTCAGCTGCGGAGACCAATCGTTAGGAATGTTCGGAGCCCTATGTGTTCTGATACAGTTCTCCGCCTGTCATGTCTACATATATATCTACATGATTACTCTGCAATTCACATTTAAGTGCTTGACGGATGGTTCATCGAGCCACAATCATACTATCTCTCTACCATTCCACTCCCGAACAGCGAGCGGGAAAAACGAACACCTAAACCTTTCTGTTCGAGCTCTGATTTCTCTTATTCTATTTTGATGATCATTCCTACCTATGTACGTTGGGCTCAACAAAATATTTTCGCATTCGGAAGACAAAGTTTGTGACTGAAATTTTGTAAATAGATCTCGCCGCGACGAAAAACGTCTTTGCTTTAATGACTTCCATCCCAACTCGCGTATAATATCTGCCACACTATCTCCCCTATTACTTGATAATACAAAACGATCTGCCCTTTTTTGTACCCTTTCGATGTCCTCCGTCAATCCCACCAGGGAAGGATCCCACACCGCGCAGCAACATTCTAACAGAGTACGAACGAGTGTTGTGTAAGCTGTCTCTTTAGTGGACTTGTTGCATCTTCTAAGTATCCTGCCAATGAAACGCAACCTTTGGCTCGCCTTCCCCACAATATTATCTATGTGGTCTTTCCAACTGAAGTTGTTCGTAATTTTAACACCCAGGTACTTAGTTGAATTGACAGCCTTGAGAATTGTACTATTTATGGAGTAATCGAATTCCAATGGATTTCTTTTGGAACTCATGTGGATCACCTCACACTTTTCGTTATGTAGCGTCAACTGCCACGTGCCTCACCATACAGCAATCTTTTCTAAACCGCTTTGCAACTGATACTGGTCTTCGGATGACCTTACCAGACGGTAAATTACAGCATCATCTGCGAACAACCTAAGAGAACTGCTCAGATTGTCACCCAGGTAATTCATATAGATCAGGAACAGCAGAGGTCCCAGGACGCTTCCCTGGGGAACACCTGATATCACTTCAATTTTACTCGATGATTTGCCGTCTATTACTACGAACTGCGACCTTCCTGACAGGAAATCACGAATCCAGTCGCACAACTGAGACGATAACCCATAGGCCCGCAGCTTGATTAGAAGTCGCTTGTGAGGAACGGTGTCAAAAGCTTTCCGGAAATCTAGAAATACGGAATCAACTTGAGATCCCCTGTCGATAGCGGTCATTACTTCGTGCGAATAAAGAGCTAGCTGCGTTGCACAAGAACAATGTTTTCTGAAACCATGCTGATTACGTATCAATAAATCGTTTCCTTCTAGGTGATTCATAATGTTTGAATACAATATATGCTCCAAAAACCTACTGCAAACCGAAGTCAATGATATAGGTCTGTAGTTCGATGGATTACTCCTACTACCCTTCTTAAACACTGGTGCGACCTGCGTAATTTTCCAATCTGTAGGTACAGATCTATCGGTGAGCGAGCGGTTGTATATGATTGCTAAGTAGGGAGCTATTGTATCAGCGTAATCTGATACCTATACCTAATCGGTATACAATTTGGACCTAAAGACTTGCCGTATCAAGCGATTTGAGTTGCTTCGCAACCCCTGAGGTATCTACTTATAAGAAACTCATGCTAGCAGCTGTTCGTGTTTCAAATTCTGGAATATTCCATTCGTCTTCCCTGATGAAGGAATTTCGGAAAACTGCGTTCAATAACTCCGCTTTAGCGGCACAGTCGTCGGTGACAGTACCATCGCCGGCGAAGGTATTGACTGCGTCTTGCCGCTTGTGTACTTCACATACGACCAGAATTTCTTCGGATTTTCTACCAAATTTCGAGACAATGTTTTGTTGTGGAATCTATTAAAGGCATCTCGCGTTTTACCAGTCTGTGCAGCTTACTACGTCCTACATCTGTAATGACGTCTGGACGTGGTTACATTTTGATTTCACCATTTGTTGAAAACATACACCACAGCATTCCTCGAACATCCGAGATATTGTGCAGTTTACATAATGCTCGTGCCGAGACTCAGAGCCACCACAGTCTGCTCTCAGCCAAACTGGGACAGATCGCACGCTTTTTTCATTCTGTACACGAACAGCATTCTCACTGATGATACATGCGCCATACGTATGTGTAACTGCCTGTCATTCCTCGCCATTTGGCGCTGCTATTGCCTGGACGGTTTATATCGATAGTAAGTCGGTAGTCATGACGTTATGGCTGATCAGTGTAATTGCTGTTTTGTTACATATTAGTGTTGACTGTATCCAATGGTGAACCTGTTTCTGTTTTAACAATTTCGTTCTTAATTACTGAGTATACGAGGTACCCCTTCCCGTACTTACATTGACAGAATGTATAGTATGCTAGATAAGTGGTGGGCCGTGATGAATAAATAATTTTTACATTACATCAGCTACTAGTGATTGCCAACTACAGTATCAAACTATGTAATGCTCTGGTATTTAGTATTACTTCATTGTAGGATTTCTGTGAATATTAGTAGAAACACTTACGACTTGATAGAAGATGTGTTTTCGAAGTATCTACATCTTCAGTCTGTTCTCTCTGTTCCACGACTAAAGAAAATCCGAGCCGTTTACATAAGATTATCATTTTAGGTAAATAATTGTCCTTTACTGAGCTCAGTGACTGTTCGGAATCTTAAATTTTAACGAAGACAAATTTGTCTCCGAGCGGTTTACATGAGGGGAAAGGGGATGCAGAGCGGATATAATTACCGTAAAAAGCCAGTGAAACGTAGTGAAGAATTACGCAAATGGATTGCAAACGAATGGTAAAGGCAAGAGTAATGGCACAAATGAAAGGCCGAAAAAGAGCCTATGGTCTGCAACAAAACATGTTGTTCGTGGTATAACGAAGCATACTGTAATCTGTCAGGGACATGATACTTCTCGGTCTACATCCTCTTCATCCGACGCGTCTGCACGAAATAAATAGATTCCCTCATGGCAAGTGTATACTAGCGATGTACTTCACTGTAACGACCACGGTGTAACTTGTGGGAGTCTGAGCTCATCGATGATAATTGTTACTGATAAGGGGATACATCGGCGCCTCATAAAACACCCATAAAGTGCTAAGCGAAAGGATTGGACTTTGGGGAGTTAGAACTTCATTCACCTTTTATTGTACACAGAATTTTATTGATGTAAGCAGTTAATTCAAATAAGAAATAAAAACAAAAATTTTGCCAAATGAGTGGTTACCATGTATCCAAACAGACACAGCTTCGGCCTTGAAACAATAATTCAGATACAGATACAGTCAGTAAAAGCAACAAACTAGGATTAAATAACAATTCGCTGAACAGCTTGTCGTTACAGTGATCACTAGTTACACGTCAGACGCCAGCAGCCGATTTACACCAGTGCAGCTTCCATGGGGTTATTGTACCATGATTAATAGAAGAATGATACGGATCGATCGTTACGGATCAAACGGCAGAAGCGAATTTACTTTAATGTATGTAAATTTTATGGGATTGTAGTAATGCGATTATAATAAAATACTTTCGGTGTTAAGTATCTCGAGGACTAGCCTGAAGACTAAATGAGCATGACAAAATTGTCTTACCGACAATAAATGACACGCTTGGCAAAAGCATTAGTAACTGAACAAATAGAGTAACCAACTTTAAACATTATAGTCTTTCATCTGAAACACAACTTAGCGAACGCCTGAACAGGACAGGTATTAATAAATCTACTAAATAAGAAAGACACGCAAGAGCCCGAAGGCTTACGTCAGACCCATAACCCAGGTCAGAGATACTACTAATTCTAAGAAATTATTATACAACAAATTGTGCCGCTCAATGAGATAACAAGCACCCTACAATTTAAACTCCTTAAATAAATAATCGTAGCCTGATGTACTCAAGGCAGTGAACGTAGAACAACGTTAAATAAAACAACATCGAAATGGTACCAAAAGAAATTAAGAAAATTGTCACACCCTCCAAGCAGTAACTCACACCCCAAGTATTTTAAACAAGCAATTCAAATCACATCAACATATGACTGCCTCAAGGAAAGACGTAAAATCTTACGAAAACTACACGTCCTTGGTGGACTCAACATTCAAGAAGACCCCACAGAAAAATCTGGAGGAATGACCATACATTGGTGCCTCGGTCGCTTCAATGACACACAGTAGTTCCTGAAACAGACTGAACAGTCTGATTAAGAAATAATACACAGTAAGCCCCACGTTTTAAATGGTAAACCAGAATACCGGTGCAATCAGATGCCAACACGAATTACTACAGTCACAACGGCACAACACGTTTAGGGATGAACCACAACACGAATTGTGCACAAAGTTTGGTGATTGTGAATCAACCAGTAGTCTGTCTCAGGTTCATCACACTAGCAACAAGGAGGGCAGAAAATATGTCTCCAACGAATGACGAAATACAGGCCACGAATCAGGATCCACAATAACATGTAATCATTTAAAGACCATCAAACTTCCTTAGTATGCAGTCCATCCCAAAACGCGCCCAATACAGGCGGTGCCAGCCCGAATGGACGTGTTCATAGCGACAGTACTCGTCTCAAAGGTTGCCTCTCCTGTCCGATATCAACTACACGGCATTGCTCACTGCCCCCTCATTCCGTACGTTCGCTCGGCCGATCCTCTCTAGTGCGCGCATGTCGCGATAGCATCGAGAGCACAAAAAGGGTACGATCTCTGAAGGAGAATCGATAGGACGAAACCCGGAAAGGCTGAGTTACATTTCAATCAGCAAAATGTTGATCTTAAACAGGTGTGGGCAAAAATTGGAACAACAACTAAATATCTTGCAGAAATAAACTTACAAAAGCTGAAGTAAGGAAAATCACCAAGAAATATGAAGAAAAGATTTGATTTGCAATGTAAAAATAAATAAATAACTAAATGGTTTCAGCTATGCGGGAAGTAAATTAACGAAGAAACGGAACATGAAGTATGAAATTTCGAAAAGAACATAAAACTGTTCGAAATTTTATTATTGTACATCGGACATAATAGGGAATTTGTAAATACCTGCCAAAGCAAAGATCATGATTTGCACGTCATTGTTGTTGTTGTTGCCTTCAGTCCTGAGACTGGTTTGCTGCAGCTCTCCATGCTACTCTATCCTGTGCAACCTTCTTCATCTCCCAGTACTTACTGCAACCTACATTCTTCTGAATATGCTTAGTGTATTCACCTGCTGGTCTCCCTCTGGGATTTTTACTCTCCATGCTGCCCTCCAATGCTGAATTGGTGATCCCTTGATGCCTCAGAACATGTCCTACCAACCGGTACCTTCTTCTTGTCAAGTTGTGCCACAAACTCTATTCAATACCTCCTCATTAGTTATGTGATCTACCCATGTAATCTTCAGCATTCTTCTGTAGCACCACATTTCAAAAGCTTCTATTCTCTTCTTGTCCAAACTATTTATCGTCCATGTTTCACTTCCATACATGGCTACACTCCATACAAATACTTTCAGAAACCCCGACACTTAAATCTATACTCGATATTAACAAATTTCTTTTCTTCAGAAACGCTTTGCTTGCCATTGACAGTCTACATTTTATATCCTCTCTACTTCGACCATCATCAGTTATTTTGCTCCCCAAATAGCAAAACTCCTTTACTACTTTAAGTGTCTCATTTCCTAATCTAATTCCCTCAGCATCACCCGACTTAATTAGACTACATTCCATTATCCTCGTTTGGCTTTTGTTGATGTTCATCTTATATCCTCCTTTCAAGACACTGTCCATTCCGTTCAACTGCTCTTCCAAGTCCTATGCTGTCTCTGACAGAATTACAATGTCATCGGCGAACCTCAACGTTTTTATTTCTTCTCCATGGACTTTAATACCTACTCCGAATTTTTCATTTGTTTCCCTTACTGCTTGCTCAATATACAGATTAAATAACATCGGGGAGAGGCTACAACCCTGTCTCACTCCCTTCCCAACCGCTGTTTCCCTTTCGTGCCCCTCGACTCTTATAACTGCCATCTGGTTTCTGTACAAATTGTAAATAGCCTTTCGCTCCCTGTATTTTACCCCTGCCACCTTTAGAATTTGAAAGAGTATTCCAGTCAACACTGTCAAAAGCTTTCTCTAAGTCTACAAATGCTAGAAAAGTAGGTTTGCCTTTGCTTAATCCATTTTCTAAGATACGTCGTAGGGTCAGTATTGCCTCACGTGTTCCAAAATTTCTGCGGAATCCCAACTGATCTTCGCCGAGGTCGGCTTCTACCAGTTTTTTCATTCGTCTGTAAAGAATTCGCGTTAGTGTTTTGCAGCTGTGACTTATTAAACTGATAATTCGGTAATTTTTCCATCTGTCAACACCTGCTTTCTTTGGGATTGGAATTATTATATTCTTCTTGAAGCCTGAGGATATTTCGCCTGTCTCATTCATCTTGCTCACCAAATGGTAGAGTTTTGTCAGGACTGGCTCTCCCAAGGCCGTCAGTAGTTCCAATGGAATGTTGTCTACTCCCGGGGCCTGTTTCGACTCAGGTCTTTCAGTGCTCTGTCAAACTCTTCACGCAGTATCTCCCATTTAATCTTCATCTACATCCTCTTCCATTTCCATAAAATTCTCCTCAAGTACATCGCCCTTGTACAGACCCTCTATATACTCCTTCCACCTTTCTGCTTTCCCTTCTTTGCTTAGAACTGGGTATCTGTCAACGCTCTTGATACTAATACAAGTGGCTCTCTTTTCTCCAAAGGTACCTTTAATTTTCCTGTAGGCAGTATTTATCTTACCCCTAGTGAGATAAGCCTCTACATCCTTACATTTGTCCTTTAGCCATCCTTGCTTAGCCATTTTGCACCTCCTGTCGATCTCATTTTTGAGTTGTTTGTATTCCTTTTTGCCTGCTTCATTTACTGCATTTTTATATTTTCTCCTTTCATCACTTAAATTCAATATTTCTTCTGTTAGCCAAGGATTTCTACTAGCCCTCTTCTATTTACCTATTTGATCCTCTGCTGCCTTCACTACTTCATACCTCAAAGCTAGCCGTTCCTGTTCTACTGCATTTCTTTCCACCATTCCTGTCAATTGTTGCCTTATGCTCTCTCTAAAAGTCTTTACAACCTGTGGTTTAGTCAGTTTATCCAGGTCCCATCTCCTTATATTCCCACCTTTTTGCAGTTTCTCCAGTTTTAATCTACAGTTCATAACCAATAGATTGTAGTCAGAGTCCACATCTGCCCCTGGAAATGTCTTACCATCTAGTTCCTAAATCTCTCTCTTACCATTATATAATCTATCTGATACCTTCTAGTTTCTCCAGGATTCTTCCATGTATACAACCTTCTTTTATGATTCTTGAACCAAGTGTTAGCTATGATTAAGTTATGCTCTGTGCAAAATTCTACCAGACGGCTTCCTCTTGCAAGCCATACTATCCGCCAATATTCACCCACAAATCAGAAAGTTGGACTTGGCAAAGGAACATCTAAGCAGAGTACAAGCGATAGAGATGCGCTTTCTAAAAGGCTTCCTGCGTAACACGAGAAGGGACAGGATAAGGAACGAAATAATACGAATCATCCTGGAGATCCAGACCCTAAAAGAAACTATGGTGAATAATATTGGCCATATTAAACAGTGAGGCCAGAAGGACATCCGAGGCTAGCCATAGAACGAAAGAATCAGGACGAATACCGATCAGAGGGCCGCAAGTAAGAGGAAGAGATCGGGTAAAGGACGATGTGAACCGAAGAAAACTGCAACTGGAGGAGATGCTAAACAATAGACTGTGGGAAAAAAGAGTTGCTTGGAAGATGCTCTGTGAATGACCTACTCAAGGAGAAACGATTCAGGAAGAACAATAGTTCGTTAGCACAGTTTGTAACATTAACTGAATATTCTGCCGGTGCTTGGCAGAGCATGATAGCAATATTAAAACGGAAAAATCTTCTGAACATTTGTATTTATTCGATCACGAACCGGCTTTCAGCTTTTCAGGCCATCTTCATGTGACAGCTGAATTTTGCAAACGCCGATAAACATGATGTACGACTTATGCACGATACTTGTTTTCCGCACCCTCGGCAGGCCTCTTCACTATTATAAATGGCACCTTTACTATAGAAGACGCCGGCGGCCATTTGCAGCAACAAGCATCAATACTCAAACTAAAGTTTTATTCGGTGGTTTTGATCAAGTTAGAATTAGAATATTATTATAATGAAGTTTTAATACCACCTTACAGAGTTTACTAAATGAAATATGCCCATGAGTGGGACATAGACAGGTGATTAACTGAAATACGCATACCAAATATTCTGTGAAATGATAAGGGAATATGGTGTTGCTGGGAGAAGTCACTGTAACATATTTATATAAAAATACAATCACATTTATTCAGTAAACATTACCATCTCAAATATTATCTCTCACTTATCACGGAATGCTGGCGTGATACAAATAGTAAAATATCTAAGTAAACTTAGTTAAACATCCGGCTAACATGTGCCGTGAATCGACAATGACTGCCGACTGCACATTTCTATCATCATTTAGCCACACACACACTAACATTCACTCTATTCATTTTATCTAACAGATAAACGAGGAAGGTTCCCATACACCAAGTGGGACCACATTGGGAGAGAGCACATGGTTCCAACTGTAGCTTTAATTCAGGCAAGTCCCGTCTTCACGTTTAACTAACTCTGCGAGCTTTACTGGATATTTTGAAGGAACAATTAAACCACACGCGTGAATTTACGTAGAAGATCCAGCTCGATCCGAAATGTGATTACGTCGAGCTGAAGCTTCTCACCAAGAAATTCACGGGGTCTGCGGACCACGTGTTACCAATCTCTCCACAATCAGTAGTCAATAAACACATTTAAATAAAATACACTTTGCATATATACTTCACACTCACACTGAAATGCAAATTGAGCAATTCTGAGTATTTCTCAGCAACGAGCACCTGTTCACTCCCAAGTGCAGTGAACACAATTCCCATGAAATTACTTGGCAAAAGAAATCATCTCCCTATTTCTCGTAACCGAGATGATTCTAGGAAATACCATAGTGGATTTCCTCAGCCGGGAAGCTACTTCCAAGTTCAAAGTGAACATGGAATTCTAACTCTTCGCTAACTATCGGAGCGATAGAGCAGAGCGTGCTTACTCACCCAGGTCTTCCCAGCAACAACCCCGAATCGGTCTCCCTCGTCCGGGTCCACACATCGTGGACTCAGAGATACCGCACACGGTTATTTGCCAACCTAACGAGCGCTAACGACGCTCGTGGAGCTTATGCCTCTCTGGTCCCGTGCAGTCGCGCTCTACTAGATTCGAGGTTGGCTACACTTCCACTATGCCTATAGCACACCCATAGCCGACATCTCACGCATACCTCATCATACGTTCGCATTCACACTTTGCAGACATTTACCATATCTAATATTAAAATGATCGTCTATATTTAAATAACCCTATCTTACTAATTATCATCAGGCTCTTCTCTGAGTGTCGGAAGGGCACTCAGGTGTCTTTAGTTGTGGGGTCGAGCCATGTAGCGGCTTACATGGAGCCGTTCCATAACCCTCCCCTTCTGACGAAAAAATGGGCAGCAAGTGTCCTTGCTTTTGGAAGGGCACTTTCAAGCAGTTTTTTAAAATTTTTTTTAACCTAGTGGTCGGAGGTGTGTCATTTATCTATCGGATTCTTTACTGAGTTTATTACACATCCTCCTCATCTGTTCCGTAGAACATACACTCCTGGAAATTGAAATAAGAACACCGTGAATTCATTGTCCCAGGAAGGGGAAACTTTATTGACACATTCCTGGGGTCAGATACATCACATGATCACACTGACAGAACCACAGGCACATAGACACAGGCAACAGAGCATGAACAATGTCGGCACTAGTACAGTGTATATCCACCTTTCGCAGCAATGCAGGCTGCTATTCTCCCATGGAGACGATCGTAGAGATGCTGGATGTAGTCCTGTGGAACGGCTTGCCATGCCATTTCCACCTGGCGCCTCAGTTGGACCAGCGTTCGTGCTGGACGTGCAGACCGCGTGAGACGACGCTTCATCCAGTCCCAAACATGCTCAATGGGGGACAGATCCGGAGATCTTGCTGGCCAGGGTAGTTGACTTACACCTTCTAGAGCACGTTGGGTGGCACGGGATACATGCGGACGTGCATTGTGCTGTTGGAACAGCAAGTTCCCTTGCCGGTCTAGGAATGGTAGAACGATGGGTTCGATGACGGTTTGGATGTACCGTGCACTATTCAGTGTCCCCTCGACGATCACCAGTGGTGTACGGCCAGTGTAGGAGATCGCTCCCCACACCATGATGCCGGGTGTTGGCCCTGTGTGCCTCGGTCGTATGCAGTCCTGATTGTGGCGCTCACGTGCACGGCGCCAAACGCGCATACGACCATCATTGGCACCAAGGCAGAAGCGACTCTCATCGCTGAAGACGACACGTCTCCATTCGTCCCTCCATTCACGCCTGTCGCGACACCACTGGAGGCGGGCTGCACGATGTTGGGGCGTGAGCGGAAGACGGCCTAACGGTGTGCGGGACCGTAGCCCAGCTTCATGGAGACGGTTGCGAATGGTCCTCGCCGATACCCCAGGAGCAACAGTGTCCCTAATTTGCTGGGAAGTGGCGGTGCGGTCCCCTACGGCACTGCGTAGGATCCTACGGTCTTGGCGTGCATCCGTGCGTCGCTGCGGTCCGGTCCCAGGTCGACGGGTTGTGCACATTCCGCCGACCACTGGCGACAACATCGATGTACTGTGGAGACCTCACGCCCCACGTGTTGAGCAATTCGGCGGTACGTCCACCCGGCCTCCCGCATGCCCACTATACGCCCTCGCTCAAAGTCCGTCAACTGCACATACGGTTCACGTCCACGCTGTCGCGGCATGCTACCAGTGCTAAAGACTGCAATGGAGCTCCGTATGCCACGGCAAACTGGCTGACACTGACGGCGGCGGTGCACAAATGCTGCGCAGCTAGCGCCATTCGACGGCCAACACCGCGGTTCCTGGTGTGTCCGCTGTGCCGTGCGTGTGATCATTGCTTGTACAGCCCTCTGGCAGTGTCCGGAGCAAGTACGGTGGGTCTGACACACCGGTGTCAATGTGTTCTTTTTTCCATTTCCAGGAGTGTAGTATTCAAATTCAAAACTCAGACTACAAAATTTAACATTCAAAACCCTCACACATGGTTATCTCCTTTTGAGAGCATTATGGAGCTATTAACACATAAACATATGGGCCTATGCCCCTCTTAAACATCATCATTGAAACATATACAATTTACCATTAATATTTGAATTTAACACAAATTTTACCTATCATATAGGCCAAGCATCCGTTTTTCAAATGTAACAAAAGTGAAAACTTTTTCGACAAACATAATCAGTTCTTATATACTAGACATTTAAATCCTTGTGGGCACTTAAACTATTAAAGTCCTGTTGCCAGTGTGTCCCACTTTGAAATATTTCACAAGATCTATCAAAACACGCAAATTCTTGAAATTGCACAATTTAAACAAATTATATAATGAATTGAATGTCATACAACATATAGGTAAGTTGGGATTAAGCTTGTGGGCATTTAAATTCTTAGCGTCTTTTAGCATTTGTATCCCACTTTGAAACATTTGCGAAGCATAGAAAACATACAAAATCTATTAGTTAGAGAAATTTACAGTAAATCACATTACATCTTTAAGCAATTTCGTTCGTTCACTTCTGGATTGACGTGTTACCGTTCTTTCTTTATCTCTTTCCCTATTTACTTTAGTAACTAGTCATAATATATGCAAAATCAGTTCTGCTACATATTGAATGTACGTGGCACTTTCAAACACCTTGCACTTCACTATGGGATCGGGGTACTTGGAGGACCACAGTTTTGGGCTACTTGGCGGACAGGGGAGGAAGTTATTCTGCAGGTATCAGCGACTCTCCGTCGATCATGCCGGCCGCCTTCTAGCATCAGGCCGCTCCCTCACCTTTGTCAGCTCCCCAGGACCCATGTTGCCTCGAGTTGATGGCTGCCTCAGGACGTGGTGGCACGCGTTTCCGCGTCAGGTGGGCGTCGACCTCCAGGGCAGAATAGCACCCCCCTAGCAGTCGTCGCCGCGTGCCGCATCGTGAGCGCCCGGACCCGTCTGGCTACCTCTCGTCGATATGTGAGCATATACGCAATTATTGCCGACAGCCACACTCCTGGCGTCACCCCCTCGGTAACGTCACTCGCCTCTCTCTTCCGTCTGCAGTCCCGGCATGTCCGACTCAAGTGTTGAGTTTGACATGTCTCTTGAATCGGTACAGCGGACATCGTAGGTGTGGTGGTGTCGTTGTTGACACGCCGCCACTGGTGCCACGCCCCTGGCGCGCACCGGTTCTCCTTCCTTGATCTGCTGCACCGCGACGCCTGACCTGGATTCGCCAAGCTCGCCTCTTGCGGGTGCTGCAGTTTCCATCCGGGGTTGGTTTGTGACGATGTCTACCAGGCGCGGCAGCGCGTCACCTCACGGGTCGTCCATACGGACTGCCCGTTACCATCTGCTGCTGTGCGGCGCCCTCAGAGTTGGGGGCGTGTCACCTGCTGGCGCGGAGCCGCGGCATATGTAGAGGTTCGTTTGAGCAGTTACCAGAAAGCGCCAGACAATAGGCTGTAGTGCGCATGCGCAGCTACGATGACGTAAGCAGCCCGTGCTTGGTGCTTGCTCTGCTCATATGCTTTTCGTCGTATTTCTGGTGGGTTATCACGTGACCATGTGTAGCAGTGCGGCATGTTGTTGAGAGGACATACTGAATTGTACTTAGAGCATTTGTTTTATCATATCCCACACAGATAAAGGATGCAAATAAGGAAGCAGTTCTTGGCAATATATCATTTCAAAATTAGATTCCACAGCTCGAAGTACCATAAAATTTTGCTAAGGGGTGACTTTGACAGATTTTTTTTTTTTTTTTTTTTTTTACATTCGTACTCTGCAATATTGTTATGTAGCATTTCCAACTGGTTTACATCTACACAGCACCGCAAAAAGCTACTACGATGGAATACAAATTACTTGCAACAAAAAAGAGACAGTTTCTTGTGTAGCTTACACCGGAATAAAGGACAATAAATTTCATGATTATTTCAAAATGTGAAAAAATTAACATGGTGGTCTGTGAGGCAAAGAAACTGTACAACTGACAGTTTATATTCTATTCTAGCAATAAATATGAATCCATGTGGGGAGTTAAAACGATAAAACATGGTATCCTGAAAGTCTAAAATTTAGCATGGAATGGCATTCTATAAATTTAAGACGTAAACACAAATTAAGAAATAACTTCAGGCCCAGAAGTAGTACTAGACAAGTGCCTTGTGATCGAAAAACACTTTCACAGAAGGCAGATCTATAAAATTCTGCTACAGCTGTCATTATATTTGAAACAAAATATTTAGTTCAAAACTATTGAGCAAATTTGCCTACTTAGCTTCAAGCCAATGTTTATGTATGTTCGTACGTATATAGAATTAAGAGATCTTACAGTTACATAAAAGGAACAGGGCATCAGAGACTACTCCAGCAGCAATGGAATTTCATAAACCATACTAAAATGCTTCATTCCGCTCTAATTGCACATTTCTATGTCCAGATGGACTCTGAATTACCTGATATTCAGCGTTTCATGTGGTTCTCGTGATACTAATTTTCTTGGAGGTCCAGTACTGTATTCTCATGTTTGGTTCTTTATTATGGTATAATGGTATTATGGTATAACGTCATTCGTCCCAGAAGATAAAAATTTGCACTTTAAACTGAACAAGGCTGAAAGTAGCCAACAGCGCGGAATGAAACACTTCGTTTCAACTAAACTAACTGCCTCAGCGGAAAAAAAATTAACCAAAGCAAATTTCTCTATAAAACGGACAGAAATAGCTACATTAAGACTTTAATGGTTGATTGCTAATAACGTGGAAATAATATAAAATCAGAAAATTGAAGCTACTAACTTATTTTGGTCTTTCATGGTTATGAGAACGTATATTAATTCACATGATGGCTCCCAGCCACAGAAATCTGTTTTGTTTTCATTTGACGTGGGAGCTGTAAACGAAGACACGGCCACGGGTCACGTGGGGAAGGACCCCCCCCCCCCCCTACTATAACTCAGCTTGCTCTGCGCATGCGCGGATCTGGCAGCTTGGGCGCACCAGGAAAATTTCTCCGGGTAGCTTCTGGCTGCTTGCTGCTACTGCTCATACACCAAACAGCCCCGCTCCAAGTACCCAGAAGCGGGAGGAAGGCACTGCTCATACGCGAATTCAGCTCTGCGCATGCGCACGAGCCCGCTGGCAACTGCTCATACGAACCTTAGGTCACCGCCGCTCGCTGTTCGTCTGTTTCGTGAGTGCGGCCGGCTACCTGGTTAGCCACCGCTTTGTTCGTGCATGTGGTAGGCCCGGTAATCGCCTCCGGCGCGTGTTGACACAGTCGCGGACAACGGCCGTCACTTAGGGAATCCCAAGTGCCGTGCGCTCGCCCGACGTCTAGCCGCTAATTGCTTGCATCGGCGAGCCGGTCTCCTCGGCTGCATTCTCCCCTGGTTGCTAATCTAAACTCAGGGAAGCTTGGCTATACCGATACATTTCAGACAAATTTTCCATCACAGTCCCCGACTTTTCTCAGCAATCCATAAGGTCTTCCTACGTTACTCAGATTCTACTTCTCTCTCTCCTTCTCCTACTGTGCCTTATGGGCGTTATCCTTCCAATGATATTTTAACATGGCTTTTAATTTAGCCGCCATTTCATACATGAATCATTATCCTATCAATTTACAACAATTTTTTATTCCTTATTTGATCTCTTCAGTGGCTTTATAATAGGGATATTTTAATCAACATTAATCTACGATATTTTCTTTACTGATGGACAAGAAATGGATGGAACTAGAATTCCATTTGTTTTAGATTATGATCTATAGTATTCTTATGACTAACTTATCACATTTCCACGTCCTTCAGTCATTCATTTCTCACTCTTCTCACATATATGCAACATACACACATAGGCACTCTTTACTAGCTACATAGCAAGAATTCCTAGTGACGTCACACATTTCGCATTCACAATTTCTCATTTAGGGCATCCTTCCGCTCTAGTTTACAGTACATGCGCTACTGTAACAGGTATAACAGAGAATTAACTACAAAACATGCACTATTGTAACAACTACGACACATATAATTAACAACCAAAATATGCCTTATAGTAACGAAATCCTACACACACAATTACCGCTACTCCCACTACAACCGGTTTCTACGATAACTTACACCCTTTTTCCTTTGTACACCTCATTTGAGGTTTTTGCATCGTTCCTCTTCGTTCTGGTTACCGCTCCTTCCTGTAACACAACTTCTGGATACGGATTAATCTTCCTCCTTACATATTTATCTCCTTCTGGAGTAATTTCGTCCTTACTCTCCTTACTTTCATGTGCGACTTGTCTGCTCATTGATCACATGGTACATCTTATTGCTCAGAATACAAGTTATCCTAATCCATTTTACACACAACATATACAATATACTCTAAATCTATTTTACCTATATTCTATTGTTCCACAGTTTTTATTCAATGAGGGGTTTCACGTTTGATACGTGATGAAGCCCTCTCGATTTTCTCGTCCTAAGTGTCTGTACTTCTATTGCGTTCGGATGAGGGATACGGCACACACGGTACGGACCATTGTACAGGCTTAGGAACTTCTTGCAGATTCCCTTACCTCTGTTTGACAGTTTTTGTGACCGAACCCACACCTTCGGTCCAATGAAGAATTTTATTTTTCTCGTTTTCTTTTGGTACGCCTTTGCCCTCCGGTCTGCCGCACTCTTGATATTTTCCAGCGCGAGATCAACGACCTTCTTGTGTCTTGGTTGTCTTTCCTTTGGCCAAGGTATGACTTCCCGGATTCGATTAGGGGGCTCCTTATTCTTTAGCACTAACACTGGTGGCAACATCGTGGAGGCATTTGGCAATTCATTAAAGATCTCCTGAAACGCCTTTAGATGTATGTCCCACGTGCGTGGAGCTTATGCCTCTCTGGTCCAGTGCAGTCGCGCTCTACTAGATTCGAGGTTGGCTACACTTCCACTATGCCTATAGCACACCCGCAGCCGACATCTCACGCATACCTCATCATACGTTCGCATTCACTCTTTGCAGACATTTACCATATCTAATATTAAAATGATCGTCTATATTTAAATAACCCTATCTTACTAATTATAATCAGGCTCTTCCCTGAGTGTCGGAAGGGCACTCAGGTGTCTTTACTTGTGGGGTCGAGCCATGTAGCGGCTTACATGGAGCCGTTACACTTACAAAGATATTATTTGTACAGAAGTCACACATATGACACAGACTGTTTACTCAGGACAACATTAGGAACACATTAAATCTTTTTGTGACATAGAAATAATGGCGTGATGTAAAAGCGGGAGGAAACAAAGATTTAATATGACGATATATTTAACAACTGATGAGAAGTAAAATGAATTTACAGTCCGAGTTTAATATCTATAATGAAATCTTTATTTAACAATTTAACAATTTAAGCCTGATCGTATTGCTAAGATGGTACTGTGTCATATGTATGTTAATTACCACTATTTCCAGTAAGATCATACTTCTTTTCCTCACAGAATGTAAGACTTCACGTTCTGAATCATATGAATGGATTTCTGTTAAAAAATGGTAATCAGAGATAGAATCTTCTTTCATCTCTCACTACTCCGATGTTCAGAGAGCCTAATTGCTACATTTTTGCCTGACTGACCGATGTATACCTTTTCACACTGGTTGAATGTGATTTTGTACACATCGCTCTCTGCCAATGTTAGTAATTTGTCTTTACTATTGACTGCTGACTTACCAAGTGTTACATCTGCTGCGGATGTAGTAAATATGCCTCACGATCCATAATGTCTGAAAAATGGCTAGACGTGCTAAAACCGTATATTATGAGTACACGTAAGACGACGATGTTTGTACGAAACATTTGGTAGATCAAAATTCAGAAACTGCTGCTCCTCGTCGTGACCTAATCTCACGCGATGAAACTGGTATGTTTAGCACGTTTAAGATGAAAATAACCTCCAACAATGTTATTTCTACCAAAGTTGACAAATCAAACAGTTCAGCTCTTTTGAACATAAATGATTACGTTACCGAAGTGAACCAAATACTCGTTATTTCCGACATTTATCAATTACAAAAAGATTCGACTCCATCTTTCAATGAACATATGAAAATCACCACGAAATCATGTAAAAGTTAATATCTGAAACCAACAGCGGTGTGCTAGTTAATGCAGCTACTGAATTATATGGCTTACCTAAGCTACATAAAGTTTGTGTTCCGGTATGCCCAGTAATGTCGTCATTTTCTGTTCCTTATAATATTCTAGCATTACAACAAACCAATTTTAGCCCTGAGTTTGGTATCAAAAATCCTATCTACATATACATCTACATGGACACTCTGCAAATCCCTTTTAAGTGCATGGCAGAGGGTTCATCGAACCGCCTTTGCAGTTCTCTATTCCGGCTCGCGGAAATAACGAACACCTATGTATTTATGTACGCGCTCTCATTTTCCTTATTTTATCATGGTGATCTTTTTTCCCTATGTAGGTTGGCATCAACGCAATATTTTCGCATTCGCAGGAGAAAGTTGGTGACTGGAATTTCGTGAGATGATTGCGCCGCAACGAAAAATACCTTTTTTTAAATGATGTCCATCCCAAATCCTGTATCATTTCAGTGACACTCTCTCCCCTATTTCGCGATAATACAAAACGTGCTGCCCTTCTTTGAACTTTTTCTGTATACTCCGTCAGTCTTATCTTGTAAGGATCCCACACCGTGCAGCAGTATTCTAAAAGAGGACGGACAAGCGTAGTGTAGGCAGTCTTCTTAGTAGATATGTTACAATGTCCAAACTTCCTTCAAAAATAAAACGCAGTGTTTGGTTAGTCTTCCCCACAACATTTTCTGTGCGTTCCTTGCAATTTAAATTGTTCGTAATTGTAGTTCCTAGGTATTTAATTGAATTTGCGGCCTTTATATTTGACTGATCATCATGAAACCGAAGTTAAACGTATTCATTTTAGCACTCATGTGGATGACCTCACATTTTTCGTTTTCTGACCATACAGATATCTTTTCTAAATCATTTTGCAATTTGTTTTGATCTTCTGATGACTTTAGTAGTCGATAAACGACAGCGTCATCTGCAAACAACCTAATACGGCTGCTCAGACTATCTCTCAAATCGTTTATATTGATAATGAACAGCAAAGGGTCTGTAACACTACCATGGGGAATGCCAGATATCACTTCAGTTTTACTCGATGACTTTCCGTCATTTACTACGAACTGTGACATCTCCGACAGGAAATCAATGGCTGGCTCGGAGCACTATGCGACTTAACTTCTGACGTCATCAGTCGCCTAGAACTTAGAATCAATTAAACCTAACTAACCTAAGGACATCACACACATCCATGCCCGAGGCAGGATTCGAACCTCTGACCGTAGGAAATCAAGATCCAGTCACATAAGTGAGACGATGTCCCACAACCACGCAATTTCACAAGAGGCTGCTTGTGTTGTAGTGCATGAAAAGCCTTCCGGAAATCCAGAAATACAGAATCAATTTTAAATCCCTCGTCAATAGCACTCAACACTTCATGCGAATAAAGAGCTAGTTGTGTTTCACAAGAACGATGATTTCTAAACCCGAGTGGACTGTGTGTCAATAGACGGTTTTCTTCGAGGTAGTTCACATTGTTCGAACACTATTTGGCTCTTGATTACGTTAATGATACGCAAAAACCACCAATTTCTAAACTCATAGTCTGATTGCCTAGCATTGGGTCACCTGTAGGTCCTATGCTTTCTGAAATTTTCAAGGGCAATTTCGAACAAATATCCTTAAATAAAGGACCAATGAACTGCAGAATGCATGCTGTGCTGTGTTTGTGGTCTTGGACCACGAGACAATTAGATACGTTACTTTAACATTTAAATTCGCAACATCAAAAATCCACTTTGTAATGGAGCTGAGACGATGTTCCACAAACTTCTTTGATCTTTGTGTAAATATTACAACAAGAATACGCTTAGCAGAATTTACTGAAAGAAACATAGCTCCAGATAAGGTAATTCATGCAGGCTGCCCGTATCGACACAGCAACAAACAGGGAGTTTCCTGTTCGATAAAGCATCATATCATATCTGTTCCTTTATATGGATCGGCCTTTAAAACACAACTACAGTTTAGCAAACATGTCGCTTCCAGCAATGGCTCTAGTTCTGCCCTGATTGATAATGCAGTAAAAGAAAAAAATTCCCAAATCACACCACTTCTGTACCCTGGCTAATAGCAAATACTCAGTAGTTACAAACACAGGCGCAAAACCCCGTATTTGGCCAATTTTCAGCAACGCTGGAAAAAGGTTAAAGTTTCGTAACTCCACACTTGGAAAGACAAACTACAGGCCTCGTCACATAGTGGCGTGTACAAAGTCACATGCAAACAGTGTGAAGTACTGCATATATATATCGGTCAGTCGGGAAGATCTGTGTAAATTATGCTATCTGAACATGAGGGAACAAACTACAGATAAGAGAAGATATATTCAACCTTTGCTGATCATCTTTTACCAGAAAGCCATTCATAGGATGCAAAATGTGAAGTTTTACATTGTGTGAAGAAAAGCGGAAAAGCAGAAAGTTGACGTTACTCAAAATACTGGAAATCAACCAACGCATGGCGCAGAATGCCAACTTCTATCAAACGGGAAGGCTCAGTTCCGAATTTCCCCTTTCTTAAATTAGTTCTTCGTTACAAATGTTAGATTCGGAGTGTAAACTCATCTTATGTCTCATCAGCTGTTAAAAGTATTCCCACATAAAATCTTGTTTCGTCCCTTTTTTAGTTTATAAAATTATTTCTGTGCGACAAACGATGTAATGTTTTTCAATGTAAACATTGTGTTGTTTGTCTGTCTTCTGCGTAAATAATATCATTGTCCATTATGTTCATCTGTGTTTGCGACATTCAGTTATCACATGAAGAAGCCTAAGAAGCCGCATGGCAGTTCATGACCAAATAAATATAATTTCTCAGAACATTAGGAAGTGCTTTCAGTTTTAATTTTATTGCCACGTTCTGCGAAGCGCAGACGAAAAATTCACTTAAAGTACGTGTAATTGGGGTAATAACTTAATATTAGGTATTTTAATTTTTTAGTATGAAGAAAGAGGTTATTGAAATAGAAGTTTCAATTAACTCTTTATTATGCCGGAATTATGTGTCAAATGGGTTAGATCTCCAATCTCTCTACTCCTTAAGTAGCTTATGCAGCTTTCTTTCATTTAAATTGCCCATTTTGCGTCTTATTGTAGTGTCCCATCATGTTGGTGTTCCTTTGGCCCTGATACTGTCTTTCCATCACTATGATGTCTTGATAAACTAGCTCACCTTGTCCGTAACTGCAGTCATCTAAATAATCAGGAAAAAGGCTATGGAAACTGTGCAAAAAAGTGAATGCTGAGGATCATGAAACAAATCAGCACCAAAGGCCGTAATAAAAACCTCCTTCAATAAACCCTCTCTCACACAGTCGTTTTGAATCCAAGTTGCACTCGAGCAAGACTTTCTAAACGTCAATTTCAACAAACAAGCCGTCATTCCATATTGTTTCTGATGAATCTTCTCACAGAGATACTTGAAACACCCGCCATCTTTCGATAAGGCTTCAACAAATCAATGATTGGAAATGATATCTGAGTTTTCTATCGGATCCATGGGAGAATCTAAGAGCTTGGAGTAGTAGTTACGATATATACTATCCAGAGCAACCAATTGTTTCAAAAATTTCGACTTTATATTTTTATAATTAATAGAAGTAGTCTGTTGAATGTTATTTTATCCATGTGGGATCTCGTGAACGCCGCATATGTTAATGACAATATTGTTACGGTGGAAAGTTAAGCGCCGCCATCCCAGTCGGGAACGAGAGACCAGAGATGGCTATGAAGGAGACGTCAGCCAGTTGCACGCTGACCGACCCCTCTCCAGGATGACAAATCGACACCAGCGGCCTCTATGCGAAGAGGACAGAAGCGCCTCGCCCGACTGCCCGCGGCCCAGTTCTACAGTAGCTTGAAGACTAGCAACTAGATAAAGCGTCAAAGCTCATTACTTTGCTGGTACTTTCTACGTACCTCAAACTTGGAATTGTTATACTGAAGAGATTTCTTATTTTGTCTGTCGCTCTTTGTTTGCGACACATCTGTATTTCTCAAATTTAAGAATTGTCATTTATTTTCTGTAATGAAACTCAGTAATACGATTTGCTTGAACTGTTGTCTAGCAATCCGAGAAAGTAGGTTCCCTAGACACCCCGTCTTTAGTGCCATAAGTGGTTTCGGGCTTCCATGCCCTTCTACAGATGGCTAACGAAAAATATCAGTCGTCTGAAGATGGGCATGGTAGCTCGAAACCGCTCATGGCACTAAAATAAAACATTTAAAAAGCATGGTGGCTGGCTGCGTCATTCACCAACTAGTCTATTAATTATAGCTGTTGTGGTCGTAGTCCGAAGACTGGTTTGATGCAGCTCTCCATGCTATTCTATCCTGTGCGATTCTTTACATTTCCAAAAAACTACTGCAACCTACAACCTTATGAATCAGGTTCCTCTGTTCATCTCTTGGAGTCCTATGATTTTTCCCCCTTCTCCCCCGCCCCCTCCCGACCACCACACGCTTCCATCCAATATTGATATTGTTGTTCCTCGCTGTCTCAGAGTGAGTCCTATCAACTGATTGCTTCTTCTGGTCATGTTGTGCCACAAATTTATTTTCCCCCCGTTCTATTCAGAACCACCTCGTTAGCTACAGGAGATACTCATCTAACCTTCACCATTCTTCCTTAGGACCACCAGCCTCTATTCCCTTCTTCTCTAAACTGTTTATTGTCCTTGTTTCACTTCCGTACTTGGTTACACTCCATACAAACCCTTTCAGAAAAGACGTCTTTACATTTAAAACTATATTCGGTGTTAAGAAAATTCTCTTCTTCTGCAACGCTTTTCTTGCAATTGCCAATCTACATTTCATATGCTCCCTACTTCGTCCATCATTAGTTAATACGCTGCCTAAACAGCAAAACTCATTCCCTTTTTAGTGTCTCGTTCCCTTATCATACTCCCTCATCATTGCGTCATTTCATTCGACTACTTTCCATTATCCATGTTTGCCTTCGTTGATGTTCATCTTATATTCTCCTTTGAAGACAGTTTCCATTCCGGTCAGCTGCTTTCCTAGTCCTGTGCGGTCTCTGACAGAATTATAATGTTATCGTCAAACAGCAGATTGTTCGTTTCGTCCCTCTGGACTTTAATTCCTGCTTAAAATTTTTCTTTGATCTCTTTTACTATCTTCTCAATGTACATATTGAATAACATCGAGGATAGGCTATAAACCTGTCTCACTCCCTTCTTAACCATTGCTTCCCTTTCATGCCCCTCGACTTTTGTAACTGCTTTTTGGTTTATGTACAGGCTGTAAATAACCTTTCCGTCAATCTGGTTTACACCTACTACCTTCAGAATTTCAAATAATGTATTACAGCCCACATTGTCAAAAGCTTTCTATAAGTCTTCAAATAATATAAACCTAGGGTCGCCTTTCCTTACTCTATATTCTAAGGAAAGTAATAGGGCCAATATTGCCTCACTTGTTCTCTAATTTCTGTTGAACCCAATTTCATAGTCCCCGAGCGCGATTTCCACCAGTTTTTACAGTCTTCTGTACAGAATTTGTGTTACCATTTTGGAACCACGACTAATTAAACTGATAAATCGATAATATTGACACCTGTCAGCAACTGATTTCTTTGAAATTGGAATTACATTATTCTACTTGAAGTCTAAGGGTATTTCATCTCTCATACATCTTGTATGCCAGAGGGAAGACTTTTGTCATGGCTGGCTCTCCGAAGGTTATCAGTTGTTCTACTAAATGTATCACATTAACAACCGCTAAAACACATTATTTTAATTATATTAGGATTTAGCACACTTAAAACTACAAGGTAAAGCAACTTTCATTTAAAAATATATCACTGATGCATGTTACTATCCCTATGTTGCACTTAATATCTTCATTTTAGTTAGAATGGAACACTTACAAAGCATCAGAATCTTTCAGCATTTATAGGTGCTACAGAGATGAAAGGGAGCGGCAATTCTTCATTCTGCTCGGACGTAGCTGTTGAGGAATTTTCTGGAAATAACTAATTTGTGTAAACTAATAAACACGGATATCGATGACAGAAGACGACTTCTAATTACTGTGGCCCAATTGGTCGCTTGTATGTAATGTTATTAAATAGTATTTCACAGCTAAAATTAATTAAAGAGATTATGTTTAATTTTGTTCACTGTAATTTTCGCTCATCGAACAAATATTAACTGTGATATTAAAACTGATCCCAGTGTATGATCGTTAATACAGTCAACGTGTGTAAAAAGGAAGAAAATAACTGTTTGCGAATTGAATTTTGAACCCAATTAGCGGTCAACACATTAAAAGTGGATTGCATTTCCATCATAAGACGTGGTCACGTAATGCTTCTAATCCTACTTCGCCACAGTGAAAGGGATTTTGCACAAAACTTCTGCGCAGTCTTTCGTTCACTGAGAGCACACACAATGTCGATAGTGGTTCGAACGACATACAGGGAACTTAACATCTGTCTCGCAACTGTACTTTTATGGAATCATCTATAACAATTCAGTCTTGTGTTGTGTGCATAACGTCGAAGCAACCTGTGCAGTGAATTACGTTGGCAATCAGTGACAAAATACAGTGTGCAATAGTGCAATGTCAATCAACAGCTCCGTCATTACACCAGTGATGCAAGTGAAGGAGCAAGATGATATCGCTGTGATATGATACATAGTCAACGACAAGGAAGAATACCAGCAGAAGATATCACGGATTTTCATTTCTAGCCATATACTGCCCCCTCCCCTTCCCCACCAAATATCACACGAACCGCTACAGTAACAAATAATGGACAAAGAGTTGTAGATTAATCTTGTTTAAGTCTGTTTGTTGCATTCTAAAATGTTAATTACATCCGGAGATATTGTAACCTAAAGTTGACGCTTGAGTACCACTGCTCCGCTGTTCGATCGTGTGTATCGGAGAGCACCGAATTACGTAGGGACCCAAAGGGAACGGTGATGGATCTTAGGTACAGAAGAGACTGGAACAGCACATTACGTCCACATGCTAACACCTTTTTATTGGTCTTTTTCACTGACGCACATGTACATTACCATGAGCGGTGAGGTACACGTTCGACGGGCGTTTCATAGGACGTGGAGGACGCATAAATTGGCCAGCCCGTTCTCCTGATCTTACACCTCTGGACTTCTTTCTGTGGGGTACGTTAAAGGAGAATGTGTACCGCGATGTGCCTACAACCCCAGACGATATGAAACAACGTATTGTGGCAGCCTGCGGCGACATTACACCAGATGTACTGCGGCGTGTACGACATTCATTACGCCAGAGATTGCAATTGTGTGCAGCAAATGATGGCCACCACATTGAACATCTATTGGCCTGACATGTCGGGACACACTCCATTCGACTCCGTAACTGAAAACGGAAACCACGTGCGTACGTGTACCTCACCCCTCATGGTAATGTACATGTGCGTCAGTGAAAAAAACAATTAAAATGTGTTAGCATGTGGACGTAATGTGCTGTTCCAGTCTCTTCTGTACCTAAGGTCCATCACCGTTCCCTTTGGATCCCTACGTAATTCGGTGCTCCCCGATACACACGATCGATCAGCGGAGCAGTGGTACTCAAGCGTCAACTTTAGGTTACAATATCTCCAGATGTAATTAACATTTTACAATGCAACAAACGGCACTGATTCCATATTTGTTTATATGTTCAGATGTGCTAACAAAACTAACGGGGTTCCATTTAAAAAAAAACGTAGGATCGTGTTAAAAAACATACTTCCGTGCATTTTTTTATGGTTTGTATTAACCAGTTTCACTAGCCCTTCTCCTCACGTTCGGTCTGTGGAATCGATTCGTCAGTATTTGATGTGGTTTACGAAATGTATCCAGCGGTAATGTTAGGAGACTCACCCTGTATAAAATACCATGTGGGTGTGGACGGTGTATATCGGACAGACAGTGCGTACCATTTAACAGCGCTGTGTAGAACACGAGAGATGTTTTCGTCTACGGTACCCAGAGAAATCAGCGGTAGCAGATCATGCATTAGGAAACACTCATCGTATTGCATTCGATGAGACATCTGTTATCTCACGGACTAACAATTTTCGGGGTTGCATAAGAAAAGAAGCGATCGAAATAAAAGTTTCTGACAACAGGCTCAATAAAGACGGCGGCCCGCAGCTAAGCACAGCGTGGAACCCGGCCATCGGCTCACCTCAAACGACAGAAGCCACACCTGGAAACTGCTTTGAGGAGCAACGGATACTCCACAAATTATATTAGAAGTGTAACAGAGCCAAACACTCGGCGAAGTAAGGAACCAGAAAAAGAAATGTCGGGTACGGCATTTCTGCCATACATTCCCAGAGTGACGGACAGAATCGGCCGTATATTGCGCAAACATGGCGTAAAGACGATTTTCAAACCGACAATGAAGATCAAAGAGTGTCTTAGATCGGCGAAGGAGAAAAGAGACCCACTTGCAATGTCGGGAATATACCGTATACCATGCACATGCGGAAAAGTTTATGTCGGAATGCCTGGACGATCAATTAACACCAGGATCAAAGAGCTTAAGTGACATTGCAGGTTGGGGCAGGAGGAGAAATCGGCCGTGGCAGAGCACGCACTGAATGAGACCGACCACGTAATAAAATGCGCCGACACGGAAGTTCTGGCTGTAGAGAAGCACTATCACACGCGCTTGTTCAGAGAAGCTGTAGAAATACAAAAACACGCGAACAGTTTCAACAAGAAAGAGGAAAGCCTTAAGGTAAACGGATCATGGCTTCCCGTACTGCAGCAAACGACCGTCGCAGGTAGCAAGAGGAGAACCGCACCGGAAATGACCGCGGAGAAGCCCTCGGACGTTGGCGCGCCAGGTACATATAGTCTGCGGCCGCGAGCTCGGCTCCAGTTCACCACCGGCAATGGAGGGTGAAGCTTTGACAATGCCAGCCACTCGTGCTGGCGAAACGTCAGAAAAATCATTAGATGAACGTCGGCCGAAGTCCCCGAGACAGAAGCCATTAGGCAGTTTGTCAACAAGTGGCCACGAAAGCCTTCACAATTTTGAATCAGAAGAGAGTCACCACTTGACAGTGGCCGAGGAGTACACGGCCGAAAGCTTGTGGATTTTACACTACTTGAAGCGGGTGGATGCCCGAGAGACCTTTATTAGAAGATAATACTGCTTAAACTGACTATTTATGATTGACGTAGCAACAGTTTCATACGATCCAGATGGTTTGAATAAGTATCTGATTTAATTAGCTGTTGACTGCCTTAATCGTCGTTCATGCGAGTCTCATATTGTGAAATCAGATGTCGATATTTGATATTTATTTTTCTATGAAGTTCGAAAGTGTAAAACAAAAGTTCATGTTTAGAAAGGTGTTCGAATACCAACCGCGTTATGCATTTGTGGTCGGAAAATTCTTGCACCCTTACATGTGACATTTATAAATGTTACGTATCGTAATAAAGAAAAACAAGTTACAATACAAGAGTATTCATTTCAGTAACATACAATGTTCTCCCTCTTCAATGAAGTTATCAGATTATCATTTGCGATTTGTATGATTATGTGGCCAGAGCCATAAATGTATTCAGTTTTTTCTTCATTTCTTTATATTACCCGCTTTTGGTACATACGAAATGCAAGAAGCAGCATTTTACAAAAGTGATGCTACTTTAGATGTAAAAAAAAGTGTAGTAATTTACACATCACTTGGTACAAATCCTCTCTGAAGAATTCCAGTCAAATGTGTGTATATGTTACAATTCTTCCGAAAATCAATCATTATTTTGTTCATTTATTGAATTTTGGAATATGAGGAAAGCGATAATTGTGAAACTAAATGGGCATTTAAATTTCCTTAGCCTGTCTCAATTCATGATTTGCTGATCGTCATACCATTCTACATTATTTGCTGACATATAAGAGATGTTACGTGAACAATATCAGGCTGCATCTGTTGTATTATGAAGGAACACAGTAAAGAATTTTTTGCTGATCGTCATACCATTCTACATTATTTGCTGATATATAATAGATGTTACGTGAACAATATCAGGCTGCATCTGTTGTATTATGAAGGAACACAGTAAATAATTTTAGCTAATGTCCTCCTATCTCAGGCCATTAAAAATACTGAAGACTAGTTTCACTAACTTAAAGCAAGGGAATACTAATACAAACCTTAATATTTGTTTATTATCAAGATGTTGATGTACCCGTGGTGTAGGGTTAGTGTCTTGGATTCATAATACGGGACTGAATCCCGCCGCTGTTTAAATTTTGATTAATTATCGGCATTGGCGGCCGAAGACTTCCGGTATAAGAAGTCAACCTAATTCGGTCAACGGCCTCTTCAAGGCGGAGGAGCGGACAGGGCACTCTAATGTTCTAGGGGTGGGAAACTGCCCCTAAAGGCGGAGGAATCAGCAATGATGAACGGTATAAGAATGAAGAAGACAACAGAAACCACTGCATTAAAGAGACGTAACGTGTACCCACAGGATATGTGGCATGCAGCTGAACCAGTGTCTTGATAATCTCTCCACTGGAAAATGATTCCGGAATAGTCCTCCATTCAGTTATCCTGGAGGGTACTGGAAATGGGGAGATTACCATTAGAAAAAGACTGAATTATCAACGAAAAGATGACGGGGTGTGGAATGTCAGAAGCTTGAACGTGGTAGAGGAACAAAAAAAATCTGAAAAGGGAAATACAAAGGCTCAATCTAGATACAGTAGGGGTCAGTGAAGTGAAGTGGAATAAAGACAAGGATTTCTGGTCAGATGATTATAGGGTAATATTAACAGCAACAGAAAATGGTATAACGAGAGTAGGATTCGATATCAATGGGAGGGCAGGAGAGAGAGTGTGTTACTGTGAACAGTGACAGGATTGTTCTTATCAGGATGGACAGCAAACCAACACCAACAACGATAGTTCAGGTGTACATGCCGACGTCGCAGGCTGAAGATGAAGAGATAGACAAAGTGTATGAGTATATTGAAAGGGTAATACAGTATGTAATGGGGGATGAAAATCTAATAGTCATGGGGGACTAGAATGCAGTTGTAGGGGAAGGAGCAGAAGAAAAAGTTAGAGGAGAATATTGGCTTGGGACAAGGAATTAGAAAGGAGAAAGACTAATTGAGTTCTGTAACAAGTTTCGACTAGTAATAGCGAATACTCTCTTCAGGAATCACAAACGGAAGTGTACTTGGGAAAGACCCGGTGATACGGGAAGATTTCAGTTAGACTACATTATGGTCAGACAGAGATTCCGAAATCAGACACCGAATTGTAAGGTGTACTCAGGAGCAGATATTGACTCAGATCACAATATAGTACTGATGAAGAGTAGGCTGAAGTTTAAGACATTAGTCAGGAAGGATCAATACGCAGAGAAGTGGAATACAGAAGTACTAAGTATGACGAGATACGGCTGAAGTTCTCTAAGGCTATAGATACAGTAATAAGGAATAGCTCGGTAGGCAGTACAGTTGAGGAGGAATGGACATCTCTAAAAAGAATCATCACAAAAGTTGGGAAGAAAACAGGTACAAAGAAGGTGACTACGAAGAAATCACGGGTAACGTAAGAAAAACGTCAATTGATCGATGGCAAGAGGAAGTACAAAAATGTTCCGGGGATCCCAGGAATACAGAAATAATAGTCGCTGATGAATGAAATAAATATGAAGTGCAGGGAAACTAAGACTAAATCGCTGCAGGAGAAATGTGAAGACCTTGAAGAAGAAATGATTGTCGGAACGACAATCTCAGCATGCAGGAAAGTCAAAACAACCTTCGGTGACATTAACAGCAAGGGTGGTGACATTAAGAAAGCAACGGGAATTCCTCTGTTAAATGCTGAGGAGAGTGCGGATAGGTGGAAAGAATATATTGAAAGCCTCTATGATGGAAAAGATTTGCCTGATGTGGTAGAACAAGAAACAGATAGAAGAGATAGGGTATCCAGTATTTGAATCAGAATTTGAAAGAGCTTTGGAGGATTTAAAATCACGTTAGGCAGAAGGGATAGATAACAGTCCATCAGAATTTCTAAAACCAATGGGGAAAATGGAAACACAACGACTATTCCCATTGGTGTGTACAATGTATGAGCGACATACCATCTGACTTTAGGAAAAGCATCATCCACGTAATTCCGAAGACGGCAAGAGCTGGCAAGCGCGAGAATTGTCGCACAATCAGCTTAACAGCTCATACATCTAAGTTGATCACAAGAATAATATACAGAAGAGTGGAAAAGGAAATTGTGGATGCGCTATATGACGATCGGTTTACCTTTAGGTTTTCCGTAACAAGGTGAAGTATGGTTCCCATAAATATCGAGAATAGTCTAGGTGCAACAACACATCCCTGCTTGACTCCTGTGGTAATCTTGAACGTTCCTTCAGGTCCATTCCTGGTAAGGACAGCGGCTTACATGTCCTACATTAATTAAGTAAACTACGGCTGCAAACGTACTCTATACCATGTGAGACGAACACATACAATAGTTGTAGTGATACAAACCTATCCATTTATATGTGTTTGGAGGTATCAGACAAGTGTAGCTCAACTGCAAAAGATACTATGTGAAAGGCACTCATACGACCTATGATTACAACGACTACTTTTATTGTTATAAGTGTTCAGGATCCTAAGGTGTCCAGAGAAAAACTCCATCACTACTGGAGTATTACAAAGACGCTTACAAATCATAAATTAAAATCTCTGCAACAGAAACGACTTTCATTTTGCGAAATCCTATTCCGCAGGTGTAAAAAGCGAAGAACAGACGCAGACTGAAAACCATAATCTTTGTCGTATTTCTCGTATTTCATTGTATCAAGTAAGATTTGAGTGCAAGCAGAGGAAAAGGAAAGCATTTTTCACCCGCTGCATGTTTTTGCAGAACAGAAAATGACGTGACTAGTAATGGTACGAAGTACCGTTAGTCTTGCACAATGAATGGTATGTTGTGACTAAATATATACTATCTGATGAGAAGTGTTTAGGCACCCCTATAAAGGCGGAATTTGCCAGTTGGCATCAAGAGTGGTGAACCGTAGTCTAGGAGGAGGCGGGGAGTCTTGTGTTTTCACAATATGAGCAATAAGAGCAGAGTGAGTCCGTCAAGAGAACTCGGTGACTCCGAACGTGAGCTACTCACTGGATGTCACTGGGGTAACAAATCCATCTTGACATTATGACCCTTCTAAAGCTGCCCAATTGGAATGCAGTTGGTGCGACTGTGAAGTGGTGACTTGAAGAAACAAGCAGAGCTAAACGTAGACCAGGCAGACTTCACGTACTGATGGACAGTGTCTGTCGAGCATTGCGGAGGGCGGTTGTAAAAAGTCGCATGAAATATGGGGAAACAATTACTCGTGAGTTACGAAGTACTACAAGCAGTGCAGCTTTCTATGACTTTGCTTATGGAATTAAAAGGATCGATCAGCTCCTCATAAGTCATACATTTCTACAGTCAATGCTGAACGACAGTTGAGGTGTGTAAAGAGTGACGCCACTGACAGTGGATGACTGCAAACACTTGACCTGGAATGATGAACAGTGGTGGAGCTGTCCAGGTCCCGCAGCACTTTCCAACCAATACGTGACCCTTACGTAAACAAAGTGGCCAGCAGATGTTTTCAGCTTTATGAAAACAAACTACACACTTGTGACATTATGCTATGTTTACGTAAGTTTAATTTGTAACGATATGATTTTAGCTTAATCTTATTGACCGTAATTTATAACCCAAGATGACTGTCTTCCTCCAACTCCCTTCTATTCCACACACTTCTTTAGGCCAAATCGGGGGTTGAACTCCTAAAATTTAATGGTCAGACACTTGGATATTAGAGTGTACATGGGAAACTAAGAAAACCTCTCCCTCACTACTCTAGGCCAATTGTGTATTAGATATAATCTATTAGCTAGGTTACCGCCGGGTTACAAGAATAATGTATCAATTTGAGGTAAGGGAACCTGGTCCAGAAACAACCGAGTTAAAAGTTACGAGGTGAAATCTGATACCATTCACAGGTGACGTCTTCTATTACAAGTTGTTTGTTTTCCATAATTTGGGAGGAGGTAGAATAGAATAAATCAACAAAAAAGTCAATTACAAGTGGACACTAAAGTATATACCTTAAGAGCTTCGATCACTTGTTCGTCTTCCCTACAGGTCTCTTCTACTCAACAATTAATCGTAGCTCTTACCGTATGCGATGTACAATCTATGTTTACTAGACCACTACTGCCTCTGAAGATATGGAATGCAAAGCGTTTGCAGTTGAAGATAGCCACTGTCAGAGGTATTGGAAAGATTTTCACATAAAAAAATTTAGTCTCATTCATTTCTGGACAAGATGCCCTTAAAGAAATTTGATACATTTGCTCCTCTCCATCGTCCCTGGAAGTTCATAGTATCATAATGGAACCACCCAGTATAATTGAATGATGCTGTGTGTGCCTTGACACTCTGACATTGGTGCTCCAATATACGACTATCCGCAGTTTCTGTATGCGGTTTTGGGGCAAACTTTTGTTGGTAATTTGATGCATGTTTTTTGGCAGTTTTCCACTTACCTACTTTCAATGACTGTTCAAGGTCGTCATGCAAAGACACAAGAAGCTAACTGTAAATACATGGTGTTTAGTGGTTATCAATTACCACAGTGCATTATTTTAACAAATAAATTCTTGTTACTTTGTTTCACAATTAGCACTGAGTGAGTATTTTTTTTACAGAAATACACTTTTTCTGTGTACCATTTCCATTTATGTAGCAATGATGCAGTATAACGAAATAGTCTTTACAGTATTACCCATTTACACTTACAGTATTTCAAAGGTTTGAGTTCAGAGACTTTCATCCAGCACGAGCAGTGTTACACTCACACTAACAAAAATTATTTAAGTAGGTCAGTTTTGAAAATCAGTTTGCTGCAATATCTGTGTCTCATGAACCTAATTATTTTCATGTTTTCATTCGAATGTAAGATTTACATAGATTGCGTTGACAGTTTAACTGTTGTTTGAAGAGGATCTCTGTCAGGATGGTACACACAGGAAAAAAATAAAACAAACATAACTTTCGTTCAAAAAGAAACGAGCTGGAGGCATAATTACAGAAACCAGTACCTGTATGTTAGAAGTATTGACCCTGGCTGTCGAGACACTTCTCCAACTCTGACACAAAGCAGTGAATGGCTGTCTTATGAAATTCCCGGGGCTGCGATGTTAACCAATTCCGCACGTACAGCTGGACGTCGTCGTCCACATCAGTGTAGGAAATGTTATGCTGACGTTCTTCTTTGAGCAAGATGGCCCCCTTCTGATTCACGCCATGCAGCACAGGACAACAGTGAGTGCCCAGGGTTGCTCGCAAACCTTGACCACCCTCCACCAAGGCTATCACATCCAAACGACCAGGCAGTCTCACACGTGGGGTCATTCTGCTCCACGATAATGCAGAGCCCCATGCGGCCAGCACAGTCGCGCCACTCATGCAGAATTTCAAATGGAGCTTCTCGGCCATACAGTCCTGATCTCTCTGCCTGTGAGTACGCCATTTGTGATCCCCTACAACGGCTCTGAGGGGAAAACGATTCACCTTGGACGACGACACCCAGGCGTATGTGCGGATCTGGTTAACATCGCAGCCCCGGGAACTTTACGAGACAGCCATTCACCGCCTTGTATTACAGTGCGACAAGTGTCAACAGCAAGGCTCAATACTTCTAACTTACAGGTACTGGTTTCTGTAACTATGCCTCCGGCTCGTTTCCTTTTGAACACCCCTTATAGATAGTGAAGGAAATTTACTCTCATAACAATGATAAACAAGAAATATAACATACAAACTTTCAATGTAATATTTTAAAAACCTGTTTGATGTATCATACACCACGGTGTGCTATATATTCTAAGAAACTTACTCAGGCATATACAGGATGCCACTGGAGAAATCGCCAATATTTGGGGATATGGTGGGGTCGATCATTCGAAACAAACCAAATCTAGTAAACATGTGCTCTGAAATGCACAACTTAAGAGCTATGATCACATGTTCTGTAGAAGACATGAGTTTCAGACTAGTGAAATTGAATAAGTGCTCATAGCCTTTCAGTATGCACTTTAGATCCCATGTTTACTTGACATATTTGTTTTGTTTTGGTTCATACCACCAGATCTTTAAGACATCAGAAAAACAAAGAACTTGGAGTAGAATATATTTACCTCACAGTGATGAAGATGAAGTACTTCTAGCTCTTTGGGTTTGTATTTTAAAGCACATGTTTATTAGACATTGTTTGCTTCGAGCTATTATTCCTGTCATGTCCCTGAGTACTGATCATTCCTTCTGCCGTGCTCTGTATGTCCTACTAAATGTTGTGATGTACAAACCAGCAGAATTACCGAAGAGCGCATAGTGTTTGAAGACAAGTTTTTATAATGCATAAGAAAACACAATTTTCCACTTTAGATATTCATTGAGTGGAGGAAGTGGTAATTCGATTTGATTTTCCTGAAAAGGAGGTTGTGTGCTACCTATAAACATTTGTTGTCCCAATTGATTCTCCCAGGCGTTTATGTATCCAGCCATGGCAAGCAGTATTTTGAGCCATGCTCAAAGAGCTTTTTGCTCAATAGTAACCAAAACTGGTGTCGAACATAGATGTCGCAGTGCTCCAAATACCTTACTACCACAGTGAGACATTTGTTTCCCATGAACCACACAAAGGTTAGTGTGTTGAAAACTATGAACCACACACTATGATGTGAATGGACATGTCCACTTCTGAAACAAAGTCCATATATCCCAACATTAAAACTGGACTATAGCTGAAAGGGTCCTGTAGCCACCTTTCATTAGTCCGGTAGCCCAATTTCACAAGTATTTCTCTTTCTTTTCCTTGTTTCTCTCTTCTCTTTACTGTCATAGTGGCGTGATGGAATGAATGTGGTTGTGTGTCACGTTGCTAGACGGTGGCGTAGTCTGCTGCAGAAAGTCTGCGATAGTCGTAGAGATTCAGCAGCACTGGTACAGAATAGCCAACTCTCGTAGTGGTCAAGTAGGCAAAGAGGTTTGCACTACTTGTGAGAAATCCACCTGCGTTAGGTTGGTGGCGGAAATGGCATCTTTGGGCTTTCCGGTCCACGCGGAGCGTGGAGGAGGCTGGAGAGGAAAAAGGGGGCAGTCTGCCGCCGGTACGGGAAGCGTCCACAGCTGTGCTCCAGTCAAAGAATGGTGAGTTAGACTGACCGCGTGGCGCGTTGTTACTTGGCGAGGGGAGAGCTGTTAGCTTTCGGTCTCGCTTTTGAAATCTGGAAGATTGCTTTGCCTTGTCGCAGCAAGGAATGCAAAACTTTGGCAGATTTTTCTTTTAGCCAATTTCTGTAGCAGACTTGGATCCACCGGAAGAGCGCCACACAAAGGTGTCGATAAGAAGTGAGCACTCGCTTCTGTATGAATGTCTGTTTGCCTTCAGCTGTGCCTGCATAAGCTTTCACCTTTCTAAATATTTAGAGCTTTGCCTTCTCGTAAATTTTCCTTACTTTATGTGTCTTTCGTCCGTGGGAAGCCAACCACGTGGTAGAACTTTATAGTTGTTGGGCGACCGGCATCACTAACTGTCCGATCGCATGTTTGTTTTAGATAATGTTAACATGATTGTGTGATGTGATATTGTTGGAATTTGGCACTATACCTAGAAATTGTGTCTCCACAAACCATGTGTTATCAGGTATCGTGTACATGCCTCACATCCTTATCTTAGGAATAAATGATTTTATCTACAATTTTCTCTTGTGTTCCGAGATTACGTTTTTGCACCTAAGCCACGCACCTCGTAGCTTTCCCGTTAGCTCATCCAATGCGTTTCCTTATGCACAGGTCCAGTGATTAGTCTCCCTTGTATTTCACAACAAATTCTTTAGATTAAGTCTTATTTTCAGGCGTGTTGCTGGGAGCTGATCTTATGCAGTGTTCATGCATTTTCTATTTTATTTTAAATGTTTGATTGTCGTGAATAGTGCACGGGGAATACTATTACTTACATCGTATCCGCTATGAGCGACCTCACCACGTGTGCACTTTTGTGAGTTTTTGGTCTGTGATCAAATTAATTTATTTTCCGACTCGACCAAACCTTCGATTAGTTGTATGGTTAGAGCTAACTTCACAAGCAATAAGCATTTACATTCCCAATAATAACGTAATAACCCGTAGTAACCGGTTATTTTCATAGCTTACTAGAGCAACCTCAAACTCAGAGTGTTGTAGAAAGACTGGACAGAGAGAGCTATACACTTCATTTAAAACAAGCAAAAGAATTCATAAGGCTATCTACTGCGCTGTGTTCCAAATGCGCCGTGCCAATACCGGCCATGAACATTTCACTCCCACAGTGCCAGGCCACCATCACCCCTACAACCACCGACACCGCGACTCCCACTGCTGTGCCCGATACGGCAGCCCTCAGTCACTAGACACAGCAACGTCTTAGCAAGTCAGAGGTGGGCTGTGATACGTTATTTATAGTGAGGCAGGCAATACAATGTGAGACCTCCAACCAAAGAAATGCTTAGCTGTGGCAGCATCCAATTTCAGCAAGAAGAGGCAGGCCCTTTTTTCAAACAGTAGTGAAACTCAGAGAAAGATGTATAACGCTTATCTGAAAGCACGTCTAATTACAATACCTGTTTGAGCAGTGTACATTAAGTCAAGGGTGTGAACACATCTTAACGATGTGCCATCTACATTTGGCCTAAGCTATCTTATCAAAAAAGTACCTAGGCACGTTGGATTGGACATTATTGTTAGGTGTTTCTACTTGTCGAATTGCACTCAGTAATTAAAAAAAAATCTTCGTACCTGGCACGACTGAGACAAGTACATAGTATTTGCGATGCATTTAGAGTGTTTCATTTTCAAATATTGTAATTCAACCTATATCGATGTACCAGTACCATTTCGACATTGCATACTGTGACTCATGTTCTAAATACCATGTCTACATGCAAAAAATAGGGTTAAATAAAGTAATTACCCTCTACAGCAGTGTTTACATCAAATGAGATAAGGGTACAGATTTCCACAACTTTACACAGATGCATTAAATCTATATTATAAACAGGGTGCATGGCCTATGGCTGAGCAGTACATTGTCAGATATGATTTTTCGCTAGAGAATCGCGTATCTTGCCCCACGAGGGAAATGTACATGTGATTAATCTTATGACGGCGTGCTCGAAAGCAGTGTTTCCAATGTTTCTTATACAGAGACACTTAAAGCTTTTTAAATGAAACAAACCTTATTAACACTCTACATCTTTATTCTTCATGTCTGCATGTTTACGACCATCTGCCACTAGTGAGCGGTGCGTAACGTAACTACCTCGGTGCATGAGGAACACCATGCTGTAATTAAGTTTTGAATTCGAAGAGACCTTCACCTTCAGCATAACAATACCAGACCACACAGGAGCGCTGTGACATTGTAACACCTCGACTCCCTGAGTTCACTGTCATCGATCATCGTCCTTACAGTCCCGACTTGGCCCCATCCAATTTTCATGTGTTTCCAAAACTTAAAGAAATCCTTCGTGGACCTCACGTTGATGGTGAGGAAGCGGTGTAAGCAGAGTTGGAATTTTTGGTTCTGTAAACGAAGTCTTACGTTCTACAGTGATGGTATCAACAAACCGCCCTTTCATTGGAGGAAATGTGTTCGTTACCTAGGTGACTATGACGAGAAATAAATGTAGACATGTAGAATAAATATACATAATGCTAATAACGTTTGTGGTTTTAAACCACTGTAATAGTTTCACACAAAAAATTCGGGGACATAGCTTTTCAGCTGGCCCTCTTAGTTATTTTAGAAACGAAATCATTACTTTTCAAATCCAAAACTAGGATCTCTAGAGACGAACAGTATTCTCTGTTGTTAACATAAGGGGAATAACAGCGGATCGGTTGTACATAGTAAGAATTTGAAAGCATAAATCTGTACTTAAGGTAGTTAAGGACAGCACACTCTCCAATGGTGTATTAAGTAACGTTGTAACATTGTAACATATACCACCTTCGCCTCAAACCCCTTGTTTCAGTGTACATCTGGGGTAGCTTTGACAGTAAGCATTGCACTTCTACAAGAATTTTTTCTTGGCCAGAGTTTGGAGGAAGAAGACTAAATGCTCCTGGAAATAAACTGCCGATCATCCAGCTGACTCAGAGAATTTGAATCATTTTTTGATGCTAAAGAAACCAACCCATGGCTAGTAGAGCACCGAATAAGAATATTTCTATTCTTGTATAAAGATGTGCTTTAATCATTGCATATACATTTACACAGAGAATTTGGAAAGCAATCCAGATATGAATGAGGGATAAGAGTTATCTGGTTTTCCTGTAAATTCTACTAGGGAGTTTTCATATGTTGGTGAACTTCCTGAAAAAATGGGTGTGAAAGCGTTTTGTGTATTCGGCGTTGTTTATAGTACCTAGAGTGAATTGGCAAAAATGCTGTATAATTATATATATACTCAAACGCTATAGCTGCTTTAGTTAAAGTGACGTAATGCACATCAACGTTCTGTCTCAACAGAGATGGGTCAGCTGTTAATATGATGGCTATGATTACATTATCTTAATACATCCCTTGAAAAAAAAATGGGCGACCTTAAGGAACCATAATTTGGGTGCTGAAACGAGAACTGACAGACAATACAACCATTTGGAAACATAGACAGCTATTCACAGCGTTAAAAAACACTTCTCTGTTTGTTGTGGTGTGCTATCGTTAAGATATTCATATTTTTATTACAGAATTCTGCCTCCTGTTAATAAGTGCATTGTGTTACAGGATTAGTACACCAAAGGCAACTTGCACTCTCTGGTATCCTAGTAACTGACTGAGGCAACAAGATGGATATTAGAAAATAATTGTGAGGGAGCATGGGATACGTTATCAAGGCAATTTAAAAATATTGTGGCTGTATCATATAAAGTAGAATTGCCTGACGTCGAAATGGACCATTTGCCTGAAATTTTGCAACAACTTTTTATGGACAAGTAATAGCTTATCAATGTCCATATAATGCAAGATTTTGCTAGGATTTTTAACAAAATGGAGACGTGTCACTGCTTAAAATTGAACAAAGAATTTCATATACATAAATAAAACTTCCAGGCGAATAGTAATGCTTTTGTAAAGGACGATAAGACTGTTGAAAGAGGATGAGCTCCTATTTTAGAGAAAAGATGTACTAGAAATTTATATGTGAAATAAAGAACCCAGGAGTGAATGAATTCAAGGGTATTTACTTTTATAACTTTAACTGATTCATGTCTAGTAACCTTTGACACCTTTTTCAGCTAAAAATATAGTTTTAAGCTACGATTTATGACTGTGGAATTGACTGTGCATGTTGGTCGGTATGGAGGACTGTCCTAATGTGTTAAATGCTTCTCTAGAATATAGCTTAAAACATACTCCACTGTACTCTGTGTCAATCACTTCCATGTAGTGTAAATTATCTAATAGCTTAAAAACGGATCTTGTGTGTTGTGTTTAGTAGCGTCCTTCAGTTTTTCTACTGGGACAATAAGAACATATGGACGTTGACTGGTGTACAAGTAAACACTACACAATCAGTAATGAAAGAAGATTATAAACTATGTTTTATCTGCCTAAATTTTAAATTTGCCTGTAAACTGAAAGGACATTGTAAATACAGATTCTAATGAATATAAGTACTATATTGAGGTGCTTATATTAAGGCAGGGGAAACATATTTTTCGCCATCCACAGGATTGTTTGTTACAATACCGCCAAGTACAGACATTAGAAAATTAGGATTGACTCTTACAAGCAATGTTATTCCATAGTCTTAAGAAAAAGAATCAACGTGTCAAATAGAATTAAACCATACCTTATTAAGCATTTCGAGTATAAAACATAAATGTACCACTGTTGTTGTAATTTCGTTGTTCTGTAGCAGTAGAAAAACAGTTAACAGTGTTGTGGAATTACCTTGTTTTTTTATTATGGCAGTTCTAAATGGATGGAATGGTGACACATGATTTTCGGTTGGGAGTGATATCTCGTATTAAAAAGACATTTAGGCTGATGTCTTATTAATTTTATGGCAATAAATTTCCTCCCTAAGTAGTAGTTTTGCAATGTACATAAAACTATGCATGCAAGAGACATATCTGTGCAGCATGCCTTATCGAGCTTATTAAATGCGCAGTTCCTGACTATAGAATTTGGTATCAAGCTGCTGTTTGTAACGCAGTGGTGACGCTACACATTTTTTGTGCTAATAAATAGTAATTATTTTTCCAGTGTACTCGGTGCCTGACGTATATTTGTACCTGAATAAATATGAAACGGCAAAAAATTAACGTTTCCTCCATGTTCTATAAAAGTACTGGAGAGACCCTGAAATCTGAAAAATGTTAAGATTATTTTAGGATTTCCGATAGTATTAAGACAATTTACTCCACACATCTCCAAGTTATAGAAAATTTATGGCAAGGTACTCTGCTGGCAGTAAAATTTGGTTTAAATAGTGAGTGGCGTCCATGGTGTGTGGCTGCCCTGGCTACTAAAAAAAAAAAGGAAGCCCCTCCCACCCCCTCCCCCTCCCCCCTTCCCCCCTAGGTAGTTTTGAAGTTGCTGTGTATGTGAGTTTGTAAGTCATTATGTTATGTGAGATTTAGTTGACCCTCATTCCTTAAATATTAATACATGCAGATTACAACTGTATACCTTAGCGGTAGGTTGATATTATCACTGTGTGGTATTAATACCAGTTTTACGGATGGGTATATAAGTGTAACAGGCCTTGCCTATGTTAAGTGTTGCGTTAAGGTATGATCCACGTAATTGGCAGCGGTCGGAACACATTCATACTTACTTGCGTGGAGGCTACTAAGAGGATATCAGAGCATGTTGATGTATTGTGTTTTCAATTTGATCTATATTATTTCAGGATGTGCATTATTGTGATAAATGTCCGATATCTTACTACCTTTAAATAATTTCGAGATCAGGTTACTGTTCCCTGACTGGCAATGGAAATTAATTGTGAAGTTTGTTTGCGATTCAAATTATTGCTCTATGATATTATTCAAAATATTTGTGCAATGAAAAGTGCAAACGGTATGTAAATTAACCCAGCCCAGCACACCATTTACTCCAAGGAAGACAGATATTTCGATTTGATGTTTTGTTGTCCTGTCATTGGGGAGTGGGGATTTTAATTACCAAGAGATCAACTGTCCGACCTTACTACTCACATTTCGAATAGTTCTGCCTCCTTCGGTTTTAAAGCGAGAACTATGATCCCATTCACTAGCAACACTTCGCACTGCACTTGCAATGGGCGATACTAAATCGTAAGTTAAGCATTTCAGAACCTACCTTCTACAACAAACACTTTATTACTCCAAACGCAAAAAGACTGTCAAAATTACGGCAATGAAATAATTATAAGGGTTCGGATTTATTATAGAAATATTATCACGTTGCAGTATGTAATGTGTGTTGAAAACATTGAAATCCATAACTATTGTGGGAATAATCAAACATAAACACTATTAGTATACTTCCATAAAAAATAGTCGCGGAAGATACAGTTACGTATTCGTCTAGCTCAGCCTGTGTAATTGCAGATAATATCCAGTACTTATTAATAATCTGTTAATTAAAGTATATTATGGGAGGAAGATTTTTCGGTGTTCATAGTAAATGCTAAAGCATTATTACAAATGAAATACAACTGACCAACAGATTAGTCAGTAACCACAGTAGAAGAAACATACTAGGACAGTCAAGCGGAATTCATTACTAAAACACGTAAGTATCAAAAAATCTCTTAATATCATTACGAAATTACTGAGAATATGATGAAGCACAACGTCTATGGAAGCGAATCACTGAATGTGGGCAGATCGATAAAGAAAAGCTGCGCATGATACATGTTGATGGAGGAGAGTGAAAATCTTGTGGTCTAGTGGGAAATGAGAAGGTCCTCTGTAGAACATCGTGGAAAGAAGGCGCTACAAGAATAGATATGGTGTTAAGAAGAGAAGGTAAGATTCAGAGAGTAATTTCTGTGCTAGTAGAGGGAAAGCTAACATAGGCATGTGCCCTACTTATTGAACTGGGGATTTACTTTCAAAATCCTTTCTTAAAGAATTTACTTTATTTGCTAGCGATTCATCAAGAACATTAACACATTTAATCACACTATGTGAGCGTGGAATTAGTTGCCAGTGGGTAACTGATGAAAACAAATTTATTTCAACAAATGGAAATTTTATTCCTAAATACTCTTTCTTTTTTTTAAAAAAAACATTTAAAAATAATTATAATCAGAAAGCACCCTCTAAATATCAAGTTACAATTTATTCAAAAGCACAAATAACTTTTTTTTGACAGTATGAACTTTCGGGCTGAGAAGTTTGTCGCTCCTTTTAACACGGCCGTAGTCACGACCGCTCACAACAACCTCTGAAAGACTACACTGAAGCAAATCTGCAACACACCAGATTACCTTAAACCAAAAATTTTAACAACTCACACAAACACATAAACTATGCACCCTGTAGGAGGGATGGAAATGGTACAAAACAATCACATTGAAAGAAAATAATTACTTGCCACCGAAAGTGCAACTCGTTTTTAAAAGAAGACTATTACGCTGGAAGGGTGGCAATTTTATATACTAAAATGACCACTTGAATGAAAACCCATGAAATGCAGTCTTACATAAAATATACAAACATGCTCTACATTACACATATACCTCCTCTGAAGATGATAGGCAAGATAAAAACATATTTCAGGAATTCGGCCTTTACACCTTAAGCAATAAATTCGTTAACACCGAATTCGACAAACGTGACAGAGGGAGCTATTAACGTATGACAGACTGACAGGGTGATTACTGAACAACACGAACCGCCGATTGCTCTAAAGAGCCCCTACTCCACAAGGGAAAAACGGACCACCAAATTCATAAATAACCACCTTCCCGCTGGTGGGCAAACAGAGAAGAATGGTGGGACGACTCCAAAACAAAGCGGCTGGTGACCTCACCAAGAAAACAAGTAGAATTTAACAAGTAAATGAAACGACATATCTACAATCACTTAACTTCTAATAAACTGTGATTTCTGGCGAATACCTGGCGCAGCAGGAGAGCTTCTGTAAAGTTTGGAAGGTAAGAGACGAGGTACTGGCAGAAGTAAAGCTGTGAGTACCGGGTGTGAGTCGTGCTTCAGTAGCTCAGTTGGTAGAGCACTTGCCCGCGAAAGGCAAAGGTCCCGAGTTCGAGTCTCGGTCAGGCACACAGTTTTAATCTGCCAGGAAGTTTCACGTCATCTCGTGTCTCAGTGCGCGACCGACCAACCGTTTGATCCAACCGCCAATGACCGTTGCCCCAACAACTCGAGCAGACTGGCAGCCTAACGCGCAGACTCAGATGCCGGAACTTAGCCCCTACCGGGCGACCACTAACTGAGATCTGTTACTGGCAGAGTGGCAAGACTCTCATTTTCTGGCTTTAAAGTTTGATCCAAACGACAGACATACTAGCACTCCGACGACAGACAGACACTAACTGCCGCACAAATGCGAACGAGAGACAGACCAGCAACTGGTGACGCGAAGCTGACCCAGCCTCACTCCGACTGACCAGCTGCCACTGGAGAGTTTTATTTTTTTTTTCTTTATTGAATTTCGATTCCCCCTAAAGGGGGTCGGGCTGGCAGCAGCTTATTACGCCGCTCTTCAGCCTACAGAATGTGGTTTAAAAAGATGAAGATAATAAAAAATAATAACAGTTGGCGATAAAATCGGTGACTTAAAGGTAAAATGGCAGAAAATTCTGCAGCTTAAAACATAAAACACAGGGTTGATGACGCTAATAAAATACACAGGAAGCAGAAAAATATAGACAGACAATGAAAAAACACGGCGACAGTCTGGGTGCTGTTCGCAAGAGATATAAAATGCACACCCAGCGACAGCATGATTTCTGTTCGCAACACCGTGGAAAGACGCACAACACTGAACACTCACTTAAACACTGCACTAAAAAGTTGGCACAAATATGACATACCACACCTGAGAGCAGGTGGAGGGAAACTGGTCAGATGACGGGAAAAAAGGGGGGGAAGGAGAGGAAAAGTGAAGGGGGGGGGGAAAGGAGCCAATGGAAGATGAGGATCCATAAGAGGGGTGGGGGGTGCTGAGCAGACGTGCCAGGGAGTGGGGAAGGCAGAGGAGAGGAGTACAAAAGGACTCGGGGGGGGGAGGGGGCAAAGGAGATAGGGAGAGGGTAGGCAGGGAGAAAACACAGGATGGAAGGGGGAGGAAGAGGGAGCCCAGGGAAAGGACGGAGGAAAGGAGGGGGTGACGATCAGAGTTGATAGGAGGGATAAATGGAGGGAGAGAGGGCACCATCCGGAAGGGCGAGTTGATGGAAGCCACCTTGGGAAAGGATATGTAGGGTGTAGAGATGGTGGGTAGGGGGGATACAACAGTGAAGACGTGGCAGGAGGCGGGGATGGGAGAGGAGAGGAGCAACCAGTGGGTGAGGGGGTTCGAGGCGGCGGGAGGTGTAAAGGATGCGGGTATGTTCGAGGCCATTGGCGAGCTTATAGCGCCCCTTAAATGCACATGAAGTGCCAACCTTTCCCCTTTTCCACCAGAGGGAGACACCAAAGCTGCGATTGCCACAGCGGAACCACCGCCAGAAACGGAGGGCGACTGCTTCACACTACGCGCTGAGGCGCGCTCTTCAAAACAGCAAATTTTACCACGGCTCACTTATAATAGAAGTCGTCGTTCGTTAGTTGCCTCTGAAGTGAAGACGGTGGCGCCGAAGGGGAAGCTGTGGCATTTTGTGGGCTGCATTAGATCTCTCATGAGGACGATGAAGAGAAAAGAAACGACACGATACTTGCGAAACGATTTTCGCATTCAGCCCACCCCACACCTGCTGGAAGGTACGATGTGGAGCGCTCCGCAGCTGCAGTATCGGTCGGCATTGCATAGACTGGGCCCCAGCCAGCCATTAGTCGCTGTCGCCATCTGTTAGAGCGCGGCGCTGCACCAGGCCGTACTTCAAGTTGGGGAGTGGGCCGACCGCCACCCAACTCAGTACCTGCTGCAGCTGCTGGTGCGCGCGCTTATCTTCCACGCAGGTACCGCAGAGAAATGGGACCACTCTCTCTAGCGGGCACAACAGAGTACATCTTCTGTAGGCTAACTAGCGAATTAACCTGTCGGCAGAGAGCTACCGTGAGGTGTGGATTACCTACGAGATATATATGCTTTGTTTGCGAGAGTGCGGGGGCTCCAGTAGTGCATTATCAGGGCCGGGATAAGGAAACACTGATTGCAGTGGGACTACGGAGAATTAGATGCACCACTAATGTAGTTCGACTTATTGTGTGCCGAAATTATTGTGTGGAGTTAAGTCCGTTGCTATCGAGGTCACAGTAATGATGTATTGGCGCGTGGAAACTGGAATGGTACGCAAGTAAGGTCATTCGTGACAGAAAAAATTTCACCGTTTTATTTAAAATAAGCAATTTAGTTCAGGCAAATGGTGGTAATCTCACCAAATTTAAGATTTAGTAAACTAGTAATTTAACTGCCCTCTTGCGCCAATAAGGGAACGGCCTTGCCGCAGTCGATACACCGGATCCCGTGAGATCCACAGAGTTAAGAGCTGTCGGGCGTGGCCGGCACTTGGATGGGTGACCATCCAGGCCACCATGTACTGTTGTCATTTTTCGAGGTGCACTCAGCATCGTGATGCCAATTGAGGAACTACTCGTCCGAATAGTAGCGGCTCCGGTCAAGAAAACCATCATAACCGCCGGGAGAGCGGTGTGCAGACCACACGCCCCTCCTATCCGCGTCCTCAACTGAGGATGACATGGCGGTTGGATGGTCCCGATGGGCCACTTGCGGCCTGAAGATGGAGTGCTTTGCGCCAGTAAATAATTTAAATACAACAAACAAAAAGGCAGATTACAGTCATCAATAAGCAAGTTCATCAAAATAGTTCAAAATCGGCAGGTAGCTTAAGATTTACTTTAATACACCTACAAACAAAAAAGAACTAAATTATGGTAGAGCAACGAGTAAACTTAACATCTGACACAGCTGCAGTAACAAGATTCAAATCGTAGCGTGTAGTTCCTTTACAATACCAAAAGCCAAGCCCGTAGCACACGAAAACAATAAGAGCTCATCCTGAATAACTTCATACAGAAATTCGTATGATGACTTCGACAGATACCAAGAAACCGTTCCACTGCATACAAATACTACAGTGAAGTGCCAAAGAAATTAGTATAAGCAAGCATATTCAAATACAGATATATGTGAACAGGCGGAAGACGGTCGGCCACCCCCACATAATACAACAAGCGTCACAACAAGCGTCTGGTGCAGTTGTTAGATCGGTTACCGCAGCTACAATGGCAGGTTATCGAGATTTAAGAAAATTTCAGCTTGACGTTATAGACGGCGCACGAGTGATGGGGCACACCATCTCCGAGGTGGCGAAGAAGTGGGGATTTTCCCGTGCGGCCATTTCAAATGGCTCTGAGCACTATGGGAATTAAAATCGGAGGTCATCAGTCCGGTAGAACTTAGAACTACTTAAGCCTAACTAACATAAGGACATCACACACATCCATGCCCGTGGCAGGATTAGAACCAGTGACCGTAGCGGTCGCGTGGTTCCAGACTGAAGCGCCTAGAACCGCTCGCCGGAAAAAAAGATTCTGCAAGAACAGGACCAACGACGACTGACTACTATCGTTCATCTGGACAGAAGTGCAACACTTCCGCAAACTGCTGCAGATTTCACTGCTGGGCCATCAACAAGTGTCAGCGTGCGAACCAATCAACGGAACACCGTCGATATGGGCTTTCGGAGCCGATGACCCACTCGTGTACCGTTGATGACAGCATGACACAAGTCTTGACGCCTCGCCTGGGTCCGGCAACAGCGGCACTGGACTCTTGATGGCTGTAAACTTGTTTCCTGGTCGGACGAGTCTCGTTACAAGTTGTATCGAGCAGTTATACGTGTATGGGCATGGACACTGCCACATGAAGTGATGGACCCTGCATGTAAGCAGTGGACTGTTCAAGCTGATTTAGGCTCTGCAATTGTGTGGGGCGAGTGATACGTCTAGATACGGCTCTGAAAGATTACACGTACGTAAGCATCCCACCTGATCACCTGCATCCATTCATGTTCACTGTGCATTCCAACGGGCTTGGTCAATTCCAGCAGGACAGTGCGACGTGCCACACGCCTAGAACTGCTACAGAGTGGCTCCAGAAACACTCTTCTAAGTTTAAACACTTCCTCTGGGCACCACACTCTCCTGACATGAATATTATTGATCATATTTGAGCTGCCTTGCAACGTACTGTTCGGAATAGAGATGGGCAAAACTGTTCTTTTCAGAAATAGGATCAGAACTGGTCATTTACTGTGGAATGAACTAGTTCATTTTCATGATTCACTACTCGCCATTCACTCATAAAAATAAATAAAAGGAACGTACATTGCCTTTTTAATTCAGGTCACTAAAGCTGTATATTTAGCTGATTTGGTCCTATTTTGAAAGAACATCAAAATAGGAGCAATAATGTTATGTTATGTCCGTAGTAAATTTCGGATAAAAAATTTTAAATTTCGTCTGCTGCCAAACTTACAAAAAAAATCCTAAATATTTTTTAACAAGTGGTAAAATTATAAGAATGACGACAAATTTTTGTTATGTTTTGATACCTCTATTGAAAAAAAAACACAGTATAAGATTTACAATAACTGTAACAGAAGTGTATCTGCAGTAATCTTTTACAGTCAGTACTACCATATATGTTCCCATAAAAGAAAAATTAATAATTATTGTCATTTATTATTAAAATTTGACCCATTGTAGTCGATGTAAGTCTGTTTCTCCTCTCAGTGCTTATTTTCCTGCTTTTGAAGATATTCGTTTACAGGCCACAGGTGTTGCTATGATACACAATACTTTTAGAACCAATTGATACACTGCTGGCTGCAGCAACGTTTTTGTTCCCCACCAGTTTAAGTGATCGCTGTTTCTAGGCAAATATCCCTCCACTAAATATTTATCCAATTCGACAGTTGCTACATTTTCCGGGCTGTGACTTGCCAGAAGTTAACTAATAGTTTCATTAGACTCCTACCAGATTGAAGAAGTCACATGCGTCATAGTGGTAACAAGTTGAGACAAGACCTGTGTTTTTTCTTGTTCAACAACCAACACTTTCCTTTCTACAGCAGCCTTCATGTAACAGTCCTGAAGTGTTCTGTCATCTCAAAATCCTTTGCCTTTGAATCAAGGGTCCAGTAATGTTGCCTGGTTAATCATTTCGGTGCTGGAGGTAACACCAAATAACTCTGATAACCCTTTCAGCAAATTATCAACCAATGACCTTGTTTGTTGAGGATATTCTTTATATTTGTCTTTAAAAGGTTTTGGTTTCCATTTCCTTAACCTTGAAAAATTTTTGTTACTGAAAGGGAGACTGTTTTCTGTGAAGGCACATCTTCAGTTACATCATCAAAAATTTTCAAAATACCTAAAGTCTGTTGCATTATCTCCCACTATGTATCTTTTAAGTTAAAGGTGATCGATTATCCACCTAAAATGGCAAGGTAAGAGATTATGGGATCCTTATTTAAAGTAAATCTTTTCACCATTTCATAAGTTGTTCCATCTGGTTGGGATACCCTGTTTCAATTTCAGCCTGTCTATATCACATTTTCTTCAATCTAAGTAAGTTTGCTTAAAGCAAGGGTTTCTCCTTAAGAAACGCAACTTATTTGAACTCATCAATTGTTTGTGTATGTGTTGTGCAGTGGGGTTAAAGGATGTGCAAAGCATGGCATATGCGGAAGTTTTAAAAGCATTGCAGTTAATTTCGTAGTTGATTCATTTTCTGTGATTATGGAAGTGATTATAAAATTGATATTGTACTTCGGATAACAAATTTTACCCAGACTGATGTGTTTTCTGCAATCTGCACGTCTTCCAATTGTGAACACTCTAAAAGATGTGACTTCGGTTCACTCTTCTAAAAACATACATCAGACGTAAGGCAGAGCCGGCCGCGGTGGTCGTGCGGTTCTAGGCGCTCAAGTCCGGAGTCGCGCTGCTGCTACGGTCGCAGGTTCGAATCCTGCCTCGGGCATGGATGTGTGTGATGTCCTCAGGTTAGTTAGGTTTAATTAGTTCTAAGTTCTAGGGGACTGATGACCACAGCAGTTGAGTCCCATAGTGCTCAGAGCAATTTGAACCATTTTTTTTGAATGTAAGGCAGAGTACCATTTTAGTGGCCGAAAAATTTTTATTTTTCACTTCAAATCATTTTTAAAAGCTTTACATCTAATGGCATACACCTACTTAATATGAACAGCTTTATAATATTAAAACATTACTTATTGCTTGTTGTTAATGAAAAGCAGTTGACGGTGGGGGAACCACAAAGAAAATAAATCATGACTTGGACCAAAACCTGATGACACAGATGGGCCGAATACAGCTTGAGACGTCATTTGCCTTTTTGGGAGGATACCTTCACCTGAGGTTGAAGTAGGCATTGGTGAGGACAGTTCACGAGAAATGATTTCTCGAATTTCTGCATCGATTGATGGCGATCTTGATCGTCCACATTTTTCCAGAGGTACTGTAGGATGCTTCGATTTTAGACGTCTCTTCCGGTTTGATGATGAGCCAGAAGACGTGGCAATTATAGGCTTACAATAGCGGCATTTTCATTTTTCTTCCATTTTCTTAAAATAGTAGCGAAAATCGCTCGTAATTCTTCTAGGCGAAGGCAATGTGGATAACATATTGTTGTTCAGCACTAAAATACACTGGTGAAATTAAAACATGTATTATTGACATAGTCATTTTACCTCGTAAAAGCTCAAATTGAGAACAAAGATATGCTGCACATTCTATAATCATAAGTTGTAGAGTAGGAGATACAAATCATGAAGTTTGTATCATAAACGGAAAGGTCTGAAACAGTCATAGTGATTAAGAAACTCGTGAAGACAAGACCGACTATATGCGAGGATTTCACTGCTGAAAGATAAGAATTTTGAATGACGTGATACCAGAATTTGGGCTACATATCGTGTGAACAAGAGATACAGGATAATGGTGTGGATAAAGGCTGGATAAAAGCAGTGCAAATGAACTCTGAAGTCTGTGCTTTAGGAGCTACGAACATGTCTACTCATGCCGCCACGATTTCTACCAACGTGTTTCTATAGCTACTAGAGAACATAGTTAGCCATCACTTTCCACTCATTTCGACGAATCCTTCCATACGTTTCAGAATGTCGAAATCCATGTCTTTCTTCGAATGAACTTGAAGACCTGACTCAAGGCAAGCGTGCTCTCCAGTTTCCTAAAGGCAGACTCCACTGTCCTAAGATATCACGTAAGTAACAGATGAGGAGGTAGAGAAGTGGCATACAAACACTTCGACTTATTACCGATGCAGCTAGTCACATCCAATACAACTGATGACAAACAACACAAATGTTCATATATATCAATCAACTTAAAAAAGATTTGGCTAATGTGCGTCCACTACAGGCCTCCGAAAGTAGGTGGGATAGGCTGTTTCAAAACTGACCTTTCAAAATTCGATTCAAATTATGACCGTAGAAATAATGCTAACAACACTAACATAAATATTCTTCCCCTTCACTGTGAAATTCAGCTGTATACTTCCTTCTTCAAATGCAACAGTATTTCAGCTTGCACCTACCCATAATGCAGCCTATAGTCACGCCGCCATACATATATTTTCCACGACATCTACAAGCAAAGAAATTCGTACCTGGAGTATCAGCTCACAACGTCATTACCAAAATAACTGTTAGGAATACGTAATAAATATGCTCCCCCAAAGACTGGCAAGGTGAAGATAAAACCTGCACCTTCGCTAATGGAGGAGCTTAAATGGTCCATCAATGTCGGAGACCTGCACATCGGACTCACAACAACCTCCTACCCTTGAAAATAAAATTGATCACATGCAGAAAGCAAACAGAATCAATCAAATTTAGAGAAACGATAACTATGACATTCCAATACATTACTCTAAAACAAAAAGACCACATGCTCTATAGAAACGCTTGTGTTATCTAGGGAATAGTAGGCAGAGTAGAAGTTGCAGCGGTTCCCGTTGTTCCACTCACGGAACTAAAACAGTGCTTGACTTTAGCTATAACCTTCGTTGAACCATAGACAAAACATAGACTTTCTGATTATTTCGAACAGAAAAATGACGACAGTTGCGAAAAATTCTTTCTTGAGTTGACAGCACTGTCGAAAAACACTTTAATACAGCATGTACTTAACAGGACGGCATCGCAGTCCAAATACTCAAGGTTGTGTTGATCCACTACTGCTCATAATAACTGCTGCTCCATAGATCATGAAACTCTTTCCTGGACAACACAGTAAAAATACTCGTTCCCATTAGAATACGAGTACAAGTGATACAACTGCTAAGCAGAGTAGCTGAATACATTGTTTGCAAAAACAGACATAATGTCTTGTGGGATACCAGCAATCACTGATTTTATAATGTTACTTAAAATCCGTCTTGATTGCTAAAAATTTTATTATTCATATGACCGGTTTCGGTTCATTCAGAACCATCTTCAGATCTGATGTTTCAGTTACAAGAGTAACCCGTCCAAATCCAGCAAATTTCACATGCTACGTCACATGTGAAAGTTGCTGGATTTGGACGGGTTACTCTTGTAACTGAAACATCAGATCTGAAGATGTTTCTGAATGAACCGAAACCGGTCATATGAATAATAAAATTTTTTGCAATCAAGACGGATTTTAAGTAACATTATGAATACATTGTGTCTGAGGGGGGAGTGAATGTAGATATCAGAAAAGAACTGAGAGTGAAAAACTTTAATGAGCAAATTAAAGAATACAGAAACAACTGGAAGACCACAGATAACCAAATTTGGTGTTCGTTATTACCCAGTGTGCAGAAGATATTTACGAAGCCCGAGGAAAATCAACAATTTCAGGCAAGAGGGCGTAACGGGCAAATACCTACTACATACAAAGAGAAGAAGAAGAGATATCATATTAAAAATATTATGATTTTTAAGTAACTGTTATTTTAATGAATTTCGAATGCGATAGGGTCCGCAGCTCCGATGAATTTTTCCATGATTTCTTGAAGCCTTCACCTGCCATTTTCTTTATTTCCTGTACGATTGTTCAATTTCGGCCTTAGGCCATTTTCAAGTATCTAAAACGGAAGTTTCATACATTGGATAAATTAGTGACACTTGTGATTTTGATGTAGAAACAAGTCATGTCTGTAGCTATACTAGGCGCATTTTAACTTACTTTACGTCTGAGGTTTTGGTAACACATTATGTCATATACGTCGCTGCTCCTATGACATCATGTCATGCTCATAAATTAGTTCGAGGTGCTCACGCTATTTTACGAGCACGTTACTCAAGCAGTTGTTGCAAAGCTCTTATATATAACGTACTTAACACTTGTGATTTTGATGTAGAAACAAGTCATGTCTGTAGCTATACTAGGCGCATTTTAACTTACTTTACGTATGAGGTTTTGGTAACACATTATGTCATATACGTCGCTGCTCCTATGACATCATGTCATGCTCATAAATTAGTTCGAGGTGCTCACGCTATTTTACGAGCACGTTACTCAAGCAGTTGTTGCAAAGCTCTTATATATAACGTACTTAACACTTGTGATTTTGATGTAGAAACATGTCATGTCTGTATCTATACTAGGCGCATTTTAACTTACTTTACGTATGAGGTTTTGGTAACACATTATGTCATATACGTCGCTGCTCCTATGACATCATGTCATGCTCATAAATTAGTTCGAGGTGCTCACGCTATTTTACGAGCACGTTACTCAAGCAGTTGTTGCAAAGCTTTTATATATAACGTACTTAACACAAGGAAGATTATAATTATTTTACAGAATTTTGCTACTTAACCTTCATATGCTTTGGTTCTGAGTTATAATCAACTACCGTTCGTCATTGGTGTAAGTATGACTGTATGTAATTTCTTTAAAATAACTTATAAATATTTATTGTGTTAATGTAGGGGTACGTCATAGTTGGTACAAAGATCTTATATATGACAATTAACACAGTATCCTAATGAGACAGTACTGAGATATATGAAGATAGTAACTGTTCTCGAAAAACATATACCATTTATGACCGTGCAGCTTCTCTCGAATAAATGATTATTAACTGAAACGCTCAACTGCCGACAGTAATGAGTGGATTGGCAAAGTATCTATTAGGAACATTAGGTCTACCTCTAGATTGTGGACAGTTGGGAACGTGGGTCTCAAGGGAAGCGTGCAAAGGATAAGTCCCTGCAGTCACGCTATTCATCTGTGTCCTCGGTGACTCAGATGGATAGAGCGTCTGCATTGTAAGCAGTAGATCACGGCTTCGAGTCCCGGTCAGGGCACACATTTTCAGCTCTCCCCATCGAGGTATCTCAACAACACCTGTCGGTAGCTGAGGGTTTCAGTTGATTATCACAGTAATGAGAAACACGAGAGTCTAGTAAATACTGCTTTATTGTTGCTTGATGTTTCGCATTACAGTCATATTTATTATTGAGTGTAGCAATAATTTTACATTCTCTGCTTCCGTAACGTTTCGCCCTAGAACTGGTAGAAAGTTGTTTAGGAATTTCGCATTTCGCAGGTCTTTTTGCTCATTTAAAACTTTGTCTGACAGGTCTTTTAGGTGTATGTAGATTTCAATTTCTTCCATTACATCCATGACTTTTCCTTTCTGTAGATTATGCAATATTTGAAGTGATCCATCTATATTACGTATTTTGTGGTTGGTGCCTTTTAAGTGTGCAGCAAACGTGGATGGGTTATTGTCGCTTGTTGTCTTGTGTCCTGGTATAACAGGACTCCTGAGGGCATTAATCTGTTCAGGTTTAATGAATAAATAAAAAATGGCAAAATATGTTGCTTGTCCTGGGATGAGTGGTCAATAATCAGGGATATGACAGGAATGATAATTTGAACCAAAAATCTTCGCGTGGACATACACTCTTCTGAATGGTTTCTGAGATGGAACATATTTAATGTACATTGTAACTTATTTTCTTTATTATTCAGAACTTTGTCATTGTTTACTACGTACCATAGTAGCGTACAGGAATTCGAGACAAATAGGAGACTGGCGAACCTATACCTCAATGCATGGGCGTTGCACAAGAATTTCCTTAGATTCTCTCGCTCTCTTCACGCAGCCTAAAAGTCCTTGAGGAAAAATGAATAGCACCGCTCTACAGGAAATTTCATGTAATTTAATTTTTTACTGTGACAAGTTTTTGCTAGAGGCGACGGATTTCGTGTCATTCAAGAAAAACAAACAAAAGTAGCTTTAAATAGGTTTCGTCTCAGAAACCATTTGGAATAGGGCATGCTTCGATATTTAGTTTTATGCTTCAAATGATCGTTCCTGTCGTATCTCTTAATACTGAGCATTCCTCGGGAGACAACCTGTATACACGGACTATCTTGTATGTTAAAATAATTATAAGTTAAACTTACCAGTACATTTAGTATACTCTCCAACTAAAGAAATTAAAAGGTGCGTAAAGGCTACTCGCACACCAACAAAAGCATCTATAAATGTACCAGGCATAGAAGAAGATCACTCACACAACAAGAAAACAGAAGACCAATAACACAAGAAGATGACGATTAGAACAGATCAAATAAGGATACAAAGAATTAAGTGCTGAGCTCGGATGGAGATGTGCTCAGACACGAAAGCGAGTTGCATGCTGTTTCACTGTGCCAAGAGCGCAGAGAACAGAGTGACACCTCAAGTCGCTCTGTGGTCTGCTCCGTCAGATTTCGTCTGCGAGAGCTGGTTGTGTTGTTGGGGAGCAGTGAGCTACTTTGCAGTCCCATCCTTAAGAAAGGTGGGGAGCAGTAAGATAGTGACCTACCTTGCAATGTGGTCCTTGAGAGTGGGGGAAAGCAGTGAGCTAGTGATACAGCATACAGTCCGATCGGTGAGAGTGGTGGGGAACGCTAAGCTATTGGGAGGGGAGTGATGCCTGGATCGCTTTGCGGCACGCTCAGACCACGCGGTGGCCGAAGGCTGCAATTTTTATGATCGCTGGCAACATACTACGAGTGCGATGCTGAGTCAAATGATAGGAAGTAACTAATCGCTGAAAAGCACTTAAACGTTTATTGAACTAAAATTTGAAATATTGTTTTGAAATCTAGAATGGAAACATACTGGAACTATTTTCTGCATTAATGTATAGTTATGAAGATCTCGAGTTCCGTTGGTCTCGGCAGCTGCATGGTCAGCACAGTAGATTGCGAAGTGAAAAGGCTCAGGTTCGTTTCCGAGTGAAGTTGAAAGCTCTTCTTCCCTGTCACGGACTGGGTGTTGTGTTGCGCTTACTTTCATATCGTCACAATTAGCATTACTATTGAAATGACTGCTCGACAGCCAATAAATTGGAAAAAGCGGAGGATTCATTACTTTCTGTTTCCATGGATGAGAAAAGCTTTATGTATTAATAAGGTTTGCAAATCCAAATCTGCACATGGTCTATAACACACCTTTTTTTTTTTAGCTTGGGAAACGTTTTCTTAAGAATGTGACATGGGGCACCATTGGAGCATCCTTGCGTAAATTTCTCTCCCCGTTCATTACAGCCAGCAAAAAGTCGTCTTGAAATCAGATGAGCTAAAACTCATTTTTTCCGAATCATCCATGATCCACTCTTTAGAGTCAATTCAGGAGCAGACTGCCCATCTCTAGTTCAGAAGAGGTCTCAACCCCCACGTATTCTTACGAATTTATGAACAGCCCTGAATGATTCATGGCGTAAGTTCCCTCTAGCACTACTCCTGACAGTTGTGTCCACGTCACGGCTTGTTTCCGCACTTCTGCATGCTCGCAGGGGCCCTACACGATATTAGGCAGGTGTACCACTTCCTTTCGTTCTTCAGTGTATAAATAAATTAGGTTTTAGAGCTCTAAAATATAAAAAAACCACTGAATTACCACTCGTACTACACTGTTCAGCCTGCCGCTGTGGCTGAGCGGTTCTAGGTGCTTGAGTCTGTCACCGCGCGACCGCTACGGCCGCAGGTTCGAATCCTGCCTCGGGCATGGATGTGTGTGATGTCCTTAGGTTAGTTAGGTTTAAGTAGTTCTAAGTTCTAGAGGACTGATGACCTCAGATGTTAAGTCGCATAGTGCTCAGAGCCTTTTGATCCATACACTGTCCATTAATGTGATCACCTGTCGAAAACCTGAACAACCATCTTTTGCAAAGAAGACCTGTGCGAGACGTGTAGGAGAGTAAATGAGGTTCTGTAACGTACCAACATGACGACTGCAATGTCATGGCCAGCCAGCTATGCTAGTTTTCTCGGTTGAAGATAACTGGCGCGAAATGTCCGATCATTGTGGTCATACATATTTTAGACAGGGTTTAAATCCTATGAATCTGGTGGCCAGGGGAGAATCGCAAACTCATCCTCGTGCTCTTCGAACCACGCACATATACAGCGAGCCTGGTGAGACGCTGCGCTGTCCTCATGGTGGATACCAACGTGCCGAGGCAAATACAGTTTCATGTATGGCTGTACGGGGTCACCAAGGAGAGATGAATACTTTTATTCATGTTGGTGCCTTACGGAATGAAGAGATCACCCAGGCAATGCTAGGAAACATTACCCAAATCATAACGCTCCCTCCTCTTCCCTGGACCTCAACGACGGCCTCGCACATTGTTTGCTTTCAAGCGTTTCACCCCATACACATCAACTGCGATATATCCCTTGGAGCATGAATGGTAATTGAACCGAAAAGGCTAACTGTCTGCACTTACTGGACGTCCAGTTACGGTGGACGGCGGCCAACACGGGTGCATGCACCGGGCACCAGCTGCGGAGGCACTACGCAGCAACTTTGCTTAACGTTCGTTGGGGAGACACTGTTTGTAGCTCTTGGTTCTTCTAGGAGGTCAGTTGCTAGGAAGTTGCACGTCTACACGCACTTACATATCTCCACAGCTATTGCTCGTCCCTGTCATCTACGGCCAGTGGTCCACCACAGTTGCCTCGGCGACGGTTGTCGATAGCGCCATTTTGCGACTGATGGTGTACTTTAAGCAGAGCGGCATGCAAATACACTACTGGCCATTAAAATTGCTACAACAAGACGAAATATAGATGATAAACAGGTTTTCATTGGACAAATATATTATACTAAAGCTGACATCTGATTGCATTTTCACGCAGTTTGGATGCATAGATCCTGAGAAATCAGTACCCAGAACAACCACCTCTGGCCGTAATAACGGCCTTGATACGCCTGGGCATTGAGTAAAACACAGCTTGGAGTAGTGGAGTAGTGACTGGCGTATTGTGACCAGCCAGTTGCTCGGCCACCATTGACCAGGCGTTTTCAATTGGTGAGAGATCTGGAGAATGTGCTGGCCAGGGCAGCAGTCGAACATTTCTTGTATACAGAAACGCCTGTACAGGACCGGCAATATGCAGTCGTGCATTATCCTGCTGAAATATAAGGTTTCGCAGGAATCGAATGAAGGGCAGAGCCACGAGTCGTAGCGCACCTGAAATGTAATGTCCACTGTTGAAAGTACCGTCAGTGCGAACAGGAGGTGACCGAGACGTGTAACCAATGGCACCCCATACCATCACGCCGGGTAATACGCCGGTATGGCGATGGCGAATACAAGCTTCCAATGGGCGTTCACCGCGATGTCGCCAAGCACGGATGCGAACATCATGATGCTCTAAACAGAACCTGGATTCATCCGAAAAAATGACGTTTTGCCATTCGTGCACACAGGTTCGTCGTTGAGTACACCATCGCAGGCGCTCCTGTCTGTGATGCAGTGTCAAGGGTAACCGCAGCCATCGTCTCCGAGCTGATAGTCGAAGCTGCTGCAATCGTCGTCGAACTGTTCGTGCAGATGGTTGTTGTCTTGCAAACGTTCCCATCTGTTAACTCAGCGGTCGAGACGTGGCTGCACGATCCGTTACAGCCATGCGGATAAGATGCCTGTCATCTCTACTGCTAGTGATACGAGGCCGTTGGGATCCAGCACGGTATTCCGTATTACCCTCCTGAACCCACAGATTCCATATTCTGTTAACAGTCATTGGATCTCGGCTAACGCGAGCAGTAATGTCGCGATACGGTAAACCGCAATCGCGATAGACTACAATCCGACCTTTATCAAAGTCGAAAACGTGAAGCTACGCATTTCTCCTCCTTACACGAGGCATCACAACAACGTTTCACCAGGCAACGCCGGTCACCTGCTGTTTGTGTATGAGAAATCGGTTGGATACTTTCCTCATGTCAGCACATTGTAGGTGTCGCCACCGGCGGCAAACTTGTGTGAAAGCTCTGAAAAGTTAATCATTTGCATATCACAGCATCTTCTTCCGGTCGGTTAAATTTCGCGTCTGTAGCAGGTCATCTTCATGGTGTAGCAATTTTAATGGCCAGGAATGTACTTTGCAAACTTAGACGATTTGGAAATGTTCCGCCCTTGGCAGAAAATCCAGTAATCACGTGCGTTTTTACATCAGAGAAATCGCCCTGTTTTCACAATATGACAACGACTGCATTGTTTCCGTGTTTTCCCGATACGCGTTCTATATCCTCCAAGGCTGGTGCAGCTACCTGCCGTCTATGAGCGGCTATCGCACTTTGACATCGAACAGATACTGTGTTATGTTAATGTGACTGGACCGTGTATCGTGCTAAAGACTGCCACAATGGTGTTACAGCAAGTACACCTCGGTGAAGTAACTTCATGGTAGAATTAAACCCGGGATTTACCGCATAATATATTCCAATAGTTCGTACAAAGGGAAGCTGTTCGAGCTATGTGTGGTGTAAGTTCGAGAACCTCTTGTCGACCCCTATTCAATAGTCTGGGAATTTTGACATTGCTCTCACAGTATATATTTTCTTTAATTTCGTTTGTTGTTAGCAATATTAGCTTATTCCCAAGAGTTAGCAGCTTTCACTCAGTTAATACCAGGCAGAAGTCAAATCTGCATGTGGAATGCACTTCCTTGACTCTTGTGCAGAAAGGAGTGCAGTATTCTGCTGCATCCATTTTCAATAAGCTACCACAAGAACTCAAAAATCTTAGCAGTAGCCAAAACACTTTTAAGTCTAAACTGAAGAGTTTCCTCATGGCACACTCCTTCTATTCTGTCGTGGAGCTCGTGGAAGAGCAAAAACATTAAGCAAATTCCAGTGTTACTGTGTTGGTTTTCTTTATTTAAACTTACGACTTGTCGCCTGAATATGTTTCTTATATTTCATTTTATCTGTTTCTACATTCGTGTTATAATTTCATGTCTGACTCGTTCCATGACCATGGAGACTTCTCCTTAATGTGGTCCCACGGAACAATAAATAAATAAATAAATAAATAAATAAACCACTACATCACACGCCGAGGTTGGGTATGGTTAGTGGTTACTTCACTGTTGACTTCCTCATGTTCAAAGTTTACCGATCACGCCGACTTGTTAATAGCTTTCGTGATAATATTATTGCTTTCCAAGACAGTAAACTCAAGCAGTGTCATTTTATCACGGAGTCCACGTTGCACCTATTTCGCTTTCCGTTTCACCTTCCACATTTTCGTTAAATTTCTCTGCCGCTACTGATCCTTTAGTGACAACACATTCACATTATTTACAATATTCCTTGCGAATAGAAAATGTTTTTAATTTTTTTTATGTGTGTGGCCATATTATCGTGCATATGGCCATTGGCATGATAATTACAGATTCGATTACTGTTCAGGCCATTATTAATACTTAAGACATCGTTACTTTCATCTCACTAGTTATACGTTTTGACAAGTGCTACTGCTGACGAACGCGATATTGAAAAACTCAAAACACTCATTACGACAATGAAGTACAAAAGCTAAGTCGCACAATGGATAACATGTAAGTGAATTTTATCAATGAAAGTTACGTAAAGTGAGACAGTCAGTGTATTACTGGACTGTCCATGTTCCTCTTATTCCACGCTCATGGCGCGCACTGGTCTTGCCATGTTGATAACGACGGCCATAGCGCTACAAAATGGCGGGAATGGGTGCAAGGGATGGTTTGCATATCAGATTGGAAGTCCCTCCATTATCTCGGAACACTTTCAAAAATTATTCACTTAGAGAAGCTACTCTTGGAGGGGAAACAGATAACTCCCTGAATTTTCGTCTACTAAATATACTGGCCTCTTACGTATGTCCTAAACTATTGACTGTTATTTTACCCAATTCCACTCTTGATGGTAAACAGTAAGTTTATTCACTTTCTCCAAAACACAACCGATCTATAACGCATTGTTTTTCTGCACTAGGAAACGGGAAAGGAAGTGTCCTCAATTAAATGTTCGCACATACTCAAATTATGCTCATGGTCACTGTTGGGGTTTGTACTATAACCTAGATTAAAATGTTTGTCGTATCGTCGCCTCCTGCTAAATGGTGGTGAACTTTGAGTGGCATGCGATAAGTCTTGTCGCACACATCTACTTGGTAGAGCTGCTCTGCAGCGACTATAATGACCATTCCTGCCCTGATTCTTTAACAAAATACCAGAGCGGATCGACGCACGCGGTTTCCGCCACTGTCTCTGGAACCCTCATTTATTAAATTTATTGAGTCTGGTATAGATTTAAAGTGAACCAAAGTTGTGTTGGGTGCATATACCAACATCTAATGTTTATCAGTAACTTAGAGTTCAGTATTCTCAGCAAATCTCTGTGCCAAATGGGCTCATCGGAGTATCACATATTATTCAGGTAACGCTCAAAACTGCTTTACTCGTTGTTACATTTATCAGGCGTAAAAGTATCTTATGACGTCATGCCTGAACAAGAGTCAACCAAACTTTATTTAGGAAAGCGAACTGCTCATATGTTTCACAGTACTCCGCCGTCTCCATCACCAAAAGTGCTGCGCCTCGTTGGGTGTAGGCTGTAGTAAATTGAATCTTTTGTTACTCTATCCCACTCTTGGGAAGTACACCTTTAAAGGTTTTTATACATACAATTTGGTGTGATGACTTCTTATCGAGAGAAACGACGTGAAATTACCCATGTTTCAACACCCTTTTTTTCCAAAAGTATTATTGATACAATACTCATGTAACAAGTTGAGTGAATATTTTACGAGTTAAACTGACATATATTGTGTCGATAAGCTCCAGTGTATTAACCTTTGGTGATACACATCTCACCTGGCTGAGTAATCAAGGGTGGTTCACCATAAACAGTGTTTCTAACTTGTACAACTCCCTGAATAAACCAGTAATCTGAGAGTCAGCATTTTCTCACCCCTCACGGACGTCCTTCGTTAAAACAGTTTTCATCTGACTTAGGTTATGGTTATTGTATTTTACTGTATTGTATGGAACTTGGGACCTAGAAACGACGGAGAGGCTTCGTCCACGCCGTAGCCCTCAGTGGTACACAAACCCAGAGCAGGCTACTACACCAGTCCCCTCACCCCACAGCGACGCCAACCCATACCGAACCCAGGGTTATTGTGCGGTTCGGCCCCCAGTGGTCACACCCCCCTCCCCGCCCCCCACCCCCATGGGAAAGTCTCACAACAGACGAGTGTAACCCCCATGTAGCGTGGTAGACCCCTACAGTAATTATGGTGTACGCGAACGAGGAGACAGTGTTAGCGCACTAATCGCCCAGATACAAACGGAGGCGGGTTAAGGAGAACCAGCCCCCATTCGCCAGGGCAGATGGAAAACCAGCTTAAAAACCATCCAGACTTACCGCTGACCGGACCTCGACAGTAATCTGCTGGGCGGATTCGTGCCAGGGACTGGCACGCCTTTCCGCCCGGAATGCAGTGCGTTAGACCGCACGGCTAACCGGGCAGGCCTCAGACTATGGTTAACTTCTTAACTGGTCGTACCTAGTTCCCGTGATATATCTGATCCAACTCGTTGTACTGCATCATTCAACTCTGTGTCTCGTTTTTCACTAATCTGCGAATCTTTTCCGTTGATCCACTTTGTAAAGTCATCTGAAAAATGTATGTTAAATCTGTCCTAAAGAAAAGACACCATTTTGATCCTGCAAGCACAAAGTAATTACTGTTACTTACCTGCTAGTGGGCAAGTTGAATTGTGTACCAAACAAGTTTCGAACCCAGGTCTTCTGTTTGCTAGGAATATACTCTGACCGCTAAATCATCCAGGCACAGTGGTGAGTGCAACTGCATGTACTACACGATCATGCCTCACGTCAGACCGAAATTCTCAACTCATCCACACACGACTGTTGTACTGCCCCTGCCTACTGTGCCATTACTTGTGGCGCTTCGCAAATTCCCATAAAAGGTCGGGCATGGTGTGCATCTCCATTGAAGCGATCATTGGGCAGCCTTAGTTATATATTAAGGCACACAGGATTGTGCATTGCTTGCGAGTGGGCATTGATGAAAATCTTTGGAGAAGGTTGACACATTGTGCTAGACTAGGAATTTCACTGAGATCTCATGCTTAGCAGACAGACGCGCTGATCATTGCGGCATCTGGGCACTGCAGTCATCGCAACTGCACAGACAGCCTTAGCACGCCTCGTCTCACACACAAAGTCTCAACAATCCACACACTACCAGTGTACTGCCTTTTTTCCATTATACTCATTACTTGCGACATTTCACCGGTTTCCGAAAGGGATCGAGCCTGGTGTGCATCCGTACTGAAAAGATCATTGGATGTCCTCGCCTTAACTATATGTAGCGGTGTCTGTTCTTTCAGACATTTGTGAGAAATGGAGAGGTACCAACTAACTGCAGTACTTTCCTGCTCATAAGAAAGCAATCACCTACAAGAGGAAGAGGCAGTACTTTCCTCCACAACTGTGTTTGTGGTAATGTTTACCCGACAACTTAATTCCGACCTCTCTTTCGTTATGACTCTGTAATTCGTGTTGTAGGCAAATTTTCCTTAAATGACTCAGCCTCAACTCTTTTATTCCTCCTATGTCCAAAAACAAGCAAAACATTCGTTATACAAAAGTGAAGATACAGCGTGCACACTATCAGCATGTGAAACTGCCCACCCACCGAAGAGCCATCCAACTTATTACCACTGAAAAGTTTTAAGGTTGCAGGCATCGAGAGTGTAAGGAAAAATGGTTCAAATGGTTCTGAGCACTATGGGACCTAACTGCTGAGGTCATCAGTCCCCTAGAACTTAGAACTACTTAAACCTAACTAACCTGAGGACACCAAACACATCCATGCCCGAGGCAGGATTCGAACCTGCGACCGTAGCGGTCGCGTGGCTCCAGACTGAAGCGCATAGAACCGCTCGGCCACTCCGGTCGGCTCGAGAGTGTAAGAGAAAGAAGCGACTATCAACAGAAAGAAATTTCGAAATGTATTTAATACAAACAATTTACATAAAGCATTGTTTTATTTATTTACACGTTACGTTCCGTGGACCCAAATTGAGGAGCAAATCTCCAACTGTTCCCATTCCAAAAGGATAATTTTGGCTCAGAAACGGGCGGTTCGGGCAATAAGTGGTGTAAGTTCACGGAGCTCTTGTCGACCCCTGTTCACGAGTCTGGGTATTTTGACACTGATACACACACACACACACACACACACACACATATATATATATATATATATATATATATATATATATATATATATATATACCTTACTGTCATTTCTTGTTAACAGTATTAGCTTATTCCCAAGAATAAGCCGATGGCAGTTAATACTCGGCAGAAATCAAAGCTGCATTTGAATCGGACTTCTTTAACTCGTGTGCAGAAAGATCTGCAGTACACTGCTGCATCCATTTTGAATAAGGTACCATTCGAAGTCCAAAATCTTAGCAGTAATCCAGGCGCTATCAAATCTAATCTGAAGAGTACATGAAATTACAACATAAAAGCTATAACAGACAAAAATAAAATGTTTATGAACCCGAAAGAAGTCTATCCATAAGTGTAAGTAAACGCAATCAACAATACAACAAGAGTCAGCTTAATTTTTCAAGGAACTCCTGACAAAATAGGAGTGACCCATGAGGAAACTCTTCAGATTAGATTTGATAGCGCCTGGATTACTGCTAAGATTTTGGACTTCGAATGGTACCTTATTCAAAATGGATGCAGCAGTGTACTGCACATCGTTCTGCACACGAGTTAAAGAAGTCCGATTCAAATGCAGCTTTGATTTCTGCCGAGTATTAACTGCCATCGGCTTATTCTTGGGAATAAGCTAATACTGTTAACAAGAAATGACTGTAAGGTATATGTATATATATATATATATATATATATATATATATATATATATACACTTCTGGAAATTGAAATAAGAACACCGTGAATTCATTGTCCCAGGAAGGGGAAACTTTATTGACACATTCCTGGGGTCAGATACCTCACATGATCACACTGACAGAACCACAGGCACATAGACACAGGCAACAGAGCATGCACAATGTCGGCACTAGTACAGTGTATATCCACCTTTCGCAGCAATGCAGGCTGCTATTCTCCCATGGAGACGATCGTAGAGATGCTGGATGTAGTCCTGTGGAACGGCTTGCCACGCCATTTCCACCTGGCGCCTCAGTTGGACCAGCGTTCGTGCTGGACGTGCAGACCGCGTGAGACGACGCTTCATCCAGTCCCAAACATGCTCAATGGGGGACAGATCCGGAGATCTTGCTGGCCAGGGTAGTTGACTTACACCTTCTAGAGCACGTTGGGTGGCACGGGATACATGCGGACGTGCATTGTCCTGTTGGAACAGCAAGTTCCCTTGCCGGTCTAGGAATGGTAGAACGATGGGTTCGATGACGGTTTGGATGTACCGTGCACTATTCAGTGTCCCCTCGACGATCACCAGTGGTGTACGGCCAGTGTAGGAGAACGCTCCCCACACCATGATGCCGGGTGTTGGCCCTGTGTGCCTCGGTCGTATGCAGTCCTGACTGTGGCGCTCACCTGCACGGCGCCAAACACGCATACGACCATCATTGGCACCAAGGCAGAAGCGACTCTCATCGCTGAAGACGACACGTTTCCATTCGTCCCTCCATTCACGCCTGTCGCGACACCACTGGAGGCGGGCTGCACGATGTTGGGGCGTGAGCGGAAGACGGCCTAACGGTGTGCGGGACCGTAGCCCAGCTTCATGGAGACGGTTGCGAATGGTCCTCGCAGATACCCCAGGAGCAACAGTGTCCCTAATTTGCTGGGAAGTGGCGGTGCGGTCCCCTACGGCACTGCGTAGGATCCTACGGTCTTGGCGTGCATCCGTGCGTCGCTGCGGTCCGGTCCCAGGTCGACGGGCACGAGCACCTTCCGCCGACCACTGGTGACAACATCGATGTACTGTGGACACCTCACGCCCCACGTGTTGAGCAATTCGGCGGTACGTCCACCCGGCCTCCCGCATGCCCACTATACGTCCTCGCTCAAAGTCCGTCAACTGCACATACGGTTCACGTCCACGCTGTCGCGGCATGCTACCAGTGTTAGAGACTGCGATGGAGCTCCGTATGCCACGGCAAACTGGCTGACACTGACGGCGGCGGTGCACAAATGCTGCGCAGCTAGCGCCATTCGACGGCCAACACCGCGGTTCCTGGTGTGTCTGCTGTGCCGTGCATGTGATCATTGCTTGTACAGCCCTCTCGCAGTGTCCGGAGCAAGTATGGTGGGTCTGACACATCGGTGTCAATGTGTTCTTTTTTCCATTTCCAGGAGTGTATATATATATACTCATACTCCTGGAAATTGAAATAAGAACACCGTGAATTCATTGTCCCAGGAAGGGGAAACTTTATTGACACATTCCTGGGGTCAGATACATCACATGATCACACTGACAGAACCACAGGCACATAGACACAGGCAACAGAGCATGCACAATGTCGGCACTAGTACAGTGTATATCCACCTTTCGCAGCAATGCAGTCTGCTATTCTCCCATGGAGACGATCGTAGAGATGCTGGATGTAGTCCTGTGGAACGGCTTGCCATGCCATTTCCACCTGGCGCCTCAGTTGGACCAGCGTTCGTGCTGGACGTGCAGACCGCGTGAGACGACGCTTCATCCAGTCCCAAACATGCTCAATGGGGGACAGATCCGGAGATCTTGCTGGCCAGGGTAGTTGACTTACACCTTCTAGAGCACGTTGGGTGGCACGGGATACATGCGGACGTGTATTGTCCTGTTGGAACAGCAAGTTCCCTTGCCGGTCTAGGAATGGTAGAACGATGGGTTCGATGACGGTTTGGATGTACCGTGCACTATTCAGTGTCCCCTCGACGATCACCAGTGGTGTACGGCCAGTGTAGGAGATCGCTCCCCACACCATGATGCCGGGTGTTGGCCCTGTGTGCCTCGGTCGTATGCAGTCCTGATTGTGGCGCTCACCTGCACGGCGCCAAACACGTATACGACCATCATTGGCACCAAGGCAGAAGCGACTCTCATCGCTGAAGACGACACGTCTCCATTCGTCCCTCCATTCAGGCCTGTCGCGACACCACTGGAGGCGGGCTGCACGATGTTGGGGCGTGAGCGGAAGACGGCCTAACGGTGTGCGGGACCGTAGCCCAGCATCATGGAGACGGTTGCGAATGGTCCTCGCCGATACCCCAGGAGCAACAGTGTCCCTAATTTGCTGGGAAGTGGCGGTGCGGTCCCCTACGGCACTGCGTAGGATCCTACGGTCTTGGCGTGCATCCGTGCGTCGCTGCGGTCCTGTCCCAGGTCGACGGGCACGTGCACCTTCCGCCGACCACTGGCGACAACATCGATGTACTGTGGAGACCTCACGCCCCACGTGTTGAGCAATTCGGTGGTACGTCCACCCGGCCTCCCGCATGCCCACTATACGCCCTCGCTCAAAGTCCGTCAACTGCACATACGGTTCACGTCCACGCTGTCGCGGCATGCTACCAGTGTTAAAGACTGCGATGGAGCTCCGTATGCCACGGCAAACTGGCTGACACTGACGGCGGCGGTGCACAAATGCTACGCAGCTAGCGCCATTCGACGGCCAACACCGCCTTTCCTGGTGTGTCCGCTGTGCCGTGCGTGTGATCATTGCTTGTACAGCCCTCTCGCAGTGTCCGGAGCAAGTATGGTGGGTCTGACACACCGGTGTCAATGTGTTCTTTTTTCCATTTCCAGGAGTATATATATATATATATATATATATATATATATATATATATATATATATATATGTATGTATATATGTGTGTGTGTGTGTGTGTGTGTGTGTGTGTGTGTGTGTGTATAAGTGTCAAAATACCCAGACTCGTGAACAGGGGTCGACAAGAGCTTCGTGAACTTACACCACTTATTGCCCGAACAGCCCATTTCTGAGCCAAAAATATCCTTTTGGAATGGGAACAGTTACCCCAAAAAATAATACCATACGACATTAGCAAATGAAAATAAGCAAAGTGGACTAATTTTCGTGTAGAAAGATCACTCACTTCAGTTACCTTTCGAATAGTAAAAATGGCAGCGTTAAGTCTTTGAACAAGATCCTGAACATGGGCTTTCCATGACAGTTTATTATCTATCTGAACACCCAGAAATTAGAACTGTTCAGTTTCACTAATCATATGCCCGTTCTGTGCAATTAAAATGTCAGGTTTTCTTGAATTGTGTGTTAGAAACTGTAAAAACTGAGTCTTACTGTGATTCAGCTTTAGTTTATTTTCTACAAGACATGAACTTAGGTCATGAACTGCACTATTTGAATCCGAGCCAATGTTGCCCACAGCATCCTTTACTACCAGGCTAGTGTCATCAGCAAACAGAAATATTTTAGAGTTACCAGTATCTTAGAGGGCATATCATTTACATAAATAAGTAACAGCTGTGGCCCCAACACTGATCCCTGGGGCGCCCCCCCCCCTCCTCCCACCATCCCACTTGACCATACCCCAGTGAGACCACTTATCACAGCCACTCTGAACACTGTGAATGATGACCTTTTGCTGTTTGTTGCTAATGTAAGAGGTTAACCATTTGCGAGCTACTCTCCGTATTCCCTAATGGCCCAACTTCTGGAGCAATATTCTGTGATTAACACAATGAAACGCCTTAGTTACATAAAAAAAATATGCCTAGCGTTCGAAACCTTTTGTTTAACCCATCCAGTACCTGACTGAGAGAAGAGAATATAAGAATTTCAGTTGTTAAACGGCTTAAAGGCCGAACAGTACCCTTGATGGTAAATCGTTTGATATAAAATGGTCAATTAGCCTTACAGATACATGCATTTCAATAACTTTAGCAAACACTGATGGCATAGAAATAGGTCTAAAATTGTCTACATTATCCCTTTCTCGCCTTTTATAAATCGGATTTACTAATGAGTACTTTAATCGTTCAGGAAACTGGCCATACTTAAAAGAAAACTTACAAATATGGCTAAATATTGGGCTAACATGTACAGCACAGTACTTTATTATTCTCATATCCATGAGAGTCCTTAGTCTTTGGTGTTTCATTATGCACTCAATCTCCCCCTTGTCTGTATCACAGAAAGAGTATTTCAGACATCAATCTCAGAAAGGCATTTGCCAAGAAAGTTACATGATTCCCTAAACAAATTACATTTTCATTCAGTTCACCAGCAATGCTCAGAAAATGATGTTAAATAGTGTACAAATATATGATTTATCAGTAACAGAAATAATTTTACTACGAACTGACTTTATATCGTCGACCTCCTGCTGCAGACAAGACACTTCCTTCACAACTGACCATTTGGTTTTAATTTTGTCCTGTGAATAAGCTATTCTATTTTCATACCACATACTCCTTGTCTTCCTAATAACATTTTTAAGCACCTTACAGTACTGCTTGTAATGATATACTGTCGCTTGATTGTGACTACTTCTAACATTTTGATATAATTCCCACTTTCTTCTACACGACTTACTTATCCCACTGGTCAGCCACCCAGGTTGCCTATTACTGCTAGTACCCCGTTTAGAACGTTATAATGGAAAGCAAAGAGCGTGAGAAATGTGTTATGGAAAGCATTATATTTATCATCTATGTTATTGGCAGTACAAACATCCTGCCACTCTTATTTCCTTGACAAGGTTTAAAAAACTCTCTAGTGCTGTTGGATTAACTTTCATAGATAGTTTGTAATTATATGCCACATTTGTTTGAGTACAAAAGTCTTTTAGTGTTAAAATTTGTTCATCGTGGGCTGAAAGACCATTCACACTTTTACTAACTGAATGCCCTTCTAGTAATGAAGAACGAATAAAAATATTGTCTTAGCTGTACTACTCTTCCCCTGCACCCCAGTTGCAAAAAACACTGTCCGCATCAGATCATTTGAATTTAGGAGATCTACCAACATGCTTTTTCTTGCGCATCACATGCTAAATTTATATATAAGTCACTACACATAACTAATTTTTGGTACTTCCTACAAAGTGAATGAAGAACCCTCTCTAGCTTAGGCAGAATTGCCCTGAAGCCAGAGTTTGGGGACCTATAAACAACAACAACTAGTTCAGTTTCATTAAATTCAACTGCCCCTACACAGTATTCCAATATCTGTTCAATGCAGTGCCTGATGTGGCTACGGACGCAAATGGAATACTGTTCTTATGTACATAGCCACTCCCTAATCCGCAAGGAATTCCTTGAAAAACAGCCAGATAATCTGTATCCTGGTAAAGGAAACCTCTGAACTGTCAAATTATTTAAGTGGTGCTCCGAGATGCCAATAATTTCAGCGTCAGCGGTAGTTCACTGACTTTATCTCTAATACCTCTTATATTTTGATGAAATATATTAATTCCTTCTCTACTTGGAAACATGACTTCCTCTGAATGTAAGCCTTAAGTTAGAGGGACTTCCTTTAAGCAGATATTCCTATCAGCTGACTTCAGTCTAAAAGAGGTGCAGCTCTAACACCAACTACTACAGTAATTTTGCCATGAGTGATTCCACTACCACCCAATACACTGTCACCTGTAAGCTTTGCCAGCCGCCCCTTCCCATATCAATTGAGGTGCAGGCCATGACTAGTGAAACCCGATCTACTGACAGACCCAAGCGCCAACTGGCACCACTGAAATTTGACCATGCCCTCTGCAATCAGCGCCTTCTCCAGCCCCACGTTAACGCACTTAACAACCGCTTGAAAATGGAGCCGATCACGACGCTGAAAAAGTTGCGCAAAATGCACATTAATGCCACCGGTTTGAGTAGCTATCTTTACCAGGTCACCACCTACATCATATTACCATTCCCTATCTAAACTGTTCCCTGCTCTACCCACTATCACTACCTGATGCTCCTTCGTAAAATTCCTGCCTAACTCTCCTAAGCTGTCAGTCATCTGATGCAACCCCGCAGTAGGCTTCACAATGCTGGTGACCTGATACTCAGTCCCCAACACTTCCTGCAACTGCTGGTCCAATCCTCTAGCGTGCGAACTACCTAGCAGCAGAACTTTCTTTTTTATGTTAGGCTTTGTAACTGACTTACGCCTATTATCTGCCGAGGACTGCTTCATGTTCCCTACATCTACAGCTGCAAGAGGCTCCTTTCCACTCAACTCTGGCAGTTTGTCAAATCCACTGCATACATGCAAAGTATAACTGTCTGATTACTTCCTCCTCGTCCTAGCTGAGTTCTTGCCAACTGCCAATTCGCGTTCGCCAGAACCCTTCATCTTCCTCAATATATCTAGTTCCTCCTTTGCGCATTGTAACTGCACCTGAAGGGCACAGATCTTACGCCCCTGCTCCTCTATCAACTTATTTGTACTAGAGATTCTGCATTCCTAGGAGACGATCTCGCTAGAATGCCCACTGGATTCCCCAATGCATTCCATCCAATGAAAATACTTTGAACAAATGCCACATCATAACCCACTACTCACAAACCTACGACGGAGCCCACACTTTTCACTCAAGGTAAAATTCTACAGTTTCTGAAAGAAAACTATACGTCTACTCTACCGATGTTCAGTTATACCAGTAGAACTATTTATAGAAATAACAACAGCGGTCTCGAAATTCTCTGTCTACTACGAAAGAAACTACTTGTATTAATACTAATGCACCACAGCTAATACCAATACCAACAATACTTCACAAAATTATTAGCTAATACCAAAAATTCAAGCGGCCACTGGAACACTCAATTCCACAGTAACTTTAGCATATTTAATTTTTCTCTAAAGCACTTCTAAATTGGTTGTTAAATTGTGTGGATGTGTCAATAATTAATTGGAACATGGTAAGGAACAAGGTAGCTTAAAGCGACAGTAAGGTAACTTCAACAAAATTATTAAGTGCCAATAAATAGACTGCAAAGATCATGACAGTTTAAGGTGATCAAGAAATACATAAAAATTTAACTGAAAATCACAAAAAATAAAAATTAATAAAAAGACCTAAGGTCGTGGATGAACAATGAGTAAACTTAAAAAGACAATGTAGCAAGATTTAAATCACGACGTGTAGATTCTTTATGATACCAAAAATCAGGCCGGTGAAAGAGGAAGAACGCAAAATATTTCCTTCAGGAGCTGATATTACTATATTTACTCTCGGCGCAGGTCCCAACAAGCTGAACTGACTGATACGGATGAATGCAGCAAATAGCTTTTAAAACTCTAAAACAGACAAAAATCATTATATTGGCACATACACAGTGACATCTTAACACAGCCTAGCACCGTTCACAGAATTCAATAGCATAAATGGAATTATCAAATGTTCCACTACTCAGTTATTTGTCCCTTTCGCTAAAGTCGCTCACATAGAGGCCGAATGCAAGTTTATGTGGTTCAACAGAAAGTGGTTCACGGAAAGACGCCGCCAATGAGATACAATACTTACAAGTAAATTTTAATCACATACATTAACCACCACTGATTGCCACTCCGAGTAAGATCTCAGATAACAGATAAATATAAATGTGTCTCTTTGTTGACCTTGTACGGCAAGAGACTTCCCCCGAGCACTGTCAAGACCGGCTCACGCCGTTCGTATGTCACTCTCCCTTGGCAGAATAAATCCACACTAAGATGCAATACAGCAGACGAGAGGTCATGATTAACTTCCGTTATATGATGATAATGACTGCCACAACATACTCGCAACGGATACACCCCCGTGGGGTAGTCTCGTGGCATGGAAATGATCAAAAACAGAAATGGAAACTGCACGAAGGAGCCGACGACGTAATATGTGGCTCTTCATCACGTAGCCACCTCTAGATAGGAAAGCCTGCTGCTTTCCCAAGTTGGCAGTCGTTACCTTCCTTTATGTACTCGCTGCCCCTGGGAGACTGGCTGTCTAATGAAGTGCTCATGCCTCCTCGCTCCTAATCGTGATTGCGCACGGTCTTTTGTACCACCGCTTGCTGAGATCGTGTCCTCGTGTGACGTACCAAAGACAGTCCAGGCACCCTAGATCAACGCATCGAATCTGGCTTATCAAAAGTTCAATATGGAAGTATCGGTTACGTGCAGCAAATATTTTTACAAATTTAGAAAACTTAGCTTTTTGGATCATACAAAATTTCTAGGTTTTAGAAGGTTCGATAGATAGTAGGAACTACCATTCTGAGGCAACGGTAACCATTGTACACAAAGCCAGTTTTCTACGAGGATATAACACAGCACAAAAAGTTTCACTATTGGCCGCTTTTCGTTCTACAAGTTTTTTCCCATGTGTTCGTTACAAAGTAGTGTTTCATCAACTTGAAGATCTCAATCAACCTTCCATACCTGTGTCGAAAATAAAAAACAATTATTTATTTTGTTATTTTTGCCAATAAAGCCATTTTTGCTTTAATGTTACAAGTACTTCCAAGTTAATTCACTCAAATAATCGTGCCAAAAGTGCCCCTGAAATTAGTTCTAATACGAAGGCGTGCTGAAAGGTAATGCCTCCGAACATTTTATGTGAAAACTCTTAATACCTTTCAAATAAAACAGTCTTCGTATTTGCAGCCCTCTGCCACTAGACGTCTCCGAATTAAAGCGATGAAGCGGTGCAAGCAGAGGTGAGGTTGAGGCACTGTCAATGAAGTAAAAAAATGCCACGGGGACAGTATCAACTAATTGACCTGTCGTTTGAAGAAATGTGTTCGTCGCCAGATGTCTACCCTGAGAAATATTTTTACGTAAACATGAAGAATGAAGACGTACAATTTTAATACAGTTTGTTTCATTTAAAAATCTTTAAGAGTTTTCACCTAAAAAGTTCTGATTCGTCACTTCGCACATTGCGCCGCTGTACTGTAACTGCAGTGTACATTGTTTACTTACCTATATACTTATTTCACCTGCTAGGATTAGGAGCTTCAGTCCAACCTCTCACACCCTTCCAGAGGTCATCATTGAGTCAATTTCTTGTTTAGAACTTCAGATAAATTAAACTCTCCTGTTGTAGATTCTGTCCGTATGTTCACACTACTCTGAGGAACCGCCATAGGGATTATGACATGGCTTTCAATAATACATCGAGTTACTCACGAGGAAGGTTTGTGTATACTTCGTAAATATTTTGTGAAATTTTGTTGAATTATGATGCTGCTGTGAAAACACTGTCCGTGCCATCTAGCGATGAAGCGTCAGGGAGCCCGACAGCATAGACGCCAGCGTCAGCTGCTGCTGGCTTCATAAATACCTATCCTGCGATGGAGGATAGATATTGAGCTCATAAGAAGAGTTTTCTTTTGGTACAGATATTTTAGGGATGTGAATGGAAATACAGGGAAAGACCACACAGAAATTGTAGCTAAGAGAGATCCTTCGGCGATGATAACAAATAAAGTGTCAATCTGCTATTTAATGCAGAATGGTTTTGGAAAAGAAGTATGTAAGAGTGTATAATCGAAATGATGGAGGAGAAGGAGGAACATCTAGTATTATGTAAATGTACAGCCAAGGTGCTGGAGATATACGATCTGATAATTCAGTTTTTGAGTAATGAATAGATATTTGATATGAGACGGAAGGTACCAATGTTAGCAGTGACTAAGGAGCCAGGGAAGAAAATAGAACATATGATAAATATGATACGCATACGGTCGTACACAACCCATCTCAGCATCTGAAAACAGATTCGGTGAAACAAATAAATGCTACACATACATTTTACCGCATCAGTCATGACTAGCTCCAGCGTTTTCACTAATTGCGCCCGTGTTAAAATTGACCGATTACCAATTGCGGAAAAGGTCGATATCGTGTTGATGTATGGCTTTTGTGATAAAAATGCTTAACGGGCGTGTGCTATGTATGCTGCTCGGTATCCTGGACGACATCATCCAAGTGTCCGGAACGTTCGCCGGATAGTTACGTCATTTAAGGAAACAGGAAGTGTTCAGCCACATGTGAAACGTCAACCACGACCTGCAACATAATGATGCCCAAGTAGGTGTTTTAGTTGCGGCTAATCCGCACATCAATAGCAGACAAACTGCGCGAGAATCAGGATTCTCAAAAACGTCGCTGTTGAGAATGGTACATCAACATCGATTGCACCCGTACCATATTTCAATGCACCAGGAATTGCATGTCGACGACTTTGAACGTCGTGTTCAGTTCTGGCACTGGGCACAAGAGAAATTACGGGACGATGACAGATTTTTTCCACGCGTTCTATTTAGCGACGAAGCGTCATTCCCCAACAGCGGTAACGTAAACCGGCATAATACGCAGTATTGGGCAACTGAAAATCCACGATGGCGGTGACAAGTGGAACATCAGGGACCTTGGCGGGTTAATATTTGGTTCAAATGGTTCAAATGGCTCTGAGCACTATGGGACTCAACTGCTGTGGTCATCAGCCCCCTAGACCTTAGAATTACTTAAACCTAACTAACCTAAGGACATCACACACATACATGCCCGAGGCAGGATTCGAACCTGCGAACGTAGCGGTCCGCGGTTCCAGACTGTAGCGCCTAGAACCACACGGCCACTCCGGCCGGCTGGTTAATGTATGGTGCGGCATTATGGGAGGAAGGATAATTGACCCCCATTTTATCGATGGCAATCTAAATGGTGCAATATATGCTGATTTCCTACGTAATGTTCTACCGATGTTACTACAAGATGTTTCACTGCATGACATAATGGCGATGTACTTTCAACATGATAGATGTCCAGCACATAGCTCGCGTGTGGTTGAAGCGGTATTGAATAGCATATTTCATGACAGGTGGATTGGTCGTCGAAGCACCATACCATTGCCCGCACGTTCACCGGATCTGACATCCCCGGATTTCTTTCTGTGGGGAAAGTTGAAGGATATTTTCTACCGTGATCCACCGACAACGCCTGACAACATGCGTCAGCGCAGTGTCAATGCATGTGCGAACATGAAGGAAGGCGAACTACTCGCTGTTGAAAGGAATGTCGTTACACGTGTTGCCAAATGCATTGTGGTTGACGGACATCATTTTGAGCATTTATTGCATTCATGTGGTATCTACAGGTAATCACGCTGTAACAGCATGCGTTCTCAGAAATGATAAGTTCACAGAAGTACATGTATCACATTGGAACAACCGAAATTAAATGTTCAAACGTACCTACGTTCTGTATTTTAATTTAAAAAACCTAATTGTTAGCAACTGTTCGTCTAAGATTGTGAGTCATATGTTTGTGACTTATATTTGTGATTTATATTTCTTTACGTACTACACGAATATGTAGTAAAAATGGGGGTTCCTATTTTAAAAACCGCAGTTGATATCAGTTTGACATATGGCAGCGCCATCTAGCGGGCCAACCATAGCGCCATCTGGTTTCCTTCAAGCCAGACAAGTTTCGTTCTTTGTAGTTTTTTCGTTTGACGCTTATTTCGTGAGATATTTGGCCCGGTCACGATCAATGGACAACCTGTATGTATTTCGAAATTGAATTGAATACAGGCAGGGGAATTTTCCCGCATACTGCCACCGTTTGTTCTTCCAATTTACATGCACATCTGGGATTACGTCCTGCTCTTTGTTTTTTATAAGATAATTCAGTACTACTGAGAACTGCTGGAGACTCCGTTTCACGAAAATGCCCGCTGAACAACTTCCGGTGTGCTTTGGGGGTGATAGGTGATTTCTTGTGGTTTAGTTAAAGGGCCAGATTTTCGGCCAGTCATGATCTGGAATGAAGTTCATCGGTCATTCCTGAAACGGCAGTAGCAACGATCTTAAAGTCGTTGCTTCGATACAACTGGACATCACTAGCATATACGTGCTAGTTAAAACAATGAAGCACGGGTGAAACAGCATTGATTTAAAGCAAGAAAAAGCAATCGAAGAAAGACTGATGCTAATGGCTGCAAAGCGTACATATTTCCACAGGCAGCTCTTGATAACTCCAGTAGTAATGGGCACGGAAATCAGTCGCAAATGATGATAAAGCACATCTAGGTTTTAGTCATGTGTGGAATACCAGTTACTGTATGTAACACGCATGCCTTATGAAAAATGTACTCGCATACATTTTATAAGTGAGTCAGTCATAGAATACACACCAGTTAATGTAAGTTAAAAATTTAAAACACCTTTATTTGTGCATAGCCCCAACTGGACTAGTCACGTCAGAGAATGAGTTCACATTGAGTCTGCTGTTCACAGTTGCAACACAGTTGGCTACCGTGTACGTCATACCAATCAACAGCATCCTTCTTTCATGTATTGTGCATTGAAAACACATATTTACTTTATTTTACAATTCTTATGTTTTATAACTTTCTTTGTTATTTTATACTTTTTAAAAACCTTTGTACATAAAATAAATAATGTGGTTGTAACTAAAAACCAGTTTGACGTGGTATTAACTGAATGAACTGGTGTTGGTGTTGGTGTCAGGTACTGCTGCACATTTTACGGCTGAATATAGTTTAGGAAATACGAAACATCGCAAATACCTAAGCTATTTTTTTTATCCGTGCTACATACAAAGTACAGTTAAAGGAATTGGAACAGGTAAGAGTGATGCTATGAGTCACCGTACAATCTGCATTATGCCCAAAGTCCAGGAGAACTCGGCCTCTGATATGAATAGTCCGGTAGGGACTATGTGCAATTGCAAGTGTTTTTAATGTTTTAAGTGTCATTTACTGGAATGTATTTGATTACTGGCTTATATTTGAAGCTTTTTCAGTCTTACGTTTAATAAGGCATGCATGGTACCTTACTGTAAACGGTTCTTCACATGTTTTTTAGCATTGAAATTGGCCACACAGTGAGAGAAGTGTAGATACGCAATAACGTTCTTCTGCGATTGGTTGCTGTACCTTCTAACACTTGAGATGAATACAATCGATGGGGACAACTGTTTCGCTATAGAATCCTTGACACCTAGTTCTGAGGTATTTTCCGAACAACAGCAGTACACTAATTAAGAAATTCAACTGTTTCATTTTAATTAATAATAGAAGTTAATTGACTGAATAACAATAATTAGATTTCACATTAATAATTCATAGGAAGAAAATGTTTCATGTTCTTATTCCGGACAATTGTCCCTTGCCTTCCCGGCGTAGATGTTTTAATTTTTTTAAACTGGCTATTTTAGTGATACTGGGTGGTCCATTGTTCTTCCTGTCGCGGAATTAATCGATCAAAATGAACAGCATTACATGTCTAGTTGAAATCCAGCAGTGTTAAACTCGTCGCTTTCTCCTGTTTGTAGCAGTTTCTTTTTGTGCTGTCAATCATTTTGATTAAAGCAGTAGCTGTGCTGTCTTGTTTCGGAAGTCTGAGCTATTTTTGTCGTCCACGTTCTGTGATTTAAGGTTATCCATCGGCTTTCTGTAAAAAGGTACTCTAACAAGGGAACATCCCCATCGCACCCCCCTCAGATTTAGTTATAAGTTGGCACAATGGATAGGCCTTGAAAAACTGCACACAGATCAATCGAGAAAACAGGAAGAATTTGTGTGGAACTATGAAAAAATAAGCAAAATATACAAACTGGGTAGTCCGTGTGTAAGATAGGGAATATTAAGGGCAACATGACAGCGGAGCGCCGTGGTCCTGTGGTTAGCGTGAACACCTGCGGAACGAGAGGTCCATGGTTCAAATCTGCCCTCCACTGAAAATTTTGCTTTCTTTATTTTCGCAAAGTTATGATCTGTCCGTTCGTTCATTGACGTCTCTGTTCACTGTAATAAGTTTAGTGTCTGTGTTTTGCGACCGCACCGCAAAACCATGTGATTAGTTGACGAAAGGACGTGCCTCTCCAATGGGAACCGAAAACATTTGATTGCAAGGTCATAGGTCAACCGATTCCTCCACAGGAAAACACGTCTGATATTTTGTATACGGCACTGGTGACAGCATGTGCGTCACATGACAGGAATATGTTGTCGACCCACCTAACTAGTACACTTGGCGAATGGGTGAAAAGTTTCTTCTACCTTGCCCGATTTAGGTTTTCTTGTGGATGTAATAATCACTCCAAAAAAAGTGATGAAAACATAAGAGTTTTTCACATAAACTGAAAATAAAAAGTTAAAATTTTCGGTCGAGGGAAAATTTGAACCAAGGATCTCTCGTTCCGCAGCTGTTCACGCTAACCACAGGACCACAAAGCTCCTCGCCTCACATTGCCCTTAATATTGCCTATCTTACACATGGACGACCCAGTTTGTATATTTTGCTTATTTTTTCATAGTTCCACACAACTTCTTCCTGTTTTCTCGATCGATCTGTGTTCAGTTTTTCAAGGCCTATCCACTGTGCCAATTTATAACTAAATCTGAGGGGGGTGCGATGGGGATGTTCCCTTGTAAGGCTTTAGATATTGTAGGTAAGATGCTGCTCGGCATACAATGAGATGACAAAAGTCATTGGATAATCGATATGCAGATGTACAGTTAGCGGTAGTGTCACATACACAAAACACAAAAGGGCTGTCATTTGCACTGAGGTGGTTCATATTTTAAAAATTTCCGACATAGTTATGACCGCACGACGGGAATTAACAGACTTCAAACACAGAATGTTAGTTGGAGCTAGAAACGTGGGATATTTCAGTTCGGAAATCGTTTGGGAATTCAATACTCAGAGATCCACTGTGTCAAAAGTGTCCCAAGAATACCGGATTTCGGGCATTACCTCTTACCGTGGACAACGCAGTGGCCGATGGTCTTCGCTTAACGACAGTGTACAGCAGCGTTTGCGTAGAGTTGTCAGTGCTAACAGACAAGGAACACTGTGTGAAGTAATCACAGAACTCAATGTGGGACGTACGACGAATGTATCCGTCAGGAAAGTTCGGCAAAATTTGGCGTTAATGAATTATGGCAGCAAACGACCGACGCGAGTGCTTGCAGCGCCTTTCCTCGGCTCATGGCCACGTGGTTGGACGCTAGACGACTGGAAAAGCTTGTCCTTGTCAGATGAATCCCGATTTTTGTTGGAAAGAGCTGATAGTAGGAGTCGAGCGTGGCGCAGACCCATGGACCAAGTTGTCAACACGGCATTTTACTGTGACTTGGCGGTGTCTCTGTATTGTTGTAGGCTGTGTTTACATGGAATGGGCTGGGCCCTCTCGACCTTCGGGTACTTGGAGACCATATGCAGCCCTTCATGGACCTCATGTACCCAAACAATGATGGAATTTTTATGGATTACAATGACCCTATTATCGGGCCACAATTGTTCGCGATTTGTTTGAAGAACGTTCTAGACATATCGAGCGAGTGGTTTGGTCACTGGTATCACCCGATATGAATCCCATCGAACGTCTATGGGGCATAATAGAATGGTCAGTTCGTGCACAAAATACTGCACCGGCAACGCTTTCGCAATTATAGACAGCGATAGAGGCAGAATGGCTGAATATTTCTACAGGGGACTTGAAACGAATTGTTGAGTCCATGTCACGTCGAGACGCACTACACAGGGCTGGAGTAGTTCCGAGACGGTACTAGGAGGTATCGCGTGACTTTTTGCAAAAAAAAAAAAAAAAAAAAAAAAAAAAAAAATGGTTCAAATGGCTCTGAGCACTATGGGACTTAACTTCTGAGGTCATCACTCCCCTATAACATAGAACTACTTAAACCTAACTAACCTAAAGACATCACACACATCCATGCCTGAGGCAGGATTCGAACCTGCGACTGTAGCAGCAGCGCGGTTCCGGACTGAAGCGCCTAGAACCGCTCGGTCACAAAGGCCGGCCTCAGTTTTTGCACCTTCGTGTGTAGTCAGCTGATGTCACAGCTTATCATTTTTTGATACTGGTGGAATTAAGCTTTCCTTCCAGTCAGCATGAAAGGTAACAGTAACAAACGATAAATTAACATTGTAAGAAGTAGAATAACTGGATCTAAACAGTTTTCACTCCCTCTATAATTAGTTCCTACCTCTGAAGAGATTCTCATGCTTACTTCCATACTGTCTGTGTACAAAATTATTTTAAGAAAACTTCTTTGTCGAGAACGTGCTGTCTTGTGGCTAATAATTTATTGCAGTTTGTGAGCTGACTGTGGTTCACAAAAGTTGTTTAATTCGTCTGCTGAAGCTTGGAACAGACCACAAGGCTTTACTCCTCCTTCTCCGAGGGTGCGCAGATTCCTCCTCGTAAAGAGTAGCCTCAGATACAACCAGTCGATTCAGGTAATATTTGGCAAGTTGGGGGTGTACAACCTAAACTGAATGACTAAGATATTTGTGCCAAACAACCCCGTTATTGAGGAAACCACCCGTAAATTTCACGACGGGCAGTCGACTCAGAATGGCGCGATAGATAGATAAATGAAAACTGAGCACTTTCCATCGATTGTGTATTCTCGTAGATATCGAGGAAAGAAGACTGCCACATATGTACCCGTAATGTGAACGCTGTTCGAGGACAGCACAGCTAATGTAGTGGTCAAGGTATCATGCTGAGAAGCGGAGTACCTCTGTTCGATTCATAGGTGTATTCTGTCTACGGTTTTTTTAATTTAATTTTTTCCATTTCTAAACTGGTAGGCATATGAGTTTTAATAAGATAAGTAAACCAATAGGACATGATAATAAGGCAAGAAAATAAATTTCTCGACGACTTTGCGTCGGTAAAGAATTTAAAATTAAACCCTGGTCGATTTACACTCTCTCTATCAATCACTCTGCTACATGTCGTCAATTTCCTTCTGCCAACGAAGTGGATGGTATTTGTCACAGAAACATTCGAAGAAAATATTTTCGCAATACCAAGAACATCTAACAAATGTCCTCTTCACGCAAGAACATCTTTCCCTCAGAAGATTTGCAGGAAAACAAACTTAGTTACATTTAAAACTATTTCTTTTTAGGGAATCAGTTTTTATACGTACCACGCATATGATAACATTGTCTGAAAAATCGTAGTTGAAAACCGGTCATGAAATATGCTGTGAATCGTTATTGCATCCGCTAGGTTGGGCATTACCGCTGGGTTTTCAGATACAATCTGTAAGTCTGAAAACTCGAAATGAAGTTTTTAATTTGGCCATAAAAATAAACATCACATGCTGGCAAACAGGTGTGCAATTTGGCGGTATTACTTCCACCGTACAGTTCGGGTGACCTCGTCATATAAACATAATATCACACATGACAGCGTTAGCTTGTCCACCCCAGGAATCCAATACCAGACAAAATTTGTTATCATCAACGTATTGTTTTAAATGTCCTCTAGACATGTTTCGTAAATTGAATTGTTTATTTCCCGGATTTGGAGCAAGTAGAGCAAAAATTTACTGACTGATCTCTTCTATACCGTGAAGAACAAATCAATCATTGGTCTCTTACAAATATGAGAAAATTTAGGCAACAATTTTCAAATTGCTGTGATGGAATACAGCGCCATATATGAATTCGTTATTTTATGTACACTACGAACTGCGACAAAGGTTACTTTTCTCCCTTATTCAATAACGTGCATGGAATGCAGAAAGTTTACTGGAAACTGTGTTCATACTACAAAGCTTAAAATTTTATTTATTAACTAATACAAATCGTTTGATAAATTCATTTACTCACGTTGTAATTATTCTTTATTTATTTACTTACCTTATTAACTCTGTCATTCCAACCATTCTTAATGCAGATAAAAAAACTGCAGAAAGCAACTGGGAATCGAGCACAGATTCTCTGCTTCCCAGCAAGATACCTTCGTAGCAACGCCAGATGTGTCGTTTAATAGCAAATATTTGAAGTGTATATAAGCAGCGGCTCGTAAAGGTTTCTTTCCTTGAATTCTAGGAAAATGTACGTTTACGACGTCGACGAGAGATGTTCAGTTTTTCATTACACTGGTCCACAGTTTTTTTTTTTTTCAGAAACCACAGTAGACGATCGTAATACATTTGGATGCGCTTAACACGAATATCACGTTTAAAATTGTCACCTAGCCGCTAGCCGAGCGTTACAAGTACAGGGCTATTAAAAATGATTGAAGCGATTTCATAATTTTACTGTAGCTCCATTCATTGACATATGGTCACGACACACTACAGATACGTAGAAAAACTCATAAAGTTTTGTTCGGCTGAAGCCGCACTTCAGGTTTCCGCCGCCAGAGTGCTCGAGAGCACAGTGAGACAAAATGGCGACAGGAGCCGAGAAAGCGTATGTCGTGCTTGAAATGCACTCACATCAGTCAGTCTTAACAGTGCAACGACACTTCAGGACGAAGTTCAACAAAGATCCACCAACTGCTAACTCCATTCGGCGATTGTATGCGCAGTTTAAAGCTTCTGGATGCCTCTGTAAGGGGAAATCAACGGGTCGGCCTGCAGTGGGCAAAGAAACGGTTGAACACGTGTATCTGGACATGCTGGAAAATTGGCTCATGCCACAACAGGAGACCGACAGCGTCGACTTCATCTTTCAACAAGATGGTGCTCCACCGCACTTCCATCATGATGTTCCGCATTTCTTAAACAGGAGATTGGAAAACCGATGGATCGGTCGTGGTGGAGATCATGATCAGCAATTCGTGTCATGGCCTCCACGCTCTCCCGACTTAACCCCATGCGATTTCTTTCTGTGAGGTTATGTGAAAGATTCAGTGTTTCAACCTCCTCTACCAAGAAACGTGCCAGAACTGCGAGCTCGCATCAACGATGCTTTGGAACTCATTGATGGGGACATGCTGCGCCGAGTGTGGGAGGAACTTGATTATCGGCTTGATGTCTACCGAATCACTAAAGGGGCACATATCGAACATTTGTGAATGCCTGAAAAAACTTTTTGAGTTTTAGTACGTGTGTGCAAAACATTGTGAAAATATCTCAAATAAAAAAGTTATTGTAGAGCTGTGAAATCGCTTCAATCATTTGTAATAACCCTGTAAGTTGAGCCTTCAAGTTTCAGGTATATTGCTACCGTAATCAACATGATTTTTACACTGATTGAGCTTATCTAGTTAATTTGGCCCACTTCTTTACCTTCCTCTTGTGGGTGGCGTCTAGAACATCTCTCTGTAGCAGCCAAGATAGCAGTAGTGTACCGTCCCGTGTATCCTGAGATCGCCATAGTCCTCTCGGAACACATCGAGGTGGGAGTAAAGTTAGGGCATCCTGAAGGTTATGTTGCTGCCAGTGACCTTATAAGCATGAACGAGTTCGTCAATATGGTCCTTGTAATTATCGGCTCTCCTGTTTTCCAAGAACAATGTTGTCATGGTACGAAAACGATGTCACTCACGCAGATGATCAGACGTTAGAGTGGATTCAAAGTATGTGTTCCCCAATAGCCCCTTTGTGATCTTTTCTGTGCTGTGCCGTGGAAATTTCTTATACAAATACTGAAATGCTGCTTCACTCTTGTACAAAGCCTCAGCAAAAGGTGTCTTAGTCTCAACGTAATGTTCAATGGTGAGAGAATGATTTTATTGGTATTCGATAACGCCTCTAAGGCCATGTTGTTTAACACAGGCACCAGAGCTGTTCGTGTGTGTAGTGTTCTTCCATTGCACGACTGCGCTATTCACACAGATAGCGGCAATACTGAGTGTAATCCCCCGCCTCCAGACCCTACAGCATCCAAATGACTTTGAAATCTCCACATACCAGCCATTCGCGTTTATTCAGCTTCACACAGTTTACAGTGGCTTTCAATATGATGTAACTTCCTTTACCTATGGCAGCATATGTGACAGTGGTGGAGAGCCTTTCTTTGCTGCCGTGCAATAATAGTGTACTTAGTCTCGTTTTCGAGCCATTTATAAGTCTTCAGAAGTCTGGTTTGTATGTAATGTATCTTCCAACAAACCACTGCGTCACTGCAGAATGTGATGCCTCCTAGAGTACTGAAATGACAAATTGTTTTTCTTTTTTATGACTCTGGTGAGGCACACACACACACACGTTCATCGTCAGCGAAGAAATTGCACTACGCAGTCGTGAGGCCAAAAGTTCGGCTGTACGCTGCGGAAGCTATAAATCCCTAACACATCGCTGAGTTCACCCTGTTCGATTTTGTGTAATTCTTTACGTGACAATGTTGGTGAAAATGTAGCGACAGTATCACTAGGAGGTGATTGTCTTCTTCGGATGTAAGTGCCTGTTCATCATCATCCCTACCACTGCTCCACGGTGGTACCTGTGGGCGAACAGGAAGAGTCAGCCCTTTCCCATGACCTGCAGGAATGACGGATGGGATGTCACGATATTGAATGTTCCTTTCTCTTCGTATTGACTCCTTTTCCAATGGAGGGACCACACAAAATTTGCAATCCGACGCATGATTTGTGGGATTAAGCCAAATAGCAGGCACACCAAACATCATGTTCTGAAGCAGTACTGCCAAGGTGTACTGGAAGCGGCCAAGTCTTTCGCTTACGGCAGAGGATCTCTTCTTACAATGCCTTTGCATGTACCCCTCATTGTTGTTGATGTGGTCTTCAGAGACTGGTTTGTTGCAGCTCTCCATGCTACTCTACCCTGTGCAAGATTCTTCATCTCCCAGTACTTAATGCAACCTACATCCTTCTGAATCTGTTTAGTGTTTTCATCTCTTGGTCTCCCTCTACGATTTATGTCTTCCACGCTGCCCTCCAATACTAAAATGGTGATCCCTTGATGCCTCAGAATATGTTATACCAACCGATCCCTTCTTCTAGTCAAGTTGTGCCACAGATTTCTCTTCTCCCCAATTCTATTCCATACCTCCTCATTAGCTATGTGACCTACCCACCTAATTTTCAGCATTCTTCTGTAGCACCACATTTCGAAAGATTCTATTCCCTTCTTGTCTAATCCAGGTGTCTCCAAACGTTTTAGTCCGCGGGCCACATTGACGCCTCCACGAAGTCATAAGGGCAAACATCAACCTAGTGGGATTAAAGCACCCTAGCACCCCATGATGTAATGTAATGTAAGGCTAAAGGAGAGATGAAATCGCAAAAATGTAAGGTTGTGGGAATAGCTAGCAGTGAAACGAACTACGACTCTTATTTAATTACATAATTTTGATTGGTGGGCGTACCTGACCGAAATTCTGGCGTATTTTATTCTGGCGAATTTCACCGACAAAAAAGTATGTCGCTGCACATTCTTCACGAAAGCGTCCTGCAAAGTTAACGAAATCTCAAAATCATTGTTAGCAACACTATTACTGCAAGACGGAATAGAGGTAGAGTATGTCAACGCATTGTTATTTCAAGCGGCGCAACAATAAGTTTAGTTACGTAGTCTTGTAGCAAGTAGCAGAGCCAATGTCGCTGTGTATTGGTCACGACAGGCCTCGAAACTCAATTGTTGGCAGTATAGGTGCCACCTCAAATATTTGGCGGGCCGGATACCGGGGATGTCCGGCCAGCTAACGCGAGCCGGTTTCCCGGCCCTCGCGGACTGGTTTCGGACCGCGGGCCGTAGTTTGGAGACCCCTGGTCTAAACTATTTATCGTCCACGTTTCACTTCCACACATGGCTACACTCCATACTTTCAGAAAGTATGTAAACATGAAGAATAAAGATGTACTGTAGAATCTTAATAATGTTTGTTTTATTCAAAAACCTAAGAGTTTTCTCATAAAAAATTCGGAGGAATTACTTTTCAGCACTCCATCGTACATAGTGATACTTATAAAGACCCAAAATGTGCTTAATCAGTCTACATCAGTCTCCATTAACAAAGTTGTGCTTAACAGTTTTCTGGAATTAATTTGGGTAACGAGTGTTATCATGCAACAGTTTTTAATAACGTTTCGAGAAGAACAGTGAACTACCGATTCATTAAAGAACCGAAGTCCCATGTATAAATCAGCTTCAAACGTCTGATTACTTTAAAAATGAATTAATGTGTTACTCGCTAAGGACTCTCAGTATGGAATACTGAATGAATGTAGCCTGCATAATTTGAGCTTCATTTTAAGCAAAGCTAGTTTTTCACGAATCTGAATGTTTATGACGTCATATCCCCGGAACTATGCATCGTACAATGATATAATTTTTAAAGGTGAATGTAGATACTGTCTGTACCTGTACTGCGAATAGAGGTAGTGGAAAAGAGGCAATAAATTAAAATATCATACCCGATGCTTAGGTTTGAATGAACAATGAAAGTGTAGTATGTGATCAACGTTTTTCCTTTCATCATTTTATGGGGAACATCGGTGACAGAATGTTTCATAGAGTGGAATGATAGTTAAATCAAGACCCTAAGCTGCCGACAGGTCTTGATATACAACAATGGGGACAGTTGAAAATGTGTGCCCCGACCAGAACTCGAACCCAGGACCTCCTGCTTACATGGTAGACGCTCTATCCATCTCATCCTTTTTTTGTTTTTTTTTTTTTGTAATCACATTTTGTTTGCTTTTTTTCGTTGCGTCTGTTCGGGGCAGACGTCGTTAGACAGTCGTTTAAGTTCGTTGTTCATCGATTAACTCAGTTTTCTTATTACAGAGGGCAGTTAACCCTCTGACCGGACACGCTGAGCTACCGTGCCGGCATCCATCTGAGCCGCCGAGGGCACAGAGGATAGTGCGACTGCAGGGATTTATCCCTTGCAGAGCTCCCCGTGAGACTCACATTCCCAACATAATGTCCACACACTACATTCGTAGTGCCCCTGCCCATTACACTCATTACTCGCAGCAGACAAACTTACTGGGTTCCATAAGAGTTCAAGCAATGCGTGTGCATCCAGCACAAAAGAAGAAGGCCAATGGCCGGATGGCCTTAGCTATATGAATATGGTGTCCGTCCTTTCATAATGTTTCGTAAAGGTTTCACACTATATTCAGATTTGCTGGAAGTCTCTAAATGCTCTCATTCTCAAATACTGGTTGAATTAACTCGGCGTATTTGCGCGCAACAATTACACATTCTATTTCTATGTTCAATATTTATCTTACTGTGTTAAACTTAAGATTATACCTCTTACAGATCAGATTATGACAGCATTTTAAAATTTAAAATTTGAATTATAATTATGTGCTATATTGAAAATCAGCTTTTTGTTGCCCCTGGTAATTTTTAGATAGTGCAAGGTCACCTCGCTTCTAAACTGATACTGTTATTACTCAGCTTAGCTGCGAGTCCGTAGAGGGTGGTATATGTGACGTACATTATTACTGGTCAGCATTTCCATCCGGAATTTGCGAGTGTAAGTCGGACCTTCCTTGATGCGCCTTGGTGGGTCGTGTCGTCGGATTTCCTCCTACCTGTGCGAGGTGCAGCTCTCGTAAATGTCGTTCCGTGCAGATTCTTCATTGGCGCATTGGATGTCTCTGTCAGTAGAAGTTAATTATCTGAAATTGCTGTCGATCAGCTTGGGGGTATCTATTTACTCGAAATTAACATTCAGAATGCCGTAATATCCCTTTTATTCCTATTAGATCAATAATGAAACCCTCGTGTCACCAACTACTCGTAACCGAGAGCATGACTACCATCGAACAAGACAGGAAGAGCTCTTAACGCCGATTGCCGACTTGGCGCGCAGTCCGTATCTCTTACTAGTTTCGTCACAGTGCGTGGATTTCCGATCAAGTTCGTACTTACTATGATACGCATTTGTTATTGAACGGGTGTGAATTTTAACGAGGCAAAATTATGATAAATAGTTTTAAACATCCAGTATTCATGTTGTCATAAATGACTTGAATTATTAAATATAAACAAACAAAATCGGTGACTTTGGCGCCAAGATGGCGGTACTTCCCGTCATGTATGTTTCCCAGGCTGACACTTGTTGCTACGGTCCAGCGCCGAGCCCCACCCCACTACGCGCGACAGTCGGTCGCTTCATCACCTAGCCAGCCAGCGTGGGAAATGCTCTCCGATTCACGGTCCGATACGGAACACAGCACTTCCTAACTATCGTGAATACATCAGTGAGAGACAATAATTTATTTAAACTGTTAAAAATGTCTTCCTCACGTAAGAGGCACCTTACAATAGGCAATCTTCAATAGGCGTGGGGTTCCGGGATAACGGTTTAGTATTACAGATATGTCTAAAACAAACCACTTTGATTTATTCCATTTAAAGATTTTTGTTGTTTAGCTTCACTTCACTCAATTACTTTACAGTTTGGAGCATCCAATTGATTACATGAACACTGTCAGGTGAAAATTATAAAGTTAGTGAAGAAATTAATATTTGGCCTACTGGGCTCCAGAACGGTAGAACGGTTGCTGCCTCTTCTGAATGAACTCTTTACTTCGCTACGGCAGATCACACAACGAATTTTGTTAATTCTGTCTCAGTGGACAACACAGATTTGCCTCTGAAGGACGAATGGCCAACACCGCCATTACATGTGCAGACAGATTGATAAGTAGCCACACTTCTCTTACCGATGTTCACTCTTGTTGACTACATGTCAGGCGCGGTAACCGCAACACCACTTACAGTTGTGTTACCACGCGTTATAAATTTTACGGAATTAGCGTCCACAACTGAACAGGAGCTTTAACTAGGAATTTTTGTGTTACATGCTTGTTCAGTAATGAGAACAATCATCATAATAATACACTATGAAGAATAACATTCATATTTTGAGACTAGATAAATGTATAATAGTCTGTACAAACAGCCTGAGAACAGATTGTGTAATGTGAAACTCGAATACCATTGATTACTAACTAATGAGGGTCATCAATTTCGGAATAGAAGTCTGTGCAGAAAAAAAATCTATGTAAGACTTAACTCAAGAGGTGGCTTTTCTGTAACGTATAATTCGAGGTAGTGTTTCTGTGACTCTATGTTTAAACCGAGATTAGGGCACAAATCATATGTAATAATTTATGTAGTATGACATTTATTTTTACAGTTATTTAAGTGTTGTTTATAAGCACTGAATAAACCGAGCAGCATTTTACTATTTACAAAATCACATACATTTGTGTGGTCCTTTTAAATAATACACATAAATGGATTGTAGAGAACCAAACTTATACGACCTCTGGGGCAAGTATCTTTGCACAAAAGACTAGATTTTAGGTGATTTCCCTAAATCGCTCCAGGCAAATGCCGGGATGGTTCCTTTCAAAGGGCACGGCCGACTTCCTTCCCCGTTCTTCCCTAATCCGATGAGACCGATGACCTCGCTGTCTGGTCTCCTTCCCCAAAACAACCCAACCCAACTAGATTTTAGGTTGTAAACTTGCGCATAAAATTCTACTCTATATGTATGAAGAGAAAGTCTGCAAAGAGACATTCGTTGTGGGGTTCTACATTTTCCTTACCGCCAACCAGAACACATTTGATTTTAAGTAGCTCTTTTAGCACTTTTTTGGGGAAACAGACAGATCCCTATCACAACTGTCCTAAAATTCTTCCTCTGAGTGATGCTCTTGTTCGATAACAGAACTGTCTTCACTGGCTATTGTAAAAGCGTCTTTTTTGTCTATTCCTTGTTTTATATTACTGACAATTTCTTCCATCCACAGACTAACAATTTCATCAAACTCGGGAAAGTTAAAGCTGGTATTTTCCTGTAAACACGTTTTGGACTTTACGGTATCGCACACGTACGTAGTTCAGGATGCACGCTCTCGCAACCTCTTCAATCGGTGTAATAACGTCCTTCATACAGTGTAGCCGATGCACCATCAGTTCGTCATCAGCGCTGTTTGCAGTGCTGTTGAATGAAACCTGCTAGCAGATAATACTTGCTGTATGACTTTGGGCGCAGAGCGAGAGAGTGATTTGGAAGCAGCGACAGTCTGACTGACTAAGCCAGGCGTCCCGTTTTTCATCTTTTATGCAATGTGCTTCATCATCACAGAATGATACGTGATGTAAGAGCAGAGAGAGAGAGAGAGAGAGAAAGGGTTCCACCTGCCATTGTATAAATATACATTCACAGATGTGCTGTGAGAGTATGCTACTGTGATATCATTTGTATTGGTATTTCATAATGCAATATTGTTTCGTTTGCATATTTAAGTAAACATTGGTATAATGTAACCTTCCCAATAAGTATATCTGTGGCTGCATAATGACCGTTAAAATTAAATTAATGAAAGGAGTAAACAGCAACAATTATAACGGTCATTATGCAGCTATATATATATATATATAGGGTGTCCCAGCTATCTTGTCCACCCAAAATATCTCTGGAACAATAACAGCTATTGGAAAACGACTTTCACCGGTATCAATGTAGGGCTGTGGCCCATGAATGTACATATTTGGAAGCATTCTAAAACGAAAGCATATATGTTTTTTAACACAAACTTATGTTTTTTTAAATGGACCTCCTATATTTTTTCTTCAGCAATCCATAGCATGACAAAGCACATACACAATGGCGTTGATTGCATCGCAATATTCCCATTACATCCCGAGATATTAAGACGCGAAGTTGACGCTTGAAACACCCGACATGAGCTGCTAGCGCACGTCCTGAGGCTCAGGCGTGAACCCCATGCTGCCCGTAAACGCGATGTGATTGACATGCGTAATCACACTTCCATACTTATCAAGAGGTCCGAATAATACGGTCTGCTGCCATCCTGCATTAACGTCGTACATTCCAGTAGGTATTTATCCCATAGGCTAGGGGTGATGCGGTTCTGTAACATATTTGTGTACCGCAACGTTATTCACAAAGTTAACTTCGCTTATCGTTAATCCGTTACTAAAAAGGTAATGCCGTTCAACGTTAAAACTTTACTTTACTGTAGATCTAGCGCAAGTGACAGTTAATCATTCACACGTAATAGTAAAATTCATGTTGATGGTTTTAGTGAAACGTGCAAGTGGACTAAAAGTTTTACCGTTGTTTAGGTAAAAACGTTTTGATTTGGGAAGTTCAGGTAGGACATAGAAGATGAATGTAAACATGTTTAACCAATTAGTTTTATTATCACATAATTATCAATGTTATGTTTATCTAATGCGTTAAATGACAAGTTGTTGCAAACAAATGTTTCTTAAAATCACTGTGTAAAATGGCCCTTTGTAGAAACTTCCACTGTGATACCAGCACTACATACCAAACATAGCTCATGCTAAAAGTGATGCCCATTGGCTTGCATACATAGGGTTACTCTGCGGATGAAGGATACCCTACTTCGTGCTACTGTTTCCTCTTTGATGGCTGTACAAGCATCAATAATTCGTTGCTTCATGTCCTCTGGTGCTGTTGGTTCATGTTGGTAAACAGCATCCTTCACTGCTCCCCAAAGAAAATAATCCAGTGGTGTAAGGTCCGGAGACCGGGCAGGCCACCTAACTGGGCCACCTCGTCCAATCCACCTACCAAGGAACTTACGGTTCAGAAGTCGTCGTGCTCGTAAGGCGTTATGTGCAGGGCATCCGTCATGCTGATACCACATGTCCATTGTCCGGTTCAGAGGTACGGTGTCCAAGAGAACAGGAAGATTGTGTCGTATAAATCTGGAGTATTGTCTGCCATTCTGGATGCCATTTATAAAGAAAGGTCCGATAATGGTATCTCCAATAATCCCACACCAAACATTAACTTTCCACGGACGTTGATGCTCTACCTGACGGAGCCATTTTGGATTCTCTGCGGACCAATAATGCATATTCCTCATATTGACAATTCCTTTGTTGGAGAATGATGCCTCGTCGGTGAAGAGAACATCTGCAAAAAAATTAGATTAGTCAAAAGTTTTTGCTGAGTCCACCGACAAAATGTTACCCTATTGCGGAAGTCATTTCCATGAAGATCCTGGTGTAAATGAACATGGTAAGGATGAAAATTATGACGTTTAAGAATACGCTGTGCACTTGATTTCGACACACCAACTTCGCGTTCAATTTGGCGTGTGCTGATTTGAGGATTCACAGCTATGGTAGCGAGCACAGCAACTTCAGCACATTCATCTGTGCGTGTTCTAGGACGATGTCGAGGTCTTGGATTTAAGCTTCCCGTTTCACGTAGACGAGATGTGAGACGACCAAACATCCGGCGCGAAGGCGATGGCTTGTCAGGGAATCGTCTTCTGTACAGTCGTTCTGCCTGAACAGCATTTCGTCAACCTACGAGAGGGTACAGTACAGGTATGTAGAGTAGGGTGGAAAACAGACATATTAACTTAATAATCATTATGTTTGCTAACAGTACTATCAACAAGCAAGCACTCTCATAACGTATATCCCGTCAACGTACATTCTCCATAGATCAGCAGCATTTCTACCATATCTTCATGTGTGTACATTATACTGTACAGTATAAGTTCCATAACATAACGTTTATTCATAATGTGTACTACATCCGTGCCGTCACTAGATTACTCTGATGCACGACTACACTGGCGAGCGGTGTACTGCATGCCAAAGCAACAACAAATGGGATGCTCGGAGGGTGGTGGAGTACAAGACTTTGCATGGGTCGCAAATCATAAACAAGGCGAAGTGGTAACTGTGGCAGTAGTGAGAACAACGTTGGACACTTGACTAGGTAGAGCCAGGCCCTGCGTGGCAGGCACAATGGGTTATATAACCCATTAGATAAACCATATTTTGGGTGTGCAGGATAAATAAGACAACTTGACGGGTGTACACCGATCGGTACTGGTTCATACTATGTACGTAGATACGTAAAACGTGCAAGAGGGAAACCATTATGTGCTTATGAGAGTTGATGGCAGCAGACCGTATTATTCGTTTCGGACCTCTTGATAAGTATGGAAGTGTGATTACGCATGTCAATCACATTGCGTTTACGGGCAGCATGGGGTTCACGCCCGAGCCTCAGGACGTGCGCTAGCAGCGCATGTCGGGTGTTTCAAGCGTCAACTTGGCGTCTCAATATCTCTGGATGTAATGGGAATATTGCGATGCAATCAACGCTATTGTGTATGTGCTTTGTCATGCTATGGATTGCTGAAGAAAAAATATAGGAGGTCCATTAAAAATACACAAGTTTGTGTTAAAAAACACATATGCTTTCGTTTTAAAATGTTTCCAAATATGTACATTCATGGGCCCCAGCCCTACATTGATACCGGTGAAAGTCGTTTTCCAATAGCTGTTATTGTTCCAGAGTTATTTTCGGTGGACAAGACAGCTGGGACACCCTATATATATATATATATATATATATATATATATATATATATATACTCCTGGAAATTGAAATAAGAACACCGTGAATTCATTGTCCCAGGAAGGGGAAACTTTATTGACACATTCCTGGGGTCAGATACATCACATGATCACACTGACAGAACCACAGGCACATAGACACAGGCAACAGAGCATGCACAATGTCGGCACTAGTACAGTGTATATCCACCTTTCGCAGCAATGCAGGCTGCTATTCTCCCATGGAGACGATCGTAGAGATGCTGGATGTAGTCCTGTGGAACGGCTTGCCATGCCATTTCCACCTGGCGCCTCAGTTGGACCAGCGTTCGTGCTGGACGTGCAAACCGCGTGAGACGACGCTTCATCCAGTCCCAAACATGCTCAATGGGGGACAGATCCGGAGATCTTGCTGGCCAGGGTAGTTGACTTACACCTTCTAGAGCACGTTGGGTGGCACGGGATACATGCGGACGTGCATTGTCCTGTTGGAACAGCAAGTTCCCTTGCCGGTCTAGGAATGGTAGAACGATGCGTTCGATGACGGTTTGGATGTACCGTGCACTATTCAGTGTCCCCTCGACGATCATCAGTGGTGTACGGCCAGTGGTGTACACCATGATGCCGGGTGTCGGCCCTGTGTGCCTCGGTCGTATGCAGTCCTGATTGTGGCGCTCACCTGCACGGCGCCAAACACGCATACGACCATCATTGGCACCAAGGCAGAAGCGACTCTCATCGCTGAAGACGACACGTCTCCATTCGTCCCTCCATTCACGCCTGTCGCGACACCACTGGAGGCGGGCTGCACGATGTTGGGGCGTGAGCGGAAGACGGCCTAACGGTGTGCGGGACCGTAGCCCAGCTTCATGGAGACGGTTGCGAATGGTCCTCGCCGATACCCCAGGAGCAACAGTGTCCCTAATTTGCTGGGAAGTGGCGGTGCGGTCCCCTACGGCAGTGCGTAGGATCCTACGGTCTTGGCGTGCATCCGTGCGTCACTGCGGTCCGGTCCCAGGTCGACGCGCACGTGCACCTTCCGCCGACCACTGGCGACAACATCGATGTACTGTGGAGACCTCACGCCCCACGTGTTGAGCAATTCGGCGGTACATCCACCCGGCCTCCCGCATGCCCACTATACGCTCTCGCTCAAAGTCCGTCAACTGCACATACGGTTCACGTCCACGCTGTCGCGGCATGCTACCAGTGTTAAAGACTGCGATGGAGCTCCGTATGCCACGGCAAACTGGCTGACACTGACGGCGGCGGTGCACAAATGCTGCGCAGCTAGCGCCATTCGACGGCCAACACCGCGGTTCCTGGTGTGTCCGCTGTGCCGTGCGTGTGATCACTGCTTGCACAGCCCTCTCGCAGTGTCCGGAGCAAGTATGGTGGGTCTGACACACCGGTTTCAATGTGTTCTTTTTTCCATTTCCAGGAGTGTATATGTGTGTGTGTGTGTTGCGTGTGTACCCGGGTGCGTGCAACAGTTGTTATTGCTAGTGTTTCACCCCAGCATTTAAGGATAATGTCTGCCATGGCGAGGGGGGGGGGGGGCTATGAATGGCCTTCTTGGTAAGGCAGGAAAACTGTGGTAGCGCCCCCTCTTCATAACCAAATAATTACTAATACTTAAATATCAATTTTCATATTTATTTTCCCCGTTGGGTCTCCCTATGGCAGCCACAGCCGTTGTATTGTTTTACGGTAGGGTTAATTTACATACAGTTCGTCGTAAGTGTTCGTGCGCGACGAGAGGAAACTACACAGGTATTACAAATGCCATTGGCAGAGATTAAGTGTCTATCATAAATAGCATTTCCCATGAAGCACAAACAGCCTATGGTAAAGGTAAGTGCTTACAGACTTACAGACAGACAGCATATGGCGCAAAATATTTCATTCCAGTGTGGCAAATACAAGGCAATATTTACTGCATAATAGAGTGTCTTAAATAATGGACACTACATTCGAGGTGGACTCACAATGCATGAGAAAGATGAAAGCCCTACATTAGTATCGGATATCCCTAACTTCCGAGTTAAGATGCCGTCAGTTACGGCTACCGTATACTTTAGCCAGAGTTCTTAGATATCTCGAAACTTCACTTGAAGATATAAATCTATATTTTCAAGTGAAGCTTGCCTGACACACCACCACAATTGGAATGCTACATCTTAGCGATCACTGACACACGAGCGAATTACGAAACAAATTGCCATATTACTTGGCATTCGCAGAGAAATGTACTTCATGCACCGGCAGCTTAAATGTATGTGGGAAAGTGTCTTAATTGGAAGATCGTAAATAATTGTACAAAAACTTGACGGAATGTTTCCTTGGTACAACGAGTTCCTATAATAAAGAGAAAGAACCGTGTATTACCTGATTACAAAATCAGTTGTGAACATCTAGACCACCATATATATATATGAAGAGGTTGTGATAAGAAAAGATATGGGATGGTCACGTTAAATCATTGGCAAGAGGAATGGAAGACGTAATTTTCCTGCATGCAAGACGCAGGTGTGACCAGTTCCAGTTTTAGGAGTCCCTGTAATGTAAGCATGAGAAATGACATCATAGGAATTCAGGGACGCGCTGCTAGGGTCGAACAGCTCAGTGTAGCCTGTACAAGTGTGTAACAGAAATATTTAGGAAACAAAAGAATGATTCTCTGGAAGAAGACGCTGTTTTCACGTAAAACCCTTGTAGGATGACAGTCACGCCAAACATCTTTTTTCTTTTTCTTTTTTCTTTAAGGAACACACCGCCATTCCACTATTTTGTTGCTTATTTAAGGTTTTGGTTTTTACACCATTTTCTAGTACTTGATTTTATGTCTTTAATATATATATTGCAGTAAACGTAAAACATGTTAAGTGTCTTGTAATATATGTTAAAGACGTGCGGCATAAAAGGCCGAAACCTAGATTGTACTTAAATAAATAATAAAAAAAAGTCATGTGGTGGTGTGGCTGTTGCTCAGAAACATCAAGAAAAGGCTTTTGTCTCGTCTATGATCCGTACCAGTTGGACTCATTGAGAGACAGTTTGCTCCCTATGAACACAGATACACGAGTGGATCTGGCGGGCAATGTATTGATCTGTATTAATAGAGCCACGCGGGGTAGCCGCGCCGTCTTGGGCGCCTTGCCACGGTTAGCGCGGCTCCCCCCACCCGGAGGTTCGAGTCCTCCCTCGGGCCAGTGTGTGTTGTCCTTAGCATAAGTTAGTTTAATTTACGTTAAGTAGTGTGTAAGCCCCTAGGCCTCAGCAGTTTGGCCCCATAGGAGCTTACCACCACCATTGTATTAATAGAACGGCCCTCTTAAGTGAGTCCCGGTTGTTGGTTCTTAAGCAAAGTGTTGAATTTTTAATAATTAGAAAGTGGTTAATCTATCTACTGAATTAAAAAACCCGGGCGATTCCCACCTGTTTTGATTACAATTACTCCTTGTGAGCACACAAGTAACCAAGGAACCAGTAATCACACATGAACGTGATTAATAAAATACAAAAGGTTCACAGGAGAGCTTCTGTTAAGTTTGGAAGGTAGGAGACGAGGTACTGGCAGAAGTGAGGCTGTGAGGAGAGGGCGTGAGTCGTGCTTGGGTAGCTCAGTCGGTAGAGCACTTGCCCGCGAAAGGCAAACGTCCCGAGTTCGAGTCTCGGTCTGGCACACAGTTTTAATCTGCCAGGAAGTTTCATATCAGCGCACTCTCCGCTGCAGAGTGAAAATCTCATTCTAATAAAATACAGTGTGGAAGGAACTGATAATTATGAACATTGAAATAATTTTAAGCCAGAGCTAACCTGATTTATCAGAACTCTCAAGTAACAAGCGATTGCTCGAACATACCCGAAGAACGTATGAAATCCACACGTAAACGACAAATCTCGCTCTGTTATTGGCGAGCCCTTTAATACCAGAGGCAGTGTTATATCACTGACATAATCTAAAAGCAACACACCGAAAAACGCTTAATGCTCTCCTTTCCGGGTAGCCTGTGCTACCAGATATTCTCACCATAGCTGACAAGTTGGAGAGTAAAATCTGACACATGGATGCGCTTGCCGCTACTATCGGCCAACGTGTGATTTGAGTACCTGTTCCTCCATGGCTCCAAAACCCATTGTCTGTCCTCTCTGCTCCGCACAAAGACACGTGCAAAAGATACCCCCTAGTGAGAAGGGTCCGCTAACCACTGGGCATTGATATACTTCGATATGTTTTATAAACCGTGGTAGAGTGCCCCACATGATAAATAATTTATAAGTTATCCAGTGTGATAGCTTCCCGTGTGTGCAATTCAAAGAAAACCAACTTCCAAACTCCCACTCGTCAGAAATCTTTTTTCGCCGCCCAATGAATTGTTTTGCCACGTTTGAAATTTCTGGAATAAAGGAACTGAAGATACGTTTACAGGTATATTTTTAGATCACTCAGTGGGCTATCTTCTCACCTTGCGATAGAGAGACAAACTATTACTCTACGTGGGTTGGCGCCTGGCTGTTGCCCTTCTGCCCTGCAAGAGGAGAGAAGAAAGTCTTATCAATAAACACCCACCCAGTTCCAACAAGAAAATAGAGCTAAAATTTAAAACCTTGTACATAGCAGGAATAGTGCCATAATGAATTAAAAGAAGCACAACAGGGTTGTCGTGATTTGGTATTTCTTCACCAAGAAGACGTTTTTATAAACGTTGAAATCAAAGTAAAGAGGTTTCAGTAAACCTTCCAATTTGCATCTGACTGGCTGTCTACTCTTTCTACGAGAAGTAGAGATAAAAATCAGCTTGGCACATTCGAGTTGTCTGCGAAAAGCGTAAATGATGCAAACAACAGAGGTCGACTTATTAAAAATAATTTATTCTGCACTTGATGGAAGAGCAGCACGGTTAATTATACATGGTTATTACAAATGATTGAAGCGATTTCACAGCTCTACAATAACTTTATTATTTGAGATATTTTCACAATGCTTTGCACACACATACAAAAACTCAAAAAGTTTTTTAGGCATTCACAAATGTTCGATATGTGCCCCTTTAGTGATTCGGCTGACATCAAGCCGATAATCAAGTTCCTCCCACACTCGGCGCAGCATGTCCCCATCAATAAGTTCGAAAACATCGTTGATGCGAGCTCGCAGTTCTGGCACGTTTCTTGGTAGAGGAGGTTTAAACACTGAATCTTTCACATAACCCCACAGAAAGAAATCGCATGGGGTTAAGTCGGGAGAGAGTGGAAGCCATGACATGAATTGCTGATCAAGATCTCCACCACGACCGATCGATCGGTTTTCCAATCTCCTGTTTAAGAAACGCCTAACATCATGATGGAAGTGCAGTGGAGCACCATCCTGTTGAAAGATGAAGTCGGCGCTGTCGGTCTCCAGTTGTGGCATGAGCCAATTTTCCAGCATGTCCAGATACACGTGTCCCGTAACGTTTTTTTCGAAGAAGAAAAAGGGGCCGTAAACTTTAAACTGTGAGATTGCACAAAACACGTTAACTTTTGGTGAATTACGAATTTGCTGCACGAATGCGTGAGGATTCTCTACCGCCCAGATTCGCACATTATGTCTGTTCACTTCACCATAAAAAAAAAGTGTTGCTTCATCACTGAAAACATGTTTCGCACTGAACGCATCCTCTTCCATGAGCTGTTGCAACCGCGCCGAAAATTCAAAGCGTTTGACTTTGTCATCAGGTGTCAGGGCTTGTAGCAATTGTAAACGGTAACGCTTCTGCTTTAGCCTTTTCCGTAAGATTTTCCAAACCGTCGGCTGTGGTACGTTTAGATCCCTGCTTGCTTTATTCGTCGACTTCCGCGGGCTACGCGTGAAACTTGCCCGCACGCGTTCAACAGTTTCTTCGCTCACTGCAGGCCGACCCGTTGATTTCCCCTTACAGAGGCATCCAGAAGCTTTAAACTGCGCATACCATCGCCGAATGTAGTTATCAGTTGTTGGATCTTTGTTGAACTTCGTCCTGAAGTGTCGTTGCACTGTTATGACTGACTGATGTGAGTGCATCATACGCGACATACGCTTTCTCGGCTCCTGTCGCCATATTGTCTCACTGCGCTCTCGAGCGCTCTGGCGGCAGAAACCTGAAGTGCGGCTTCAGCCGAACGAAACTTTATGAATTTTTGTACTTATCTGTAGTGTGTCGTGACCATATGTCAAAGAATGGAGCTACAGTGAATTTATGAAATCGCTTCAATCATTTGTAATAGCCCTGTACTGGAGGCTTTAGCCTGAGTCTTGGACGGCATAGAGCGTGGGTCGAAGTTTGTGGAATCTTCACCGCACCACCTTACCAGAGCTGCGGCGGACAATATAGGACCCGTGAACTCTTACTTGGTGGTCAGTGCCATAGCGCCATCACGTGTTCCAAGCAGCCTAATGCTTAAAACTTAGATATTCTCTCCAGGAAGCTACGGGGACGGTCAGTTGCCACCTTTGTCCCTCCTACCGCGTGACCTATCTAACATACCATCAAATTCGTTCGACACAACGGATATGGACAGGCAATTAACTACAAAGATAGAGAGAAATTAAACATTGTTAGCGGCTTGATCCTGGCAGTCGCCCATATCACTCACATTATCAGTATCAGATGTTCAACAGCTGGTAGAGACGTGGTACAGATTACAAGTGAACCAAGAGCAATGATGCACGAGACATGTGAGTCCGCCACGTGGCTAACGTTTTTCACCCTGTTGAGTAAATTTATTGATCTGTATTCGGTGAAGATTGTGTGACAAATATGCCGCCACTGACGTTTCTCCCCTGTCGGGCTCATGAGAAAGCTAGATTTGTATGCGAAAAGGAACAAATATAAAGGCTTTTTTTCATGCTCAGTAAACAAATGGAACAGGAGCAACAAAATTGGTACGATGAAGTGTCCGCTATGCATTGTAGACTGGATTACGGCGTATTTATGCAGATGCAGGTTGATATGGAATTCCTGTATACTGTGAGTGTGCATGGCCAAGAGAATAATACTGGATATCAACTTGATTTGTGGATAAGTGTGGACGACCTACTCGATCAACACACTCGTACAAGTTACGGTCATTAAACGTTTAACTGTGGATTTACTAGCTGATGGCGAACTGTTGAGGAGTAGGACTTGTACAGGGTGAACATTAATAAAACCAAGAAACTTTGGGGACGGATTTCTCACTGGAAATGACTAGAAAAATGTCATATGAATGGCATCATTGCCATGGTAGATGACACTGACGAATGAAAGTTGCTCTACATCTACATGTCCATGGTTACTCTGCAATTTACACTTAAGTTCTCTTAGGTTGTTCGCAGATGATGCTGTAATTTACCGTCTAGTAAGGTCATCCGAAGACCAGTATCAGTTGCAAAGCGATTTAGAAAAAATTGCTGTATGGAGTGGCAGGTGGCAGTTGACGCTAAATAACGAAAAGTGTGAGGTGACCCACATGAGTTCCAAAAGAAATCCGTTGGAATTCGATTACTCGATAAATAGTACAATTCTCAAGGCTGTCAGTTCAACTAAGTACCTGGGTGTTAAAATTACGAACAACTTCAGTTGGAAGGACCACATAGATAATATTGTGGGGAAGGCGAGCCAAAGGTTGCGTTTCATTGGCAGGACACTTAGAAGATGCAACAAGTCCACCAAAGAGACAGCTTACACTACACTCGTTCGTCCTCTGTTAGAATACTGCTGCGCGGTGTGGGATCCTTACCAGGTGGGATTGACGGAGAACATCGAAAGGGTGCAAAAAAGGGCAGCTCGTTTTGTATTATCACGTAGTAGGGCAGAGAGTGTGGCAGATATGATACGCGAATTTGGATGGAAGTCATTACAGTAAAGACGTTTTTCGTCGCGGCGAGATCTATTTACGAAATTTAAGTCACCAACTTTCTCTTCCGAATGCGAAAATATTTTGTTGAGCCCAACCTACATAGGTAGGAATCATCATCAAAATAAAATAAGAGAAATCAGAGCTCGAACAGAAAGGTTTAGGTGTTCGTCCTTCCCGCGCGCTGTTCGAGAGTGGAATGGTAGAGAGATAGCATGATTGTGGTTCGACGAACCCTCTGCCAAGCACTTAAATGTGAATTGCAGAGTAGTCATGTATATGTAGATGCCTGTCAGAGGCCTCATTGAACCATTTTCATACTACTTCTCCACCATTCCATTCTCTAATGCCCGCATCTCGTGGTCGTGCGGTAGCGTTCTTGCTTCCCACGCCAGGGTTCCCGGGTTCGATTCCCGGCGGGGTCAGGGATTTTCTCTGCCTCGTGATGGCTGGGTGTTGTGTGCTGTCCTTAGATTAGTTAGGTTTAAGTAGTTCTAAGTTCTAGGGGACTGATGACCGTAGCAGTTAAGTCCCATAATGCTCAGAGCCATTAGAAACCATTTTTGAACCATTCTCTAACGACGCTTGGGGAAAAGGAACACCTAAATCTTTCCGTTCGAGCTGTGATTCTCTTATTTTATTATGATGATCATATCTCCCCTACGTAGGTGGGTGTCAACAAAATATTTTCGCCTTTGGAAGAGAAAGTTGGTCATTGAAATTTCGTAAACAGATCTCGCCGCAAAGGAGACCGCCTTTGTTTCAGTGGCTGCCACCCCAACTGGCGTATCATATCAATTACACTCTCACCCCTATTGCGCGATAACACGAAAAGAGCTGCCATTCTTTGCACTTTTTCGATGCCCTCCGTTAATCCTACCTGGTAAGGATCCCACACCGCACAGCAATATTCCAGCAGAGGACGTACAAGTGCAATGAAGGCTGACTGTTTAGTGAGTTTGTCGCATCTTCTATATGTTCTGCCAGGAAAGGGCAGTCTTTGTTTCGCCTTCCCCACAATATTATCTATGTGGTCTTTCCAATTTAAGTTGCTCGTAATTGTAATTCCTAGGTATTTAGTCGAATTGACAGCCCACAGTTTTGTGCGATTTATCGTATACCCAAAATTTATCGGATTTCTTTTAGCACCCATGTGGATGATCTCGCACTTTTCTTTGTTTAGTGCCAATTGCAAATTTTCGCACCATACAGAAATTCTCTCCAGATCATTTTGTAATTGGAATTGATCGTATTATGATTTTACTAGAGGGTAAATTACAGTGTCAAAAATGGCTCTGAGTACTATGGGACTTAACATCTATGGTCATCAGTCCTCTAGAACTTAGAACTACTTAAACCTAACTAACCTAAGGACAGCACACAACACCCAGCCATCACGAGGCAGAGAAAATCCCTGACCCCGCCGGGAATCGAACCCGGGAACCCGGGCGTGAGAACCGAGAACGCTACCGCACGACCACGATATGCGGGCAAATTACAGTGTCATCTGCAAGCAATCTAAAGGGGCTGCTCAGATCATCTCCTAGATCATTTATGTAAATCAGGAATAGCAGAAGACCCATGACACTATCTTGCGGAACGCCAGATATCACTTCTGTTCTGCTCGATGATTTACGGTCTATCACTACGAACTGTGACCCATCTGAGAGGAAATCACAGATCCAGTCACACAACTGAGACGATACTCCATATGCACCCAATTTGATTAATAGTCGCTTGTGAAGAACAGTATCAAAAGCCTTGTGGAAATCTAGGAATATGAGATCCCTTGTCGACAGCACTCATTACTTAATGGGAGTAAAGAGCTAGCTGTGTCGTACAAGAACGATAGTTTCTGAATCCGTGTTGGTTATGTATCAATAACTCATTTTCTTCAAGGTGATTCATAATGTTCGAGTGCAGTATATGCTCCAAAATCCTACTGCAAATTGAGGTCAGTGATATGGGTCTGTACTTCAATGAGTTACTTCTATATCGTTTCTTGAATATTGGTGTGACCTGTGCTACTGTCCAGTCTTTAGGAACAGACCTTTCGTCAACTGAGTGGTTGTATATGATTGTTAACAAAGGCGCTATTGTGTCACCATACTCTGAAAGGAACCTGATTGGTATACCATTTGGACCGGAACACTTTCCTTTCTTAAATGATGTGAGTAGTTTCGCAACACCTAAGATATCTACGTTCATGCCACTCATGCTAACAGCTGCTCTGGTTTCGAATTCTGGAATATTTACTTCGTCTTCTTTCGTGAAGGAATTACGGAAAACTGTATTTAGTAACTCCGATTTAGTGGCACCATCATTGGTAACATTTCCATCACTAGCGCGACCTCGTGCCGTGTGCTGCAGGCTGTGTAATTGACGCAGTGCACTGTAAGCAGCAGAATGGTCCGGTATTCAAATCGAGAACAAACCGAGACGGCTTTTGTGTACAGCCAAGCAGATGGAAACGGTCTTGACGCACCATGACTATACCAAAAAGGTAGCTTCACAGAAACCAACCACATCACTCAACTCAACATTTGAGGTCCTTTTTAGACGTCTGTGATCATGCATTGTAACCTCCCCCTCACTTATCGACCTTAATGACAGTGAAAAATTAAACCGCGTGTACCTGATGGAAATTTGGGAAAAGCAATCGTCACCGAAGTTAATCTGTCGGTAAAGAGGGAGGAAAGGGTTACATCTAAATGAAAGGAAAAATGCTAATGGAACAGGTGGAAATTAATTTTGAAAAGGGGTAAAGTTAAGAAAGAAAGTAAATGTGCGGCCATTACGTTAACAATTAACTAGCGGTAATTAGATATTTGAGATTTGGGGAAAATTACGGTCGCCAGTCCTAAGGACAATTACTATAGTAACTGAATAAGAAAGGTTATTACACATATAATTAGCACTAGAAGCGTGGCAACTGAAGGTTGACACGTGTAGTGTGAAAACTGAAAGTTTGTCAGAAGTAATAAATTTCGCTACACTCTGACTTAATTTAGCAAAAGAATTAATAAAACAGGAAAATCGAAAGGTAATTTAGTGACTGAAATTAATAGTGAGCTTTCTTTCTGAAGCACATCGAAATTCAGTAAAATACGGTTAGTCTTGGACTACCTCAACAATCATTTCAAAAGCTACTTGAATCTACGCAATTTAGAAATAAGAGGTTTAACTTTGAACTTGAATTAAATGATTCTGAACAATTAACAATAGTAAAATTTAGTACGTACCAAGCTGAGCTGCAGTCACAGGTAAGCTAAAATACGGTAGCAAAACTCGCACGCATAATTTGTGCTTGTGTAATCTAAATATTGTAGCCAGCTATGAATACTTTAACTGAACTTTGAAATTAAAGCAGTGAAATGCTATAATATTACTTTAATGCTGGTGTTTGAATTTCAACGACACTCGGGTTCATTCCGGAAAAGGAAGGGATCCTGCTTAGTAATGCAATTGGGACAATAAGCAACAAATGTTCATGCTAAGTTGCTGTAATTATAGTTACGAAAATGGTACAGTTTGAAAAGCTGAGGTCTGCCATACAGTTCTAAAACTTTACGTGCTTCCAGTCTTCCTTGTTGGTTGATTGAAGGTTTGAAGCCGTCGATCGAGGAGGTGGCGACAGTCACTCATTGTCGGCCGTCGCTGTTGCAGAAGCTGGATGTTGGCGCGCTTCCTTCTCGACACGGTCACCAGGCGAAACGGGCTCTTGATGTGCGCCAGCTAATGCTTCCCGTCCGCGACACCATGTCAGAAACTATCATAGCAAGTCGAGCGCAATTACATGCTGCCCAACCCCGAAAGCGCGGCAACTCGCAGGAGCGTCACACAACACACCAGCTCCACTCGCTACTCTAGCCAGACTCCCTCTGCTCAGCCCGCGCTCCACGCGGCAGAGTTAACACTCCCAAAGATCCTAAATACTCTGGTTCTCCACACGACCTATCGACGTATTCGTTCGATAGCAGTTTTCCCTAGGCAAGACCCAGCGTAAAAATACCAATAATATTTACGAAACAAACCAATTATACATCGACATAAATGCATAAATATATATATATATACAAATAGTAAAACAATTACAATATGTAAAGACACAGAAATGTCATATATTCAGGTAACAAAATTAAGGAAAACAAATTTATAGTACAATAGATGGAAATAGGAGGATATGCATTTCCGGCGTTACAGCATCCTTTCAGTCAGATAAACGTGCGGGGAGGAGGCGGACACTGTGTACACCGGATTCTGCAGGATATTGAGATGAATCCGAGTAAAAGCACTAGACAAGTGGCCTACCAATATGATTTAATCTAAAGTACGATTATGCGTATACTGCATGACAACCGCTACTGCCCTATCCCGTGTAACCAGTGCAATGATTGTCAGCAACGGATTTCCCTCTACTGGAAGGATTTTGTTTTTGTACTAGAACATCACAATTATGGGATTTCTGCTATCAGTCCTCTTTACCGATCAAGCAACCTTTGCCACAAATGGCATCATCAAGCAGTGTAATCGTCATCGTGGGCTACAGACGATCCGCGAGGAATTGTTGAGGCGTCCCACCAGCATCGGTTCAGCATCAGGCAGGGGTTCTTGGATCGGTTATTATTCCACAATGCCTTGGCGGAGGAACGCACTTGGATTTCCTGGAAATACTCGGCCTGGGCTGACTGAGAGTGTGCCTTCGGCAATACGACTGGTTATGTATTTCCTGCATGACGGAGCACCACCCCACTTCTGCACTACAGTTCGCCGGCTTCCCAACAGCGGACGTTAGATAGGACGCAGAAGCCTTGTAGCATGGCCTCTGGGGGCTTCTGAAAAGTCTCGTGTACGCTGAAACAACTTCTGATGTGCAGACCTTTCAATAGTGCTCACGATGCCTGTGACGCTATTCGTAGAGAGGCCGGAACTTGCGAAAGAGTGCAACAATCCATGAAGCGACGTGTGAATGCATGCCTTGCATCCCACGTAGCAAACTTTCAACATATTTTTGACGTTGATACGATGTAGCTCTGAACAGTGTGCCGGGGCGATTTTTTGTCGTTGCACGCACACTGTCCGTTTCCGGAGACATGTTCATAGGACCTTTTTTCCTCCATTTCCAGTCAGGAGTACGCCAGTGCAGTTTGTCGGTTATATTAATGTTCACTATGAATAAGAAGGCGAGGTAGATACAAATACGTATAAGTTGGAATTCCTTTGAGCTGTAACTTGTTGTGGGAAAGGACGGACACGAAACAACGACGGACGATTTGAGAGACCTTACGACGACAACATGCAAGAAGCAACGGCGTGACAGAGACAACCAAACGAATCCAAGACGTCCACGAGTAATGAAGACAAAGAACGATAAACACGCTGCCTGTTAGACCCACGCAACAATTAGACTTGCTGGCTGAGCTGTTTGTTTTTTTTTTGTTTTGTTTATTGTTAATTTCGCACCTCATAGAGGTGGACCAGCAGCGGCATATTATGCCGCTCTTCTGCTACAGATAAAACTAATGATACAAAAGAAGATAATTGTGGTGTCACAGCCAGACACCACACTTGCTAGGTGGTAGCTTTTAAATCGGCCGCGGTCCGCTAGTACGTCGGACCCGCGTGTCGCCACTGTCAGTAATTGCAGACCGAGCGCCACCACACGGCAGGTCTAGAGAGACGTACTAGCACTCGCCCAGTTGTACAACCGAATTTGCAAGGAACGGTTCACTGACAACTACGCTCTCATTTCCCGAGACGATAGTTAGCATAGCCTTCAGCTACATTTGCTACGACCTAGCAAGGCGCCGTATTCAATTGATATTGAGATTCTATTAATGTATCATCAAGAGCGATGTTCTACAAATGTGGATTAAAGTTAAGTATTCCAGAAGCTACGTACTTTTCTTTATAGCATTCATAACGTATCCTGTTTCAGACATCACGCCAGCCTGCGTGAGTTTAAGCGAGTGCCTTTCGGCTTCCTCTCATTGTGTCTAGGCTGTCTTGTCTAGACACAACAATAATCTCAGAACAGACAGGGTGGATATACAAACGTAGACATACTAAATTCACGGGCACAAAGTCCAAAATAAATATGCTCAGACACGTGGACACGTACAGAGATGACAGATGGCACACGCGAACGTTGGAGCACAAACGAATAAACACTGGAACACTTGAGCACGAACACGACGGCACACACAAACACTAGGCGATGATCGGCGCGCGAAAGTTCACTATACGTGGGCGAGTCCGGGGACCTGCCAAAAGGGGAAAAACGGGGGGGGGGGGGGGGAGGGCTGGCAGAGCGAGAGGCCGGCTCTTAAATACTCTATCGGGGGCGCCGATTTTGGCCGCTGGAAACATGTGCTGCACTGTGGCCTCGCTAGCACCGTGGGAAATTTGAGGTGGGGAGCGAAAAAGTAGCCCGGCCATATGCTGACATCGGAATGGCGCATATGAGCAGTGGTAGTATTACCCATACGATAAATTTTGCCTTCCTCTATACTAAATTTTATTATCTTTGGGTAGTGTTTCGTTTTTCACCATTTAAACGCTCCAGCTTTCTTCGTTAGTACATTATACTTTTCTGTTATTTATATCTGTATAGTTCCGTTTTGTTTTTATTCTGTCAAGAAAAATGTATACTTCGGTAATTGTTGAGCCATTGCCCGCTGGAATTGTGTCATATGCCTCCGCGATGTTTTCAGATCGCAAGAAGAGACATAGGGTAGTGAATAAGGAAGCAAGGAATATTATAAAATCATGTGATTAAGAAGCAAGGGAGGAATGTAAAACAAGGTTATCTTCTTGCTGCCTAGTATGCTGGCGTATCTGTACGATCTGTAACAAAAATTTGGAAAGGGATAATGTCCACAGATGTGACCTCGTTGTGCTCCATGTAAAAAGGGTCCAAGTTCTGAAGTATAGGCGTCTCACTGTGATTACTTGGATAAGGATGTAATACGATACAGCCGGTCGGAGTGGCCGTGCGGTTCTAGGCGCTACAGTCTGGAACCGCGTGACCGCTGCGGTCGCAGGTTCGAATCCTGCCTCGGGCATGGATGTGTGTGATGTCCTTAGATTAGTTAGGTTTAAGTAGTTCTAAGTTCTAGGGGACTGATGACCACAGCAGTTAAGTCCCATAGCGCTCAGAGCCATTTTTGTAATACGATACACTGTACTACATGCATGTGAACATCACATTTCCCCTGCAAGCTAGAAACAGTCGAAAAGCAGTCCCAAATAAAAATGCTTTAATTGGTTCGCTGTGATGAGAAAAAGTATTTCAATTGTTTCATGCACATTATCAGCATTAATAAACTAATTATACAACCGGCTACACAAATGAAGACAATGGTCGGTATTATTACGAAAGTAGGAATATCCTAAAAGATTGTCATGATTAGATGTATTTAATTTGTTGAAATGTACTGCTAACAAAGGCGGCTCACAAGGCACACATGCAATCCTGTCGCGCGAATTATCCTCCGCTGCTTACAATACACTGACCATTGTGTTGTGCGACAGATCAATTGCTTATTTATCTCAATAAGAACTATTCTGAAACTTCCTGGCAGATTAAAACTGTGTACCGGACCGAGACTCGAACTCGGGACCTTTGCCTTTCTCGGGCAAGTGCTCTACCAACTGAGCTACCCAAGCACGACTCATCCCCCATCCTCACAGCCTCACTTCTTCCAGTACCTCGTCTCCTACCTTCCAAAGTTTACAGAAGATCTCCTGGAAATGACTATTTTATTCGCTATCTCACATTATCAGCATGGCAAGCCGTAGGTGAGTAACCTGTATCTGGTATGTGACTATCATTCCACCTGAAGGAACGGTCGTCAGTATTTTAATACTGTTCAGATCAAGAGAAGGAATAAAATCCTTTGGTAAGTTTCCATTCCAGTCGCTCAGTGTTAAAAATACGTTGGGTTACGGGGATTCCACCAAATTTCCAACAGAACTGGTAATCTTTTACTGTGTGGGTTGTTAACCTTTTCTCATTCGAAGAAGCATAACCATTTATGAGTAACGACCACATTTGTCTTGGTGACGGGTTTAATTGTACTTCGTATGTCAGAGTGTAATTTGCCAAACTCATCGCACAGCAGCTATTGCGACAGAATTCCGAAACGGAGTGCCTCATTAAACAAGTAATTGGCAATCACAGAGCACAATAGCTTACAAAAAACCTCGTAGTGTCGGTTTGCAGTAACATAAATGAAGAAACTTCAGGTTTATTTTCATTCTAGGAACCTCTTGTTTCGCTAGCTGTCGATAACTCTTATACAATTACAGTCACTGGAGTGAAGTGAATAAAAAGGGAAGCACTGGTATATCGCCATAGATAAGAAAGTTCCCTGTGTTTAATAATTGGCAAAATACCCTCATCCTTGTGTGCTGTCATTCGCCAAACGTTCGTTCCGATGTCTCAAGCAGTTTAGGAGATATGAGAGATTTTTGCGAGTATTTCACTCTTGCGGGCGTGAGATCGGAAGTGAGCGCGCTACATGGGATCCATTTTCTCCAGATCGGAGGCACATAGAGACCTCCTCCCAAGTCTGAACAAAAATTCAACACGTTAGCTAAATTTCATACGCAGCTACATTTAGTGTAATACGCACCAAACGCAAAATCATAGCGACCCCTAATTTTCGTTGCAAACTTTTTTGAGTTTTCCGTAGTATCTTACTAAAATGTGTACATCACCATAAGAGTGGCCATTAGCGAGACGATGGGCAATTCGCCACGAAGCTGACATATAACGCTGCAAGTAAGGCAAAAATCAAATATTTTCAGTGAATAGTTTCTGCGTTCTGTCAGCGCAATGTGTCGCCAGTCGGCGCGTGCGAAATTGTTGTACGCGTCGCAGTATTCGCTGGACCCTCGCGACTCGTGCGGCACGTGGGTGACGCGCTGTAGTGTCGTGTCACGTCACACGTGCTATACCATCACCACCTAGAGACAAGGCCGCGGCGCGAAATTCATAGCAGGTCGTGACGTCACTCCAAGCGGGCCACCATGTTGTGTTTCGAAGTGTTTGTTTATCTACACGTTTGCTGGATCGAGAGCTATATTCGTGCTTAAAACTAGCGATTACAGTGTTTACGTGTAGCGAAGCTACTGTGAACATGGTTTACAAGTGTTGTGTGCCAAGGTGTCGTGGGAATTACGGAACTCGACCGAAAGTAATGTTGTTTTCCTTTCCGAAAGATGCGAATCTGCGTTGGAAATGTCTTTCAGCGATTCATCGGGACAATTTCCAACCCACTGAGCACACGAAGGTATGTAAAAACTTTATACCTAGTACAATTATTATTTTTTTCTGGTGGAATATCTTGCATTTTGGATACATTTGACTAAAATTGTGAGCAAAAGTTCGCAGTAAATAGGCCTAGTATTCGCTATCAAGTGGCTTTATTTTGATTTTGAAAACGAAATATAAATTAGTGGCTCGGGTTACTTTTTATTCGTGTTTAAATTTCTCTGCAGTTCGTATTTTGTTACGCATTACCGTTACGTTTTATTCTCTATTTGTGAGTGGGTGTTGTTTTTCACTCTCGCATTAGTTAGCATGAGTGCTAACGAATGTTGAAACTGCTGTTTTCATGTTTAAAAAGCGATCTCTCTGTATGAAGCATATCTGTTTTATTTTTCGATGTGTCAAACAAGGGAACAAATTAATCTAGAAATAGGTTAAATTTATTATTGATGTTTTTAGCTTGACACATTGTCTCATTCCAACTGCTGCAAATGTCTGCTGAAGGTTTGTAGATTTTCACTGTTGAATTATGCTGAAAATCTGCCATATTTTTACAGGAAAGAAAATTTACATTACAATAACAACGCATAATTGTTTATGTGAGGTGAGTTAAAAGTGATTGTTTGCTTGGGGAATGTACTCAGCTTTCCTGAGGGAGCTCTATAAACAGCTACACAATATTTATTTAGGATACTAAAGGCAGAGGAATTTAATATTATACAATGTATTAGTGCAGAATTTTTCAAGTGAGTGTAAATAATAGTTGTCTGGTCCAGAAAGAATGTACTTTATCACAGTTAATTTTTCAGAAATATACCTTGTTTTATCATGTATATCGCAATATTATTTACATCCCGCACTCGTACGTTTTCACTGGCTATTGATAAGTCTTATGCAATTACATTACCGGTAAAAAAGAATTATAAACTATAGTTTCTGCTATATCCCGATTGATAAAGTTACTTATTTTAACCATTCGGCAAAGTACTCTCCTCTTTGCGTGGTATCATTTGCCAAGATCTCGTTTCGTTATCTCCAGCGGTTTACGAGATATGACAGGCGTTATGAATATTTCATTCCCGCGCGTTGCGATCGGAAGTGAAGTTGCAGCAGACGCTCAATTTTTTCGAGATTGGAAGCAGATATTGATCCAAAGTTTTACGAAAATTTCAAAACCTCATCTGTATTTCATACTCAGCAATAGAATGTGTAATATGCATCAAACACAAATTCATAACGACCCCTATTTTTGATGGCAACGTTCTCAAATTTGATACTCATCTGTGAAATACCACAATAGTTATGACCATTATCGAAATGATTGGCACTTCGTCATGAAGCTGCCATATAAAGCTAAAAGTATTTCAGAAATAATTTTTTACGGAATAGGTTCTGTAAAACCGTTTGACAAAGATTTGCAGGCCGTGCGTCTCGATTCTTTAAGCGCAGCACCAAGCCAAGCCTTGCCCGCTTTGCGTGACGTCACAAGAGCGCGCCGCGGCCTTCTCTTTAGGCTATACGCGTCTCAATTTGCGCCTAGCGTCAATGCGGGCCAGGACGCGCGCGCCGCCACAGCTTCCGGCACGATGGTGCAGGGACCTCTAGGGGTCTTCGACCTTCCATGACGTCTGGCGCGGATTCAAATTCTGCGGCGCGCTGTACCAGACTTTAAGCGAACAAAATATAGCTGGCGATATACTGCATGAAGGTAGAGAAACTAATTATCCCTGCTTGCAGCCTGACGTAAAAATAAAAGTTGGTAGAGATTTCGCGGAATCGATTATAGACATACGATAGAGCGACATTAGAAATTCAGTACAACAGGACCGAGGTCGAAGTTAACTCTGCAGATCTCGGTCTAAATGTGGACAAGGCGGTGTCATACTTCTATCAGCTTTATATTAGGTTTAGTTGGTCTTGGGAACAATTATTGTTCAAAGTGGCTGGCTTTGTATCCACGACGCAGTGAAGGTGCCGGCTGGTGGATACATCCCCACGAATGACGATCGGTCTGTAGGATGTTATGTCATAATACGTACAGAACCGCAGATGGCGTACGCAATTCCTAACAAGATGGAGCATCACATTCTAGCGATTTGTGCATTTGTACGCGACAGTATCAACAATGTCAGGTGTTTTCGAGTTCGTTTTAAGTCCAAAAGTAGCAGCTATATGAAGTATTTAGACGAAATATGAGATTTTCGAACGGTTATTGCGGTACGTTATGAATCGTACCTGAAATTATACAAAGTTCAAGTGACATGAAATGATGTTCCAAATTATGAACTACTCGTTAAACTATGTCTTCCTCGACCGACGTTGTAAATGACTATTCTTCTGGTTTTTACACGAGAAATTCTGGAACTAATTATTGTCTCCCTTTGCACGCTAATAATATAACTATAAAATATTTCATCTATTGCTTAACATGTAAACTGATCAGGAGCAGAGTTTCAGACAACGTTAATCACAGATGCGTCTTTTGATAACTGACGTTTGATCTGAGGATGAATTCAGACACGCGAAAACGTCTGTCATTTCAATTAGAGCTGCTGTTTTCATTATCCATGATCGTACAGCTGCGGTCAGTTTACACTTTCATGATAACCAGGCACATTTATTCTTAGAGATAGTTTGTCTCATCGCAGGAATAAAAATCGCCAGCTTTGAAGAGTCATGGGAAGCATTACTTGAGTTTCAATATGCTGAGCTTAACTTTTTACTTTTATATAGTTTTTTGTTGGTCTTTCTGTATTTATTGATAATGTCTTATTGGGGTGACATGAAGAACTGATAAACTCTTCATTATTATATCATTGATTTATGTTTGTTGTTTTGATCCATAATTTATGAACACAAGATTAAGTTACCTTAGGGATAACAGCGTAATTGCTTCAATATGCTGTACCTTCGAAAATAATCTTAAACCTTATGCGAGCGCAAGCTTCAGTCATCTTTTTACATCAGATGGGTGTATAGGTGAGGCAACAACCTGAGAGATATTGCAGACTCCTTGCAGGACACTGTCGACAACTTGTACATGCCTGGAATCCATAAAGTCAACGAAGACTGAATCCTGGCGACTTATTAGAAACCACTTAAGGAATCAACGGAGGCAACATATCAGCGTTGGCAGAGCATCGGAAATAGCCCGACCAATACTAGAGTGTGGAGTCCTTATTAAATACGCCAATAGAAAGAATTGAAGAACCCGATGCTATGATAGTAACGGGCCGTTAAATCCTATGCGAAAGTTCAGCATAAATAATTGGGGAACTTCAGTGTTTATTATGGAAAAAAGACGACTCGGGTATAAGTTTTGTGGTTACGGTAATGTAAAAACTTGCGCTGGAGAAACCAACGTTTCGGCCATGGTTACAGTGGCTTTCTTCTAGGTAGACCTGTAGACCGAGAAGGAGTCCGTTGCAACAGTAGCCCAAATTTTGGTTTCCCTAGCACAGATTTTTACATTACGACACTGTACCGTAACTAGGAAACCTTTACGTCAAGTGACTTTAGCCGCAGAAACCTAAGGAATTATACAAAGAAAAGCTAATTCTCTTGACGCTTTGAGTGATTGTAGTAAACCTGTATTCAAATAAGTCGGCGTGACAGCTGTATTGGGACAACCATCTATGTCGAGTACCCATCATGAGAATAAGAGACTAGGACAAGTTCAGAGGAGTACAAATGGTAGAGGAACAACGTATTCATATTTGTAATATTATTAGGGAAAAATAAACCACTTTTGTTATGAGACATAAATGTAAAAAGTACAATGTTTCTCAGCAAGGGGTTTTAGGATTGTTTGACGATGGACTTCCTTAGTCCAAAGCTTACAGTACCTTTCAACGCGCAAATATTAGGATCCTGAGGCAACTCGTGTGTTACGCCATCAGCCTAGATACCACAAATTTCTTCCTTTATGCTGCTTACGACAATCCCGTCCGTATGCTATCTGTATTACCATACCTTCCTGCGTGAAGTAACGCGGGAAACCTTGGAGAATGACGCGCTAGCAGTGAGGCAAGTGCAGTCGGTTCAACACGACTGACCGCGCGAGGTGGCGTAGTGGTTAGCACACAGGACACGCATTTGGGAGGACAGCGGTTCTAATCGGCGTGTGTCCTTTTTGATTTAGATTTTCCGGGATTTGCCTAAATTGCTTCAGGTAAATTCCGGGATGGTTTCTGTGAAAGGGCACGACCGACTTCTTTCTCCATCCTTCCCTAATCCTATGGGACCGGTGACCCCGCTGTTTTGTCCTCTCCCCAGGATCAAGCAACCAAGCAACATGACGGGGTCCCACCACATCCTGTCGCTGATGTCAGGGAACCTTTACCCCAAGACCTGGATTCGGTGGGGTTAGCCAGTGATGATGTTACATCGTTCTCCCGACATCATTCCTACTGATTTCTTATTGGGGTGGGAATGAGATGTTTGGTGTACGAGACATTGATACGCATCACCCCGCTTCCCAGAACTCCTGCTGAAGATAGACGTTGTATCACAGACACTGTCCCTTTGACTGTTCAGAGATGTCATTAAACCCGCCCAAAGAGCAGCGCCTGTTAGATGGAGAGGGTGCGACAGCCGACCAATTCCACTCATTCCACCAGGATGGAGGTACACGGCTCGTGTTGTCTGTAGTTCATCCACACGTATACGGTGAATACTGCGGTTCGATCGCTTCCGCATTGTCACTTTGTGCCAGGAAGGGCTCTCAGCAAGGGAAGTGTCCAGGCGCCTCGGAGTCAACCAAAGCGATGTTGTTCGGACATGGAGCAGATACAAAGGGGCAAGAACTGTCGATGACATGTCTCATTGAGGCCGCTCAACGGCTACTACTGCAGTGGATGACAGCTACCTACGGATTGTGGCTGGGAGAAACCCTGACAGCAATGCCAGCATGTTGAATAATGCTTTTCCTGTACCCACAGGACGTCGTGTTACGACTCAAACAGTGCGCAGTAGGCTGCATGATGCGCACCGTCACTCCAGACGTCCGTGGCGAGGTCCATCTTTGCAACTATGAAACCAGAAGCGCCCGGCAACGTGCCGAAAGGACGGCTCAGAAATGCCATCACGTTCTCTTCACCGATGAGTGTCACATATGCTTTCAACCAGACAATCGTCGTGTTTGGAGAAAACGCGGTCAGGCTGAACGCCTTAGACACACTGTCCAGCGAGTGCAGCACGGCGAACATTACTTGCTCTTTCGGGGTGGCATTATTTGGGGCCGACGTACGTCGCTGGTAGTCATGGAAGGCGCCTGAACGGCTGTACGATACGTGAATGCCATCCTCCGACCGATAGTGCAACCATATCGGCAACACATTGGCGAGGTATTCGTCTTTATGGACGACAAAAAATTGCGCCCCCATCGTGCACATCTTGTGAAAGACTTCCTTCAGGACAACATAGCTTGACTAGTGTGGCCAGCATGTTCTCCAGACATGAGCGCTATGGAACATGCCTGGGATAGATTGAAAAGGGCTGTTTATGGACGACGTGACCCACCAACCACTCTCAGGGATCTACGCCGAATCGCCATTTAGTAGTGGGACAATCTGGACCAACAGTGCTTCAATGAGCTTGTGGATAGTGTGCCACGACGAATACAGGCATGCATCAATGCAAGAGGACGTGCTACTGGGTAATAAAGGAACCGGTGTGTACAGCAATCTGGACCATCACCTCTGAATGTCTCGCTGTATGTAAAACATGCAATTTGTGATTTTCATGAGCAATAAAAAGGGCGGAAATGATGTTTATGTTGATGTGTATTCCAGTTTTCTATTCAGGTTCCGGAACTCTCGGAATCGAGGTAATGCAAAACGTTTTTTGATGTGTGTAGATACTGCATCGGAGCTGTATTCTCGGTTTGATGAAGGTGTAACCATCACCCGTAAAATATCAGGTTGTTTTGAAACTTTCAGACAGTCATTAGCACGTAGATCCTAGCTGTGCGTTAATATAAACGGACGACGTTATCAGAAAAACCTCTAGAACAATATCCGTCACACGGAAGTCTGAATACCGTATCTGAACATCACTAGAGTCATGATTTTCATGAAACTGTAACGAGTAAGTGGAGCAACGTAATCCTGTATACGATCAGTTTTCCTATTCTGAATACACGAACAAATAAGAAGGAACATGGATTGGCTTAGTAGGAAGTATTGTACGCCATGGAGTGTACGGTGGCTTATGGAAAGTTCTTGTGGACGTAGTTCTAGCGCACTAGTTAGATAACCACGTACCTCCAAGGACGGCGATTGCCAACACACAACGCGATGATGGATAAAACCAACAGTAAGCGACAACGCACTCGAGTGTTGTTTTTATTAACGTTCATGACAATTGGGCCTATGGTCAGGATAATGCCTGTATATACGATCTGAATGGAATAGATGCATTGACGAGTAAGGACATTACCATTACCCGCATAATAGTGTGTTGACCCACCTTTTGGAAGCAATACGGATGCAGTTCTGCCCGACATCGATTAGACGTGTCTTTGGTACGTGTCGGGATACATGTTACCAGTTACCTACTCATAGACTGCATGATTTCCATGAACTACGGCCGGTGGCTCGAAAGTGCGTAGCTGCCCCTCGATAGCGCCCCAGAAGTACTACATGATGGAGAAGACATCAAGCGCGGAGAGACGCAAGTGTACTGCAATAATGTTCATATAAAGTCAGTAAAATTTTCATCTTATGTGATCTGATTGTTAATATGTAAAATTCTCCAAAGTTTCGGCCAGTGTTGGAAATGGGTGAAATCTTCTTTCCATGTTTACTTCACCAAGCCATCGACTACATTTATAAGGGTTGCAAAATGAAAATATGTTGTAAGATTTACGAAAATAATTTGAATTTACCTTTATTTAATTATCTGAAATAAATATGGAGTAAACCTGCGCTTGTTAAAACACCGTAAATTAACGCCATTGTAAATATTGCTTAGGAGAAAACGTGTACGCAATATTATAACTCGATATGTGACAGCGAATTCTAGTATGTCTTGAAGCAGCTTTTGCTATCGATAAGCTTGGGTTACAGAAAATGAAGGTTTCCTATATCTGGCTAGTTGTTATTGAGAGAGGATTTATGTTCTAATAAATGCGACAGAGAGTGTTCTTTGAATTGTACTGTTCTGTTGACACGATTCTGAAAGTCAGATCGAACCTCATTGTATTTCGTGGTACGAGGAAAAACCAAGGCAGCCTTAGAATTGTTTTTTTTTCTACGAAACAGTAATTATGTAAAAAAAATCACTAGGGTCTCGATTCTTCTCTTAGTGGAGACAGAACATATTGATCTTATGATCGCTAAGAGAAAATGAATGGCCGACGGGAACCGTATCCCGGTTTAGTCCCTGATGCATAAAACATGATCTCTGTTATCTGTCGAAAACAGATCTGCCGTAGGTTTCCGTCCCTTCAGGGGCTGTTTTTCATGGATCTCGTATTCAAGTAATATTGGCCCTAATGATATCACATCTGCATACTTAGGAGATCCATGGTTCCACGCTGCAGTAAACCCATAAAATAAAAGCATTACAACGCGACTTCCGATTCGTTTTCTTACTCAAGAAATAAAGAACTTAAAAAAATAAAAAAGTTTGCACAGAGCTGGAAACTGCAGTAAGTTAGTGTAGATATTGTTGCATGCGAGACATGACAAAAAAGTTACAATACTGATGGTGCAAATTGCTGTACTTACCAAATGGATTCGCTCAGTGGTGGTCGGCTTCAAAGTAGCAAACTTGTGAGTCCATCGACGCCTACTTATGTTCCTAAAACATTTCTGCACGTCGTTTTTCATGAGGTTGCACCCTTTGGGGCGTTTTTTACCCCTTCGGAGTGAAGCTGGGCACGGACGAAAAAAATACGTACTGCGTTATTTTGCTATCCCTATACACCCGCCAACTTTCATCAAGATATGTTGTTCAGACATGGGAATGTTCTCTTGTGAGTCGACTTTCAATCGCCCCGCGAGGCTGTGTACGCCGGAGTGGCGCCCGTTCGTTACACATTTTTCGTCTCCCTGTCAACGAATGTGGAAGCACAGTGATACTTAAGTTTAGTCTACACACTACTGATTTCGGAAATCCGTATTGTTGTGTGATCTCCGACATACTATGACTCATGTATCTTGCACTGATTGACCTACCAGGTTGCAAGTCTGTTAACTCGCAACATGCGACCATGTTGACTACACTCTTGCCTGTAACCGGAGACAACTAGATACATGGGCTCTTTGGGGCACGTAACAGCACGTGGCACTACTTGACCCATGAGCTGTAGTGACCGTCTCCAGCGGGGAAGGAATTACTACACACATCAAAGAAGATTGGAATGCAGATATGATATAAACACCTTTCCGCCCCTTTTATTGCTCATGAAAACCACACATTGCGTGTTGTAGCACCATACACGGCTCGTGTTCGTCCCATTAATCGTTTGTCATCTTCAACTACGGTAGTGCCACCTTGTTTTCTTATTCCATTGACTGGCGTCACTAACTTCCTGCCTTAATTGCTCGTGAGTGGCAGCAGCAGCTCGCATCGATACGCGCGCTGTCTTACCATCTCTGGAGTGACCGGTAGTATTTCCAGTACGTCGTGTGTCGGGTAGTCAGTGAGTGGGAGACGCACCAGCAGGGCAGTTGCGACGGAGCAGCAGTAGCGGAGGGACCAGCAGTCCAGTCGGTCGGTTAGCGTGGAGCAGCAAGCAAGCCCCCGTCGCGTGGAGTCGGGCTGGAGCCGCTGGCGGCCTGCACGTGTGGTTGGAGTGTGAGGCGCTGTGTGCGAATGCTACGTAGTTCGTCGCCCACCGATCTTGGACATGAAAGTTCAGTCCTCACTTAACGTACTGCATCTACATCCACAATCTACATTTATACTGCGTAAGCCACTCAACTGTGTGTGGTGGAGGGCACATTACGTGCCACTGCCATTACCTCCATTTACTGTTCCAGTCGCGTATCATTCGCGGGAAGAAAGACAGCCGGAAAGTCTGCGTGCGCGCTCGAATCTCTCTTATTTTACATTCGTGATCTCCTCGGGAGGTATAAGTAGGGGGAAGCAATATATTCGATAATTCATCCAGAAACGCACCCTCTCGAAACCTGGACAGCAAGCTACATCGCGATGCAGAGAGCCGCTCTTGCAGAGTCTGCTACTAGAGTTTGCTAAACACCTCCGTAACGCTATCACGCTTACTAAATAACCCCGTGACGAAACGCGCCGCTCTTCTTTGGATCTTCTCTGTCTCCTCTGCCAACCGGACCTGGTACAGATCCCACACTGATGAGCAATACTCAAGTATAGGTCGAACGAATGTTTTGTAAGCCACCTCATTTGTTGATGGACTACATTTTCTAACTATTCTTCCAATGAATCTCAACCTGGCACCCACCTTACCAACAATTAATTTTATATGATCATCCACTTCAAATCGTTCTGTACGCATAGTCACAGATATTTTACGGAAGTAACTGCTACCAGTGTTTGTTCCGCTATCATATAATCATACAATAAAGGATCCTTCTTTCTACGTATTCGCAATACATTACATTTGTCTATGTTAAGGGTCAGTTGCCACTCCCTGCACCAAGTGCCTATCCGCTGCAGATCTTCCTGCATTTCGCTACAATTTTCTAATGCTGTAACTTCTCTGTATACCACAGCATCATCCGCGAAAAGCCGCATGGAACTTCCGACACTATCTACTAGGTCATTTATATATTTTGTGAAAAGCAATGGTCCCATAACACTCTCCTGTGGCACGCCAGAGTATACTTTAACGTCTGTAGACGTCTCTCCATTGATAACAACATGCTGTGTTCTGTTTGCTAAAAACTCTTCAATCCAGCCACACAGCTGGTCTGATATTCCGTAGGCTGTTACTTTGTTTATCAGGCGACAGTGCGGATCTGTATCGAACGCCTTCCGGAAGTCAAGGACAATGGCATCTACCTGGGAGCCTGTATCTAATACTTTCAGGGTCTCATGAACAAACAAAGCGAGTTGGGTTTTACACGATCGCTGTTTCCGGAATCCATGTTGATTTCTACAGAGTATATTCTGAGTTTCCAGAAATGACATGATACGTGAGCAAAAAAAAAATGTTCTAAAATTCTACAACAGATCGATGTCAGAGCTATAGGCCTATAGTTTTGCGTATCTGCTCGACGACCCTTCTTGAAAACTGGAACTACCTGTACTCTTTTCCAATGATTAGGAGACTTGCGGTACACGGCTGTTAGAAGGGGGGGGCAAGTTATTTCGCTTACTCTGTGTAGAATCGTATTGGTATCCCGTTAGGTCCAGTGGACTTTCCTCTGTTGAATGATTTCAGTTGCTTTTCCATTCCTTGGACACATATTTCGATGTCAGCCATTTTTTCGTTCGTGCGAGGATTTAGAGAAGGAACTGTAGTGCGGTCTTCCTCGGTGAAACAGCTTTGGAAAAACGTGTAGTATTTCAGCTTTACACGTGTCATCCTCTGTTTCAATGCCATTATCATCCTAGAGTGTCTGGATACGCTGTTTCGATCCACCTACTGGTTTAACGTAAGACCAGAACTTCCTGGGGTTTTCTGTCAAGTCGGTACATCGAATGTTACTTTCGAATTCACTGAACGCTTCGCTCATAGCCCTTCTTACGCTAATTTTGACTATCGAGCATCAACTGTTTATATTTCTTCACTTGATCCAGATTGTAGCTTTTCGGACATTCCCGCGAGCAACAACGTATGTGTATTTAAGTCGGCTAAGATTCCAGCCGTCTTCCTGTGAAATTTAATTTATTTCTTGTTATGGAAGTTCACTAGCGGTAATATTGTGACTTGTGGCCATTGACGTTCCGGTTCCCTGCCCTGGTCGTTGACGTAATTTTAGGCAGCGTATTTTCCTCATCGTGTTGTTGCAGTCCAGCGTGGCGTGTAGTTCGACAGCTGAGGTGTTGATGGTCGTTGTGGGCGCCAATATTCTGTGTGTCGTGTATTGAAACCTTGTGGTCGTTTTGCTTGTTGCGTGGAGCGGAACTGATTTGGCTGATTGGTCGGTTGGCTGTCTGTCGGTTGGGTTGCCTCCAGAATTAGAAGTCGAACAGGCTGCCTGTCCAACCTAAACGGGCGTTAGTGTTACAATCCCTGGCTGACCTTTGCAAACTTCTGAGTGCCGTTTCTGGTGTAGTAATTTCCCTGTTTTAATTTTAGTTATTTGGCTGATGTGTGGCTTTCAGCTGAGTATCAATGTCTTTTAAATTAATATCCTTGTCTTACGCTTAAGGCATGAGTTTGTTACACTTTTATATGGGGCCTTCAGACGAATTTTACTGTAGAGGTTTAAAGATAAGGCCTTCTGCCTTTTGATTGAAACTCCTCTTATTTCTTAATATGCGACCTCCAGCCTGGTCCCATTAAAATTAAACTGCTGAGGCCTTCAGGCGATTAGACTGAAGATCTAGAAAATATTCTTGGGTAAAACCTCCAGAATAATCTTGTACTTCAGTTTTGCTTAAGCCTTGTGTCTTGGATTCTGAAAATGGCCTTCAGCAGATCTAAAAGTTAATCAAAGGAGGTAGATTAAAGTTTTGAGTCTTTTGAATCCTTGTTGTACTATTGTGTGTTGATAAATGAAGTTTGTATGTTGAGTACAACTGACAGGAACTCATTTTATCTCCTTTCCACACCCTAATTCACTCAGTCCAGCTAGCCGACGTATTTCAGTGAGACCTTTAGAGGTGGTGGTCCAGATTGCTGTACACAGCGGTACCTCTAATACCCAGTAGCACGTCCTCTTACATTTATGCATGCCTGTATTCGTCGTGTCATACTATCCACAAGTTCATCAAGGCACTGTTGGTCCAGATTGTTCCACTCCTCAACAGCGATTCGGAGTAGATCCCTCAGAGTGGTTTGTGGGTCACGTCGTCCATAAACTGCCCTCTTCAATCTCTCCTAGGCATGTTCGATACGATTCATGTCTGGAGAACGTGCTGGCGCTCTAGTCGCGCTATGTTGTTGTCGTGAAGGAAGTCATTCACAAGATGTGCAAGATGGGGGCGCATGGTGTCGTGATTGCATAGATGGACTTCGCCAGGGACGTCGGGAGCGACGTTGCGGATCATGCAGCGTATTGTGCACAATTTGATTCGTAACACGAAGCCCAGTGGCTGCACGAAAAGCAGTACTGAACATGGTGGCGTTGCTGCCAGGGTTCCTCCGATCCATAATCCGTAGGTAGTGTTCATCCACCGCAGTAGTAGCCCTTGAGTGGGCAGAGCGAGGCATGTCATCGGGAGTTCCTGCCTCTCTGTATCTCTTTCATGTCCAAACAACATCGCTCTGGTTCATTCCGAGAGGTCTGGACACTTGCCTTGTTGAGAGCCCTTCCTGTCAGAAAGTAAAAATGTGGACGCGATCGAACTGTGGTATTGACCGTCTAGGCATGGTTGAACTGTAACAACACGAGCCGTGCACCATCGTCCTGGTGGAACGACTGGAACTTATCGGCTGTCGGACCCCCTGCGTGTAATAGGCGCTGCTCATGTTTGGTTGTTTACATCTTTGGGATGGTTTACTGACATCTCTATACAGTCAAAGGGACTGTGTCTTTGATACAATATTCACATGTCAACGTTTATCTTCAAGAGTACTGGGAACCGGGGTGATGCAAAAGTTTTTTTGATGTGTGTATTTGAGACCACTTCAATACTTCGTTGCTGGGTGTTTAAATATACCCATGCTCACGATAACACATGACAAATATCATTAGTGGCGACAGTGTCTGTATTGATACAATAACTGCATTTATAAATTCATAATGTTGTTCACACTTGCATGCATGTCTGAAGGAACACACACTGTCTTTGACGATGTGTAGCTGTGAAAGTCGTGAAATGGATTCACATGTGTGAATACATACTAGCGTTGCTAAACCAGGAGTCGTACCCTGGTATGCTGCTTATCATGAACAGTAGCCTTAACCGCTTTAGCTATCCGAGCATGCCCCCAGGTGCAGGTCAGAATCTCCATATGTCATCAAGTGACAATAGACAAGATGTCACATTCGTAAATCTAAGACTAGGACGACCTTTATCTGCTCTTTTGTATGGCCATTTTCGCCCCGTGAGGTGTGTTTGTATCATTAATGTCGACGGTATCTGTGTTAAAGCAGTAACTAAATTTATTAAAAAACAATGGAAGCATGCATGCATGTCTGAAGGAACAGACACTGTCTTCAACGCTGTACAGGTGCGAAAGTCATGAAATGGATTTACATATTATGAATACATGTTAGCGTCATACATGTTAGTGACAGACCGGGATTCAAACCCGGGTTTCCTGCTTGTCATGAGCGGTCGCCTTCACTTTTTCTCCTACTCGAGCACGCATCCAGTGGTGGTCGAATCCTTCATGTGTCCTGTCATCTCTGCATGTCTTGTGGACATTGCTTTATAATAAATTCACTTACTGCACCTACACAGACATTGTCACCATTAATGATATAATCATGCCACTCGGACCTAAAATGACAATAGAAAATAGTGCTTCCTGTGCTTAGTTTCACGGATATGCGATCATTTTCACTGCGTCATGGATGGAGGTTTGGCCTGACACCTGGCGCATACTCAGGTAGCCGAAGACAGTTGGGAAGCCCGGGTTTGAGTTCCGGTCTCGTGCAAATTTTCATTCGTCAGAAGTAGCTGACGCTAAAATGTATCCACATCATTAGGTACGACAAAGGTAAGGCCTTTATTGAGTACCTTCTCACTGACTAGCTGATTTACCACCTGGCGCCGAATGTAGCCGATCGTTCCCGATGTCACTGAGGCGACAGGTCATGGGACAGAGAAATGCAAGTATACAGATGGCCATAGTACCGCGTTCGCCAGGTGCGAAATGGCAGTGCATTGACGGAGCTATCAAACGTACTTAGGTGATCCATATGAAGAAGTTTCCGACGTGAACGTAGAATGTTAGTTGAAATTAGAAGCGCGGGCATTCCCTTTCGGAAATCGTCAGGGAATTCAATATTCAGAGATGCACAATGTCAAGGGTGAGTCGAGAATGCCATATTCCAGACATTATCTATCACCACGGTTAACACAGTGGCCCAAGCTCTTCACGTAACGACCGAGAGTAGTGGCGTTTGCGCAAAGCTGTCAGTCCTAACCGACGAACAACACGGCGTGAAATAACCACAAGTATTAATGTGGGCCGTTCAACGTCCATATCCGTTAGGACAGTGAGGTGAAATTTGGCGTTAAAGGGCTATGGTAGGGGCCGACCTACGCGAGTGCCTTTGCAAACAGCACGACATCGCCTGCAGCGCCTCTCCTGGGCTCGTGACCACGTCGACGGAATCCTAGTCGACAGGAAAACCATGACGCAGTCAGATGAATCTCAACTTCAAATGGTAAGAGGTGATGGTAGGGTTCGAATGTGGCGCAGTCACAGCGAATACGAGCGAATGATCTGGCCGTCGAGATCGCCAGAAATGAATCCCATTTTACATTTATTTGATATAACCGAGAGATCAGTTCGTGTACAAAATCCTGCACTGACAACTCTTTCGCAATTATGGATGCAGACCTGGCCTAGCTGGCGTTGCGCGTCTCCCGCATCGTCCCCTACGGTCCTCGGAGTATGGAACCTTATCATCATCATCATCATCATCATCATCATCATCATAGAGGTATCACTGCCTAACATTTCTGCAAGGGACTTCCGACGACTTGTTGAGTCCACGCCATGTCGAGTGGCTGTGCTAAGCCCGACAGAAGGAGGTCCGACTGGATATTAGGAAGTATCTGCTCTACCATCTGAGCTACCGAAGCACGACTCACGTCCGGTACTCACAGCTTTACTTCTGCCAGTACCTCGTCTCCTGCCTTCCAAACTTTACAGAAGCTCTCCTGCGAAACTTGCAGAACTAGCACTCCTGAAAGAAAGGATATTGCGGAGACATGGCTTACCCACAGCCTGGGGGATGTTTCCAGAATGAGATTTTCACTCTGCAGCGGAGTTTGCGCTGATATGAAACTTCCTGGCAGATTAAAACTGTGTGCCCGACCGAGACTCGAACTCGGGACCTTTGCCTTTCGCGGGCAAGTGCTCTACCATCTGAGCTACCGAAGCACGACTCACGTCTCAGCGCACACTCCGCTGCAGAGTGAAAATCTCATTGTATCTCATGACTACTGCGGCGTTACAAGTACGACGTCGCGTGCCCCGTATTTTATGTGGGCCCGCTGAAGGCAGATTTGTCATTTCTAGTACTGCATACCACTTTTTCCTTCTGGAGACAATATTTTCTATTGCACAGTCTTATGACATCGGTACTTTCTGCTGGCATTAGAGGGTAATCCTGCTATGCAATTTGCTGCTGTTGTCTTTTTTGCCTTTTCATCAAGTTAAATGTGAGGGCTGGTAGGTAGCAATCCACCCTCACTTTGTGCATACTAATTAATCGAAAATTTTGTGCCTTTATGTTATCATGTAAAACACAAACTTCTTCTTCGTGTATTGCTGATTATTTATTTAAATCTGTAATTTATTTTTATTGTTCTCAATATCCAGAAAGTCGTACTTAATACGGTCGATGGATGCCTGTGCGTCCTTATGTTACCACCATATCAGACTCAGAGTGATACGTTTCGTATTAAAGTATTGTATATTGTGTACTGACTTTGTGAGACAATGTGTATCTGGAAATTACCGGTCCATTATGAAAATGGTAGAATTTATTTCTGCTCTTTAAAAATCGGATTTATTGTAACAATTTGGAGTATGTAGAACTACAGGAATTCAATTTTGGTTTGTAGTAAATCACTTATAGATAATTCGAAATTGACATATCTACTGGCTACCATTTAATGTCCCAGTTGTAACGGATACTACCACGTCGCGCTTTTATGTTGAACAAAGCTGCAGACTAAACGCTTGCAGATACTGTGCTATTATGCATTTGATGTTTCATATATTCCTCTCGCTTCCATTAAGTTCACTCCCACAATATTTAATTTTTAACACAATTAATTCCATAGACTAGTCGGTATTAAGGCATGAATTCTTTCTGGAAATTTCTCTTATCTAAGCTAGATGATTTCAGTTGACAATGATGTTGTTATAATTCTTTTTGCAGGAAAAACGATTAGTCATTTCTTCTTGAGTACATTTTTCGATTTATACGATTAGTCGATAATCCTTTCTTACCCTCCTCAATATCCACACCACTTCTGGGATTCGGAAAGGACCGCCGGCCTCTTTAACGACGATAGCCGATGTGCCAGCCAACTTCGACGTAGTTTTTGGGGGTTTTCCACATCCGACCAGGTGAATACCGGGCTGGTACCCAGGTCCAGTCTCAGGTACATGACACGGAAACTTTTAGAGAAAGTTCGCTCACTCTCACGTGCGTGACACAATATGAAAAAAGTGGGGCTACACAAATTCCCTTGGCGTAGAGTTGTGGTGGCAGGAGCGGTAGCTGGGCACTCTCTAAAATTATTCCAAATACGATAGTAATGATGACAACCCATGCAGGATCGGGGTAAACACAACAGAAAAAAAGGGGAAAAAAGTTGATACATATTCTAAGACATCCGTCATTATTTTATATTTTTCCTATTCCGTGTTAACAATATTAATATGTGAAACGGCCTTTCATGTAGTTATATGATCTTAGAAGCCAGTATTAACTTCATTATTTACACACATTTAATTTGTCAGCGAACATTGACGTTAGGATTTTTGTACTTAAGCTGCAGTCTCTGTAGACCCTTAGGCATTCTATTATATTTTGAAACTTCGAGCGTTCCCATAGTCTACATGTCTCTAATGCATCGGTCATTTCTTATACTTGTTTCAAACACTGGCTAGCATAAGCTTCGTGATCTCATTTACAATTTAGAACGCCCAGAAGTTGTTTTTTATACTAATGATAATCGACATCTTGATTGATGTAGGTTTTATACCTGTGTGGTTATACTATCACCAGTATTGTATAAGGCACACAATGGGAAACATTTATTTTAGTTCTTGAATGCTACACGTAGGTTTCTAGCTTCTACCGATATTCGTCCACTCAACTCACTTTGATGAAAGACCTAAACTTCCCCGATCTTGCACTGATAGCCGCCCGAAGCTGAACGACCACCACGTCACCCATTGCCAGAGGCCTCATTCTCAGTCGGTATGGAACATCATGGCATCAGTACAGTACTTTCCCTCCCGCTGTCTAAATATTCCTCGTCGCTTCAATATTAATTTATTTCTTGGACGGCTCGTCCTCTCTACTTAACATTCTTTCCTCGACTTGATTTCAAACACAAATTTCTTCTTGCTTGAAAATGTCTCGAATCTTCTTCTTCGTGACAACAGTTATTTTTATAGCAAATATATATTCATATTTTTTTCGATAAGGCTGCTCTTATTTAACTTCCTTGGTGACTTGTTTACCAGCCTGCCTACACTTGTGGCTACTCATCAAAAAATGTTCAAAATGTGTGTGAAATCTTATGGGACTTAACTGCTACGGTCATCAGTCCCTAAGCTTACACATTACTTAACCTAAATTATCCCAAGGACAAACACACACACCCATGCCCGAGGGAGGAGTCGAACCTCTGCCGGGACCAGCCGTACTCATGAGTGAAAACGCTGTACATCCCTTACGTTCATATTCCTTCAAGAAACTTTTTTTTGTTTCATAGCGTATCATCGGTATCTGCTGCCTTATACGTAACGGTCCAGTTTTGTCCTAATTAACTACTTACGTAGTTTTGACGCTTTTCTTCATGCACTGGAGGCCTTATCGGCAGGGTACAGATTGTGGTGAATCTTAGCACTGAGTAGGTAGACGCAGTTGTTTAGTCTTTGGTCGTTTTCTTAAAGAGTTGTGCTAAAATCACTTCATGCATTGATCATTCACTTCGCAATTCCACGGACGGATGGTTCCCCATAGCCTTCCGATGCTAACAGTCGGTCTCTCTTATTCCACATCAAGGTCATTGAATGCTAACAGTTCTTCCTTCCTTTGCAGTTTCAGTGTCACGTCCGTGGTATTATGTAGTAATTAGATTCTTTATTACAGAATAACAGAAGAGTCTCTAGTTGATTTTTATTCAGTTTTTCGTCTTGTACTTTTCGTGAGATTGCGTCCTAATTTAGCATACCGTCCTATTGCCTCTACCTTCCGCCTATACTTTCAGTTTCCTAATTTTACTTCTGTAATGGAATATAACTGAAACGGTGTACGATACTGGATGATGCTGACTTCCTAACAGTTCTGGCTGGTGATACAAAGACATTTCTTGTCTTCCAGCGTACTCATCGCTTGTCCTCTTAACAGATAATCTGCGTTCGTAGCTGTGTGTGAAGTGTAAGTCAGACGGACACTCAACTGCTTTGCTATTTATTCGTCAGATATTATATTCTTCATGTTACGCGTCAGCTTGGTGCCCCATGAAGATCCTCAATAATACAGGCTACTGGAAATTTTTTCACATCACAGTTTTTGGTTATAGAGAATGACTACACAAAGATTTAAGTAAGACTACAGGTCCTTAAGACAAACTTCCTTTCATTTCAATTGTACAGGATCCTGTAGTCTTTACGGCGGTTGCTTGTTGATGACGCTTCCTCCACTGGTTTAGACTCGAGATGTAAGAGCAAGACGATTGCTGTAAAATGTTACAATTACAGCTACCGTATTTACGACGCTGTTAGCAGAATGTATTGGAAACCATTCAACTGTCCAGTTTTGTATCAAACGAATGACGGTTTCATTTACGTAAATTTTGGGAAAAGTAAAACATATTTCGCTTTTCATAAATTTAATTTTAACAGTTTTACATTCATTTAATCTATTTTGATATCGTGTGCGGCAAGTATCTGATATCTCACTAGCAATTTATTACTGCCGAGAAATGCTTCGTTTTGGCTGAAAAACTGTGTTACGTGAGGCGTGCTACTTCTACAAAGTGAGCTGGGGCTTAGAAAGATGTTTCATTTCTTGTAGGCGATTAAACTCTCACATAATCTGACATACTGTACTCGCGAAAACCCTCTGACTATTTCAGAGAGAGAGAGGATGTAGGTTTCATTCAACTGGCAGTGAGCCCCCGTGGGAAATCATGTCAGCCTCTGGTGTTCCCTGAGTGCTTCTAATATTAGGTGAAGTGGTATGATGTAATTCCAATTCCTCTCACGCTGGTATCATCTCGTAGTGTCTGCCGTATTGGCTTTCTTACGTCTCAGCCCAGGTGCCTTCCGTGCTGCTAAATCGGCTGCCCTACCTTACCGCCTGCTTCTTACGGTCCGTTAAACACTTCAGCGGATCTTATTTTCTGCGCTCTCCAACTGCTCTCCGTCCTTCGTCTTCAACTTTACTGGCTGTCTCACGGATTGCACCATCTATACTTTCCTGACTTCATGTACAGTACCTTTCCCTTTCCTCTGTTTACTTTTATTGTCATTGTCAAAGGACATCTGCTCTGTTCCAGTAGTTTAATCTCTGGGCCTAACATCTCTCCTTCACAGTGGGTCATAACTTGCTTAGTTGAAACTATTCGTAGAATGTTCATTTAAGCCATATTTTTCACATTTTAATTCTGCGAACACATCCGAGTACATCTGCAAGGAATACGATTCATGATATGTGAATATGTTTGATTGTAGTTTCCCTATATATTTAAGTGGTTAAGTAAAATGTATTGCACTAGACTAATCTGAAACCACTCTGTCAAAAGGGAATGGAAAATTTCGTTTTAAGGCCTCTTTCTCATAACAGGGAAACAAACTGACGCTTTCTGTCGGCATTGGGTGCAGCGTTAAAGACGCAATTAGAGTACTTGTTTGCAGCGAAAGTGAAAATATACACCAAAACACCACAGATAATGCAACTGACGACTCTCAGATTGCTGCATTAGTGTAACCTAAACGAGGGGAGAGCCATCTGCCAGAATCGGGGTGTATTTTCCTGCACAACAGAATGTGAATGTCGAAAAAATTTGAAGCCATACACTGATAAGCCAAAACATAGTGACCACTGCCCATCTCAATGGTGGATGCCGCCTGGTGGCGTTCTGCGCATATGACGCGGTAACTATAGTATGTAAGCGGGGCAGACGTGGACGGGGGATCACCCTAGCGAAGATATAGGCTGCAACGGACGAATTCCATTCAGATAAGCGACTCTTAGGAAGGGCAGATTATTAATACTAACAATCTGTGAACGAGTATCCCAAAAACGGCGAAGCTCGTCGAATGCTCACGTTGTGCTGTCGTGAGCGTCTACGGAAACAGCCAGGGCAATGAAACTACCACAAAGCGTTAAATAGTTGGACGTCCACGACTCGTCACAACACCTGGAGTTCGGAGGCTTCTCTCCCCTATGAAGCAGAATAGATCGTGACCTGTGGCATCTCTGCCGAAAGAACACGTTGCCTTTGAACGCACATTTGTTTCGGAATACACCGTTCATCGTACATTGCTGAACATGGAGCTCTGCAGCAAACCATCCCTACGTGTTCACATGTTGATGCAACGGTACCTACAATTAAGATTGCAGTGGACACCGGACCATCGTGATTCGACAGTCGATCAACGGGTACGTGTCGGTTCTCCAGGTGAAAAACATTTTTGCTACCGTAGGTCGATGGTCGTATCGACAAACGGCGTCATCGAGGTGAGCGGCAGCTCGAAACGTGCAGCGCCCTACGGATCGCCTGCTGGGGGGCGCAGTATGGTGCTATGGAAGACATTCTCATGTACTTGCACGGGACCTGTGGTACAAATAAATAAATCTCGGGTGATTAGGGCCTGCCATCGGGTAGACCGTTCGCCAGATGCAACTCTTTCGATTTGACGCCACTTCGGCGACTGGCGCTACGATGAGGATGAAATGATGATGATGATTAGGACAACACAACACCCGGTCCCTCAGCGGGGATCATCTCCGACCCAGCCGAGAATCGAACCCGGGCCCTTAGGATTGACATTCCGTCGTGCTGACCACTCAGCTACCGGGGGCGGGAAGGGACTTGTGGTAGTAATGGAAGGCACGCTGACAGCAGTGAACAGCCTGCATCCCTTCATACTTGATGTCTTCCCCAAAGCGATGTCGTCTTTCAGCAGTATAACTATCCGTGTCTCGGAAGTTCAAGAGTGTTACAGCGGTTTGAGGAGCATTGTAATGAACTCACCTTGGTGTCTCGGCGACCAAGTTAGACTGATGTAAATCCTGTGGAACTCATCTGGCTTGCTTTTGGGCGACATCACCTCGTACCCAAATCAGGGGCCAAGTATTTATGCGTATTACATGACCTGTGAGTACACATCTAATGCCAGATACCTCCACAAACCTACCAACAAACTGTCGGGTCGCTGATACGCAGAACCAGTCGTGTATTTCGTTCCAAAGGCGGACAACCGTGATATTAACCAGATGGTCATAATGTTCAGGCTCATTAGCGTATATCTGAGAAAACCTGTAAAGCGTTTGTGTCATGTATAACTAATGAAGCATTCGGTATAAATTTTATAAATTAGTAGACGTTATGTAAACGTACAGTCGAACAACTGATTACAATTTCAGAAAAATCGAGTAATTTTTTAAGAGAAAAATCTCTACAAATTCAGCAAATCTCTACCGTACTGGTCCACTTCTGGCATTTATAAAAGCAGTTATTTGGCTTGTCACTGATTCATGGAATTGATGGATGTCACCTTGAGGAATATTGCACCAAATTCAAAACGTGATACAACACGTGCTGCTCTCCATTGAACTTTCTCAATGTACTCCGTGATCCCTATGTGGTAATCCCAGACTGCGCAGCAGTACTCCGAAAGAAGACGGACAAGCGTAGTGTAGACAGTCTCTTTAGTACATCTGTTACGTTTTCTAAGTGTTCTGCCAATAAAACGAAGTCTTTGGTTTACCTTCCCCATAACATTTTCTGTGTGTTCTTTCCAATTTAAATTGTTCGCAACTGTATTTAGTTGAATTTACGACCTGGTTTACCGTGTACCGAAGTTAAACGGATTCCTTTTAGCATTCATGTGGATGACCTCGCACTTTTCTTTATTTAGGGTCAACTGCCAATTTTTACATCATTCAGATATCTTTTCCAATTGTTTTGCAATTTGTTTTGATATTATGATGACTTAACTAGTCTATAAACGACAGCGTCATCTGCAAACACCCTAAGGCGGCTGCACAAGTTTTCTGCTAAATCGTTTGAATAGATGAGGAATAACAAAGGACCTATAACATTACCTTCGAGTGAGCCAGAAATCACATATGTTTTACTCCGTAACTTTCCGTCAATTACTCTGACGTTTGACCACTCTGACAGGAAATCACGAATCTAGTCACATAACTAAGACGATACTCTATAAGTAAGCAATTTCACTACAAGCCTATTGTGTGGTTCAGTGTCAAAAGCCTTTTGTAAATCTAGAAATACGGAATCAGTTTGAAATCCCAATACTTTGTATATGCAAAGAGCTTGTTGTGTCTCACAAGAACGATGTTTTCTAAATCCGTGTTGACGGTGTGTAAAGCGACCGTTCTCTTCGATGCAATTCATAATGTTCGAACACAATGTATGTTCCAAACTCCTGCTGGATATCGATGTTAATGAGACGGATCTATAATTTAGAGTGTTACTCCTACTGCATTTCTCGAATATTCATGTGACCTGTGCTACTTTCCAGTCTTTGGGAACGGATCATTAGACGCTCGAGCCGTTGTATATGATTGTCAAGTATGGAGCTAATGCATCACCATACTCCGAAAGGAACCTAATTGGTATACACTCTGGCTCAGAGGACTTCCTTTTATTAAATGATTTAAGTTGTTACACTACTTCAAGAATATCTACATCTAAGTTACTTTCCATTTCTCCATTTTTATGAAGCGGCTTTACTACTGTGTACTTTAATCGCTCAGTAAACTGACCATTCTTAAAGGAAAAATTACAAATATGGCTAGCCGGCCGGTGTGGCCGAGCGGTTCTAGAGGCTTCAGTCTGGAATCGCGCAACCGCTACGGCCGCAGGTTCGATTCCTGCCTTGGGCATGGTTGTTTGTGATGTCCTTAGGTTAGTTAGGTTTCAGTAGTTCTTATTTCTAGTGGACTGATGACCTCAGATGTTAAGTCCCATAGTGCTCAGAGCCAATAAATAGTGCAGAAATAACATTTGTAATAATAAACTCCCAGTAAGTGAACGTTCATACATGAAGCCTATCAGTTGGCGTTTATTACCAATGAATGTATAACAACTTTTCAAATAAGAGAGGTAATACTTTTTTATAGAAAATAGAAAACACTGCACGCCCAAAAGACTGTTGTAAGTTAACTTATAGATAGTTTTAAAACCTTGCCCAAATATATTCGTTTAAAAGAAACAGTAACCTTACATACGGACTGCCAACTACACAGGCAATTATATACATCAGACACTACTCTTACAAAGAGTTCCCAGCTCGCAGCATCGGCCAAGTGCGAACATCAACGTTCTGCGGAGCAGCCAACACGGGCCATACCTGGTTGTGTCCCTCGGGCCCGATTTATCGTCTAGACCGAGGTGTCCCTCCCCCTCAGTTTATCAGAGGGCTGGCACTGGTTGCACCTGGCTCTTAACGGAACGTTCAGTTCCGTCGGGTGCAAGAACAAGCTAGAACCCGAAGGTGTAGCCCAGACCCACCACCTACACACAGATTTAGAACAAATTGTCAACGATTATAGTCCAACAAATCGTGTGCGCTGAAACAGCAACAACACGCTACAACTAAATGTCTCGAACAGTGCTCTGTTAATAAATCCAAGAGCAGTGACTTAAAACAACTTCAAATAAAAAGTCATAGCAGTAGTATCGCAAGAGTTAAAACAAGTGATGACTGCTAAATTTAGCTTACAAGTAACAATTAAACAAGATTCTGGGTTGAGATATTTTAAGTAACCGATTGAGCTCACTTCCAGACGTGATGGCCCCCACACACCCCACCCCCCCACCCCCCAAAAAAAACACGATATTTTATCCACACGATAATCGAGCCCTTGGTGGATGCCGATATTCAAAACTCGGCACAAGTGTTTCACGGAGTTAGCGTACTACGATACATCATACAGTTAACGATCCACAGTATTGTCTGGAACAAATTAAACACTCAGTTTTAAAACATTATACACAATAAGCCCCAAGGCTTGGATGGTAAGGCAGGATGCCGACGCTACCAGACACCAAGCAAGAGCAGTTCGATCCGAATAATGCAATAAATGGCGTTGCGTCCGACCATAACATGATTACCAACAGATTTTCATAACTAAGCACTCGCTAATAGTTTGTCTCAGGCGAGATATACTTACAATACGCAGAAAGTGCATGGTCAGTGAAAGACATAAATAGAATGATGTCAGTTCAGGTCAGCGAAATAATCGTCCAACACCCTCAGAAATATAGGTCTCCACTACAATCTCCCAATAAGATGTAATCGCTTAACGGCCACCAAATGCTTGGCTGCACAGACCATCTCAAGACACATCAGTTGCAACTGTCCCTGTACAAAGCCTTTTCAGGACACCTCTTCACAGACCGGGTTCTCTCCCCTTCTCGAGCAATCACACCGTCTCCGACCCACAAGCGCCGAAAAGTTAGCCTCTCTGAACGAATATCGGTAGCTGCAAAGCCGGCATGACTCAGTCCCACTCGACCACGGGTGAGTGGTCAACCTGTGCTGGACGTCCGCTGCATCCGCATGGACGGCCCACAACAACGATGCCCATCCACTGTAGCTTAAGCTGTGTAACCAGAGCGATCATAGCCTGGGGGCCGGGAGCGAAGTGTCACCACCTCGGCTCGCATCCACACATCGCCATCATAGTCGCTATCCATACCAAAGACCGTGGAAAACTACACTACACAGACAAACTAGTACAATAGACACGAGCTATAGAACTCTACTGCAGACACGAAGGAAAACGCAAGATCTGTGTCTAGTGAAAAACAAGAAAAGAAAGGAAGATTAACTACCAGAGATTTAAAACCAAGCTACCAAAAGACACAGGTAAGACTAAATAATTCGCTGATTAAAAGCTTTAGTATGTCACAAGAACGGTTTACTTTTGGACGCAGACGAAATCGCAAGAACTGTGTCTATTAAATACTAAATTAACACACAGGAATTCAAGAAACTTAACTGGCAAAGCACACAGATCAAAGTATACAATTCACGTTTGGTTAGGAAATCGTAAAGTGCCAGAACATCGGTTACTTCCCTATGGCTGCTTGTGTCTCGGGCGGCTGCTACGTATGAGCTTCACTTGATGTTGACATGAACATATTTTAAAATTTATTTTGTGTAGGTGGTGGTAAACAGCTTTCAGGAAAACTAAGAATTGTATTGTAAAATACACAACATTATTACCATTTTTGTTGAAGAAAATAGATTCATGATCAACATCTAAGCATCTTCAGGTCTCAGGAAATAGCTATGCATTACCACAACTACAGTGCCAAAAGTAACTTACAGAATGTCCTACTACTATTGTTAACTGCCTACGAGTAACAGTTATGCACTCACAAACATCAGAGGTGGTTGTGTCCACCCCATTCCCATATTGTGAACTCTTCAGTTAGTGGAGTAGAGTCAGTATCGCCTCACATTTCCGACATTTCTCAGCAACACAAAATGACAATCACGAATGTCAACTTCTACCAGTTTTTCTGTTCTTCTGTAAATAGTTTGTTTCAGTATTTTGCAAGTATCGTTTATTAAACTGAGAGTTCAGTAATATTCACTCCTGTCAACAGGTGCTTTGTTAGCTATTGGAATTATTGCTTTTTTCTTTAAGTCCTAGGGTCTTTTCTGTCTCGCATATCTTGCCCACCTAGTTTTGTTATGACTGTGTCTCTCAGGGATATTAGCGTTTTTGAAGGAATATCATCTGCTCCATAGCTTTCTTCAGCTAAGGTCTTTCAGTGCTATGTCGAATACTTAGTACGGTATCATATCTCATTTTCATCTGCTGCTTCTTGTCATTTTATGATATTGCCCTTTTATAGACCCTATATATAGCCTATCTGCCTTCCAGCTTTCCCATCTTTGCTTATTATTGGTTTTCCAAACTCTAAACGTCTCCTTCGCCTTTTTGTAGGCCGTATCTACCTTTTCCCCAGTTACATACTTTTCCATAGACTTGCGTTACTTATCTAGCCATTCCTAGTTAGACCTTTCGCACTTGCTCTTGATCTCATTCTTAAACTTTACATTGAGTCTCACCTACTTCAGACACCGTACGTTCATAATTTCTCCTTTTATCAGGTAAATTTCATATCTTCTGTGACATCCAAGGATTTTTGATATACTTTGTCTTTTTACCATCTTACTCCTCTGTTAATTTCACTGTTTCATCTTTCAGTTTAACCACTTATCTGCTACTATGTTCCTTTCATCTATTCAAATCAATCTTGTTTAATGCTCCGTTTAAAAACCTCAACAATCTTTGTTCTGATACTTCCTGTCAGATCAAAACTGTGAGCTGGATCGAGACTCCAATTTAGGATCTTTGTTTTTCGAGGGTAACTGCTCCACTGGCGGAAGTGAGGATGTGCGGAGGTGTCGTCGGTCGTGCTTGAGTATCTCAGTAGTTGGAGCACTTACCCACGAAATGCAAATGTTATGAGCTCGAGTTTCAGTCTGTCACACAGTTTTAATCTGCAAGGAACTTTCATATCACCGTACACTCCGCTGCAGAGTGAAAATTTCATCCTGGAACCTCTGGTTTTTTCAGCTCATCCAGTTCACATCCCCTCAGTTTCCTAGGATCAAAAATGGCTCTGAGCACTATGGGACTCAACTGCCGAGTTCATTAGTCCCCTAGAACTTAGAACTAGTTAAACCTAACTACCCTAAGAACATCACACACATCCATGCCCGAGGCAGGATTCGAACCTGTGACCGTAGCGGTCTCGCGGTTCCAGACTGCAGCGCCTATAACCGCACGGCCACTTCGGCCGGCCAGTTTCCTAGGTTTTCGAAAGTTCTGCAGTTTCAATCTGCAGTCAAAATACATAAAGATCCTTCCCTTACAGTATTGGTAACTTTTGATGTTAATAGTTCCTTCACGCTTCTCACATTCACACTTCTTTCTGCATTGTCTCAGATTTAACTTAGATGCAATATGCCTTTAAGTTGTACCTAATATCCTCAGATCTTCATTCTTGATGACGAATTTTCACTGGGAAAATACCTATGACCGGTCCGCTACTCGGGATTCCTTTAATCTATGCACATTTTCTCCACGATTCCAACTATATGGAGGAAGTAATTAAAGAATGCCCTCCTGACAAACTGACTGCTCAACACTCAGGACTGACTTGAATGACAAAAATTTGGAAGTTAACTCAGCAACAATTAAATATAGGAATATCGCTGATTAGTTCTTGTAAGAAGAATGAATAAATCTACTTCAGCAAACTCCTTTAATCTTGATGTATTAACCCGAAATAATAGTGTGTGATGAGACAACATGAACGGATTCACCTTTTGATAGGGCTTGTATGGAGCCAAAACAATATAAATATGTTTCTCCTTGTGCAAAAAGTAGTGTGTTTCATAACATTTGTGCTTCCTTGCACCGAAGCGTATGTAATTTTAATGAATATATTATACCAAATTACTGAACAATTAGTCAGGAATGTACACACCCAACTGTGAATTATCTCCACCTCTCTTCTAGAATGAGGTGTCATCTGTAACTAAGTAAAATTGTAGAATGGAAATGTTATGTCTCCACTTCGTATCTATCTCGTGACATGACCGATCCTTGTCTCACTACTGGGAAGTTTGACATTGGAAGTAGATGATACTGAAATCATTCTCCTTGAGATCTTCTTCACTTCACTGATTCAATCCTAGAGATCTCAAAAACGTGTCAAAAATAACATTATCACTATCAGGAACATACACAGTCTTGAAATTAATCTCTTGAAGATACAAGTCCTACCTGGCTAAACAATGATGAGTAAACTTCTGACTCGTTGGTTCTCTGACCAGATAACACCTAAATTTCCCTAAACGCCATGCTACAGCTAGAGCTTCAAGCTCACTGACTGAACAGTTGTGTTCACACTTCTTGAACACCTAGCTCATAAAAGTGATAGTATAATGCTTCCACTCCATCTGTTTCATATTCCTGGATTAATTCAGCTCCAACATCAGGCTTATATATGTCTACAACAATGCCTTCTTGAATTTCAGTATTAACGTCACTGATAACATCACATTCTTCTTGACTATAAGACTTGGCAACTGAATCAATACATAATGAATTACGACTCCCCCGAGTAGATGCAGCTGACAAGATATCTGCATCAGAATTTCCACAACTATAAATTCTTCTCTTTGCCTACAGCTCTCAAAAATATTAGCTCCAAGAAAAGCCCAAGCAGCTATCTGAAAATAAGTTCAGAAGACGCCAAGTGACAAGAAAAATACAAAAGTCCCGAATTCCAGAAAAAGAAAGAACTAAAACTTTGCACTAATCATGAACAAATAAATTAATTCTGAAGGCAATAATGAATACAGCTCAAAACGTCCTGTCACTTCCATCAAGAGCAAGCGAGACGAATAACAGAAAATTGTGCTATATGGAACAATGTAGAAAAATCACTATCACCATATAAATGAGATAGCTAAAAATTCGGTGCAAAATGTTCGTCAGAAGCATTGGCTAATTATACTTAAGAGCGTGAAACATTTCAGTATCACGTCAGTATACATCTTAGGCACGATGCATGGAAGTCTGGACGTAAGTCCCAAGAAAAGTTTCTCAAAAGCAGTTAATAAGTGACTAAATGAGATGAAGTATAATGTAACTAAAACCTTTAAAATGCTTGATTCACCTGAAAGTGTCTCTGAAACAAAGCGACTAGCATCACCATTACAAGGTATACTCTACCGAACAAAATCATTCAATAAATTTCATCTCTGTCTCGTCCCCACACAATCAACTGCAGCAGTAGTGCACATGAGTTACTTACATACTCTTGTTCCCTGAGAAGCCAATTTGCAATTTGAACAAAATAAATATCACCAATAATAATGTGCTCAGTAGACATATGTCCAATTAGCTAACAACGAAATAAGTGAGCATTAGATCTCACACTGTGACAGTAATACTAATTTACATTAATATAAAATTTATATTAATATAAAATAATGTATATTAATTTATGATATCAATTCAAAAATTAACATCACCTCTTAAGACACAGAACATTTATTTCAACACCCTGCAACAAAATGTTCATCACATAGTAAGAGAAAGTTTTGAGCGACATATGCATATTATCCCACACTGCAACGGTCTCACAGAAGTCACTCTTCCACTTTGATACTTTTAAGTATTTGGGAAGAAAAAAATAGTCACTTGTCATTTAAATTTGAATAAATAGATACTAACTGCACCATAAAGTCCCAAATCTTTCCTCAGAATTCACACCTAGTTGTTTCAAATCACAGACATCTTCTAGTAAATAACCATCAACAAAGCTTGATTTCAATCAAATCATGAGTAACAATCAAAAACTGTCCCACACTAGTGTACCAATTCAACAAGGCAAGTAGCATGAGCCTAGAAACAAACAAAAGAATTCACTCCAATAAGCGAGTGTTTCCCGCAGTTATTCATAAATAAACTTGATAATGCCATTTTTAAGATTTTTTCGCACTTAGTTTACTTTACCAACTTAATAGAGTTATTTGTAGCTTGCAGGTGCAGCTGTATGATAATACAAATCGAAAAAACTGATTTTCAGAACAGTGCACAGGGGTTCCACTGATTTTAGCAAAACACACACACTCATCTATGAAAATTCCCTACAGAAGAAGAAATGAACTGTCTTTTTGACATGCATACTATCCTCTGTTATCAGTTTGTATAATGAATCCTGTAATATACTGTATACCTGGCAGATAGCTGGTTTAATGAAAATAAAATTTATACCAGGGAAATGAAAAGTTTCATATATTTGATTAAATTATTTATTAAATAATAAAATGTAGGTATGTGTTAAGAAATATCCCAAAGATAATCCCTGTTCATTAGCAAGGCACAGTCAAACATGTGTAAGCTGGAAGACACTGACTTGGTGAATCACTAAATAGAATGTCTTGCACTAAGTTCGATCTTGACAGGCTCGAACAGATGTGAGATGCCTGAGCATGGCAAAATGAATAGAGTGGCCCCGAAAATGAACACCGAAAGTTGCCTTGATAAGACGTCCACCTTTCTCCAACCATATTGACCAAAAAAATACTTTTACAGTCCTTTCTGACCTCAGAGACAATCTTAACACAGGTAAACTTACTTAGTTCACTGGTTAACTGGGCAACAGAAATCATTTATTACTTAATAGTGCACAAATGGCCTATTACAGTCACTAACACGTAATCCTCAAGCATTTCCTACAGTATTCGTCACAGGAAAAGCAGTTATGAGGAACATGCTTGGATCTTAAATATAATCCAAAGCTCAAAACGCATATTTTCAACATAAATTACACTGAACGGACATCCGCACTACAGTTACGAAATTCGCGACGTAAGCTTACGTTCCGAAAGCCTTAACAATTACACTAGAACACTGTGTGTAACCTTTCACTTTTGGAAAATCTGTTCAGTGTGAGACTCATTCTCACACATTTAACGACAGCGCCAGTTTCACAAAACTGAGACTAGTTGTGGATACTGTACTATGCAGGTATACTTAGCCTCATATCTTTCACGGACAAACTACAGAAACATGTACCTTTGTATTTAATTTAGTGAGAGAACAACAATTTTACGAATGGAGGTTTTGAAGTAAAAAATAATTATTGAAAATAGTTTTCAAAGCAGCATGATAGCTAATTACAAAAGAGCCACGTGCTACCCATAGCCTCCATTAAACAAGAACTTCGACCGTGGAGTACTTTCAGAATTGACAAAATGCCGCACAACTTTGCTGAATGAAAAAGCTGTTTGCTTTACTAGGTTGCGAATAACATACACTCTGCAAAGAGAACGGATACCGACCGACATTAATCCTGACTGTTAGTCCCATTCTGCTATTCACACTGATTCATCACTCAAAACAAATTCATTTTCCAATATGGATTGGCATGCTCGTAATTACAGAAAACTATATCCTTGTTTGCCAGAGCAGATCGATGGAGATATATTGTATGCAATTCTCAGCATAATCTCATTTATACAAATCTATGACAGCATCCATACGAGTGCATCATTCTCTATCCTTCTATTCAAAATTCACAGCGAAGCTAATTATCTCACGTAACTAACACCAACGAAATGCACACCACCAACGTCCAGAACGAAGTCGAATAGAATAGCGCGAAGGATCCTTTGTTCCCTTGGAACCCCCAAGCTTTGCGGACTGCAGCTGTGGTTCCAGTTCTCATTGGCTCGAATATCTTAGTTAAGATAAATCAACGGTGCAGTAGCAGAAGCGACTCTCTAAATAATGGAAAAGCGAGAGCAGATATCATAGCAAACATTTTCCACGAAAAGAGGTACGTAAAACATGATACATACAAGTTGACAAATCATAGCAGACAACTTTCAACTTTATGCCGGGTACCTGAAGGTCGCGGTAGAATGTTACGCACCATCATTTTCCTATGATCTTCCGGCATGTAATTTTCTTTTATCTCTTATGGTAACAATAAGTACTGTGGTATTACCAGATGATGATTTACAATAGTCTATGACGGAATTATTAAAAGCAAAAATAAATAAGATGTTTGCGTCGACACTGAATTCGTCTATGAAAGTGATAAAACGTTTTTTGACGTTCTCTGTATTCGTTTATGTGTTCTGTATTCTTACGAAATAGTACAATGTAGATAAAACATTTTCTTACTACGTAGTGTAGGCAGTGCATAATCAGTAATTTGAATACCGATGTTTCATTTCCTTTCTTTTGTTGCAGGTAAACCTGTCCACTATACCATGCTCTCGAAATACGTATTGGGTAATGTACAGATAATAATTCGATGATCTCTTACTTACCATGATTATTATCATTCTTTCTGCTTTGTACTACCTGTTGACAGTGTTGGTGAATTATTACAGTTAAAGTAACCATGTAATCAAAAAATGTTGTACTTCTGTATGATATAAAGAAAATTGGCACTATTTGTGGGAAATAAGTCTCCGAGATGGAAGGTTGCATTCTTTTTTAGGGACGGTCACAGGTGCTGTAAGACAGAATTCCACCTAAATGGCCTATAATCAGCGTGCATCTGCTCTTTCTGTCAGTGAGGTATTCGTCAGACGGTTTATGCGCATTTCAACTTAGTCGTCTTTTATCGTTTGGTCGCTGCAGACGGAATTACATTGATGGTCGATAAGATGTTGACCGCTGTAGAGATAAACGCAATATCACAGAAATGTGAGCTATTTCCGGCGTATGTAATGTTTGAATAACTCGTGGATATGTGACTTGGAAAACTCGTCAGAAACCACCGATATTTACAGCCTGTACTATACAGGATCATTCATTACGAACGGTTACGGTGGCCTACTGCTTCACAGAGAATCCAGGTTTCTCCTTACAGCGATTTCTTTCATTAGCCTCCATTACTTCCCCGACCATTGTCATGTTCGTAGACTATAGCTACTTCTCGTTATGTCGGACATATTTTCCTATCTCGCTATCACGATCACCAGTCCCTTTGCACATTTATAAATTCTCAGATATCTATAATAAGCGAATAGCTGCTGAGGATGGACAACAACCAATACTACAAAACTTTATTGTCTGGTAGTAACTGCGGTTCTTGGGGATGCAGTGGAAGCACACGTTATTAGTTTAGGAAGTATTTGGAAGCCAAAGTCAGATTAAAACATATCCTTCAGTATACGTAACGTAACGCTACGATGAGAAATAACATAACGTTTCTCATATAAATGATGAAAGATCTTTGGGACCAGTTGGTGTATAGGTTATGAAAGTTATTTAAATTTCCTTTACAGATGTATCTTTTGAGTCATCTGTCTTGTGATTAGTTTATCTTCTGATTAGTTTACTATTCCACGCCTCGTATTCGTCTCACGTGGCCACTTTATGTCAGAGTTTCAGAGTATAGCTTGCGCACTACATCATCAATGTTTTGTTGGATGTATTCCAATCTACTTCTTCCCTACAGATTTACAGTCTACAGCTCCTTCTAGTGTCTGGGAAGCCACTCTCTGATATCTTAACACATATTCTATTATCTTGTCCTAATTGTTAGCATCTCCCTTACTCTCTATCGTCACCGATTCTGCGGAAGGACTCGTCATTACTTTATGCCCCACCCCTCACCCCTAATTTTCATTATCCTCTTATAGCACCACATCACGTACACTTAGTCTTATATTTTCAGCTTTTCGTACACTCCATGATTCACTACCGCAGTGTAGTGATCTAGCCATACATTCTCAGAAATTTCTTCCCCAAGTGAAAGGCTTTGCTTGGTACCACTAGACTTCTTTTGACCACGAATGCCATCTTTGCTTGCTCTCTTGCTGCTATGTTTCTGATGCCCTTCATGCTTTCTCCATGACGTGTTTATTGCTTACAAGGTAACACAGCTTCTTAAATTCGCCTACATTGTGGTCAGTTTTCATTTTAAGTTTATCATTAACCTCATTCTTACTACTCCTCATTTCTTTCGTCTTTCTACGGTTTACTCTTAAATCACCGTCTTTATCAGTTTGACAGTTCATCCGATTCAACAGATGTCCACTTTTTCATGTCCACTGAAGATAAAAATTCCGCCACCTAACCTTACCATTTATACCTCTCGTCCTGAGTTTTAGTGCCGTTTAATCCATAACCTTCATCAGTTGAATCCGAGCACTTAGTTACTTGTCTCCATTCTTATTGTTGCGTATTGGATCTTGTACACAATGTACAGTACCCGCCTTTCCCTATAGCTTACCTAAATTTTTCTTACAATTTAGAACATCTTGCACCGTTTCACGCTGTCGAACCGCAATTTTAGGTCAACAAAACCTACGAAAGTATCATGATTTTTCCAAAGTTGTGAAGAGCAGCGTCAGAACAGTTTCTCTGTCCATTACCTCTCCTAAAGACAAACCGATTCTCATCTAACAGATATTCAGTTTTGTTTTCCATTCTACTGTATATAATTATTAACAGAAGCATTGATAAATTAGTTACTAAGCGGGTTGTGAGATAGCCCAAGCGTTTATCTGACTTTGCTATCTTTAGGATAGTATTTCTTATACTTCCCTGAAAGTTTTATTGTATATCTACAGTTTTATGTATTCTACACACCAGCTTGAATACTCATTTGGTTGCCACTTCCTTCAATAATTTTAGTAATTTCGAAGGAGTAGCTTGCCATTCTGCTTCATTTGACTGTAAGTCTTCTAATGTTATTTTAATTCTCAGTCTTGTAGTGGATCTCCTATATATTCAATATCGACGCACATCTTTTCTTATATCTCCTTATCAGAAAAGTCCCGACCCTCATAGAGGCCTTCAATGTACTCTTTCCAAGTCACTGCTCTCCTTTACGTCTTAACATAGGAATACTTAGTACACTGTTAATCTAGACGCCTTCACTTTTGATTTCCCCGAAAGGTATTCGCACTTCCCTATATGCTTAACGATTCCTACCTTCAATCATCTTTTCTTTTATTTCTTCACATTTTCCTACATGCATTTCACCTTGTCTTCCCTTCTGAGTGACTTATAGCGCTTTTATCTCGAACGTTTTTTGTACTTACATCGGTCACAAAACATTTGAAGTGTAAGGTTGGGGTGGAAAGTAATGTCCCCGAAATCCTATGTGAATATTTGTAAACATTTTTAAATAAAACGAACGATATCAACAGTGTATATGTTTATTCGTCATGTCTACGTATTTATTTCTCAATATAGTCACTCTGGCGATGAAAATATTACCCCCTACGAGAAAACAGGCTGTTTATTTCATCAGCGTAGAAGGTTTGACTTTTTTGAATGAGTGAAAACGTCATCCCTTCTTGCTGGACTTCATCAATATCAAAGTGAAGTCCTCGAAGGTGATTTTTAAGTTCTGGAAACGATGAAAATGACATGAGACCGAGTCTGGACTGTATAGAGGATGATCGATGATCCGAAGGCGTCGGACTGCGGTAGGTGTCGCAGTGCACATGTGTGGTCAGGCATTGTCGTGCTGAAGGATAGGTTTCTCCATGTGTGGACGAACTATTCGAATCCGAAACCGGTTTCCTCGCACTGACATAGATGTTGCCATTTCGTGTCCGAAATAAAAAACTCTGAAATAAATAGCTTGTCATGGACCTTATTTCGGAAAGAAAGGTTAGACACCATATAAGGAGGAGTGTTCACTGAAGTCGACAAAAATGTTGTTTATTGATAACGAATTTCACTATGTCTCTGAAGTTATCTGCACGCGTGTAACAGCCGAATGTGAAATCAAGCTAATTGATGGAAGTTATTTTCGGATATCCGACTCTGCCGTGACAGTTTTAGTGTAATTTAAAGGAAATCTACGCCCAGTAGCGCGGAAACACACATATCATGCAGTAATACTTGGAGGCGACTTTAACCTACGGAGTACTGACAGGGACGCCTATGGATTCATTGAGGGGGTACGAACAGGCATTCTTGCTGAGATTTTTTGAAGACGTTTTCCGAAAGCAGTTTTAAGGACTAGTTCGACAGTCCAAACGCAATGGAAAAATTTTAGACCTTGTAGCTATAGACAGTCCTGACTTTATCGACGTTGTCAGTGTAGAGACAGGGATTAGTGACCTGATGTCATCATAGTGTCGATGATTACAAGAGCAATCAAGATGGCTAGGAGTGTGTATCTGCTAGAAAGAGCAGATAACCAGTTACTAGCGTCCCACTTAGGGAAGTAATGTAGATAAAGTTAATGAAAGTATAGGAATACGAACAGCGTTTAATTGGATTGTATATTGCCCTCTGGAGATGTATGTACCGAGTAAATCAATTAAGGACGGAAAATGCTCATCGTGGTTTTTACAACTAAATTCGGAAGAATCTGAGGAGGCAAGGACTGTTGTAGTCTCGGTTCAATAGAAAATTCCCAAATGACGAAAGGCAAATATTAGTAGAGATTCAAGCGTCCGTAAGGCGATCGACGTGCGGAGCATGCGACAAACACCACCACCATATCTTAGGAAATAGTCTAGCCCAGAACCCGAGAAAATTCCAGTCCTACGTAAAATCTCTTAGAGAGGTCGAATACCTCTAACCAATCACTCGTTCACCAATCTGTTTTAGGAATAGAGGATACCAAAATGAAAGATGAAGTTTTAACTTTTGCGTTTAACAAACGGGTCACACAAGAGGAGCGTACAAACATACCGTCGTTTGACAATTGCACAAAGTCTCATATGGAGGACATAGTAATAGGCAGCCATGCGTAGGGAAGCAACTGAAAGAGTTGAAAGCAAGTAAGTCGCCAGGTCCAGATGAAATCCCATTTCGATATAACAAAGAGTAAGTCAGTGGCCGCTTCCTTAGCTTGCATTCTCGCTAGTCTCTCGCCCAGAGCAAAGCCCCAGGCAAGTGAAAAAGAGCGCAGGTCACTTTTGTAAATAAGAAGCGTAAACGAACTGAGCCGCAACGTTACAGACAAATATACTTAACACAGGTTTCCTGTAGACTTCTTGAACATATTCTCAGTTCTAATGTAGTAAAGTTCGCCGAGAAGCAAAACCTCCTGTTCTTAAATCAACACGGTTTTACAAAACATCCCTCGTGCGACACTCAGTTTTCCCTCTTCTCACATGATGAACTGTGAACTATAGATGAAGGGCAACAGGCAATTTCCGTATTCCTAGATATCAGAAAAGCGTTTGACACGGTGTCCCTTTGCAGCCTGTTAATGAAGAACAAGCATACGGAATAAGTTCTCAAATATATGAGTGTTTCGAAGACTTCGTCCTCGATGGCCAGTGTTCGTCAGATAAGAGGGTAACATCAGGAGTGCCACAGGGAAGTGTGATAGGATCGCTCTTATTATCTACATAAATAAATATTCTAACGGACAAGGGGAGCATCAATCTGCGGCTATTTGCTGATGATGCTGTGGTGTATGGGAAGGTATCGTCTTTGAGTGTTTGTAGGAGGATACAAGATGACTTAGACAAAATTTCTAGTTGGTTTGAGAAACGGCAGCTTGCTCTAAATGTGGAGAAATGTAGATAATGCAGATGATTAGGAAAAGCATTCCCGCAATGTTAGAATACATCATTAGTAGTTTGCTGACTGACACTGCTACGTCGATTAAATATCTAGGGCTGACCTTGCAAAGCGATAAGGAATGGAACGAGCTAGTAAAGTTTTGTAGTAAGAAACGCGAATGGTCGACATCGGTTTACTGAGAGAGTTTTGGGAATATGTGGTTTAACTCTACAGGAGACAGCATATAAGATAGTAGAGTGATACGTTCTTGAGCACTGTTTAATTGTTTGGGATCCCCATGAGGTCGGATATAAAGAAGACGTTGAAGAAATTTAGAGGCGGGCTGCTAGATTTGTTACCGGTAGGTATAGTTAACACGCAAGTATTACGAAGATAGTTTGAGAACTCTAATGGGAAACCCTGGAGGGAAAGCGACGTTCTTTTCGAGGAAACTAATGAGAAAATTTAGAGAAGCGTCATTCTAAGTTGACTGTAGAACAATCCTACTACTGTATAACATTTCGCATAAGGACCTCGAATGTAGGATAACACAAATTAGGGCCCTTGCAGAGGCGTACACACAGTCGTTTTTCCCGCGTTTTATTCGCTAGTGGAACAGAAAAGGAAGTGACTTCTAGTGGCGTGACGTACCCTCCGCCACGGATCGTTAAGTGGCCTGCGGTATATGTATGTAAAAAGTAGTGAAGATTTACAAATACTTGCCAAAAATAGTCTTGAGCATTTTCCCTACGCACTGCTCGTATGTCTATTAGCGAGCTGCAGACAGGCACCTCATCAACACTGTGTCACGCTGACAGCCAGCACAAAATTAACGTGGCTGCAGTTTACCTGTCTGTCATCTGTTCCCAACTTCCAAAAGATCGCCACCTTTAGCCTTTCGTCCGAGGTCGTATAATACTCGTCACGGGTTGCTAGTATCCCATTCTGTTTTACGAAGCATGGTTAGGGCAGGGTTATAAATATGTTCATTTATATTTCATCGATGACTCCAAAATGCATCAATCAGAAAGAGAAATCGCTATTTCATGCGCTAGATGAGAGGAAGAAAATGAGAAATTTAAAGGTTGAATAATCTCCGTTCCTGGAATCATAACGGCCTGGAGTTCCATGTTGTGAACACAGCTGAAAATGCTGTTATAGAATCACGAATTTAGTAGCGCAGTTACCATGACTGCCCAATAAGATGTCAAACTCCGAAGACGAGGACTATCTTAGTTTAGTTTTAGGATGTTAAGAGTCGGTTCTAATGGGCAGTTTGTTTTGGTAGGTTCTCCATGTTTATGTCTTTGAATGCTATCCCGATATGCAAAAACAATAAAAATTTAGCTTTCACACTGATTTTGCCAAATAATTACATCAATCAATTTGAAAAATATAAGACACAACGTTAACTCAATGACGCGTTGTGGTGAGAAGTTTTGCACGCGAACGAACTGTTGCAGATGAAACGATTGTTAAAAACAGTAGACATTTTTAAAGTTTAGTTCTAGTTTCTCCACCTTGAAGACTCTGGTTGTTGTTGTTGTTAATAACCAGAAGAATTTTCTTAAGTTTTCGGACCATTTCGTATTTCAAATTTTAAATTTTTATGGACGAATTAAGACTTTTTGTAGATGAGGATATAGATATAGAATTTTTATTTTGTAACTCGTTGAATACACTGGATTTAATCGCATGGGGATGTAATTTTTCATTGTTTAATTGAAATGGTGGAATCTAAATTCGGACTAACCATACGAGCAGACACACGTTGCACATGATAATGACGTATGCTCATGTTTTAGATGTTAAAGTAATCAACCTTCAAGGTATACTGGTTTGAAACGGTCAGGTGTTTGACATACAATACATTTAGTACAAATCCTATCAAAAATGTATTTCTTGAAATAAACGCGTCAATTATATCGAAAACTGCAGCTCTGGAATACTGTCCCGTTTTGAAATTCCTGCAAAAGCCATGTGAGTGCTACAACCAGAATATTTCCGTTGCACTCTGCAGTGATAGATCTGCGCTTCAGTATAGTCACAGATAATCACATTTAGAAATGACTGAAAATTCTGTAGTGGTAAAAAGTTTGATTTTTCCAACAGCTTTAAAGAAAAGACATACCGTTAATGATGTGAAATTCTGTTACTGTAAGTAAAGCGTGTCGACCATTTATGAGGGGCACGGTGAAACAGATGGGCGTGTTTTGGGCAGAGATTTTTCAACCTAACTAATCGATATATTCCTTAAATATGCACTAATTCATCATGCGATCACTGATGTGAGCAATCATAACTTTTTCCAGGTGGAGTCGCATGCCATGTACAGGAGAAATCTCTTGAACGTACTAATGCCACTATGGGATATTGTGGGGATCATTGGTTTCCTCAGTTCAGTACATTTCTAAGTATAAATGGAACAAAAGTTTGTAATTCAGTAGTTCACAACAATCCACAAGAATGGGTTACCTCCGTAACTAATTAAGATCACGTCTTCCTTCCCTAAAATCTATATCTGCAGTACAATTCAAATTTTAGTTTACTGAGTGTAAAACCAAATCGTAGTTGGACGTCTAAAAATTCCATTTTTATTTCAGCCTTAGGAATTATATTTCATGATTTTTTATTTGTTCTTGCACGCTACAAATCTATCACAACGAATAACCAAATTTCATAAAGTCACCGTTACACCTACTAGCACAATTAATAATCATTTTCCGAATTGTACGTATCAGCTTCTTTTGAAAAATCTTGACCACTGTGATTTGTTTTTTTCTTCGTGAATATTTTCGAATGAAAATAAAGTATGTTCACATATATTCTTCAGAAGTTGCACGATATGAAAAATTTCTGTTCCTGCTGTTAGTTACTATAGAAAATATCTGAAACTAACATGTTAAAAGGCAAAAAAGTGACTGGAAGAAGAGAAACAGTCACAGCGATAACAGCATTCAGTATTCTTCTAATAATTTCCGGGTATGCAGCCGGATCCCGTCGACATTCTGCCACGATATTTCGGCCCAGAGACGTCCGGCCATCATCAGGTGAGTACACAACTACTGAAGAGCCCAGGTGCAGTCGCGGTATTTATGCCGAATCTCGCGCATGTGAAATGTACTGGCATCCTACAGCGCATGCGTCAGGTGTTGACATGCGCAGCATAGCCGAGTTGTACGTGCTGCCCTCGGTGGTGGAAATAAAGGTTCATCTAGTCATTGAGTATCGAATGACACTGTCGATTCCTCTGTGATTGTATAATTTTAATAACAGGATTCCAATTTTTATCCAGCTGAAAGCCGTTGTCACGATTTATAAGATTATTGGCAAGACGTATTTCCACTGATTCCTTGATTACGGAATCCCAAAAACCGGAAACCGGGGATAAAATTTTTGTTACATTGTATTCCATTGAATGTCCCAAAGAAATACAGTGCTCTGCTACTGCCGATTTTGACGGTTGCCGCAGACGGGTGTATCTTTCATGTTCTATACATCGTTCATGGACAGTTCTTGTCGTCTGGCCAATATATGCAGCACCACATTCACAGGGAATTTTGTAGACGCCTGCCTTCTTCAGTTGTAAATCGTCTTTAACGGATCCAACCAGGGCCCGGTTCTTAGCTGGTGGACGAAAGATAACCTTGATTTTATTTTTCTTCAGTAATCGGCCTATTTTCGACGACACATTCCCGGCGTATGGAAGGAACGCAGTTGATTTAAAGTCATCATCTGCGTCCTCAGTGCGTTGCTTCTTGTTATGATAGTTGCGCATGGCCTTCCGTATTTGGCGAGAAGTGTAGCCATTCTCTTTGAAAACCTTCTCCAAGTGTTCTAATTCTGCGTGGAGATTTTCATCATCCGATATTATATGCGCTCGATGTATTAAGGTACTGAGAACACCGGCTGTTTGTGCTGGGTGATGGCAGCTTGACGCCTGGAGATACAGATCTGTGTGAGTCGCTTTCCTGTACACAGAATGTCCTAATGACCCATCATTTTTACGGCGTACTAGCACGTCTAGAAATGGTAAAGTGCCCTCTTTTTCAATCTCCATCGTAAATTTGATGTTCTCATGTAATGAGTTTAAGTGATGAAGGAATTTCTCCAGTTCCTGTCTGCCATGAGGCCATACAGCAAAAGTATCATCTACGTACCGCCAGAAGACCGTAGGCTTTAAAACAGCAGACTCAAGTGCTTTCTCCTCAAAGTCCTCCATAAAGAGATTAGCTACCACAGGCGACAAAGGGCTCCCCATGGCGACGCCGTCTGTTTGTTCAAAGAATTCGTCATTGAATAAAAAGTACGTTGAGGAGAGTATATGTTCAAACAAGGCCGTCATTTCTGCACTGAATAAGTTACCAATAAGATGTAATGATTCCATTAAAGGCACTTTGGTAAAAAGTGAGACCACATCAAAGCTGACTAATAAATCCGAGCTGCTAAGCTTAACATCCTTCAAGCGACTGACAAAATCCTCGGAATTACGTATATGGTGGCAACACTTACCCACATACGGCTTTAGTAACGAGGCCAGATATTTTGCTGTAGAATAGGTCGCAGCACCAATATTACTCACTATTAATCGTAGTGGGGCACCATCCTTGTGTATCTTCGGAAGACCGTAGAGTCTTGGTGGTACTGCATTGTGTGGTCTCAATCTCTTGATAACTTCTTCAGGTAGAGAACAGTCGTTCAAAAGGGTAGTAGTTTTCCTTGATATTCGGCTTGTTGGGTCCTTTTCAATTCTACGGTACATAGAATCATTTAGCTGACAATATATCTTCTCGTTGTAGGCTTCTCTTGTCAGAAGAACTGTGGCGTTACCCTTATCCGCAGGCAGTACGACTGTGCTAGTATCTTCTCTCAGGCTGCGGAGAGCAGCTCTTTCAGCTGGCGAGATGTTACTCCGTTGTGGCGCACATTTCAACAACGTTCGGCAAGATTCACGTCGAATTTCGTCTGCAGAATCCACAGGGAGACGTCTAATGGCTTCCTCAATGGAACTGATGAAATCCGTTAAAGGCAGTGAGGCAGGTGTAGGAGCGAAGTTTAAACCTTTCGCAAGCACTGACATCGTCGCATCGTCAAAAGATTTCTCCGTGAGGTTCACCACGGATCGTCCAGAGATAGCTTCTTGCGGTTTTCGTGTTACGAGTTGGCTAAACTTCGCACTTTGTCTGTTCGTACTGTCCCTGTGAGCCCAGTCTGCCTTGGCCCAGGATACGCCGTCAATCCAGTCCCAACTAACTGGAGAAATTCCTTCATCACTTAAACTCATTACATGAGAACATCAAATTTACGATGGAGATTGAAAAAGAGGGCACTTTACCATTTCTAGACGTGCTAGTACGCCGTAAAAATGATGGGTCATTAGGACATTCTGTGTACAGGAAAGCGACTCACACAGATCTGTATCTCCAGGCGTCAAGCTGCCATCACCCAGCACAAACAGCCGGTGTTCTCAGTACCTTAATACATCGAGCGCATATAATATCGGATGATGAAAATCTCCACGCAGAATTAGAACACTTGGAGAAGGTTTTCAAAGAGAATGGCTACACTTCTCGCCAAATACGGAAGGCCATGCGCAACTATCATAACAAGAAGCAACGCACTGAGGACGCAGATGATGACTTTAAATCAACTGCGTTCCTTCCATACGCCGGGAATGTGTCGTCGAAAATAGGCCGATTACTGAAGAAAAATAAAATCAAGGTTATCTTTCGTCCACCAGCTAAGAACCGGGCCCTGGTTGGATCCGTTAAAGACGATTTACAACTGAAGAAGGCAGGCGTCTACAAAATTCCCTGTGAATGTGGCGCTGCATATATTGGCCAGACGACAAGAACTGTCCATGAACGATGTATAGAACATGAAAGATACACCCGTCTGCGGCAACCGTCAAAATCGGCAGTAGCAGAGCACTGTATTTCTTTGGGACATTCAATGGAATACAATGTAACAAAAATTTTATCCCCGGTTTCCGGTTTTTGGGATTCCGTAATCAAGGAATCAGTGGAAATACGTCTTGCCAATAATCTTATAAATCGTGACAACGGCTTTCAGCTGGATAAAAATTGGAATCCTGTTATTAAAATTATACAATCACAGAGGAATCGACAGTGTCATTCGATACTCAATGACTAGATGAACCTTTATTTCCACCACCGAGGGCAGCACGTACAACTCGGCTATGCTGCGCATGTCAACACCTGACGCATGCGCTGTAGGATGCCAGTACATTTCACATGCGCGAGATTCGGCATAAATACCGCGACTGCACCTGGGCTCTTCAGTAGTTGTGTACTCACCTGATGATGGCCGGACGTCTCTGGGCCGAAATATCGTGGCAGAATGTCGACGGGATCCGGCTGCATACCCGGAAATTATTAGAAGAAGAAATACGCCGGGAAAATTTCAGAAGTCACAGCATTCAGTATATTTGACACAAAAATATTCTGCCGCGTTATGATACTTGTAATCATACGCAACATATACATTTCTTTTTATTTCCGAACTTTAGTCTATGGTTGCTTCGAACTGTTTGTTACGCACAAAAGCTTTAACGATATACCGGCAGCTAATCTAGCATCTCACCGTTTATCAGCTTTTGAGGTGAATTAATTAAATACTATTTATAAAATATAGTGCCACTCATGTCGTTCGACATGTATCTGAACAGTCTGTTTCTAATGGTTAGGTCTCCATGGATCGCGCGTTAGTAAATGATCGGTCTCTTAATATCTCCAGTCGTTGGACGGAGACCATGTGTGAAATGCTACCCTACTGGCCATTAAAATTGTTACACCAAGAAGAAATGCAGTTGACAAACGGGTATTCATTCGACAAATATATTATACTAGAACTGACGTATGATTACATTTTCACGAAATTTGGGTGCATAGATCCTGACAAATCAGTACCCAGGACATACGCCTGGGCATTGAGTCAAACAGAGTTTGAATGGCGTGTACAGGGACAGCTGCCCATGGAGCTTCAACACGATACCACAGTTCATTAAGGGATAGTGACTGGCGTATTGTGACGAGCCAGTTGCTCGGCCACCATTGACCAGACGTTTTCAATTCGTGAGAGATCTAGAGAATGTGCTGGCCAGGGCAGCAGTCGAACATTTTCCGTGTCGAGAAAGGCCCGTACAGGACCTGCAACATGTGGTCGTGCATTATCCTGCTGAAATGTAGGGTTTCGCAGGCATCGAATGAAGGGTAGAGCCACGGGTCGTAACACATCGGAAATGTAACGTCCACTGTTCAAAGTGCCGTCAATGCGAACAAGAGGTGACCGAGACGTGTAACCAATGGCACCCCATACCATCACGCCGGGTGATACACCAATATGGCGATGACGAATACACGCTTCCAATGCGCGTTCACCGCGATATCGCCAAACACGGATGCGACCATTATGATGCTGTAAACAGAACCTGGATTCATCCGAAAAATGGCGTTTTGCCATTTGTGCACCCAGGTTCATCGTTGAGTACACCATCGCAGGCGCTCCTGTCTGTGATGCAGCGTCAAGGGTAAAAGCAGCCATGGTCTCCGAGCTGATAGTCCATGCTGCTGCAAACGTCGTCGAACTGTTCGTGCAGATGGTTGTTGTCTTGCAAACGTCCCCACCTGTTGCCTCAGGGATCGAAACGTGGCTGCACGATCCGTTACAGCCATGCGGATAAGATGCCTGTAATCTCGACTGCTAGTGATCCAGCACGGCGTTCCGTATTACCCTCCTGAACCCACCGATTCCGTATTCTGCTAACAGTCATTGGATCTCGGCCAACGTGAGCAGCAATGTCGCGATACGATAAACCGCAATCGCGATAAGCTACAATCCGACCTTTATCAAAGTCGGAAACGTGATGGCACGCATTTCTCCTCCTCACACGAGGCATCGCAACAACGTTTCACCAAGCAACTCCGGTCAACTTCTGTTTGTGTATGAGAAACTCTCCTCTTGTCAGGACGTTGTAGGTGTCGCCACTGGCGCCAACCTTGTGTGGATGCTCTGAAAAGCTAATTATTTCCATATCACAGCATTTTCTTCCTGTCGGTTAAATTTCGCGTGTTTAGCGCGTCATCTTCGTGGTGTAGCAATTTTAAGGGCCAGTAGTGTAGATTTACTGAAGCAGTTACAACTATTCCAGCATTGAAACATTAGCTACTGAACGAGTTAAATCTAGAATGAAATGAGATTCGTATTTTTAATTTACCTTTATTTTGGTAGAGCTGACTGCTATGCAGCCACTACTTCTGGAAAAGTAGTACGTCATAAGCTCTATAACGCCAGTAGACTGGGAGACTCTACTGAAAGAAATTATAACCTACGACTTAAGCTGCATACGATTAACATTTCAGTTAGATTCAAATTTCAGGGTCACACTATTTTCCATTCTTGCCAGACGAGAAGTACTAAACAATGTCATCCTGCTTTAAAAACGTATCCCTTTCAGCATGTTGCATGACCAATGAAACCCGTTTTGATCTCTGGCAGGTATGTTTATGCTCCTTTAAATAAAACCAACCGCAACGCTCGTTTGAAAATAACACCATAACTCACATTTAGATACGGCGGTAACACAGACAAGATATACCTTTGAATTAATAAGTGGGCCAGTTTTATCCTTTAGATTCATTTTCAGCTACTACTGCAGATGCAATGGCTAATAATTGGAAGAAGAAATGAAATCGCTGCAGGTCGCTTCAGAGCAGCGGGATGGCCGTGTAATTAGAATTCGCTGCGGTAATCACAGTGTTTTTAAGACATTTAGCGCGGGATGACCGCAAAGTTTTCTCTTAGGACCTGCGTTAATCTTCAGCTAAACCCTTAATTACGGTCACAGAATTAATGGTCGGAGTTAAATTAGCCCGCCAGATGTGGAAACAGGGTATCTATTTACTTTTATATCTGCAGATAAAGAGCTCTCCGAGGTCTTTGTTCGTTTCCGGCTTTAAATTTAAATATAACATGGCATTGTTCATTTCGGCGCGCATTGTTCATTTCGGCGCCGAAGAACTCGGTAGGACCTGGAAGATGTTATTAAATACGATACATTAATCTAATATTAAAGGTGAAGGTCTCATATTTCGGTCCGTAGTGGAAGATTTTATCTGACGAAGTTTCCTACTCCTCTTCTTTGACGCCACACAACTGTAGGTCTTTCTGTTGTCCACGAGCAGCTTTTGATGGTACTTGAAGCTCCATTAAAAAGATTTCTCTTATTTCATTTTATGTTTAAAGGAGCGGACGTTACGTACAAATCAAGCTGTATTTTTAGGCGAAACAACGGTACAGATTTGCATTGAGTATTTGTATGGTGCAGTTTCATGTACTCATCAGCATATTTGTACGCATGGCGAGCCAATTTTCGGCTCTTTATAAGTACGTTAAACCTCTTATATTTTTTCTTATCATCACGAGAGAGGACATTCATAATGGATGTCCCCATTTCATGAGTTAATCCTTTTGTACTTTTCGTCTACAATGTTACAGATTTCCCCAGTCGATGAACCAACTGGAGTATAGTATATAGATACACTACGTAAGTCGAACAAGCCTTCGACGTTATTCTGTCTGTTGTAGTGGTCTTCAATCTGAGGACTGGTTGTTGTCGCCACCCACGCTACGCTATACTTTGCAAACCTATTCATCTCCAAATAACTACCGGAGTCTACATCCATTAGAACCTGCTTACTGTATAGACTTCTTCATCTCTCTCTCGATAGTAAGTCACCCCCCACTCTTCCCTCCACTGCTGAACTGACAAAATCTTGACATCTCAGAACGTGTCGTATCAACCGTCTCGTTTCATTTAGTTGTGCCACAAATTGCCAAAGTATCTGCAAAAATGAGTCTGGGAATTCTATCACTAGCCTCACAATATATATTTTCCTTAGTGTTATTTGTTGCTAAGAATATGCACTCACTCCTGAGAATTAGCAGCTGTCACTCAGTTAATGTTAAACAGAAATCAAATCTCCAATTGGATTGCACCTCGTTAACTCTCATGCGGAAAAGCGTAAAGTGTTTTACTGCAATAATCTAATAATAAAAAATAAATAATCTACCACAATAATTTCAAAAAATGGCAGCGATACAAATATATTCAAACCACTCCATCTATTTCATTGGGGAGCCGCTGCAAAAAAAAAAAAAAAAAAAGAAAAGAAAAGAAACAAGCATTTTTCTTTGATATATTATTATTTATGCTAGCATATACTCGTTAGCGTAACGTCCGCATAGTATTATTGTAAATGTTTTTTATCTATTATTAACTCTGATGATATTAATTTCATGTACTAACACGTTCCACAACCGCGGAGATTTGCTACAAAATTTCGTCTTACGTAACTAGGGGTGCAAAATGAGGTAAATTCAGTATTCTTCTGTAGCACTACATTTCAGAAGTTTCTGTTTCTCTCTTGTCTGAACTGCGTTTCGGCACATTTCATTTCCGTACACAGCTACATTCCAGATAAATACTTTCGGGAAAGACTTCCTTACATACGCTTCTATCACGAGGACATGCCGAAATATGATAGGTCTGAATTACTTATGTGAAAACTTTCAAAGCATTTTAAATAAAAAACACTCTATTACAAATGGACCTTTTTATTCTTCCCGTCTATATATTTATTTCTCATCGTAGTTATCCCCGTCTCTCACAAAGAGTGACCAGTTCGTTGAAACTGTAACTGTAAAACGTTTGACTTTCTTGACGGAGCCACAACCTCACCTATGCTCGCACCGCTTTATCATGATCGAAAAGAAATCCGTGGATGTGTTGTTTAAGTTCTTGAAATAGATGAAAATTGGATGCGGCCAAGTCGGGACTCTACGCTGGATGATGGATGACAATGAGCTCAAGATGTCGGGTTGTTGGAGAGTCGCTGCGCTCGTGTGTGTCCTGGCATTTTTATAGAAAAGGAGAGAGTGCTCCATATGTGGGCGAACTCTTTGAGTTTGTACTTTCAGTTTTTTGAGAGTTTCGCAGTACCTTACAAAGTTTATGGTTATGCCTTTAGGTATGAATTCCAAACGCATTACACCTTGAACACCCCTGAACAGTGTGAGCAAGACTTTGCTTTCTGGTGGCACAGTCTCGAAGTTTCTTGACCTGACTGATCCTTTGTGACAAACCACTATTGAGGCGAAGTTCTTTCAGTCTTCAAGGAGAACGCAATATTTCCAATTCCAAAGAAAGCAGGTGCTGACAGTTTATGAAGATATGGTAGAAAAATACTGACACGAGTTATTTACAGAGAAATGGATGAAATTGTTACAAACTGACCTCGAGGAAGATGTGTTTGTGTTTTGTAGAAATGTAGCAACACGAGAGGCAATACAGACCTTACAACTTTTACATCTTATCATAGAAGATAAAATGCAAATCTACTTAGATAGCACTTGTAGACATGGAAGAGCTTTTGAAACTGTTGACTGGAATTTACTCTTTACAGTTATGAAGGCAACAGAGTAAAACATATGGGGATAATGGTTATTCACAGGTTTTAGAGAAACCAGACGGCAGTTATAAAAGTAGAAAGGCATGAAAGAGAGGCAGTAAGTCGTTTCAAGACACTGTCCATTCCCTTCAGCTATTCTACCGAGTCCTTTGCTGTTTCTGGCAAAACTACAGTGCCAACATGAAACCTCAACAGTGTTTATGTACTCTCACTGAACGTCATTCTCAAATTGTTTTTCTTTGGTTTTCTTTACTGCCTGTCCATTCTATGGATTGAATAACATCGGGGGAAGGCTAAAATTCTGTCTCACGTTCTTTTTTACCACTGCCTCTCTTTCATTCCCTTCCACTCTTATAACTGCCGGCTGGTTGTCTAAAACTTGTGAATAACTATTTTCTTCGTGTATTTTACCCTGTTGCCTTCAGAACTGTAAAGAGTGCATTCCATCAGCATTTTCAAAAGCTCTTCCTAGTCTACAAATGCTATCAACGTAAATTTGAGTTCTTTAAACTATCTTCTATGATAAAGTGTAGAAGTTGTATGACCTCTACTGCCTCGCGTGTTGCTACATTTTTACAGAACCCAAACACCCTTTCCTCTGGGTCAGCTTGTAACAGGTTCTTCCACTTTTTTTTAGATAATTCGTGTCCGTATTTTCGTATCATGTCTTATTAAACTGATAGATCGGTGATATTCACACCTGTCAGCACCTACTTTGTTTGGAATAGAAATTATCTTCTTGAAGACTGAAGGAATTTCACCTGTCTCATAGAACTTGCAGACCAGGAGCAAATTTTGTCAACTGTGATTCTCCCAAGGATACCTGTAGTTCTCGTTTTACCTTGGATCCCCTCTCGTCTTCATGTACTTCGCCTCCGTTTCTATAATAGTGCCTTGAATTTCATTTCCTTTGTATCGGCTCTCAGTATATTCTTTCCTCTTTCCAGTTTTCTTATCTTAATACTGGCAAACCACCTGTGCTCTTGATATTCATTCAGCGGTTGTCCTTTTCTCCAATGTTCTGTTGAACTATTCTGCGGGCAATATCTGTCTTTCCCATAGTTATACCTGCTTCTACAGCCCTGAATGTGTCCTCTAGTTATTCGTGCTTAGCTATGTTGTACATTCTGTCATGTCACTTTTAGGCTCTACATACAGACATTCCCTATGGCCTGCTTCTTAGATGCATTTTTGTATTTTCTGTTTTCATCAGTCAAATTCAGTATCTCCAATAATAACCGAAGATTTCTACTAGGACTTGTATTTTTATCTATTGGATCCTTTGCTACCTTCCCTATTTTAACATTCAAGCGTACCCACTCTTGGCCTATTGTATTCCTTTCGCCTGTTGCAGTTAGTCATTGTCTAATACGCGTTCTGAAACTCTGTACAACCTCCGGTTCCTTGAACTTGCTCAGGTCTCAATTTCGTACTTGTCAGTATCTTCAGTTTTGATCCACAGCCGTAACCATCAAATTAACGGTCAGAGTCTACATCTGCTCCTGGATGCGCCTTACAGTTTACAATCTAGTTCCCAAATTTTTGTCTTAGCATAATATAATCAGTTTGAAACCTTACACTGTGTGTAGGTCTCTTCCGCGTAAAAATAGACTTTGATGATTATTGAACCAGGTGCTAAGGATTAATAATTTATGACATGTTCTAAATTCTACCAGACTGATTCCGTATTCTCGTACTATTTTTCCTTTCCTTCCATTTCCTACTATCGAATTTCAGATCCTATCACAATTTCATTTTCCTCTCCCCTTGGTATTTGGATATTTTCTTTTACCACGCCAAACATTTTTTAAATCCCTCCTTTGCAGTCTAGCAGTCTATTTGGCATTTTAATTGGTACTACTGTGGTTGGTGTTGGCTTCATGTCTATCTTGTCTTTGATAATGCGTTCAAAATGCTGTTTATTGTAGTGTACCGGTACCAGAATTCCTGTTTTGTATTTCATTATTAAATATAATCTAGTATAACCACTGTTTGATTTTGTATATATAACCTCGCACTCAACTGACCATACGTCCTTCCCAGCCTGCCACCGAACATTACTTATTCTCACTTTATCTAACTTCATTCTATCCGTTTAACCCTTTAAATTCTGAAATTTCGTATCCGCTTAAAGGATCTAAGATTTCCCACTTTGACCCGTAAGATGCCAGTTTTGTGTTTTCTGACGTCTTGAGCGGTCCTCGTCCAGAATCAGAATGGGGGACTGATTTACCCGCGAAATATTTTACCCAAGAAGTCGCCAAAGTCATTCCACCATACTATAAATCTTGTTATCCACAAAAAAAAAATAACGGCTGTAGTTGTCCTTGCTTCCATCTATTCGCAGTACCAACACAAAAAGAAAACAATATCTGATGTTACACGACCAGAAAGGTCATTCACTCAGACCGTTACCCCTGCAACAACTGAAAAGGATGTGGCACCTCTTTAGGAACCTCAAGCCTCTCCACAGATACCTCCTCGTTGTCGTTACACCTACTATACGGCTATCTGTATCACTGAGGCGCGTAAGCAGTCTACCTCGTCTGTGGTTCATAGGCGGTTACATTGTGCGCACATAAACAAAAATACCTTCACATAAGCTTTTTCCTCTTGGTCATACTACTTCAGATAAAATTAAAAAGGTTTCTCACCCTCAAAGTCTTTCGGGTTGTTTCCCTTAGTTCCTAGGAAAATACCGGTACTGGACAGCCGCTCCATAACATTCGCAATTGGAACTCTCTCTGTCTCAGTACCAGTTCGATTGGAAAATGGCTAAAACGTTTCTGACTGTGCATACTTGAACAGCGAGCTCAACACATGTAAAAATATAAAATGTACCGATGCATGGCGTGATCTTGATGCTTTTGATCATTACCTGTTATCGACGTTCAGGCATTTTCCATCACAAATTTATGTTGGTGCTCTGAGATCAAGTCCGTTTCATTTCATGTTCAAAAGATTGAAAGAAAGCGTTTAAAAATTGTCAAATCCCAAATCGGTTTTGATCTGACTTTCTCTACAGGTTGTCCCTGTCTGTTCATGGAAATAGCACTAAAGATCATTCCAAGAAAAATTTCCACCTACAAGGGGTCTTTAAAATGTATATCTTACGAGATATGAGCACTTGTTCATTAAAAGAGATGTGTTTTATAGTGGCGATGATAAGTAAGTGCTCATAGCGCTTAAGGTATGCACTTTAGAGTGAATGTTTACTGCGATCCATACTACGAACTCTCAAAATATGGAAAGCAAAGAGATTTGTTACTCAGTGACGTAGATGAAGAAATGGTCATAGCTCTTAAGGTATGTATTTTAGTGTCGATGTTTACTAGACTTTTTTGCTTCGAATCGTCGCTCCTGTCATCTCCCTGAATACTGACATGCCCCATGGGACGGCGTGTATAGAGGAGGGGAAAAAGAAATGAAGTTTCTCGGGGCGGGAGAACTTCCCTGGAGGTACGTAATTAAACTTTTTATACGCAACAAACTTCACGCGAAGTGGTGGCTTTTACTTCCCCCCCAGTATATTCTTGTTACTCCTGTTAACGTTCCAGAGCGGCTACGTCGGCGGAAGAATGTTACGTATGCCGCTGCTACATTTTCTTTTTCGGAAATGGCTATTCTTAACATCCTGACGTTGATTGCTTCCATCCATTTGAGATGGCCACATAACGGAGAGGTGAAAGGATTTCCGGAAGTTGGCATTTATACCTCTCAAGTATTGACTAATTTTATAAATTACATCCCTTTTATTGCGAATCAATTATCAGTGAAAATGAGCTCTCTGGAGCTTTTGTTAGTGGTATATATGAGTGAATGCCACTTTTTCTATGTTGTACTTGTGTTTTCGTCTTTCAAATCGTCAAGGTAATAAGAAGCGTTTGCGTATTATTTCCTGCGCTCGTTTTGCTGCAGTAGAGTGTCGTTCACTGTAATGAATATTTTGGTTTAAGCGCTGAGTGGATAACGCATCTTCTACATATCAATGTTCCACCTATTCCATATTAATAGTCCTAGCACGTTTTATACGAAACGCCTCTTACCTGACAGACTTAAATTGTAGAATCCAAAGAAAACCTAAATTAGCACTAACGAGTGTGGAACAGATCACCGCAATTCTACATTTCCACTCAACTCTTTAAACCGTCCGCACGGTCGTACTGGAAATTAATGATAAAGAAAACGAGTTGGTGTTTTTCATTAGCATGAAGGAAGGTACACAAACACCTTGCGGAAACAATCTTTTTAAGCTTAAACGCAAAATGATCAAAAATTTGTTATTTGATACTCCCAGTATGCACAGTAGTACTGAAGTAACGAGAGCACATTTTCATCCTGAATCCTCAGACTTACATAATATATCGAGAACTAAAATTTTATTGCCTTTCTTCCTTCCCGTTGATGTTAGATCGCATAATTTCGTTGTGGTTGTGGCCTATCCAGTCCAGAGACTGATTTGTTGCACATCTCCATGATAGTCTATCTTGTGGAAACTTCTTCATCTCCGAGTAACTACTGTAACCTACATCCGTTTGAATCTACTTCCTATATTCACCCATTGGTTTCCCTCTACACATTTTCCTCCCACACTTCTCTCCAATACCATATTTACCATTCCTGTATGTATTAAAATGTGTCCTATCGATTGATCTCTTCTAGTCAACTTGTGTCATAGACATTTTCGTTGTTAAGTTCTATTCTGCACTACCTAACGAATTTATAACTCCGAACTAGTTACGTGACTAGCCGTCCATGCAGTCTTCAGCATTATTGATTAGGTTCACATTTCAAAAGCTTCAATTCCTTTCTTGTCTGAACTGCTTCCAGTCCACATTTCACTTAGGTACAAAGCTACACTCCATCAGAAATCCTTAAGAAAGGTCTTTCTAACACTTAGATTTATCAGTGATAAAATCCGCAATAGTTGTTAATATTACTCATTACAGCTATAGCGGATTTTAACATTGCCAATGGATAACAGTTCCGGATGTCTCGTGAAGAGACTGATTTATATCAGCTGTTAACAAAGTCCTATTTTTCTGAAGCGATTTTCGTTTAATGGGGAAGATGTATAAAAATACACCGCATGGTTCGTCCATCATCAGCCATTTTTGTTGAAATAACTAAATTCAGCTACTATTTGTGACACACTTCCTCACCTAATTGACTCATCATTAGTTTCAGATTAGCTACATTTCATTAGCCTTGCTTTACTTTAATTGTTATTCGTAATTATAACCTCTTTTAAAGATTTTATCCATTCCGTTCAGTTCCTCAGCCACGACCTTTGTCGTCTCAGAAATACAATGCCACCTTCAAACCTCAAAGTTAGTGTTCCTTCCCCTTGAATTTAAATTCCCCTTTCAAGTTATTCTGGGTTTCCTCTACTGATTGCTCAGTGAACAGGTTGAAAAACATCGGAGATACGCCTCAAATCTGTCTTACTTTCATCTCAACCATTTTCTTTCTTTTCATGTTCTTCGACTCTGGGTTGGTTTTGTACATATTATAAATAATCTTACTCTCCCTGTACTTTTTCCATGCTGCCTTCAATGTTTCAAAGAGTGTGTTCTAGTTAACACTCTCAGTCAAAATTAGAATGAAAATATGCCTATACTTGCTTTTAACGTTTTGTACTAGGTTGAAAATACGTTCTACAATTGACCTGTTACAGGTAAGCATTACGCAGCCCTTTTAGTAGACAACAACGATCTCTTGTAGCAAAAGAGATAAAACTTCCATTCATACAGGTTAAAAGTCATTCAAATTTCGTATATCAATAAATCACATCATCGACCCTCACTATCGAATCAAGGCAGTAATCACCATTTCTGTCGTTATTCTCTAATTCTAATCCTCATTAATGTTGTGTTGACTGACAGCTTGTAACGCCGGAAATGCATATCCTCCTATTTCCATTTATTGTACTATAAATTTGTTTTCCTTATTTTTGTTACCTGAATATATAATATTTCTGTGTCTTTGTATATTGTAATTGTTTTACTATTTGAATATATATATTTAAGCATTTATGTCGATGTATATTTGGTTTGTTTCGTAAATATTATATGTATTTTTACGCTGGGTCTTGCCTAGGGAAAACTGATATCGAACGATTACATCGATAGGTAGTGTGAAGAATCAAAGTGTGTAGGATCTTTGGTAGTGTTAACTCTGCCGCGTGGAGCGCGGGCAGAGGGAGTCTGGCTGGAGTAGCGAGTGGAGCAGGTGTGTTGTGTGACGTTCCCGCGAGTTGTCGCGCTTTCGGGGTTTGGCAGCATGTAATTGCGCTCGACTTGCGATGATAGTTTCTGACACGGTGTCGCAGACGGGAAGCATTAGCTGGCGCACGTCAAGAGCCCGTTTCGCCTGGTGACCGTGTCGAGAGGAAGGCGCGCCAACATCCAGCTTCTGCAACAGCGACGGCCGACAATGAGTGACTGTCGCCACCTCCTCGATCAACGGCTTCAAACCTTCAATCAACCAACAAGGAAGACTGGGAGCACGTAAAGTTTTAGAACTGTATGGCAGACCTCCGCTTTTCAAACTGTACCATTTTCGTAACTATAATTACAGCAACTTAGCATGAACCTTTGTTGCTCATTGTCCGAATTGCATTGCCAAGCAGGGTCCCCTCCTTTTCCGGAATTAACCCGAGTGTCATTGAAATTCAAACGCCAGCATTAAAGTAATATTCTATTTCACTGCTTTAATTTCAAAGTTCAGTTAAAGTACTCATAGCTGGCTACAATATTTAGATTACACAAGCACAAATTAAGAGTGCGAGTTTTGTTACCGTGTTTTAGCTTACCTGTGACTGCAGCTCAGCTTGGTACGTACTAAATTTTACTATTGTTAATTGTTGAGAATCATTTAATTCAAGTTCAAAGTTAAATCCCTTATTTCTAAATTGCGTAGATTCAAGTAGCTTTTGAAATGATTGTTGAGGTAGCCCAAGACTGACCGTATTTGACTGAATTTCGATGTGCTTCAGAAAGAAAGCTCGCTATTAACTTCAGTCACTAAATTAACTTTCGATTTTCCTGTTTTATTAATTCTTTTGCTAAATTAAGTCAGAGTGTAGCGAAATTTATTACTTCTGACAAACTTTCAGTTTTCACACTGCACGTGTCAACCTTCAGTTGCCACGCTCTAGTGCTAATTATATGTGTAATAACCTTTCTTTTTCAGTTACTATAGTAATTGTCCTTAGGACTGGCGACCATAATTTCCCCAAATCTCAAATATCTAATTGCCGCTAGTTAATTGTTGACCTAACGGCCGCACATTTCTTTCTCTATTAACTTTACCCTTTTTCAAAATTAATTTCCACCAGTTTCATTTGCATTTTTCCTTTCATTCAGATGTAACCCTTTCCTCCCTCTTTACCGACAGGTTAACTTCGGTGACGATTGCTTTTCCAAAATTTCCATTAGGTACACACGGATTAATTTTTCACTGTCATTAAGGTCGATAAGTGAGGGGGAGGTTACACGTGGCGACCGTGACAGGACTCGAACCTGCAATCTTCGGATTTGAGGTTGTCCTGGACACGAATTTTGCATTGTGCAAATCTCGTAACAAAGTGCTGGTTACGATCAGGCCGTCACGTCAGCGAGAATAAGTAGTGGTTGTAATCCTAATTATATTTGAGATTTGTCATTTATATTGAGAATTATTAAAGTGAGTGAAGGCAACAATTACCAAAATTTGGTAGACTTGGATACGGTACAATCGGTCGAAGAGTGGGAAACGCGCACCGCGGTACCCATTGTTCAGGGGCAGGCGGCTAGCATGAAAGACGCGACCACCGAAACGCAACAAAGAGCAGAAATGGAATTCCAAACTTTAGAAAATGTTTCGGAATCGGAAGTGAAAATCAAATCTGAATCCCTTGATGACGAATACGGGGGGACAATTAAAGAGGAAGCCGCTACGGAAGTAAAACCGGTAGTTTCCGGAACTTTAACTGATTTATTGAATGTTTTGATAAACGAAATCAAGAGTCAATCGGCAGAAATTAAAGCTCTGTCTGCCAAGCTATAAGATCAGGCTGCCAAACAAGAAGCTCAGGCTGCCAAGCAAGAAGCTCAGGCTGCCAAGCAAGAAGCTCAGTCTGAAAAAATTGAACGGATGCTAGACAATCAGAACAAAGCTATTAATGTTGTTAACAACAATGTTGGAGTTGTTAACACAAAAGTTGATAAAATCAAAGAAGATATTGTTGTAATTAATACCGAAATCGGTAATCTTAAACAGGAAATGATAAGCGTTCAGACGGAAATTGCGAGCATAAATACTCTTTTTTATTCCGAAATTAGCAGAATCGAGAAAAGTGTAGGAGAAGCAGTTGCTCCGATCATCGAGAACAAGGCGACGGAACAAATTCAGTTAGTGAAAAAAGAGGATCAAAAGAAGATGGAAACTTTAAAGGCTTTAGTATCCGAAGTAGATACCAAAGTGACGAAGCAGGCTAATACCTGCGAAGAGAAAAAAAGGGAAGTAGAAACGCTTGCGACAACCACTTGCCAAGTAATTACGAGAGTGTCGGAATTAGAAAAGAAACTTGACGAAAAACAGAGCTATGTGCCAATCTGTGCACATAGTTCGGAATTGTTGACGAAAGAGGAGCGGTTCGACCCCTTGAAAAAAGGCGGTATACACGCGACGGATTTCATTAAGAATTGTGAAAGAGTTTTATCCAGATCATGGACTAATGAGAGAAAAATTAATGCAGTTATTGATGTGCTGGCTGGTGATGCCAAGCGTTGGGGCTTAACCCTCAACATTACGAACCTGACCTTTGACGAATTTAAAAATTTGTTTCTGGCCGAATACTGGTCACAGCAAAAACAGCAAAGTGTCTGGCGCGAATTTGTCGTATCGAGGCCTTTCGATGCGAGTTCGCGCGGCTCGATGAAGGAGTTTTGTGAGGGCTGGATCCGCGAGTTGGAACATTTGCGTGATTGCCGCACGGAATCCGAAATAGTCTGGGAACTCTACAGGAAGCTTCCAGATGACACAAAACGCTACGTCGGAAGCAATCACAGGACAATCAATGATTTCCTGGAAAGAGTTGAGGACGAGGACAATTGGCGCAATAATCGCGACAGTGGTAGAGGCTGTGGTAACAACAACGGGTACCACAGCAACCACAACAATGATAACTATGGGAATAATGCATACCGCAATCTTGGCAGCATAACAATAGTGGTTGGGGCCGTAATGACAATCGGTACAATGCAAATAATAACAGGAAAGACGGAAACCAGTATCACACTAGCGTGATATGGGCTTCGCAGAATAGTAATAACGCCAGAGGGTGTGATCAGCCGCCTCAGCAGCATCTGGGGAGCGTATCTGCTGGGAAGAGACAGGGAAACCATTAACCGCGCCGGTGAGGGGCCGACCGGGCGTGGAGAAATTTTGCAGGCCCAATAACAAGAGAAAACCCAGGTGTCATCATGAAAATTCCGTGTGGAATAATCAACGGTGGGAGAGTGTGCCAGTGTTAGGAGAACGGAGTGCGCCCACGAGTCGTAGATCAGCTGTAGACACGGCAGTAGAAAATACATTCACTGTCAGTGTTCCGGAAATCGATTATAAAGTGGCAGCTGTAATACCCACAGCGGAACTGGAGATTGAGTTTAAGAATGATTCGCAAGTGTTGAGAGAAGATCAGATGTCAGATAAAACGTCCGTCATCGAGCGAGGGGATGCAGAGAGGGATGAGGTCTGGTTAAGACAGTTCGGTCGCTTATACGACGAACTAAGAGATTATAGGGGTCTGTATGGGAGAAGTTCATTATTGACACATTCCTGGGGTCAGATACATCACATGATCACACTGACAGAACCACAGGCACATAGACACAGGCAACAGAGCATGCACAATGTCGGCACTAGTACAGTGTATATCCACCTTTCGCAGCAATGCAGGCTGCTATTCTCCCATGGAGACGATCGTAGAGATGCTGGATGTAGTCCTGTGGAACGGCTTGCCATGCCATTTCCACCTGGCGCCTCAGTTGGACCAGCGTTCGTGCTGGACGTGCAGACCGCGTGACACGACGCTTCATCCAGTTCCAAACATGCTCAATGGGGGACAGATCCGGAGATCTTGCTGGCCAGGGTAGTTGACTTACACCTTCTAGAGCACGTTGGGTGGCGCGGGATACATGCGGACGTGCATTGTCCTGTTGGAACAGCAAGTTCCCTTGCCGGTCTAGGAATGGTAGAACGATGGGTTCGATGACGCTTTGGATGTACCGTGCACTATTCAGTGTCCCCTCGACGATCACCAGTGGTGTACGGCCAGTGTAGGCGATCGCTCCCCACACCATGATGCCGGGTGTTGGCCCTGTGTGCCTCGGTCGTATGCAGTCCTGATTGTGGCGCTCACCTGCACGGCGCCAAACACGCATACGACCATCATTGGCACCAAGGCAGAAGCGACTCTCATCGCTGAAGACGACAAGTCTCCATTCGTCCCTCCATTCACGCCTGTCGCGACACCACTGGAGGCGGGCTGCACGATGTTGGGGCGTGAGCGGAAGACGGCCTAACGGTGTGCGGGACCGTAGCCCAGCTTCATGGAGACGGTTGCGAATGGTCATCGCCGATACCCCAGGAGTAACAGTGTCCCTAATTTGCTGGGAAGTGGCGGTGCGGTCTCCTACGGCACTGCGTAGGATCCTACGGTCTTGGCGTGCATCCGTGCGTCGCTGCGGTCCGGTCCCAGGTCGACGGGCACGTGCACCTTCCGCCGACCACTGGCGACAACATCGATGTACTGTGGAGACCTCACACCCCTCGTGCTGATCAATTCGGCGGTACGTCCACCCGGCCTCCCGCATGCCCACTATACGCCCTCGCTCAAAGTCCGTCAACTGCACATACGGTTCACGTCCACGCTGTCGCGGCATGCTACCAGTGTTAAAGACTGCGATGGAGCTCCGTACGCCACGGCAAACTGGCTGACACTGACGGCGGCGGTGCAAAAATGCTACGCAGCTAGCGCCATTCGACGGCCAACACCGCGGTTCCTGGTGTGTCCGCCTTGCCGTGCGTGTGATCATTGCTTGTACAGCCCTCTCGCAGTGTCCGGAGCAAGTATGGTGGGTCTGACACACCGGTGTCAATGTGTTCTTTTTTCCATTTCCAGGAGTGTATTATTTGTATTTTTACGCTGGGTCTTGCCTAGGGAAAACTGATATCGAACGATTACATCGATAGGTAGTGTGAAGAATCAAAGTGTGTAGGATCTTTGGTAGTGTTAACTCTGCCGCGTGGAGCGCGGGCAGAGGGAGTCTGGCTGGAGTAGCGAGTGGAGCAGGTGTGTTGTGTGACGTTCCCGCGAGTTGTCGCGCTTTCGGGGTTTGGCAGCATGTAATTGCGCTCGACTTGCGATGATAGTTTCTGACACGGTGTCGCAGACGGGAAGCATTAGCTGGCGCACGTCAAGAGCCCGTTTCGCCTGGTGACCGTGTCGAGAGGAAGGCGCGCCAACATCCAGCTTCTGCAACAGCGACGGCCGACAATGAGTGACTGTCGCCACCTCCTCGATCAACGGCTTCAAACCTTCAATCAACCAACAAGGAAGACTGGGAGCACGTAAAGTTTTAGAACTGTATGGCAGACCTCCGCTTTTCAAACTGTACCATTTTCGTAACTATAATTACAGCAACTTAGCATGAACCTTTGTTGCTCATTGTCCGAATTGCATTGCCAAGCAGGGTCCCCTCCTTTTCCGGAATTAACCCGAGTGTCATTGAAATTCAAACGCCAGCATTAAAGTAATATTCTATTTCACTGCTTTAATTTCAAAGTTCAGTTAAAGTACTCATAGCTGGCTACAATATTTAGATTACACAAGCACAAATTAAGAGTGCGAGTTTTGTTACCGTGTTTTAGCTTACCTGTGACTGCAGCTCAGCTTGGTACGTACTAAATTTTACTATTGTTAATTGTTGAGAATCATTTAATTCAAGTTCAAAGTTAAATCCCTTATTTCTAAATTGCGTAGATTCAAGTAGCTTTTGAAATGATTGTTGAGGTAGCCCAAGACTGACCGTATTTGACTGAATTTCGATGTGCTTCAGAAAGAAAGCTCGCTATTAACTTCAGTCACTAAATTAACTTTCGATTTTCCTGTTTTATTAATTCTTTTGCTAAATTAAGTCAGAGTGTAGCGAAATTTATTACTTCTGACAAACTTTCAGTTTTCACACTGCACGTGTCAACCTTCAGTTGCCACGCTCTAGTGCTAATTATATGTGTAATAACCTTTCTTTTTCAGTTACTATAGTAATTGTCCTTAGGACTGGCGACCATAATTTCCCCAAATCTCAAATATCTAATTGCCGCTGGTTAATTGTTGACCTAACGGCCGCACATTTCTTTCTCTATTAACTTTACCCTTTTTCAAAATTAATTTCCACCAGTTTCATTTGCATTTTTCCTTTCATTCAGATGTAACCCTTTCCTCCCTCTTTACCGACAGGTTAACTTCGGTGACGATTGCTTTTCCAAAATTTCCATTAGGTACACACGGATTAATTTTTCACTGTCATTAAGGTCGATAAGTGAGGGGGAGGTTACAAGCTTCCACACAACGTGTTCTTATATAGAACGTGAGTTGACAGAGTCAACATTCATAATCTCAATTGGTGCGCTGCCAACCGTAAGAGCCACTGTACAGACGAAGCTCAACTCTCAGATGCTCTAGCAATAAATAAAAAAATTACAGTGAGGAAGAGAAACGTGTTTTTCTTCACTTCCCTCTGAAAATGATATTCCTGACAATTGTTCTTTGTCAAGGCGAACAGAATATCTTACTTCTTCTAAAGATATTTATTACTCAATTTATAAATCTGCATAACTATTTCTGATATTTTGGCAGCACATTCGTCGCAGATGGTGACGTTGTTGACCAAGAGATACAAGTGAGAGATATGTTTCAAATCTAGCACAAAATTGCTGTAATATACTGAGTTCCGAGCCTTCCTACGAATTCAGTAAGTTCAAACCAATTAAAAATAGTTTAAACTAGTTCCAGTTTGCCAATGTGATACAGGCAAGAAAGGCGTGCGTCATACTTTCAACTGCTTGCATGAGCATTTTCCTTGTATAGACAAATCACAGCTTGCTAACAAATGCCACTTTTAACCATTTTGAACTTATCTGTACTTGCTGATTCAGCAGGAACACTCATATATGCTCTTAAGTATTGGGAACTATTCGTCTGACTCAGCTGGAAGAGACTCATAGAACTGGGGCAACCACACAGAGAGAATAATTGCTGTTGAACCGTCATAGCTGTCATTTCAATGCTTCCTTCCTCTTGGAACACACGATCAGCTCTCTCGAAGATACGTAAGTCTAAGATATATTACTGTTATCAAACCTACACAATGTGACAGCATTCCAAAGTGCCTTGACATCACCTTCGATAGGTGTCCTACCTACTGGCACCATGTTTGGAAAACAGCTGTAAGACCTTTGGTACACACACCATCAGATTATTTGACATGTCGCTCTAATGAAGTAGGCGAGTGTCAGAAATATGTCTCGTTGTCTTATCGTGGCGTGTTTATCTTCTGCTATTAGGTCAGATGATAGAAACGCCACTTGCACGCTTAGAGTAGCAGATTGACGGTGACCAACTTTAAACTGAACTTGATTAATTTTCACGCACATTTATTAAAATAGTAACAAGCATAAACCTTACGTAACTTGATTCTGGATGCTATTTACAATTGACAATCTGAAGTTCCTTTGGTCTTGGTACGTTAATCTTATTCTCACATATCTCTGATACTTGACAAAGTGTCTATACATTTCTCTTCATGGCTATGTACAGGAATATGATAATCTTCTTAGATGCAGACTGAAACTTGACTATAGACTGGTACAGACTAATGCATACTGGAAAAGACTAATGCAGACTTGAGTAATCGGAGGTCTGTACACATAATACCTCGTGCATTCATGTATCATTGCGCGAGTATGACCTGTGAGGAGAAAAATTTCTACGTTAGCAGCAATCTCATTGGCTGCGTTACATATTAATACGCGGATTGGCGGAAGCAGAATTTGGTCCGTCTCTAAGCCAGCGCCATTTCGTAGTGCGGAGACGGACGAGCGCTGCGCCTGTGCTGTTGTGCTTAGCGGGGCGCGCTCTAGTGTAAACGTTGTGTACGCGCTGACTACGCAGAACTATGTACTCAACAAGCTGCAAAACTGAAGAGCCACAACCGCTTATTTCAAAATCTGACCGGAGTTTCTTGAAGAAGCGGCTTTTGAGAAAACATAAGTTACTTTTCAGAGTAACCCCAGTCACTGCTTGGAGTAACAGCATTCACTACTGGGCTGACGGTACTCACATCTTGGGTAAAGGTATTCATTATCTGGGATAACGTCACTCATCAAGTGCATTTGGAGTAATGGCAGTCATCACTCGGATTAGTGATAGCAAGTGTTTGGGCTAGTGACGGTCACTCTGCGCTTTTTGGTTACTGTTAGTCGCTGTCATTGGAGTAATGGGGGCCACTGTCTACTGTTCACTACGGTATTTCAAGGAAGTGTCATGTAGTTTTCAATGTGTGAGGATTTAAGGTTGTCACCAGGACATAAAAAACGATTTATTCTTCAAGGAAACATTAATTTGCAAGTACTGAGTCATTGTAATGTTTGCTTAACATTGAAAGGACAGCGATCTTCGTTTCTCACAGTTACGAATGTATATCACTACTGTTCAGTACACTATTCCCTCAAAGTGTCACGTAGTTTCCACTATGTGACAGATGACCATGACAGACGTGTTCATCTGGATTATCAGAGGGTCATTGCATGTCATATCGCCTAATTGCGGAACATTTAACGTTTTCCTGATCCATTACCACGGGTTTCGACGTAATTTTATGCGAATTTTCACACACGTCCCCGTTGAACACTGATATGCGAGGGTTATCCCAAAAGTTAGGTCTCCTATTTTTTATAAGTACATAGACCTGTTTATTTCTACAATGGTTTACATCCGTTTACAGCTTGAACATTTAGCTATTTATCAACAAACTCACCATTTCTGTCGATGCATTTTTGTAGACGGTGTGGCAGTTTTTGTATGTCCGTGTCATACCAGCTCGCAGCCATGCTATTCAGAAAGCTATGAACCTCTTCATTCACCTCGTCGTCGGAGCTGAAGCGGTTTCCTGCCAAATGTTCTTTTAATCTAGGGAACAGGTGATAATCACTGGACTATAGGGTGGGTGGGTGATTATGTTCTACTGAAACTGTTGCAAGAGAGCACCGGTATGCCGAGCGATGTGTGGGCGAGCGTTGTCATGGAGAATGTGTGCGCCCGTGCTCAACATTTCCCTTCTCAGGTTCTGAATTGCTCTTTTGAGGTTTTTCAGAGTCCCACAGTACCTGTCAGCGTTAATTGCGGTTCCAGCGATTCAGCTCCGATGAAAAGGTGAAAGAAAAGGTTCATAAATCTCTAAACAGCATGGCAGCGAGCTGGTATGACATGTGCACACAGCGTCTACAAAAATGCATCGGCAGAAACGGTGATTATGTCGAAAAATAGCTAAATGTGCAAGCTGTAAACTGATGTAAACCACTGTAGAAATAAACAGGTCTATGTTCTTATAAAGAAATAGCAGACCTTACTTTTGGGATTACCCTCGTAGTTTAACGCTTGTCGAAGCAATACTGGCCGAGATATAGCCGCTTTTACTCTATGTGCGAATTCGCGCAAACCTAGCGTGAATTTCTGACAACTTGGAGGTGTTATACCTCTGTCAATATTCTGTTAAAAGAATATTGTAAGTGCCCTTTTAAAAACATTCGTGGAACGAATTTTATGAGCCATATTCAACCAGAAAATCTTAGGCTAACTCACCGAAAAATCAGCTCCCAGAAAATATCAAAGCTTAGTTTCTCATTTCAAAGGGATTAAAGATATGACAAACGTGAAACTTGGCATGTAGTAATCTAACAACACAAAGATCTCAAATATAAAGCTTCATTTATGTGCCACCTTACAATACCGAATAATTTAAGCGCGTAATTAAAAATTCAGTGAAAAAGTATTGCGGTATTTGCGACCTCAGTTTTTGAAAAACTGTAGTCTATACATATCGCCAAACTGGGCTCATTAGAATGACCATGGTTTTAACTGCACGAAAATTGTATTGGATTGTCCAACACGGGCTAACAATGTTAGATAATTTGTATCGAAGTTGGAAGCGAAAATCGCGGAACGAAAAAACAAACATTGGATTATTGTAACTAGTTAAATAACCGCATGATGAACATGAAGCATTATATGCAGTAGCCCGGTGGCCCAAGGATGTGGAATACATAATTTCATTCAACTATATCTTCTAATAGTGTGTAAATATGTCAAAATGTAATGATTTTTCTGAGAAGGTGAAAATACTTCCTTTACAAATACCGTTTCCGATGAAATCTTCAACACCAGTCTCATTCGAAGCCACGTATTGTAAGCCAGAGAGAAGACTGAGTAAAATATCCTACACAGGCTAACAATGCTCTATAAACTGAGGCAAACAAGCCGGAAAAATGAGCTGCAAATGAAGTTTTAGCTTTGGCTTCTTATATCTCGTTGAGCAAAGGCATAATAAATATGAAACTTTGAAGATAACAACTCAACTAAATAACGTTTTTCAGTTTAAAATATTTTTCTGGTATTGTTTTCTAAATTTATGTAAAAGCTTTTGAAACTTGAGTTTCGTAAAAATCGCACCTTTCGATCACATGCAATTCGCTTTTAAAAACATCTCTGTCCCGTAAGTGAATACAAACTGATCACAGTGGGAAAGGGCAAATTTTAAGGCATTCACCGAATCACACATGTTTTTCCAATGTTCGCTAACAGTATCTGAACATGATGAAAATATTTGAGGGAATGTACCATGGTAATAGACTACATATGGGTCATGCCCGATTTGTTTGTGGTACCAGCCATGGGTCGTTTTCTTCATTCAGGTCCACAAGCTTATAATTTAAGCTTGAGTTCCAAAGCCTTGTAATAGTACCGGCCTGCTTACAAAGCCATTATGTAAATACCTTATTTCCGATTGTTAAATCTGTAGGACTATTTCACATAGGCGGCAAGCAAAAAGTAATATCAATTTATATTTAATTTTTGAACGACTTTCTGCTGTTCATTTCTAGAAACTCAGCCTGTGAATCGGATGAAGATACCGAAGGAAGATAGTTCGGGGAAATAAAGTGTTGTTCTGATAACCAACAAGCATATTGTCTTCCAAGCCTATAAAATGAATTAGCCAGGCCTTGAGAGTGAACCATTGTAATCAGTGAATCATTTTTTTTCGTTGATATGTAAGTAATGCTGTAATGTTGAGCTGCTTAAAATCAATACTGGCATTAGTTTTACTTGCTGCCTACGTGAGATAGTCCGGAATCGGACATAAAGTACTTAGAAAATCAGTTTGTAAGGAAACAGATGCGACCACAAGGCTTTGGAACTTTAATTATGAAAAGTAATTACAAGCTTCTGGATCTGAATTAAGAAACCCTCCATGGGTGGTATTGCACAGCTATCGGGCGTGATCGTCATGCCGATGGGGTTACTGGTCCTTGAACTGGTCGTGACAATGTCACCATGCACAATGCAAATGTGGTGAGATACTACTTTTCAATTAAAAAATAAAAACCACATGCAATATAACACAAGCGACAGATTGCTGCAATGTGGCCTGTTGTCGTGATACATTGCCTCAAAGTTGTCCGCCATTTTCAGTTAGTGTTAGTGCACATTGGAAAATCGTACGTGATGTTGTGAATGTCACAAGACATGCTCATCCCAACTATGAATCGTTTGAAATCCGTTATGGAAAAGAGACTATCTAAAGCCAAGCTGAATTTGATCTGTGTGTGTAATTTTTACGAACATCAAGTCTGAACTAATGACGTAGTAATTTAATAAGTACTACGTGTTTTTATCATGGAAAACCGTATGTTACTATGTTATTGTGTCCAAAATTTCGCATTTATCATTCACTTAATTAAATAGATGTAACAAGCAAAGGTTAAAACTTTATTCGTAGCGCCATTTTCCGGCTAGTTTACCTCGATTTATGTAGCATATTGGAAAGTTTATTCACTGTGCTAGGGCAGGGTGGTGGAAGGCGGGGGGGAGGGGGGGGACGACTGTTTCTTAAGTTACGTTGTTTCGAATGAGACTGGTTTTGTAGCTTGAACAAAAATGGTATTTGTAAAAGAAGGGTCTTTGTATTCGAGTGAACGGCGGTGCAAACCCGTGTCAGGCCATCTACATTTAGGTTGGCCGTGATTTCCCTAAATCGCTCCAGGCTAATGACGGGATGGTTCCTTCGAAAGGGCACGGCTGAATTCCTTCCCCATCCTTGACAAATCCACGCCTGTGTTCCGTCTCTAATGACCCAATCTTCCTTCCTCCCTTCTTAAAAGAAGTGTCGAATATGCTCTATTGTCACCTTCTCACAAAAATCGTCACATTTCGAAGAATTTTCACGCTATTGGCAAATAGTAGGTGAATGAAATTCTGAATTTCCACATCGTTGGGGCACCGAGCTATTGCATATTATGTTTCATGTTCAGAATACATGTGCTCAACGAAATACAATAATGCCATTTTCTCATATCGGGATATTCGCGCCAAGCTTCAATCCAAATACCGCTTTTGATTATGAAATACACTTTCTAGGTGATTAGAACCACGCTCTTTCTAATGAACCAAGTTCGTAAACTTCTATGGAACACAGCTTTTTTTGTAAATTAGGTCAAAAATACTGCACTTTTAACCTTTAAACAAAATTTCCATCCTTATACTTGATTTGTTCAGTATTAGAAGGTCGTATACAAATGCAACTCTTCATTTGAGAGGCTTGTATTTCACGTTACTACTTTTCAAGTTCCATGTTAGTCGTACTAATAGCCCCTGAGATATAACGAGTTAAATTTGAAATATCTTTTGGAGTCGAGTTTTTCAGCAATTTTGTCTAAAATTTTCTGTTTGAATAGGCACGTAAAATTCTGTTCTTTATTATTCCTAAGAGGACACATACAGTTGCACAAAACGGCCAAATTTTATTTCTTTCAATAAAACATTAAATAAGATATAACAGCTGAAATTCGCCAGATCTCCAAGGTAGGTCTAAGCAGAATCGCGCTTGGAGTCAAAAAAGTGGCTAAAACTCTGTTAGTATTGCTTTGAAGAAGTTTACACTTTACTAATGTTCAGCGGAGACATAGCGAACAATAGAAACGGTAAACCATTCAGTATCACTACTCAGTGTATCATCCTTTAGCGGAGAAAAATTCAAAACACCACCTGCAAAAACAGAAGGACTGTCAAAGACACCATGCCAAGCAACGCCATTCACCTTCACTTTATTTTTCTCTTTCTTCGGAAGACCGACGGTCTTGTAGGGAGGCCTAGGTCAGTCGACATGGAATGACCCAAGGCAAATGTTTTTAAGCAGCGGTCACTATACTGTTTGGCTTTGATAACAGATTTCATATAAGAATTACTTTGTTTGCTTCGTCAATTCTAGTCGACTAGTGCACTTTAGGCTGTAAGTTAGATCAGCAGTAGTGAATTTGTGTGTTTTGCAATCAGTTTGGGTATATTTAGATGAATTTCGTTTGTGGTACAGAGATCAAACTGCAGTCGTCTACTAATCTATAATTTATTTCAGTGGTGCCAATATGGGAGCTGCATGTAGAGTATTTTAATAAGTAATACAGTCAGTGTGGAAGTGAGAAGTTTGTATTATTGTGTTTAAGAAGTGTGTTTTATCATTGAAGTCAAACAATTATAATCTTGTGAAAACTCTGAATTTAGAGGTGCTTATTTATTCTTACCTAAATCAATAACGGGGCGGGAGATGGGTACCCGTGTACTCGCTTCGGCGGTACATATACTAAAATTGGAACGATACAGAGAAGATTAGCATGGCCCCTGCGCAAGGATGACACGCAAAATCGTGAAGCGTTCAGTCTGGCATTAGCTGCCGCAGCGGTCGCACGCTCCTCAAGTTTGCTCCGTGAACGTTCAGTGTTCACGCCAGTGTTTTCGTGTTTTGTGCTCGTTTATTGACGTTTTGCACGTGAATTAAGCGTTATCAATTGAGCATTTGTCTTCTTTCGTGTCATCTTTCTACGAAGTGCCGTTGGGATTTCGGCGTTGTCCGAGATTTCTTCGCTGCAGAACACCATGGCAAACTCCGTGAGAAAAAACACCGTGATTTTCACCTTCGACAAGTACACCCGTCGAGTACAGCCCTCTGCACTTGAAATACACGACTGGATTACCGAGGTAATTGGCCTTCATTCTGAATCTGTTCATACCATGCAGCTGGACTCTGATGAATACTGCATTTCTGTAAAGTTTAACGATTCCGCGAGTGTAGACCGCTTTCTGGCAAAATTTGGTTATGAAACGGAATTTATACACCGTGATGGTACTAAAAGTACTGTCAAACTCCGGAATTCCGAGTCTGTAATTAGGAATGTTGGGGTTTTGAATATTCCCATAGAAGTAGACAATTCGAAAATTAAAGATGTCCTTTCAAAGTATGGAGTTGTCAGGCAAATAGTCAACGAAAGGTGGGCTTCGCATTTCAAGCTGCAGTGCTTTAACGGCATTTGCTCCGTGGAGATGGAAGTGAAGGGAAACATTCCCTCCCACATCTTTGTTGACGGGCACAAGGCGCATGTTATGTACTCAGGGCAAACCCCTACATGTCATGTATGTAACGAGTCTGGTCACCTCCGTCAGGACTGCCCTCGCCGTGTATTTGTGCTAACAAATAACTTTACGCAACGCCGGAAATTGACACTCAACGATTTGTTGCCAGCCAGTAATACAACAGAGCCGGCGGCTGTCGTGGATCCTGTTACTACCTCTGAAAACGTTGCACTTAATGTTAATGACTTTCCGTCTTTAAAACCTGCATTAACTGCTGAAATTCCGTCCCGTGACAGCGAGATTCCCACAAAAACGCGTCCTCTAGAGAACACTGAAAGAAATGTTGATGAGGACTCTTCCTGTGAAACACCCGTTGCCAGGAGGCCGAAGCCCAGTCCTGAAGATCTGTTGGAAGTGGAAAAAGGAGATGGAATGAAGGTCGATGTGGCTCCCACTTCCGCACAAGGACTTACACCGCCACGAACAGATAGTGACGCAGCGGGTAGTGATTTTTCACGGAAATGTGACCCTGAGCCTGAGGTCACGGCAGAAATAACCGCATCAAGTGCACAACCCATACAGTGCGAACCGTACGAGGAAGTACCAGGTAAAGAACCTGCTGACTCCGAAGCGCAACGCCGCGCCGAAGGAGGAAATACACAAGCATCACCGCCTCGCCAGCAAAACAACACAACAGACACCATGCCGGAACCAAACATTGACGACTCGCAAGCCACGGCCGTTGCCCCATTCAGCCACCGCCGGCGGCTGCGACCGACACCGGGTCTTGCTGTCACGCGACATCAAGCGAAAGCCACACCAGAGAAGAAGGACATCAAGAAAAAGAACATTAAATATGAAGTCATCAGGGCCAACACTGACGAGGAGAAAGAGAATGGCCACAGTGACTTATAGCAATGCATTGTCAGGATTTCAGGATACTTTTCTTCTCAAGCTATTTGTTTAAAACCAGAGCAAATTTTTCTAGGCAGTTAGTACATGTAATGGGCACACAGCTTGTAAAGATCGTGCATTGTAGGGAAGCACGTTTGCTGCTATAATCGTACCGAACCTCATCCCAAATAGCTTCTTCCAGTATGTCTGTGCTGCAAGCTTATAGCATTACTACTATTAACATTAATAAAATACAGTCACCCTTGAAATTGGCAGCACTAAAAGAATTCTTGTACCAGTCCGGAACAGATATCGCGTTGCTACAAGAAGTTGCGATAACGGAATTTCGGATCCCAGGCTTTTTTGAAATTGTTAATGTTTCTACGGAAGCCAATATCGGTACAGCCATTCTTATAAGGGAAGGCATTCCGGTGACTGAAATCGAACGACTAGAATCAGGAAGAGCCATAGGCATAAAAATTTTCGATGTGACAGTGATTAACCTTTACGCCCCATCAGGAACTTCCCACAAATTGGATCGTGCGAAGTTTTTTCAAGATGAACTGATTTATTTATTGAGGAAAAATCCGTGTTCTCTTATAATAGGTGGAGATTTTAACTGTGTTTTAAACCAGAAAGATCAACAACCCAACTTCAACTACTCGCCACAGTTAAAAAAGTTAGTAAGTGATCTACACCTTAAGGATGTGTGGGAACTTCAGCACCCGACGTCAGTCGGGTTCACGTATATAACCAGCCACTCCCGCAGCAGACTAGATAGAATTTACGTGTCACCAAATTTGCAAAATTATTTATTAAACGTTGAGACTATTCCAGTGTATTTTAGCGATCACAGTACACTTTTAACTTGCTTTAATCTAAGTGTACAGCCAACCCGTCGATTCAGAGGCCAATGGAACTTAAATATCTCTGTTTTAACTGACGAAGAACTGGAACAGGACATAAGGTTTGCGTGGACTATGTGCCTCCGCACAGTAGACAAGCACCCAACAGTCATTGACTGGTGGACAAGGAGGGCTAAACCAAGGCTGCGGAAAGTTGTCATGCAGTATAGTGCAGCGAGGCACAGGGAGTTGAGGAATACAATGGAGTTTTATTATAAAGTTTTAAGAGACTTATATCAACAGGCCCATGATGACGTAATTCGTCTAAATGATATCAAAAAAATAAAAGCCAAGTTATTAAGCATTAAACGGCAACAGATGGAGGGACTCAAAATTAAATCGAAAGCCACATCAGTCGTAGCAGATGAAACAGCTTCTCTGTATCACTTGGTGCGGCATGCTAAAAACAGACGTCAAACGTTTATTGATGAAGTCCAGACGCATACTGGTACGAGGCTCACATGCCAGAAACAAATACTGGACGAAGTCCACAGGTACTATGAAACCTTATATGCCCCTACCACAGTGGAAGATGCAGCTCTCGAGGACTTTCTCACTATTTTAGGTCCACAATTGTCGGGAACAGACAACGCTGACATCCTGTCACCTATTACTAAAGATGAAGTGTATGAGGCAGTGCGTAACTCACCTCTCAACAAATCTCCGGGACTTGATGGCCTCCCTATGGAGTTTTATGCCCGCTACTGGTCTATAATTGGGGACAAGATCACTTCCATGGCAAATGAGGTCCTGAACGGACAACCGGTCCCTGCAGAGTTTGAGGAAAGTAAAATAGTACTGATTCCTAAGAGTAAAGGCAAAACCAACTTAAACAATTTTCGGCCTCTTTCGCTACTAAATTCTGATTACAAAATAATTTCGCGTATTATCAACAAAAGACTCTCTGCCTTTTCCAACAAAATATTGAGTCATCACCAATCTTGCTCTCCGACCAGAACGATATTCGAAAGTCTATCTGCATACAGAGACGTCATTGCAATTACCTCAGTGACAAGTATAAAATGTGCTTTAATCTTTATAGATTTCAACAAAGCTTTTGACCGCGTTAGTCATAGATATCTCTTTGCGACGCTGTCAAGAATGGCTTTCCACCCCCAGATTGTGAACATGCTAAAGAATATTGCAACAGGTGTAAATGCGAAAATAGCAATCAATGGCCAAACATCTAAACCCATACAGATAAGGCGAGGGGTTCCACAGGGCAGCCCCTTATCAATGTTTTTATTTTCAGTATCTTTAGAGCCCTTCCCCCGCACTGTCCACGCAAGATTAACAGGCATAACATTGAGTGGTGAGAAAACTGTCATACGAGCTTATGCTGATGACGTGGGCGTTGTAATAAGGAATAAGGAGGAGACAGTTACACTGGAAAGAGAAATCCAAAGATATTGTCTAGCGTCGGGAGCGAAAGCAAATGAAAACAAAAGTCAAATATTGAATCTACGGGGCCTAGATCACCTTCGACTGGCATGGGCAAAACAAGACAACAAACATAAAACTTTGGGAATCACCTTAATGGCATGTCCGATGCGGATGGCTGCTTTTAACTGGACGGAAACTAGGAGGAAAGTTCATGGTGCTGTAATGGAGAACATCCATCGAACTATGGACCTGGTGCAAAAAGTCAGATTCATCAACTCCTGCGTTTTTTCTAAAGCGTATTTCACTGCGCAGGTATTTCCAATCCCTAAACTAGTAGCGAAAGGGATCATGTCCACTGTTACCAATTATTTATGGCGAGGAGACATATTCAGGGTTGGTGTGACTACGGTTATACTGGATGTCAGAAACGGGGGCCTCGGTTTGGTGGATATTCGCAATAAAGCGTCTGCTCTGTTCCTCAAACGGACTTTCCATATACACAGAGAACTTCCCCAATGTATAACCGCAAAGCTCTTTGAGGCTGTGACACCCCATAGCCTGCAAGCACCGATTGATGTGCGAAGGATTAATGCCCGTCTGCAGTATGTGAGGAACTTTTTCCTCGAAGCAAGTTATCTTAGTGACGCAATCAGAAGCAACACACGTATCACATCGCGCGACATCATACTTGAAAGGAAGTTAAATGAGGGTAGAAACAAAATTGAAACGAAATTCCCAAATTGTGACTGGAAAGCTGTATGGCGGAACATCAACTATGCCGGGCTATCTACAGACGCTATTTCCGCATGGTACAAAACAGTTAATAATGCCATCAGCACCAACGAGAGACTATATGGGATCGGTTTAAACCAGACACACCTTTGTGGAAAATGCAATCTAGTGGATACACTCAGCCACAGATTCACCTGTGGTGGCAATGTGCATAACTGGAATTGGATCAGGCAACAAATCGCCTTTCTTACCAGATCCTCTACGCAATATATAACGCCGTCGCTCCTCCTGAGACCGGACATGACATACTTTCCGAAATTAAAAACCAACGCCATTAGCTGGTTGCTGGGAAAATATGTTAGTTATGTCATCCACACACTTGGGTCGGACAACGAGATAGAATTCCGCGTTTACATGAAGTGTGAATATGCAAAAATCAGCACGTATCGAAACCACAAGAAGCACTATGGCAACATGCTGAAGATCATTTTTGAAAGAATGGGTGTTGGTTAAATATGTGAAACCACTACAACACCTTGAACGAGAACGAACAGAAGAAAAATAAAAGTCACTTCGTTCCTTATTATTATTTACTTTAACCTTGGTTCCGGAACTTTTTTTTTATGTGTTTAATTGGATTGTATTTAAACTGGTTCATAGTCAAGAAAACTGGTATTAAATATGCTATTATTGTTTATTCAATGGACAGTTTACAAATTAAACAGTGAATTCAACTTTGTAGACAAACCCACTGATTGGGTGACAATAGTTTGCACCTTAGAAGAATCTCAGTTATCTTGAGCAAAGTTTATACTGTAACCCACTTTTAAAGTTTGTTTTACCATTATTACTGTATTAGACATATTTAGCATATAAATAGTTTAAAACTGGTTCTTTTTTTTAATGTTGCAAATGGTTTAATCATTAATTGTACTGTTGAATACTTGAAATGTATGTTTTAGTAAAATAATAATTATAAAAAAAGTGGTCAGCGAAAAAAAAAAAAAAGAAAAAGTGGTCTAGGGGTAGCGTCTTTGATTCATAATCAAAACGTCTTAGGTCCCGGGTTCGATCCCCGCCACTGCCTAAATTTTTTGATAAATGATCAGCATTGGCGGCCGAAGACTTCCGGCATAAGAAGTCAGCCTCATTCAGCCAACAGCTTTGTAAAAGTGGGCGGAGGAGCGGATAGAGGTTCAGGGCACTCTCTTGTCATAGGGGTGGGAAATTACCCCTAAAGGCGGAAGAATCAGCAATGATCAACGACATGAGGATGCAGAAGGCAATGGAAACCACTGCATTAAAGACACGTAACGTGTATCCACAGGACATGTGGCCTGTAATTGAAGACGTGTCATGATGATCTCTCCATTGGCAAAAGATTCCGGTATAGTCCCCCATCCGGATCTCCGGGAGGGGACTGCCAAGGGGGAGGTTACCGTGAGAAAAAGATTGAATAATCTACGAAAGGATAACGTTCTACGAGTCGGGGCGTGGAATGTCAGAAGCTTGAACGTGGTAGGGAATCTGAAAAGGGAAATGCAAAGGCTCAATCTAGATATCGTAGGGGTCAGTGAAGTGAAATGGAAGGAAGACAAGGATTTATGGTCAGATGAGTATCAACAGCAGCAGAAAATGGTATAACATGTGTAGGATTCGTTATGAATAGGAAGGTAGGGCAGAGGGTGTGTTACTGTGAACAGTTCAGTAACCGGGTTGTTCTATTCAGAATCGACAGCAGACCAACTCCGACAACGATAGTTCAGGTATACATGCCGACGTCGCAAGCTCAAGATGAACAGATAGAGAAAGTGTATGAGGATATTGAAAGGGTAATGCAGTGTGTAAAGGGGGACGAAAATCTAATAGTCATGGGCGACTGGAATGCAGTTTTAGGGGAAGGAGTAGAAGAAAAGGTTACAGGAGAATATGGGCTTGGGACAAGGAATGAAAGAGGAGAAAGACTAATTGAGTTCTGTAACAAGTTTCAGTTGGTAATAGCGAATACCCTGTTCAAGAATCACAAGAGGAGGAGGTATACTTGGAAAAGGCCGGGAGAGACGGGAACATTTCAATTAGATTACATCATGGTCAGACAGAGATTCCGAAATCAGATACTGGATTGTGAGGCGTACCCAGGAGAAGATATAGACTCAGATCACAATATAGTAGTGATGAAGAGCAGGCTGAAGTTCAAGACATTAGTCAGGAAGAATCAATACGCAAAGAAGTGGGATACGGAAGTACAAAGGAATGACGAGATACTACGTTTGAAGTTCTCTAACGATATAGATACAGCAATAAGGAATAGAGCAGTAGGCAGTACAGTTGAAGAGGAATGGACATCTCTAAAAAGGGCCATCACAGAAGTTGGGAAGAAAAACATAGGTACAAAGAAGGTAGCTGCGAGGAAACCATGGGTAACAGAAGAAATACTTCAGTTGATTGATGAAAGGAGGAAGTACAAACATGTTACGGGAAAATCAGGAATACAGAAATACAAGCCGCTGAGGAATGATATAAATAGGAAGTGCAGGGAAGCTAAGACAAGTGGCAACAAAATGACTATTCTCGTTCGTGTGTAGAATATATGAGTCTGACGATATACCATCTGACTTTCGGAAAAGCATCATCCACAGAATTCCGAAGACGGCAAGAGCTGACAAGTGCGAGAATTATCGCACAATCAGCTTAACAGCTCATGCATCGAAGCTGCTTACAAGAATAATATACAGAAGAATGGAAAAGAAAATTGAGATTGCGCTAGGTGACGATCAGTTTGGCTTCAGGAAAAGTAAAGGGACGAGAGAGGCAATTCTGACGTTACGGCTAATAATGGAAGCAAGGCTAAAGAAAAATCAAGACAGTTTCATAGGATTTGTCGACCTGGAAAAGCGTTCGACAATATAAAATGGTACAAGCAGTTCGAGATTCTGAAAAAAGTAGGGGTAAGCTATAGGGAGAGACGGGTCATATACAATATGTACAACAACCAAGAGCGAATAATAAGAGTGGACGATCAAGAACGAAGTGCTCGTATTAAGATGGGCGTAAGACAAGGCTGTAGGCTTTCGCCCCTACTCTTCAATCTGTACATCGAGGAAGCAATGATGGAAATAAAATAAAGTTCAGGAGTGGAATTAAAATATAAGGTATATGATATTAATGATACGATTCGCTGATGACATTGCTATCCTGAGTGAAAGTGAAGAAGAATTAAATGATCTGCTGAACGGAATGAACAGTCTAATGAGTACACAGTACGGTTTGAGAGAAAATCGGAGAAAGACGAAGGTAATGAGAAGTAGTAGAAATGAGAACAGCGAGAAACTTAACATCAGGATTGATGGTCACAAAGTCAATGAAGTTAAGGAATTATGCTACCTAGGCAGTAAAATAACCAATGACGGACGGGGCAAGGAGGACATCAAAAGCAGACTCGCTATGGCAAAAAAGGCATTTCTGGCCAAGAGAAGTCTACTAATATCAAATACCGGCCTTAATTTGCGGAAGAAATTTCTGAGGATGTACGTCTGGAGTACAGCATTGTATGGTAGTGAAACATGGACTGTGGGAAAACCGGAACAGAAGAGAATCGAAGCATTTGAGATGTGGTGCTATAGACGAATGTTGAAAATTAGTTGGGCTGATAAGGTAAGGAATGAGGAGGTACTACGCAGAATCGGAGAGGAAAGGAATACGTGGAAAACACTGATAAGGAGAAGGGACAGGGTGATAGAACATCTGCTAAGACATGAGTGAATGACTTCCACGGTACTAGAGGGAGCTGTAGAGGGCAAAAACTGTAGAGGAAGACAGAGATTGGAATACGTCAAGCAAATAATTGAGGACGTAGGTTTCAAGTGCTACTCTGAGATGAAAAGGTTAGCACAGGAAAGGAATTTGTGGCGGGCCGCATCAAACCAGTAAGTAGACTGATGACCAAAAGAAATTGCAATAATGTAAAGACAGTTAGCGTTCGTAGTGTAGCGTCTGCTCCGCTCACAGACACCACCTACTATCATGGCATGGGTCTAGAGATGGTTTAAAACACACCGAAACCAGTAACCTTATAGAAGAAAGAAATTTATTGCGGTTGTGACTATTTACATCCATTTTTAAATAATAAATAAACCGCTGTACTACAAACATGTTCTCAAAAGTTATGGATTAAGAAATCTTTAACATTATTCCCTGGCAACGCCAGGGCAGAGGAAGAGCTAAGTGGGACAATGACTAGGTAGAACGCCAGTGAGAGAGAAATACTGACAGAGCAGCAGAAAACAAATGAGCTACTGCGACACCCTTGACAGCCAGGCCACTCAACTCAGCAACATAGCAAAATGACATCATGGCGAGAGGTTATCGTCATAAAGGTGCATGTGCAAAGTGTTGCAAGAAAGCTCACATCAAAGCAAGAGTAGCTACTCACTAACTGATAAAGCAGAAAAGAGTTACTGGAACGCACAGTTACGACATGTTGATGCGACCGAGAGTGCTGACAGGCTCAGAAAATGGGGCACAATCGGCTGTCCCTTCAGAAGGATAATACCATCGTTGTAACCTGACAAATTCATATACTCTGAATCCCAAAGCTTTGTCTGAAAACGGAGGTCCATGTTGCAACTAAACTACGCAGAGGTGGAAGTTGCAGTTCGCTGTCCTGAATCTACTAAGATGACTATGATCTTTGATGCCAGCATGCAGTGGTTCCAGTGGACGTTGCTGCCAAGAGCTGCTGCTGTCTCATCCTCGCCTTTGCTGAAAAGAAGACTTCGTCGTCTTCCAGAACCAGGATTCTCCAGACCTTCGGCGAGCTGATCAACCACGTTAATTCTGAGGGAGTGTGATGACTGGTGTCCTCCTAACATGTTGTTATGACGCGATCCTGCCTCTGGAAGGGAAGCCATGACATTACTCTCCATGACTGTGGCGATATTGTGCAGAGCTGTCTGGCTGCCTTTCCAGGGAACAGTTTATGGCGTCAAAGAGAGTGCTCTGGCAGTCTGCTGCACGTGATGCTGGCTGCCAAGGTAGTGCACTCATCAAAGAACATGCCGCAGCTAGCTGGCTGTGACGTCATAAAACGCTGTATTCGTGCCCCTGTCGCAAGGGCAATGGAGATACGGTGGTGTCAGCACTTAATAGTGTGGCCAGCACCCCTCGACTTGCTGCATTGCTGGCTGCTGCAAAGGAGGACAGCTATGTTCCTCTGCTCAATAAATGAAGCGTGCCAAGACATAACACTGAAAGTGCCTTGAAGTAATTTTTCAGGAGGAAGAAAAAAATTCCCGAGCAAAAAACTGGCAGACAAGCAAACATGTTGATGTATTCTCATGTATTATCTAAACATCATTGTTACATTAATACCCTGAAACGGTTTATAACATAACACCATGACTGAAAGCAATAGCGATCTCCACTTTTACCAAAATTTTGAAAGTACCTTTTATTATGCAATTCAGAAATCTGCCAGTAAATAAAGTTGCACATGAGACTGAGCTTCTTGAGTAGGACATAACACATTCAACCATAGTAAACTAGGTTACTGAAAAGAAATACAGTATTTTAAAGGTAATTAAACAGATTTACTTATGACATTACTGTAAAAATATAAGCATCTAATGAAAGCAAAGCACTAGGTCGAACTATTGTTCAGAACTGCATACGTTTTTAACACATAGATTAATGGTTAATCAATAAAACTTCAGAGAAAAACTTTTCATACCCTTCTAAATATTGTAACATTGCTTTGATATACTTCCAGTATTCCTGCGACAATACTACTGGTGTTTCCTAAAATTAAAAACTTTGTTGTGGTCTTCAGTCCAGATAGTGGTTTGATGCAGCTCTCCATGCTACTTTATCCTGTGCAAGTTTCTTCATCTCCCAGTACCTTCTGCAACCTACATCCTTCTGAATCTGGTTAGGGTATTGATCTCTTGGCCTCCCTCTTCGATTTTTACCCTCCACGCTGCCCTAGAATACTAAATTGCCTCAGAACATGTCCTACCAACCGGTCCCTTCTTCTAGTCAAGTTGTACCACAAATTTCTCTTCACCCCAATTTTCTTCAGTACCTCGTCACTAGAAATGTGATTGCCCATCCAATCTTCAGCATTTTTGTGTAGGGCCACATTGCTAAGGCTTCTAATGTATTTTGTCCAAACTATTTATCGTCCATGTTTCACTTCCATACATGGCTACAATCCATATAACTACTTTCGGCAACGACTTCCTGACACTTTAATCAATACTCGATGTTAACTAATTTCTGTTCTTCAGAAACGCTTTCCTTGCCATAGTCAGTCTACATTTTATATCCTCTCTACTTCAACCATTATCATTTATTTTGCTCCCCAAATAACAAAACTCATCTACTAATTTAAGTGTCTCTTTTCCTAATCTAATTCCCTCAGTATCATCAGAATTAATTCGACTACATTCCATTATACTCGTTTTGCTTTTGTTGATGTTCATCATTTGTCCTCCTTTCAAGACGATGTCCATTCCGTTAAACTGCGCTTCCAGGTCCTTTGCTGACAGAATTACAATGTCATCCGTGAATCTCAAAGTTTTTATTTCTTCTCCATGAATTTTGATTCCTACACCGAATTTTACTTTTGTAACCTTTACTGCCTGCTCATTATACTAAATGAACAACGTCGGGGATAGGCTACAAACCTGTCTCACTCCCTTCCCAACCACTGCTTCCCTTTCGTGCCCATGGACTCTTATAACTGCCACCTTGTTTCTGTACAAATTGTAAGTGTTATATCCTAGCCAGTAATGCCAACCGAGCCCGCTGCCAAAAGGTTGGCAGCATCAAAGTCCGGACGCCGTCCGCATAAGCAGCGCCAGCGATACAGGAAATCGCCGCAAGTCTGCGCGCGCCACCGCTGGCTTCTGGCTTCTTAAGCGCTGGAGTCGCGAGCGCTGGGACAGTTCTGTATTCGCCGCTCAGTTGTATACTCGCCACCGATTTGTGTACTTGCTAGTCAGTTGTGTGTTCATCGCAGCAGAGTTGTTGTTTGTCGTCAGCCGACGCTGACCTAGCCGCTCCGACTCGAACTAGACAGATTTCTGTAGACACGGAGTTCACTACTGTGTTTCTGTATCTTCGTTAATAAAGATAAGTACCGACTTTTATTTAATCAGAGTGTTTGGGTTTTCATCTTTCTGTTCACTGTTCCAGCGGACCGGTCGGCCCGCTATTAAAAGTCTGGCGGTGACTTCGTAAGCTGTTTCTACAGCGAAGTGTTTGTCGCTACGAACGCCGCCACAAAAGTAAGTAGCTTATCGCTTTCCTGTGTTTTACCCCTGCCACCTTCAGAATTTGAAAGAGAGTATTCCAGTCAACATTGTCAAAAGCTTTCTCTAAGTCTACAAATGCTAGATACGTAGTTTTACTTTCCTTAATTCATCTTCTAAGATAAGTCGTTGGGTCAGGATTGCCTCACCTGTTCCAACATTTCTACGGAATCCAAACAGATCTTCCCAGAGGTCGGCTTCTACCACTTTTTCCATTCGTCTGTAAGGAATTCGGGTTAGTATTTTGCAGCTGTGACGTATTAAATTGATAGTTCGGTAATTTTCACATCTGTCAACACCTATTTTCTTTGGGATTGGAATTACTATATTCTTCTTGAAGTCTGAGGGTATTTCCCCTGTCTCATTCATCTTGCTCACCAGATGGTAGAGTTTAGCCAGGTATCGCTTTCACAAGGGTGTCAGTAGTTTTAATTGAATTTTGTCTACTACTGGGGCCTTGTTTCTTTAGGTCTTTCAGTACTCTGTCACACTCTTCACGCAGTATCACAACTCCCATTTCATCTTCACCTACATCCTCTTCCATTTGAATAAAATTGTCCCGAAGTACATCGCTCTTGTATAGACCTTCTATATACTCCTTCCATCTATCTGCTTTCCCTTATTAGCTTAGAACTGGGTTTCCATCTGAGCTCTTGATACACTTTTATCGAAAGGTCTCTTTAATTTTCCTGTGGACCGTATCTATCTTACCCCCAGTGAGATAAACCTCTACATCCTTACATTTGTCCTCTAGCCATCCTTTCTTAGCCATTTTGCACTTCCAGTCGATCTCATTTTTGAGGCGTTTATATTCCTTTTTGTCAGCTTCATTTACTGCAGTTTTATATTTTCACCTTTCATCAATTAAATTCAATATATCCTTTGTTACTCGAGGATTTCTACCAGCCCTCGTCTTTTTACCTACTTGATCCTCTGCTGCCTTCACTATTTCATCCCTCAAAGCTACCCATTCTTCTTCTACTGTATTTCTTTCCCCCATTTCTGTCAATAGTTCCCTACTTATCTTCCTCAAACTCTCTACAATCTCTGTTTCTGTCAGATTATCCAGGTCACATTTCTTGAAATTCCTACCTTTTTGCAGTTTCTTCAGTTTTAATCTACAGTTCTTAACCAAAATTTTGTAGTCAGAGTCCATATCTGCACCTGGAAATGTCTTACAATTTAAAACCAGGTTCCTAAATCTCTGTCTTGCCATTATATAATCTATCTGATAGCTTCCAGTATCTCCAGGCATCTTCCACATATACAGACTTCTTTCATGATTCTTGACCCAAGTTTTAGCTACTATTAAGTTACGCTCTGTCCAAAATTCTACCAGGTGGCTTCCTTCTCTTCTTTTTCCTACTGTCGAATTCCAGTCCCCCATGACTATTAAATTTTCGTCTCACTTCACTACCTGAATAATTTCTTTTATCTCGCCATACATTTCATCAATCTCTTCGTCATCTGCGGAGCTAGTTGGCATATAAACTTCCACTACTGTGGTAGACCTGGGCTTCGTGTCTATCTTGGCGACAATAAGGCATTCACTATGCTTTTTGTAGTAGCTTACCCCCACTCCTATGTTTTATTCATTATTGAACCTACTCCTGCATTATACCTATTTGATTTTGTATTTATAACCCCCTATTAACCTAACCGGAAGTCTTGTTCCTCCTGCCCCCGAACTACACTAATTCCCACTATATCTAAAGTTAACCTATCGAATTCCCTTTTTAAATTTTCTAACCTACCTGCCCGATTAAGGGATCTGACGTACCACGCTCCGATCGGTAGAACGCCAGTTTTCTTTCTCCATGTAATGACGTCCTCCTGAGTAATCTCCGCCCGGAGATCCGAGTGGGGGACTATTTTACCTCCGGAATATTTTACCCAAGAGTACGCCATCAGCATTTAACCATACAGTAAAGCTGCATGCCCTCGGGAAAAATTACGGCTGTAGTTTCGACTTGCTTTCAGCCGTTTGCAGTACAAGCACAGCAAGGCCGTTTTGGTTGGTGTTACAGGTCCAGATCAGTCAATCTTCCAGACTGTTGCCCCTGCAACTACTGAAACGGCTGCTACTTCTCTTCAGGAACCACACGTTTGTCTGGCCTCTCAATAGATACCCTTCCGTTGTGGTTGCACCTACGGTACGGCTATCTGTATCGCTGAGACACTCAAGCTTCCCCACCAACGGCAAAGGGTCCATGGTTCAGGGGGGGAAAATCAACACTAAGAATTTTTAAGTCACTCATGGCTTTGTCTACCTGCAAAATGTTGATCGATGTCCATAAACTAACTTTCGCGTACCTTCTTCTCACGTTTGGTATACTGACTACGTGTTTTGATATCTTCACTTACGTGTAGGTGTTTGACGTTAAGGCAGGCTATAGTAGTACTTTTCCAGTCCAAACTCTCATTTCGTAGTATCATGTAAATGGGTTTTGACACGTACACTGCCTATAGTTTCCATTAGCTTTCTTGGTGTTAGAGAAATATGACCCATTTTAACCTCCTCCATCAAATCAAAATCTCTGTCTCATGGCAGGTAGATATGTCCAAAAATCAGAAATTAGAATTATGGTTTCAACTAATCTTAATTTTGCGACTACAACTGGCAGCATTACCAAAACACACAGTTTTTTTTTTATTTTGACCATTACTATTGTCACACCATGACACAAGCTTCTTTATTATCTTTTAATATGTTTCATGATAAAGTCAAATATAATACCAGTTATCTTGTTGGAGCCATGATTTGCATCAGTTTCATTCCACATTTTCATATAGCCCTTGTTTTCTTCCTCTGAACGCATACCCAAGCTGAGATATGCTGCATATCTGATATAATACATTTGTGAATGCATTAGAGTGGGTATATACATCTGTTGCTGTAAATTAAATGAGAATACGCAGGAGTCTAAAGTAGAACATTTTGTTTTAGCACTGTCACTCGACACCCAGAGTTGAGCAGCTTGTGCCTGGCGTTAATGAAGTTCTGACGATTTCTCAATGACATATCTGAGCACTGGATTCTTACTGGTTCGTAAATCAGTGTTTTCAGGCTTACAAATTCAGCATGTAACTGACCTTGGACAGGCAAGAGAAAGCTTGGATTTCTTGGTGAATATCTCATGAACCCATGACGAGGAGATTTATTGAACTCAGTATCGTACTTTACTTTGGACCTGTGATGTGACATTTAGGTAGTCGTGCCTCGAATAATGAATTACTCGAGAGGCGATGTAAGAGATGTACACCTTAATATTTTCCTTCTATTATGTAGCTCCTTTTTGTCGGCTGCTACCTCGTTAGTTACAAACATCCATAGTCTCTGATACGATTTTTTGCTAGTGGATTTGTTCTCTTCTCTTCGCGATACTGAAACTTTGACAAAATGTGACAACACACATATTTACTTCACAAGTAGCAGATGTTCGTAGCATATAACTAAATGTTCTCTGTCTTGGTTGTCTGCTGCTGGTTTATTTTCCCATGTCTTCTCCTTCTGATCAAAGTAGCACGAATTAGACCTCTTAAGTACGCTTGCTGTTAACTGTAGACCCGCAGGTCATAAAAATTTTGAAACAATGTAATTCTGTGTTCCAGCCGAAGAGATCTGCGAGAAAACCGACACTTGCAAGTAATCTAAAACATGGAAACACAACATCTGTAATATCATTACACCATACCGTTAATATATCATTACGGAAACACGACAAATAAATTATACGTTTTAACAGCTGAAAATACTAATGTCCCATCAGTGACAACAGTTAGTCTTTGTACATAAACGAACAGGAGAAACTCTACAGAATAATGAAAATAAGATAATATATCCCTCGTAATAAGTTGACAAGACGAAAACCTTTTCTTGGTTCAGATTTCTGGTTCACCTGTGCATTTTTCATATGACAATCTAATGTTCCCCTTCCTTTTCCGCATACTCGTATTCAATGTAAATTTATTTCTAGGTCGTTTTCTAAAACTGTTTGGTGTGTGTGCTGTTGCTCATGATCCGCCATTGCTGCTAACAGGTATCTTATGAGAACCAGAGTCTTGTGCATGTAAACTCGGTACATACATAATTATACAGGCAAGTTTGATTTCTCTGAAACTGGGGCGGTAATAGTTAACACTGAGAGTTCTGTATATGATAGCAGGTGGAGAACGGCATATACAACCAACTTTTACTATTGTATTAACTCGATTTCCACTATTTGTGACACTTCCAACGTTCAAACGTATATTCTGAGGGAAAATTCCTCTCATAAACGCTTTTGGGTGTTCAAAAGATCCCCACCACTCTTTCGGACACGGCGCTATGCTGACGAGGGTCCTCTGAGGATCCATCATTTTTCCTCAGATTTAATTGACAACACTCTCTACGTACTTCAGTTGCGGATAAACGCATTATAACATTTGCCACGTACCATTGAGCAGTTTAGATTTACTCCAGGTTGTGTTGTGACTTACAACATGAGGAGGCCTAATTGATTACATCCTCCCAGTAATTCTGAATGCCTATTTGTGTGTGTTTGCCTAGTATTTCAGTCAATATACGAATATATTTTATGCCTATACATGTTAATTTCACAACTTCGATCTTGTGTGTACCGAACTCGTTAAGTCAGCTGTCCATTCAGCAAGTTATTCTTTTTCAGCCACATCTGTCTATGCATGAATATTGCGTTGAGACAAACTAAGAATCCGCAGCGATGTTTGAAGAACAAATATGACGATTAAGTGTTTGTATGTGGTCAATAATATTGTGATATTTTCCATAAACATTTGCCCTGTTTTATATTAGTGATGTATTTTTTGCAGTATTTTTAAGAGTTAAATTAACATTTCGACACTTGACAAGCATCATAGATGTTGAAGATAACTGATTTAAAGCTCTGTTGTGCCTTACACTGTGGTCTGTTATGAACGATTACTATCGCTGTCATCTGTTAACTGATCTAGTAAGCCCATCTTTATACTGGATTGTTGTGGGACGTCGGCTGTTCAAAACAAGACGTCAAATTAAAACGCCTTCAGCCATCTAAATTTCCAGTTTTATTTTACATTCGCTAATAGCTTCAGCGTTACGTTATGCCAACTCCACGGCACCTGACGGACGTGAAGGAAGAATTCCACCTCTAGTACAATCAGCCCTGGGGCCAGAATACATCCACTGGTATCCGCAGACAACGCGATCCCTTTGATCATCATCTACAGACTCAGCTGTCACCTCATACCAATTGTCAAGTGATGTACTCTGTTAAGACATGACAAGCAACAGGAGCATAAAGCAGCATTTTACTTTATTTCGCATTTTTAAGTTTTGCAGGGCAGCATTTAAAGCAAAATTAATATTTGTCAACAGAATATTACCGATTCATAAATTATATTGCGTAAGCTAACGTTGGTTTTAACTGCTTATGGAGAGTATGTTTTCTACTTACTCTCATATTGTGCAATAAGTTAACCTATCTCTTTTGAGGCCACATGTATTTACTCATGTAATTATCGTTGGAGAACTTTAGAGTTCCCAATCATGCTTTAGACACGAATTTTACCTAAACACAGAAATTTCTTGCGCTTGCAGATACTTTAGACGTGGCAAAAACATTATCATAGTTGACAAGCATCGCAGACACGCGAGAAATAAGTAATTTGTCGCTATCACTGTAATTTTTGGCTGATTTCAGTATCAGATAAGTTACTGGCATGGAAATAACGTTGTTTACTTTCATCAGCAAGACATATGACGTTGACATTTGAATACTGAAAATTAGGTGGGTAGATGGCATAACTAATGAGTAGATGCTGAATAGTGTATAGGGACAAAATAATTTCTTTTTTTATTTTACACGTATAGTTGCATCAGTGGTAAAGCAGATGTAGCTTCATCACAAAATGCAAAGAAATTGCGTCAGAATGCCCAGTGTAGACCAAGTGTGCTGGATAGAATGTTGGTTATGCTACTGGAAGGGCACCCAGCTACAAAGGCAATTAATTTCATAAAAATTTTCCAAATCATCAGAAAGTTGACGCTGTACTGAGTGAGATAAATGGTAGGAAAAAGAAAAAAAAGGTAGCCTGTTTCGACAGAAATCAGTGGTAATACTGAAATTCTTTCAACGTGATGATCTCTTGGTGAAAATATCACCGAGGATACTAAACATACACTCGTAGGATGTATGTGAAACCGGGAATTCAGTAGAAGCCCTTAAAATATTATAAAATTTTGCTCCAAAATATGGATCATGATGATATTTCAGGATGGTTTCAACGGCCCAATAGATTCTCTAATACAGATGATTCCTTTTCTGCAGTCTTTCAGATCGTCCCTTTCGTACTTGAATGCAAGACAGTGTTTCCGCCTGACTGTTGGGCTGACTCCTCGAACATTAGTATAAGTCAAGATGCGACAATGCAAAAATTTATCCCTTACTACAGGTCGCTGTTTTTTGTTTGAGCAAACTAAAATGTGGTGAAAGAAAGAATTAGTGTATTTTATAGATGCTTCTGGTACGCAGAAATCGTATTCTGTACCGTTGGAGCCGGCCGGAGTGGCCGAGCGGTTAAAGGCGCTACAGTCTGGAACCGCACGACCACTACGGTCGCAGGTTCGAATCCTGCCTCGGGCATGGATGTGTGTGATGTCCTTAGGTTAGTTAGGTTTAAGTAGTTCTAAGTTCTAGGGGACTTATGACCACAGCAGTTGAGTCCCATAGTGCTCAGAGCCATTTTTGTACCGTTGGTTCCACAGCTGTTACAAATTATAATGTAAGCACAACAAAGCTGTTCTTAATTTTGACAAAACGCTTACAGATACGATGGAATCATGGTGTGACCTACAATAAATACTGATAGGTATTTACTTTCCAAAGATACTGGAACTGATGATGAAATAGTTGTTGTAGAGAGGAACAGGGAGAGAAAGAAGAAACAGAAAGGAAGACAGACGGGAAACGCCTGAAAGGGTGTTTATAGCGTTATTCCAACCGAAGGAAGGTATAGAACATAATTCCATTAGTACGTTTATCAGCTACATAAAATTAGGAATATCGCAGCTGCTCATAACTACGCAATGTTTTCGTCTATTCTTACTATTGGCAATCAAAAATAAGTTCAAGGGCATTAGACTGAAATGTTATTCAAAGAATTGCATAAAAATTATTAGCGCTTGGTTGCTGTAATGCTGTATCGTTAGCCACATACCGATCTCACACTCATGGTTTTTTTTTCCATGAGAAACCCACAACTTTTCCTACATGAAACTCTCGCATCGTGCTACTTCAGCGAATCTGGCAGTCAGTGTCGTTTAACTTATGGGTAGGTAGTACAGAATGTGCGTGTTAGATACGCGCTGAATTCACGTAATGACGTAGGTTGCTTCCTGCTAAACCGTTCAGAAGGGCTTAACGAGGCCCCACTGTCTGTAGAGAGGAGACTTCCTGGGCACATTTGGTGAAGTCCTAGGGTAAACCAAGTGAAATTATGAGACAAACTCGAGAGGATAGTAGCGTTGTATTTCGTTCATCACACGTTGCACTACACATATTTATTTTAATATTCGGACGTTGTACCCAGTTACTTCACCAAAAAGGTTTTGAATTTCTCGAACTGTTGAAATTAATGTAATGCTTTAATGTCTCAAGCCACTGAGTAAAACTAGCAACAAATTTGTAGCACTCTGACTGCAATAGTCCTGACCATGTAAGTGCATAATTCTTACTTGTACTCATTTAGTATTTAACATTAATGAAAGCAATATTTGAGTCGTACCCTTTCCATAAATTATGAAATATCACAAAGCTGGTGAGAACTTAATTAGAAACTGTACGGTGCACAGTGGGTCTAGATAATTTTGAATATGTAGCCAATAGAGTTTCTACAATTATAAAATAAAAATTTTCTGGTGCATTTGATAATATCGACGTGGTAAGAACTGTTAAAAGACAAATAGCTCTCAAAATAAAAGTTGCAGAACTCGACAAACAACTTTCATTGCATACCGTTGACAACTTATTGTGTACTAAGTAGCAGCAGCTGGCCAAAGTCAAACAACGAAGACTTTCGTCAGCTTTGTTGAGATTCTTAGTTCAGTTTAGCTGAAGTAGCTTTAACGCATCGTCGGGCAGTTCTGAGATGAATCTTCCTGAATAGGTAAGTCTCTTGAGGTGAATACCGACAGTAATCCCTTAACCAACCATACGCCAAATTATTTCCAAAAATTATTATTTATTTTGACTAGTGTTCCCAGTGTTGACGGAATGTTAAGCCATGCTTCTTTTATTACGCCTAGGATTACGAAACAATTGCAGTTTCGTTTCTTTTTGTGTTGTTTCCTATTTTTCCATTCCTGCATCATCTGCCCATATTGTGTTTTACTTATTTTGCCTATGCTGATCACGATTTTTTGTAATTCGAAACTCTTCTAAATTTAATATTTGTTATTAAAGTATTTCTTCACGTTTTTTCCTATTGTTTGAAGTTTCTTTCTAGCTAACAGCTTTCTGCACTCTATCTTTATATACATTAGAAGACGTTTGTATATAAGGGCCAATTTACACTGTAATTTTCATAAAGAAAATCAATTTCCTGCCTTGCACTTCAGTTTTGAAATAAAAATTTTATTCCACTGTGAAGCAATAGTTAATATCTCCTGCTTTGACATTATCAAGTTAACTGACGAACAAAAACTATAACGAAGTTTATGACCAACTTCATTTAACACAATAAATAAAAGTCAAAAGTATGACACAATTTAAAAATACACAGCTGAGTTATTTTCATCACAATAAGAAGCACTGTAAGAATAACAGTTTTTGCTGTGGAGTAAGTAACTGAGTCGTATATTTTTAAGCTCTTTATTATCAAAATTTTTTGGTTTCTTTGTAACTGCGTGTAACTATTACTACTTTTGTACCACCTGGTAACTTGATGATGTGTTTGGGGATGAAACTACCTAATTGCTAGAAAGGGAAAGGACGTGCCTATTTCAAAATAAAACGCTCGCTCCCATAAATGATGTAACACAATCATATTATTGGTCCATGTGGTTAGGATGCACACCACAACAGTTTAACATAAATTTTTATCCCTGTTGCCTTAATTCGTATTATGAAATATCTGAGGTTGAAAAATTAACTTCCAGAAGAAGGCCCATTCCCGTATCAATCGTTCGATAATTCTTCTGATAGTTAACAGCAAGTACTTCTTTACGGACATAATCTACGAATGTCACACACCTGCTTGCACAGCAGCTATATTATGATTTATTTTAAGATTTGTAACCACTCTATACATTATTAGTGAAATTAAATCTTAAATAACATACTGCGAAGATTAATCTAGGATTAAGGTTTCATGTATACGTCTCTCTTACCAGCGACACTTTTTAATCAGAGTGCTTTTTTATGTCCGTTTCTATCAAATACTCCAACAACTAGGTGGAAGGTGTATTTTATTTATGGTACGTACTGCAGTTCCCCATATTTGTCTCACCGCCAAATTTATTGCTCACATTCCATTAGTTGGCACGTGTGCAGTTCAGGCCACTTGTGATATACCGACTTTGGTTACCCTAGCACTGCATTTCATTATGGCCTGGGCAGTGCTTGCACTTCCAAACGCTAAGAGTTACGCTTGCTCATCCATAAATTTCTGCATTCAAATGTTCTACGTAATTACCACTCCATTTAACACAACGTTGAATATAAATTAATGTTTCGATGTAACTGTCGTTGTATCACCGCACAAAGATAGAAATCACGTGGAGGTAATGGTAATTTGATGCATCATCAAAAATACAAATGTAGACTACGTACACTGACGGCAAAACCGTAGACGATGGATTACAATAGATGGCGCTTTTAGATGCCAGCAGAAAAAAAGAAAACATGAAAAATGAGAATGTAATTAACGCAAGCTCCCGTCAGTCGCATGTGAGATGGGTGTTTTGTCCTTCTGCGTTCCATCTAGGGGAACCCCCCCCCCCTTTTTTTAGATACCATCGTAACTTCCGTTACTGTTTCGGTAAGTGTACGCAGTCGTAGACAGTCTGCGGAGATACTAATTCATGCGACATCGTACGAGTAAATTTATTTTGGTATCTCTAAGTTTTCTGAGGACTGGATATTTTACTGCGATTCGGTGGTGATTTCATTTTTACCCAACCAATTTCTTGTTTTGTAACTCGTTACTGCTTCTTTTAAGACATAATTTTCCCTATGACTTGCACGCAGTAAGTGGTGTCACTGGCAAAAAATCCCGGGCGATGTCGTCTAAGGAAATATTTTATGCCTCTGTTCCTCGAGGTTTTACAAGAGTGAAATGCTTTTCGATGCTCAGTCTAACGCAGAGGAAGATTTTGAGTAAGATCCTGACACCGGCACTGAAGATCGACTTCGAGATGCAACGCAAAAAAATAATATTTCTGGGCAAAGTGGTATACAGAAGGATGGAGAAATGGAAGTTGAGGATGAAACAAGCAAAGAAAAAAAAACGAAAAGAATTAAGAAGCTTGTAAAGTGCAAGAAAGGAAAATCATTGGCACCTTAGAATGGAAGACGATATCCTGTACGCAATAAGAAGTCTGGAAAAACTAGACATGGCATAAGAATGGTGCAGCTATTTAGCATTGTCTTGTGGATGAGTCAGTGCTCATGTTCACAAACACATATGTGGATTTTCTAATAGAGAAATTCTGTAGGCCGAAAGATGTTCTCCCTAGTCACCCACATGAGAGCTGAACATCCATACGTCTCTTGTATCTGGCTGATACATGTCAAAGAACTCAGCAGATATATTTATGAGATTGATAGGAACCAGTGGAGATGGAACTAAAACATTCAGGCTAATAATGGCTCTGCAATGCTAGTCAGTTGAGACATAATTACAAAGAGCCCGTATCTCAAGGAAAGCAAGAGCGAGGAATTTGAAGTGTTCCGTGCAAAATGTTAGTTCCGGCAATGCACCCCTCATAGAACCGAGAGTTATGTTGTAGTTTTATCGGTCTTGCTGGATGCAAAATTTTTTTACACAGATACTTTGAGCTGAATTAGGGATAGGGCCCCTCCACGCCCGCACGAACGTGGTGACCAAACCAAAAGTTCTACTGTCACCTCCGTCAACATGCTAGTTATCTACTAGGTGGATCACAGGATGCTGGGCTGTGATGTTATCCGTGCTTCTGGGTAAGACTACCCGTTAACATGGTCCATCAGGTGACAGATAGTGGACGAAACGCGAATGAGGGTAGCAATTTGAAGAGCAGAGGGAAAAAGTGCCAAGGCAGGTGCCGTGGGAAAAAATCCTGTGCGACAGTGAGATGGGTAGTAAGAGCAGTAGCGGCTTACTAGCTGCGATAGTTCATGCAGGGTTGTATTTGTTAGTATGGCTATGATGCATCATTACCGCGGCAATCGATGGCGATGCATCCCAGTTTGCTGCAGCAGCTGCATCCCTGGAATAATCAAGATCGTTATATAGTAGTTGGAGATCGGCCATAGATCGTCTCACTGCGTGGGGGGGGGGGGGGTGGAGCTTGTCTGCATGCAGTGTACGGTACGGCTTCCCTGTGGTGCCAGTTATTCGGCAAGTGTGTTTCAGCAGGATATCCAGTAATGGCGTCTGTTTAACAGGGGCTCACCTGTACCGTTGTGTTTGCGTGTACTTGGCCATAGATGTTAGGTCCTTACAAGTATGTCTTTTGGTCTTTTATGTTTCCATCTATGGTTGTGGTCGTAATTCCCCAGATTCAGAATAAACGGGTTCTGCGAATGTCTGGAGTTTCTGTATAGTCTTGTGGTGAGTTTGAGGATTACCTCCGTGAGAGTCTCAAGTCGGTATTCCCGGTGAAGGACCGCGATGTGTGTGTATCGTGGAGCATTGCTTATGATTTTCAGTACTTTGTTTTGTATGATCTGCAGACGGCGCAGGCGTGTGGGCGCAGCGTATCTCCAGACAGGAGCGGCGTACGTCATCAGGGGTCGAATAAGTGTCATGTACATGGAACTGGACACCCTTCTGTTCAGAGTGCTACACATGTTGAGCATAGGGTAGAGCTGTCTGCGCCTCGCGCTTGCTCGGTTGGTCATGTGTTGTATGTGGTTCCCCCAGAGTAATTTCCGGTCCATCCAGACACCGAGTTATTTGACTTCATCACAGAAACGTTTTGGGCGTGCGTGTAGAGTTATTGGTCTGCAGTATCGGTGTTTGCCCAGTTGCTTCGTTCTTCTAGTGAACAGAACGGCTTCGCACTTGTCAACGTTTACTCAACACGCCATTTCTCCAACCAAGGCTCAGCCACTTTGAGTGCGGTCTGTAAGCGTGACGTAATGTTTGATGGTTTCCAATTTTGCGCGAGGATGGCAGTGTCATCCGCGTAGATTGCCATTGTTGTGTTGTGTGTGGTTGGGAGATAGGTTATGTAGAGGTTAAACAGTACGGGCCCTAAGATGCTTCCCTTGGAGACTCCTGCGTGTATACCGTGTCGTGTTGATTGTTTTCCCTGTACGTCAGTGTTGAAACTCCTGTCTGTGAGGTATGAGTGTATGAGACGCACCAGCCCGTCGGGGAACCCCGCGTCGATGAGTTTGCGGATGAGTCCGTTGTGCCATAGACGGTTGAAAGCCTTTTCAATATCGAGGAACACCGCCCCTGTTGCTTTGTTTGTGTTGAAGCCATGTGTTATATGTTCAACGACCCGTAAGAGATGTTGTGTTGTGGAGTGGCGATTCCTGAAGCCGAATTGCTCCGGTCTCAGGATGTCATTTGTCATGCAGTGCCTAGTGATGCGTTTGACAGTCACCTTCCCAACAATCTTGCTGAGCTAGCTCAGAAGGCTCATAGGTAATTTTGTGGGAGGCTGTGGTCTTTCTCCGGCTTCCTGAACATCAGGACCTTGGCCGTCTTCCAAAAGGCGGGGAGGTGTTGGTGTTTTAGTATGGTATTCGTTACGTGTGTTAGGTATTCAGTGGCTTTATCCGTCAACTCCTGGAGGACACGGTTTTGAATGCCTTCATGAGCAGGGGTTTTCCTAGCAGCGGAATGCATTATAGCCCAGGAGACTTCAGCTGTACTAGCATGTCGAATGTCGTCGCGCGATGGTTGGGCTGAAATGCGTGTAATCTCCTGGTCAGTAGCAAGTGTGAACATTGGATTTGATGGTACCAGGTACGGTGTGAATGACGCTGCGAGTGTGCGGGCCATTAGTTCTGCTTTCTCTTCCGCCGAGTATGCAGGTCCGTCAGGGCCTTGAAGCGTTGGGGTTTACATTTTCTCCCTGGTGAAGTGTCGGGCTAGTTGCCACACGCCGGGTCGCGCGTTGTCCAGCCCTTCGAGTTTTTGGTCCCACTGTTGTGCTCTATGTGTTTGTATTTTATCGTGTATGATGCCCTGTAGCCTGTTAATGTGCCGTTTTAAGTGCTGACGCCTGGTACGCTGCCATTGTCTCCTGAGGCGATTTCTCATCGAGATTAGGCCCAAGATTTTCCGGGCCAGGGCCGCACTGTGTTGTTGTGAGGTGCGATCAGAAATGGTGCCCGCCATAGCGTCCTGGACGGCGTTAGTGAGGGTTTCTACTGCCTCGCCAATTTGTGCTGTTTCGTTAATTTCGTGTATGGGTGAGATGTGGCTATCGAGCGTTTCCTTGAACAATGTCCAATTCGCACGCCCATAGTCCAACATCCTGCGTCGTTCCATGAGCTGCAGTGTTTCCTCAATGTATATTATTACAGGTTTGTGGTTTGAGGGAAGATCGTTTTCAATGGCAACGCTGAGAGCCGATGTAATGCCCTTGATGAGGGCCATGTCTAACACGTCTGGCCTGTGTCCCCTCTGATAGGGAATGTGCGTCGGTTCAGTCGGCGCTAGTATAATGTAGTTTATGTCTAGTGAATGTTCATACAGTTTTTTGGCGTTGGGATTTCGTATGCGTGAATTATATTCTGGGTGTTTTGCGTTCAGATCTCCAGCGACTATTACTCGCGGTGAGATGTTCAGTAGCGTGCTGATATCGCGTGTTGAAATGCCTGCAGGACTGTTGTATACCGATATTAGTGTGGTGTAGACTCCGTTGAAGTTACTCTGACGGCCGTGGCCACGATTTTTACCAGTTCAGGAAGCTCTATGTTTGTGTGCTCAATGTCTGTGTATGACGATTGCAGTTCCACCTGCCACGGCGTCACCCGGTTGGTCGGTACGAAGAATTGCCTCGTTCATTGCAGGTGTCCTCGTCATTCTAGGTCTTCCCCAGTCGCGAGTCATAGGCTGGAATGTTCCGTGCTCCCTAAGACGCCGATCAATTGCTTCGAACGTCTCCCTGTCGGTACACATTCATTCTGGAAATCTGTCTCGATACAAACGTACCGCGCCACGGCTATTGCCCCGTGCTAATCCATACATCAAATGGTCATCTGCCAACTCGGCGTTTGTAAACATTGCACTGACTGCAAAACCACGTTCGTGATGGACACTAACCTGTTGATGCTACGTACTGATGTGCTTGATGCTAGTACTGTAGAGCAATGAGTCGCATGTCACCACATGCACCGAAGTCAACATTACCTTCCTTCAATTGGGCCAACTGGCGGTGAATCGAGGAAGTACAGTACATACTGACGAAACTAAAATGAGCTCTAACATGGAAATTAAGCGTTTCCGGACACATGCCCACATAACATCTCTTCTTTATTTGTGTGTGAGGAATGTTTCCTGAAAGTTTAACCGTACCTTTTTGTAACACCCTGTATACAGGGGAAATGCTTGGCGTTCATGTTTTGCATATTAATTAAATGGATGTTACGATTGTAATGTCCGAAACGTACACTTGAATTATTCGCTTCACCTTGGTGCATGTTCTCAGTACAGTAGCAATGTCTGCTGTATTGAGTAGCTGCACTGAATAGAATTCCCGCATTTTATAGTACGATGTTGGTCATTTTTCAAATTTAAGTAAGTTATAGTCGCCCTTTTCGAAAAGTCGTCCCCTCGTCTTGCCAGAAAAATGGTGTGGGCCATGATTGAGAAAGGTCTATTTGATTTACAAATTATTATATAACCCGTCGATTGTATTTCCAATTACATTTAAGTGAACTTGTTGGGAATTTCCAATGCCTGAAGAGAAAAAAATTTGGTTAGTTAGCTAGTTAGTTATTCACCCATAGATCATCTACAGAATTACATCAGAAATGTAATCTTAACTGAAAAAAATTAGAAGTTAATTAATTGATCTGTGATGGTCAATATCGTTATAAAGAGATAATGGCTGATGTTCGTTTGGCGTGCATAAGGGACTGGTAGATGTAATCTCATGATACTCTAAGAATCGTCAGCTGTTAAAACAGGTCTTTACCGGGAGGTCTGTTGCTAACTTTAGTTGTTATAGTAATATTCATTTCCGTAATCTGAAGAATGTGCCTCTGTCTGTGTATGCGACACCCAAAATACGACCCTATAGCCAAGATGTAGTGCGTATCGGGATATTACGCATTTGTAAGCCATTACCTGTTACACCTTGATGAAGACACTAAGTGCACACCATGCTGAACTTTTCTTTGCCCCTTGTCATCTTCGTATGTTCGGAGAACATGACCAGTAAGTGATACAAATGAACAATGTAAAAACATGTTTTGATCATGATTACTCTGCAGTTCATAGTTAAGTACCTGGCACAGGGGTTAGTGTAAGTGTGACATAATTCAATAAGTACTTCTTACTTGTTCAAGGCTACTTAGATAACACAAACTGGGTAACGGTAAAAAAACTGATATGTTATTATAAGGAAATACTAATGTGGAGTAAATAGAAGAGGTTTAGTGATACTTATTATGAAATCCTTTGTGTTTTTGTTATTTATTCTTGGTAACTGTAAGTTTTGTCTTGCCTTGGTCTATAATGCGTGAAAATCTGTGTAGGGCAGTGCACTTGAACCATGTCAAAGTTCAACTGGGTACGTATATGATGTCGTCTCCCCTCTGTCGAATGTTATCTAGTTAGCTACAATAGCTCACTCTGTTACTCTACGTAAGTAGTGTAATTCTTCAGCAGATTACAAGAATCACACACGTCACGCTTTTATTTGACATACATACCATCATCATCATTTAGGACAGATTTTGCTTTCTGCGTTCAGTCTGGAGCATAGCCCCCCTTATAAAATTCCTCCATGATCCCCTATTCAGTGCTAACATTGGTGCCTCTTCTGATGTTAAACCTATTACTTCAAAATCATTCTTAACCGAATCCAGGTACCTTCTCCTTGGTCTACCCTGACTCCTCCTACCCTCTACTGCTGAACCCATGAGACTCTTGGGTAACCTTGCTTCTCCCATGCGTGTAACATGACCCCACCATCTAAGCCTGTTCGCCCTGACTGCTACATCTATAGAGTTCATTCCCAGTTTTTCTTTGATTTCCTCATTGTGGACACCCTCCTGCCATTGTTCCCATCTACTAGTACCTGCAATCATCCTAGCTACTTTCATATCCGTAACCTCAACCTCGTTGATAAGGTAACCTGAATCCACCCAGCTTTCGCTCCCATACAACAAAGTTGGTCGAAAGATTGAACGGTGCACAGATAACTTAGTCTTGGTACTGACTTCCTTCTTGCAGAAGAGAGTAGATCGTAGCTGAGCGCTCACTGCATTAGCTTTGCTACACCTCGCTTCCAGTTCTTCCACTATGTAGCCATCCTGTGAGAATATGCATCCTAAGAACTTGAAACCGTCCAGCTGTTCTAACTTTGTTCCTCCTATTTGGCACTCAATCCGTTTATATTTCTTTCCCACTGACATTACTTTCGTTTTGGAGATGCTAATCTTCATACCATAGTCCTTACATTTCTGATCTAGCTCTGAAATATTACTTTGCAAACTTTCAATCGAATCTGCCATCACAACTAAGTCATCCGCATATGCGAGACTGCTTATTTTGTGTTCACATATCATAATCTCACCCAGCCAGTTTATTGTTTTCAACATATAATCCATAAATAATATGAACAACAGTGGAGACAGGCTGCAGCCTTGTCTTACCCCTGAATCTACTCTGAACCATGAACTCAATTTACCGTCAACTCTAACTGCTGCCTGACTATCCATGTAAAGACCTTTAATTACTTGCAAAAGTTTGCCTCCTATTCCATAATCTCGTAGAACAGACAATAACTTCCTCCTAGGAACCCGGTCATATGCCTTTTCTAGATCTATAAAGCATAGATACAATTCCCTGTTCCACTCCTTGCTCTTCTCCACTATTTGACGTAAGCTAAAGATCTGGTCCTGACAACCTCTAAGAGGCCTAAACCCACACTGATTATCATCCAATTGGTCCTCAACTAATACTCGCACTTTCCTTTCAACAATACCTGAGAAGATTTTACCCACAACGCTGATTAAAGGGATACCTCTGTAGTTGTTACAATCGTTTCTGTTTCCATGTTTAAAGATTGGTGTGATTACTGCTTTTGTCCAGTCTGATGGAACCTGTCCCGACTCCCAGGCCATTTCAGTTATCCTGTGTAGCCATTTAAGACCTGACATTCCACTGTATTTGATGAGTTCCGACTTAATTTCATCCACCCCAGCTGCTTTATCGCACTGCAATCTATTGACCATTTTCTCCACTTCCTCAAATGTGATCCTATTTCCATCATCATTCCTATCCCGTTCTACCTCGAAATCTGAAACATTACTGATCGCATTTTCAGCTACATTGAGCAACTCTTCAAAATATTTCCTCCATCTGCCCAAAGCAACCACAGGATTCACCAGCAGTTTTCCTGACCTGTCCAAAATACTTGTCATTTCCTTGTTACCTCCCTTTCGAAGACTGCTAATTACACTCCAGAATGGTTTTCCAGCAGCTTGACCCATAGTCTCCAAACTGTTTCCAAAGTCTTCCGACGATTTCTTCTTGGATGCTGCAATTATCTGTTTGGCTTTGTTTCTTTCTTCAACATAACTTTCTCTGTCTACCTGAGTTCTAGTATGTAGCCAATTTTGATACGCCTTCTTTTTCCTTTTACAGGCTGCGTTGACTGCGTCATTCCACCAAGCTGTTTGTTTCATCCTACTTTTACACACTACTGTTCCAAGACATTCTTTAGCCACTTCTACTACTGTGTCCATGTACCTTACCATTCCTTTTCCAATTACTGCAACTGACTACATTCGACTAACTGGTACCTTTCTAAGACCGCTGTTATGTACTTGTGTCTGATTTCCTTATCCTGAAGTTTCTCCACTCTTATCCTCCTACATATGGACCTGACCTCCTGCACTTTCGGCCTCACAATCCCAATTTCACTCCAGATTAAATAATGATCAGTGTCATCAAAGAATCCCCTGAATACACGTGTGTCCCTCACAGCCTTCCTGAATTCCTGATCTGTTATTATATAGTCAATGACAGATCTGGTTCCCCTGCCTTCCAAAGTATACCGGTGAGTGTTCTTATGTTTAAAAAAGGAGTTTGTCATTACTAAGCCCATATTGGCACAGTAATCCAAGAGTTGTTGCCCGTTCCTGTTGGCCTCCATATCCTCTCCAAATTTACCCATAACCTTTTCTTACCCTTCTGTTCGATTTCCAATCCTGGCGTTAAAATCACCCATGAGCAGAACACTGTCCTTGTCCTTTACTCTAACAACTACATCACTGAGTGCCTCATAAAAACTATCCATCTTATCTTGATCTGTCCCTTCACAATGCGAATATACTGACTCAATCCTAATTTTCTTGCATCCTAATTTTCTTGCTAGACACTGTCAAATATATCCACATCAGTCGTTCGTTTACATACCTTATTGCAGCTACGCTGGGTTCCATTTCTTTCCTGATGTAAAGCCCTACACCCCATTTTGCTATTCCTGCTTTGACTCCTGACAGGTAGACCTTGTATTCTCCCACTTCCTCTTCTTTCTCACCCCTTACCCGAATGTCACTAACAGCTAAAAGGTCCAGCCCCATCTTACTTGCAGGCTCTGCCAGCTCTACCTTCTTCCCAGAGTATCCCCCATTGATATTAATAGCTCCCCATCTCATTACCATTTGTTTGCCAAGTCGTGTCTTAGGAGTCCCTGGTTTTTCAGTTAGAGGTGGGACTCCGTCACCTCCAAAGGTCTGAGGCATTTTGCTCTGATCGTTGCCAGCATCATATTTAAAGTACCAGGGAAGCAGGTTGCTAGCCTTACTTGCCCCGAGTCCCATTGGGTTTTACCCCTAACGGCCGAAGGACTAACCAGTGGATTTGGTAGTCCTTGCCGTATGAGCACAAAGGTGATCACGACTCAGAATATGTCCGAGATGCCCAGCCTTATTCCATCGTAACTGGTATACCGACTGTCGGGACCACTTACTTGGCCACTCATACGTTGCCCGTGGTTCATGAACTAGGACATGACTACAGGAACCCACACCATGAACCACTGACATACATATACCCAGAAAAATGAAAATAATATTTATTCGCAGTGCGCAGTCGCATCCAACCTCTTCTACAGTTTTGATCAAGTAGTATAAAGTCAACCATGCTGAGATTAGTTCACCTGAGGGGACTTTAATTATTATTCCTAAACTCGGTTAGACTCTAGCGATTGACAATGACTTGAAGAGTCAATAACATCACGTAACACCCATGGCTTACGTGTAAACGCATGCTACCATTATTATCACTTTCAAACCAACAAATAACGTTTATGTAACACTCCAGTTACATGACGTATTATTAAGACTAGAGCTTTAATGGCAATTGTATTATGTGCAAAGACTCTCAAAAACCATTGTAATTACTATAGAAAAGCTATTCTCAATAGAAAACCATTATAATTAACGCAAAGTCGTACAGTTTCATTAATACAGCGAAATGTTAAGGGTTCGTCGGATTTTTCTCATATACTATTACTGATTGCAAAATATAGTGACTAGCTTGTTAAAATAACTTGGATTAAATTGTTTTAATACCTTTTCTATGCAATTATTTCTCGAGTCTTGTTACTTAGTGCAAAAGTACACCTTATCTTTTCTTGCCTGAAACATAGGATAACCTTTATCACTCAGATGCCACTATTACGTTAACAGCGTCTCTCATCTAGAATTCTTATTACTAAAATATTGCCGGCCAGTGAGGCCGAGCGGTTATAGGAGCTACAGTCTGGAAACGCACGACCGCTACGGTTGCAGGTTCAAATCCTGCCTCGGGCTTGTATATGTGTGATGTCCTTAGGTTAGTTAGGTTTAAGTAGTTCTAGGGGACTGATGACCTCAGCAGTTAAGTCCCATATAGTGATCAGAGCCATTTGAACCATTTGAACTAAAATATTAAGGATAATTTCATTTAAATCTATTCTTTTATCCCGGCTTAGGAATTACTTGTCAGTAGCTATGACGAATTTTAATAGCTTTCGAGTTTTATCTTTTTATTTCACGCGGGTTCGTTTGACGTAACACAAAGAAGAATTAAGCCTTTGATTCAAAATACTATTATACGTCACGCATACTCGCAAATAGTTTCTCTTATGTAATACTCTGTCAAATAATTATAAATTGTAAGTAGAGTTCAATCGCATTACTACACATTTAATCAGTAAAGAACTTTCCAAATAACACGACAAATACCCACACTATTTAAAATTTATTGTATCTCACAGCACCCGTATAAACACTCACACTACGAAACTAGATGACAAGTCTTTACGCTTTGCTTCCTTCGCCAGTCTCGGCTATCTTGTCTTGGTATTCGTTGATAAAAGCTCAGTTATGATTTACACACTTCGTATTCATGTATGAGCGAGCGAGTAGAGCCAGTTTAAATATGCAACTGAATGGCAATTCAACGCTCAAGCACTTCAGGCGTTGACAATACGTGTCCCCACTACTTCAAACAAATTACGACTGTCAACCGTCACGGATCTCTTCGGTAGTCTTAAAATGGTTACACAGTGCCTCGTAATAAGGTTCCAACTTCTCTGACCTTAATTTCCGCTCCCTGCACTTTAGGGTAGACCGCAAACTTCACGGAACACCCTGCGTGTCCCGGCCTAACGACAAGCGCCGGCACGGATATGAAGAACATAAGAGCAGAGAAGGCTGTGAGGCGTCAATAGCCTGCTGACTAGGACCACACCATGAGAGGAGCGGCCCCTCTACAAAGACAAAATAAGCGCCGCTACTGCCAGCCCCAGCAAACAGTAGAAGATGGACACTAGTCGAGCAGTTATTAGTGATCCATATCTATTGCTTACTTGGACACTGTATACAGTGCGGTCCATTGATCGTGACCGGGCCAAGTATTTCACGAAATAAGCGTCAAACGAAAAAAACTACAAAGAACGAAACTCGTCTTGCTTGAAGGGGGAAACCGGATGGCCTTACCGAGCGAGGTGGCACAGTGGTTAGACACTGGTCTCGCATTCGGAAGGACGCTGGTTCAATTCCACTTTTGGCCATCCTGATTCAGGTTTTCCGTGATTTCCCTAAATCGCTCCAGACAAATGCTGGGATGGTTCCTTTGAAAGGCCACGGCCGACTTCCTTCCCCATCCTTCCCTAATCCGATGAGACCGATGACCTCGCTGTCTGGTCTCCTTCTCCAAAACAACCCAACCCCAGATTGCCTTATGGTTGGCCCGCTAGATGGCGCTACCATACGTCAAACGGATATCAACTGCGTTTTTTAAAATAGGAACCCGCATTTTTTATCACATATTCGTGGAGTACGTAAAGAATTATTAATGTTTTGGTTCGACCACTTTTTTCGCTTCGTGATAGATGGCGCTGTAATAGAAACAAACGTATAAGTACGTGGTATCACGTAACATTCCGCCAGTGCGGAACATCAACATCTATTGCACTAGGAATTACATGGCGACGACGTTGAACGTCGTGTAAAATTCTGCCACTTGGCACAAGAGAAATTACGGGACGATGACATATTTTGCACGCGTTCTGCTTAGCGACGAAGCGTTATTCACCAACAACGGAAACGTAAACCGGCATAATATGCACCATTGGGCAACGTAGAATCCACAATGGCTGCGACAAGTCCAACATCAGCGACCTTGGAAGGGTTAATGTATGGTGCGGCATTATAGAGGGAAGGATAATTGGTCCTCATTTTACCTATGGCAATCTAAATGCTGCAATGTATGCTGATTAACTACGTAATGTTCTACCGATGTTACTACAAGATGTTTCACTGCATGACAGAATGGCGATGTACTTCCAACAAGATGGGTGACCGGCACATAGCTCGCGTGAGTTTGAAGCGGTACTGAATAGCATATTTCATGACAGGTGGATTGGTCGTCGAAGCACGATACAATGGCCAGCACGTTCACCGGATCTGACGTCCCCGGATTTCTTTCTGTGGGGAAAGTTGAAGGATATTTGCTACGGTGACAACATGCGTCAGCGCATTGTCAATGCAGGTGCGAACATTACGGAAGGCGAACTACTCGCTGTTGAGAGAAACGTCGTTACACGTATTGCGAAATGCATTGAGGTTGACGGACATCATGCGTTCTCAGAAATGATAAGTTCACAGAGGTACATGTATCGCATTGGAACACCCGAAATAAAACGTTCAAACGTACCTACGTTCTGTATTTTAATTTAAAAAAACTTATCGGTTACCAATTGTTCGTCTAAAAATGTGAGCCATATGTTTGTGACCATTACAGCACCAACTATCACAAAGCGAAAAAAGTGGTCCAACTAAAACATTCATATACTACGCGAATATGTAATAAAAAAATGGGGATTCCTATTTACAAAAACGGAGTTGATATCCATTTGCACTATGGTAGCAAATGCATTGAGGTTGACGGTCATCATGCGTTCTCAGAAATGATAAGTTCACAGAGGTACATGTATCGCATTGGAACACCCGAAATAAAACGTTCAAACGTACCTACGTTCTGTATTTTAATTTAAAAAAACTTATCGGTTACCAATTGTTCGTCTAAAAATGTGAGCCATATGTCTGTGACTATTACAGCACCAACTATCACAAAGCGAAAAAAGTGGTCCAACTAAAACATTCATATACTACGCGAATATGTAATAAAAAAATGGGGATTCCTATTTACAAAAACGGAGTTGATATCCATTTGCACTATGGTAGCGTCATCTAGCAGGCCAACCATAGCACCATCTGGTTTCCCGCTTCAAGCTAGACAAGTTTCGTTCTTTGTAGTTTTTTCGTTTGACGCTTATCTCGTGAGATATTTGGCCCGGTCACGATCAGTGGACCCCCCTGTGTAGTAAACGACGCTGGCTTATTTGCATGTCACCCTTTGCCTACTACTGCTCGTTGTAAGTACAAATTTAAGTACTGTGAATCTGCTTTACTGTAATAAAAATCATTAATGTGATTCGCTTGAATTGTTGTATAGCTATCCGAGAACGCAGCATTCTTTAGGCACACTATAAGAGACGAGTTCTCAGGATCCCACACGCCGTGTAGTAGCACAAAGTCACAGTTCCCAATCTATGAACTTTTAGCGACTGCCAAACAAAATATAAAATACATCGAGACCTCCGCTCTGAAACAGCAATAACCCTACAATCAACAACCACCAAATAAGCCCAAACTCTATCTTCTAAGAGTCGGCTGGCAGATTCGCTAACACCATTCACGGAACTGTAGGACTCGTAAAGTCCAAAGAAACTAACTTGCGCTGGAATTATCCAGTCTCCCATATACGCAGCTTACTGTACTCGCTCGTAAATCAAACAGGCGATCTCCCTAATCCATGTAACTTCATTCTCAGCTTAATTAATCAAATTCTAACATGCGGAACATCACGATTAGGAGCACTAATAAATTTCCTAAGCCATACAAATTTCTGAACGAGCTAACCGAAACCTCTCTCAGCAATTAGACTTACCTATCCAGGCAAACTCTTACCGATATTATTTCGCATCGGAAGATCTGCTGCATCCTATGGCGTAACGGAAACTCAACTAAGCACCTAACAATGTCGAGAACTCCAGAAACAATATCACACACAAAATGCAATCATATTTTGACTTCACAACAGAGTTCAGATTGTAGAAAAGAGCTCTCGCGGCGTAGTATAGCGGCCAGATATCTTAGACTGTGGACCGTCTCTGGACTCCGCCGTTGCCGCTGCCCAGTCTCTGCTTTGCTGAACAGTAGACGGGTTTTGCTGCCGTCTGTCGGTCTGGATATCTATAACATATTAAAAAACGCTTGTGAAAAGATTTCAATATGATAACATTAAAACCGTTCGTATTTCGTCTCTATAATAGACATGACGTAGCACCTACGTGAAGGCGAAAAACGTCTTTTAATGTACGTCGAGATCGACATATATGGGCAGTAGTTTATTGCAAAATGACAAGTTACAAACATCCTGTAGAGTTTCATTTGCTTCCTCTAATAGCAGTTATGATGTTCCATCACTGATTAACAGTTTTCTGTCGTCAACAAAACAATTTTTTTTCCTCACAGTATAACATTCGATGGGAATTCATTGACATATATCGGAAACACTAGCTCTTAAGGTACCGACCTGAGTGACTCCGATGTTATGGGATCCAATAAATGTCTCACAAGGAATTTTGCTTGATTTGATGGACATGCTATCTCTACCATTTGTAACATGCTTTCTTGAGGTAAAATACAACCAGTCATCTGCAGCACCTCTGATTATTTGTGATGGAACAGTTTAGTTGTTTTCCACGGCAACAGTTCAAATGTTCAATGTTTGTTAATTCCTAAGCAACCAAACTGGGGAGGTCATCGTTCCCTAGACCTACGCATTACTTAAACTAACTTATTTTATGAACAACACACACACCCATGCCTGAGGGAGGTTCAAATGGCTCTGAGCACTATGGGACTTAACATCTGAGGTCATCAGTCCCCTAGACTTAGAACTACTTAAACCCAACTAACCTAAGGACATCACACACATCCATGCCCGAGGCAGGATTCGAACCTGCGACCGTATCAGCAGCGCGGTTCCGGACTGAAGCGCCTAGAATCGCTCGGCCACAGCGGCCGGCTCCTGAGGGAGGACTGGAACCTCCGGCGGGAGGGACGCGCAATCCGTGAAGTGGCGCCTCTAACCATGCTTCCACTCTGCGCTGCTATGGCAACAGCAACAACAGATTTTGACAGATCTGAAAATATATCTTCGGCAGATTCATTATTGCCCAGCACATTGAGTGCCAGCTTTGTAAGCAGTGCACAGCTAACTCTATAACTTTGCTACTCGGGAAACTAAACTGCGCTCCACTGAGAAAGTTATACGTTATAGAGTAAGTCATTAGTCTTTCTTTCATAATGCATCCTATTATTTGGAGAATGCCGGCAGTAGAGAACTGTCCAGTAGTTTTTTACATTTTTCATCTGTTTCCGATACTCTGGAATGTTACTTGAGTTGAAAGACTGGTTTATTACTTCAGTTAATAGCGCTTGCATACGGTCTCTCCATCCTTTGCTTATACACACAGACGGTTCCTGGTTTTGAATTTTTATAGGGTTTTCTTGGCTCCATGCTCTGTATTGAGTGACGCATAACTTTTTAGTGGTTCAATATTTGATTTTGGGAATTTTTGTTATACTTTCTCTACCATACCCGAAAATATTCATTCACATAATTTGATAGTGAGCGGGTAGGGAGCTTGTTGGGTAATGGTAAGATGCAGGGTTAACAAAATTCTCTGTACTGAAACACTAGTTTAGTATCAAAGAACAACTGAAGACTCCAAAATTAGTAACATTCAAACTTTAATAGTGGGGGCACTGATGACTTGTCAATAAGGCTCATCACACCAATGAGAATTCTTAAAACGCATGGGTGAAAGGTGATAATAATAATAATAATAATAATAATAATAATAATAGTGGTAGTAGTAGGAGTAGTAGTAGTAATAGTAATGACAAAATAATAAAAAGATAAATCATTGTACGTTGGTAAACCCAAAGCAAATTCTCCATCCTTAACTTATCAAAATGATATAAAGCAAGAATTATTAACTGCCATACGATTCTCCTCTTTATCAGATAATTCGTCTGATCAAATAACTACACTGTTGTTGAGGTTGTAAACAGATCAACATTTCTAGCCACTGTGCTGTCTAGAAAGCGGGTTTTAGATTACTAAGCTCATTTGTCTGACGAATTTGACAGTTGAGTTCAACTCGGCCTTGGTTCGCCTTTTCTGCTTGTTTCGAGGGTTAAAGGACATAAGGGAGCAGCGAACGCATATGGATTCCTTGGTCCTGTGGCGTGCTTGTTCTCAGTGGTTAAGCGTTCCTATTTCAAAGGGAACAGCTCTCCTACCGCCGTTATTGGGTTCTATTTCCGACGTCCAAACGCAGCACTTGCGTTTTGGCGTGTGTGTGTTCAACAAGTGTCTGCCACGAGTGTGTAGTCCACGGGAAAGCTCATTTTTGCGTTTGCTGGATGCGGTGGAATGTTTCTCTTAAGCAAGAGCGAGTTGAGTCTTTCAGGCTCTACGTCGTTGGTACGTCTTTAAAATGTCTTGTTCATTTCCTTAATGTTCCTTAAAGTGAAAGAAAAAATTTGATTGTAAATTTTATTTGCTCAATAATTACTTTTTTGGGTGTAATTTGGGTATTTGCTGGAAGCTGATGATTACTGAAAATATATTCTTCAATGCCTACTGTAGGCTTTATTTGAACATCTGTATTTTGAGCACAATTGTTCATGCAGTAGTTCGGGCCCCAATTTCTTAATAATAATTATCTACAACTACATCTACGTCTACATGGATACTCTGCAAATCACAATCAAGTGCCTGGCAGAGGGTTCATCGAACGACCTTCACAATTCTCTGTTATTCCAATCTCATATAGCACGTGGAAAGAATGAACACCTATATCTTTCCGTATGAACTCTGATTTCCCTTACTTTATCGTGATCATCGTTTCTTCTTACGTAGGTTGGTGTGAGCAAAATATTTTTGCATTCGGAAGAGAAAGTTGGTGATTGGAATTTTGTTAGAAGATGTCATCGCAACGAAAAACGCATTTCTTTTAATGGTTTCCAGCCCAAATCATGTGTCATTTATGTTACAGACTCTCCCATATTTCGCGACAATACAAAACGTGCTACCCTTCTTTCAACTCTTTCGATGTACTCCGTCAGTCCTATCTGGTAAGGATCCCACACCGCGCAGCAGTATTCTAAAACAGGACGGACAAGCCTAGTGTAGCCAGTATCCTTAGTAGGTCTGTTATAATTTCTAAGTGTCCTGCCAATAAAACGCAGTCTTTGGTTAGCCTTCCCCACAACATTTTCTATGTCTTCCTTCCAATTTAAGTTGCTCATAATAGTAATACCTAGGTATTTACATGAATTTACGGCTTTAGATTAGACTGATTTATCGTGTAACCGAAGTTTAACGAGCTCCTTTCAGGACTCACGTGGATGACCTCACACTTTACGTAATTTAGGATCAACTGCCACTTTTCGTACCATTCAGAATCTTTTCTAAACCGTTTTGCAGTCTATTTTGATCTTCTGATGACTTTATTAGTCGTCAAACGACAGCGTTATCTACAAACAACCGTAGACAGCTGCTCAGATTGTTTCCAAAATCGTTTATATAGATAAGGAACAACAAAGGGCCTATAACACTACCTTGGGGAACGCCAGATATCACTACTGTTGTACTCGATGACTTTCCGTCAATTACTACGAACTGTGACCTCTGTGACAGGAAATCACAAATCAAGCCACATAACTTAGACGATATTCCACAAGGGCGCAATTTTACTACGAGCCGCTTGTATGGCACAGTGTCAAAAGCCTTCGTGAAATCCAGAAATATGTAATATATCTCAAATCCCTTGCCAATAGCACTCAACACTTCACGTGAATAAAGAGCAATTTGTGTTTCAGAGGAACGACGTTTTCTAAACCCATGTTGACTGTGGGTCAATTGACTGTTTTCTTCCAGGTAATTCACAATGTTCGATCAAAATATATGTTCGAAAATCCTGCTGCATATCGATGTTAACGATATGGGCCTGTAATTTAGTGGATTACTCCTACTACCTTTCTTGAATAGTGGTGTGACCGGTGCAACTTCCCAGTCTTTGGGTACGGATCTTTCGTCGAGCTAACGGTTGTATATAGTTGTTAAGTACGGAGCTAATGCATCAGCATATTTCGATAGAAACCTAATTGGTATACAGTCTGGACCAGAAGACTTGCTTTTATTAGGTGACTTAAGTTGCTGCACTACTCCGAGGATATTTGCTTCTACGTTAGTCATGTTGGCAGCTGTTCTCGACTCGAGTTCTGTAGTATTTACTTCGTCCTCTTTTGTGAAGGCATTTCAGAAGGCTGTGTTTAGTAACTCTGCTTTGGCAGCCCTGTCTTTGATAGTGTCTCCATTGCTATCGCACAGAGAAGGCACTGATTGTTTCTTGCCGCTAACATACTTCACATACGACCAGGATCTCTTAGAATTTTCTGCCAGGTTTTGAGACAAAGTTTCATTTTGGAAACTCTTACAGGCATCTCGCATTGAGGTCCTCGCTAAATTTCGAGCTTCTGTAAAAGATGGCCAATCTTGGGGATTTTGCATCTGTTTAAATTTGGCATGTTTGTTTCGTTGTTTGTGCAACAGACTTCTAACCCGTTCTGTGTACCAAGGAGGATCAGCTCCGTCGTTTGTTAATTAATTTGGTATAAGTCTCGCAGTTGCTACCGATACTATTTCTTTGAAATGAAGCCACACCTGGTCTACACTTATATTATTAATTTGGAATGAGTGGAGATTGTCTCCTAGGAAGGCGTCAAGTGAATTTTTATCTGCTTTTTTTTGAATAGGTATGTTTTTCGCTTATTTTTCAAGCCTTTGCGGATTACAGTATTCATTATCGCTGCCTCCTGTGTATAGTGGACACCTGACCTATTCAGCCGAACGCGAAGCCCAACCGCCCTTTGGCGCAAGTCGAGGAATCTGCAGCCTACACGGTCGCAGAACCGTCAGAGCCTATGATTCAGACCCTCCACTCGGGAAATGGTTAGCTCTGCTTTCATCTTGCAAGCAAGACTGGCAGCCTTTACCACTTCTGTTAACCGCTCGAATCCACAGAGAATCTGTTCTGATCCAAAGAGACACACATCATTGGTACCGACGTGAGCAACCACCTACAGTGGACTGCACCCTGTGCTCTTCATGGCATCCGGGAGGACACTTTCCACATCTGGAATGACTCCAACCGGTATGCACATGGAGTGCACATTGGTTTTCTTACACTTCTTGTCAGCCAAGTCCCTAAGGGGCCCCACAACGCACCTAAAGTTGGAGCTCACAACTACCAATAATCCCACCTTCTGTGATTGCCCGGATCTTGTAGGCTCAGTGGTTTCCTCTGAAACAGGACAGGCGACAGCATCTGGCTCAGCGACAGTGTCAGCCACAGACAGCATCTAGAACCTGTTTGTCCGACAAACCGGGGAGGCCTTGCGTGCGGCCCTCTGGGAAGTCTTTCGGCGCCTACTTCATCCCGGGGGGACCTCCCACTCGACCACAGGTGAGGGGTCAGCCTCAGTGCGAGCAGTAACTGAGTTGGCCACCAGTGAGGACCCATCGGAGGATTCTGACGTGCTGGACATCTGTTGGATCCCCACGGCTGGCCCACAACAGTGGTGCCCATCCAGTGTAGCCTCAAGCTGTGTAACCAAAGCCATCAAAGCCCGAAGCTGAGAGCGAAGTGCCACCAACCCGGCTCGCATCCGCACACAACAGTCGCAGTCCCTGTCCATACTAAAGACCGTGGAAAACTAAACTATGCAATAAACCTACTATTGGCACGTGCTGCGCTGCTCTACTCTAGACCCTGAAGGAAACACACGAACTGTGTCAGTAATACGCAGGTATTCGAAAACCTAACTACCGAAGCACTCAGGTGAAACTAAATAATTTGCCATCGAATAGGAACTTGTAGTAAGTCACAAAATCGGTTTACTTTCCGACGCAAACTAAAACGTGACAACTGTGGCCATTAGGTATTAAATTTACATGAATCAACTCAAGAAAGTAAACAATTAAATCACTCACATGATACAATCAAATACGCTTCTGGTTAGGAACTCGTAAATGACACAAAAGCGGTTACTTCCCTGTTGCTGCGTCTGTCTTGGTCGGCTACTGCTGCCTGAATTATAATTGTATTGCACCCATTTATTCTTATAGTCGTTGGTTAAGACGCATCAGTGGTTGACCTGGCCTATTCTTAAACGTTCTTGAGTGCTGCCTCTCATCAGTATGTTTGTTGTAAGTTTTTTTCCTTGCTCTTAGTATTGTGTGTCTGGCACATGTTGAAACAGTGGCCGCAACGACTACAAATAGTCAAATTTCATTTTTATGTACCTCTTGTAATTATGCTGTAGATATATCAGTGTTTTTAAATTGTTGCTCATTTGCTTGAATATTGTTTAAACAGAGAAGCCATTTTGCTAATTTATTATTACTCACAAAGTAGTGTCGTCAATCTTTCAAGTTTTTTAAAAAAAAAGTCTTTTAGCTGTAAGTGTCATTAGTCCTGATATACTATGAAACTATTTTGTAATAAAAAGCAAGGTGGAATATCTGAAATTTTATTGCAAATAATTTTATTTGATGATTTCATATAAGTTTCTTTTCTGGTGCAAACGTCAGGTATTACTTCCCAGCTCGCCGGTAGTTTCTCCATTAAAGTAATTATCGTATTTATCATCTTTGTTGTTAGTTATCTGTTTTGTCTTTGTACGCGTTTCACTATTCCGTTCCCAGCAAGAGTTATCTGTACGTTGAACAGCAAGAGCTCAAGAAAGACATCGTTGTCAGATAAGCTCATTAACACTGCTTCTAGCAAAATTAAACCGCTGTATTCCGCTTTGTCCGTTCGCTTAGTTTCTTCCTTTGTTAAATATTGCAAACGTGGCGCAAATAAAGGAACTGTAGAACAACTTCCAATTTTCAGCTCAAATTGGTGCAAAAATTGATACACTCATTATGCAGTAGCTATTACTGCTATCTGAAACGCATGTGCTGGGTTCGGTTGCTATGGCAATACTGGTGTTCGTATATTCGTTGAAATCATCATAGATTTACCACAAAAAATGTATATGTATGTCTGTAGTATATGTATATAAATAGGGAATACTGCGGAAACGAAACTAAACTTACTTCTACCATGCGTACTGTTGTTCCAGAGATGTTAGTTCTAAGAGTATATTGAAATTTTTTCCATAGAAATAAGAGGCGGCCTGCGGTGTTACAGGGCATATCTTTGCCATCCATTGCGAGATACAAAAGGCGATTTGAGACACTATGAAGCGAACAAAAGCTGTGGGGTCTAACAATACTCTGTCAGCCCCTTCAGGATACACAGGTCCACCATCTGAAATGAGAATGATATAGGATGTTAAAATGTTGCAGTCTCATTGTGGACACCCTGTACTACTCCATACCGTCAAATAATACTCTTCCGCTACTTATTAGCTGTAACAACAGGCACCGCGTCAATCGCTTTACTCTCCTCTTGGTAAAACATCCTTAAGACGTAACAATTTCTGTAGCGAACAAAGACACACACACACACACACACACACACACACACACAGAGAGAGAGAGAGAGAGAGAGAGAGAGAGAGAGAGAGAGAGAATGAGATGGGGAAGGAGGGAGGGAGGTAGAGCAACGCAGAGTGTGTATTAGGAAGAGAAATCCTGATATAGTAACAAATCCATTCAGTACTTACAGGCGAAAGCTTTTTACCAACAACTTGTAGTTTGGGTCGACGGTTGGAAGACTAAATGCAGATCTAAAAAGTACCGTAAGTTCACAGAAAAACGTTTTGCTCTGTACCAGAGTGCTAACAATAATGAAATTTTCTGGTCTTCTAAAACCTTAACTCGAACGCAGCTGTCCAGATATGGTTCAATATCTGGAATATCAGGTCAGAGGGAGCTCCAGATTATTTCATATAAAGAGTAACAGTGATTTCACTTAATTTACAAATAAATTACACGAGAAAATTTTTTTTTAAATTTTGTGGTAAGGTCTTACGGGACCAAACTGCTGAGTTCATCGGCCCCTAAGCTCGCACATTACTTAATCTAACTTAAACTAATTTACGCTAAGGATAACAAACACACCCAGCACGAGGGAGGACTCGAACCTACGACGGGGGGGGGGGGGGGGGGGGGGGGCAACAAGAGAAAAACCTACCGATGATAAAATGATTCTTAGCCATCAGTACACAACAGAGGTTACTACACACTGTAACGTTTATGGCCGGTAGATCGAGTAATGCAAAATAATGTAAATGATCGCATTTCAAACGCAACTGTTAAAATCCAATTATTCTTTGATACTGCCCTACAGCGTTTCACTGGTCCTTCTCCGAGTGCGAAAATTTTTATTATAGACAGTGGATTTTTATCAAGAATCAGTACGTAAAATCAATCTATCTCTCTCTCTCTCTCTCTCTCTCTCTCTAACACACATGCGCGCACACACACACACACACACACACAAACACACACATACGCCCTTGTGCAGTGTTTTGAATTTTACGGGTAAGAGGCCTGAATGTGTCGTCGCGTGTAGATGAAATCTGGGAACACATTGTGGATGGCTGTCAATGTATGCGGAACATGCTTGGGAAGTAGGAACGTCTGTGGGCACAGATGAGAAGACTTGCTGAAGCCTGTACGTACATGAACGGTGGCCATGTGGAACACTTGTGTTTGTCTTCATGTGCATATCTCCAGTTTCCAGCCTCAGGGGCTTCGTTATAATCTATTCCGCTGCTCGGTCGTAATACTTCATATTGGGACCTATCTTTATAAGGATTTCTTGCTTATTTCAGAAACTTCTTCGCTTGTACCTATAATAGTGGAACACCCCGTGTGTGTGTGTGTGTGTGTGTGTGTGTGTGTGTGTGTGTGTGTGGGAGGGTGGGCGGATGGATGGGTGGGTGCTGTATTCGGTGATTCAATAAAATCGTGAAAAAATTAGATTTTATTAAAACAATTTACTATTGAACAAACGTAAAAATAAAACAGACTGTTTGGTTTACCAACACGAAAATAATAGAAGGAAATAGACTGACAGTAGAGAAGATTGCTGAAGTGTATTGCTGAAGTGTACATAATACGTGTGAAACAGGAAAAGTGATGAGAGAAGGTGGGATAATAAGCGACGAACTGGGACCCCTGCTACCCCTAGTACCTAAGCAAAAGGGGAAAATAAAGAGCACAATAGCATAGGCAAGAAGTTATTCCTGGCCGGAAGAAGTGTACTGTTATCAAACTTTGACCTTAATTCGAGGAAATAATATCTGAAAATGTGCGTTTGGAAAACATTACAGCAGTGAATCATGTACTCTGAGAGAACCGGAAATGAAAAAAATCGAATCATGGTGTGAAAGCTGAATACTATATGGACTGATAAGAAAGAGGCGGTTTCCCACAGAATCGGTGGAGGGTGGAATGCGTGAAAAACACTGACTAGAAGAAGGGGCAGGATGACAGGAGATTATTTAAAAAAGTCAAGGTGGTGGTCCAAGGGTAGCTGTAGACGTCACGGAAGATATTGGAATACATCCAACACATGAATAAGGACGGCCGTAAATGCTATCGTAACTAACATGAAGATGCTGACAGACGAAAAGACATTGTGTCGGGCTGCATCAAAAAAGTCAGAAGAATGGTGATGAAAATAAAAAGAAATGGAAGGGAGCAGGAAGATTCGCTTTCAAGGCCAGGTAAAACCAAAAATTATGCTGATGCAGCACTCTGTGCTTCACTTCAAGACAGCGACCTCGAAACGCATAGCACGTATCTTATTAATTTTGACTTTCCTGATCGTAGGCTCGTATGTTAAAATGATTAGCCAGGCAATCCAATATGCTGATCAATATGTGCACGCTCACGCTGAGTCACACTGGGTATACACACAGTGACACTAGAGAACACTGTGTTAGTACCTTTAAAACCGAATTCCTCCAAGTTACGGAGAGCCCCAGCCCCAAGTCAGTGACAACATTTGAATGTCATTACGTAGCACCACATAGTCTAAGATATATTTCGCGTTATGCTACCTCATCCTGAGCCCGACTCTAAATGAAGGAGGCCATTCGAGGATTCTAATCGACTGATCACTCAGTGCCTTACGGACGTGACTACGTAAACGAGATGTTCAGAGTGTAATTAAAACATTTGCTATGATTAGGAAATGAAATATAAATAAGGAATGTGGTGAAGGATGTCTTGTATTGTGAAGTTAAGAGAAAATTTTTATACATACTTTGAGTACCTGTAAATTGTTACAGGCAGTCTACGGTGTAACTTCTTAACATTAATTCGTATTCGCGAATAATATACTAATGCTCGGAACTAAGTAATGTGTTTCCCGTAATACCTAGGTTTTTGATTTCGTCGTGATGTGCGCATTTATAGGTCTTTATGTACAATTAGTCCTGTTACATGGTAATGCAATGGACTCCCCGGGAGCAAACTTTTTGGGGTGCAAAAAACTGTAAGATGCTATTTTATAATATAATACAACATGATATATCAGGGCTTACACGTAGTCCGTGTCATAATTAATGACCTACGTTAATGTTTTTTCAACAAGGGCTTTCATGGTTTCACGGTTCCACTTTGCGTTTCTGTTCAGAAATAGAGGTTATCCTTAGTAACCTATAACAGGACTAAAAAGCCGTCAGATAAGCGTAGTCTTTATATGCAACACACATGTAAATAATATGTCAGTATTACAGAGCGGCGCATACGAAAGAATATTTATTAATAAATTAGTTTTTGAATTGTGTGAAAAGCAGCTTTCTCACTGCCAACGACTGACATTAAAAAGCTGCTGTTCCCAAAATAGTTGCCCTGAGATTCCTTTAGGAAACAGAAACTATCGAGGTTGGCCGCAACCTCTGGATTCCTGAGAGAGTTATCTGAGTTAGCCCAGGCCAGTTTTTTTATCATAATTTATTAATTTAGGCAAATAATGGGCTACATTATTTTGTATTTGGACACTTAAATGTCTGTTAAGAAATTCTTGTTGTTTACTATAGGCCGGAGAAACAGATAATCTAAATAACTAAGCTGTGATAACGTGAATACCCCACACAGGGTTCCTCATAACAATAATTTATGGCTACCCAAAGGACTTATTCTGCACGTCCTGTCCTGTTTGCTATTCCTGTCCTGACTAGTGTGTATATACTCTGACCGGTTGCCGCCTCCATTGCCCCGTTGTCATCAGTAGTGCCACTACGTCGACTAAAAAGTCGAAAAAAATATGAAAAACAGAGTACAAATAGCTTGCTAAGCTAGCTGGAAGTCTTAATAGATTTATTGCGAATTTTCTGATAGCAACAAAAATGTAAGTACGCCAGAATTTACACGTTCACGTAATCCAGAATCCGTAAGCTGTTTACTCTCTACAGCAGAAGCAGAAAAACTGTCTGAAAGTGCTTCAGCGTCTCTGCAGAAAATCACTCTCTCAAAGCACACTGATTTGAAAGTTTTCACTGACATTAGTTACTGGCTAGAAATATAAGTGAGACTTCAGAAAATGACCTTGTTGAAACAGGGACATGCGAATGATCGAATAAATATGCGTTTCGTCAACAGATAATACTGGAAGGCGATTTTAAGGACTGATTTTGATAATTGATATGTATTGCTTTCCTCACTTTTTTTGTAGAGGGAGGTCTTTCTTACAGCCATAAGGTTTTACAACAGGTAAAAAGCGTTACCACACAATATTAATATTAAATCACGAAGAAACGTTCGAAAACTGGCAGCAGCTTTAAATATGATATAGAACTGTAAGCAATTAGAACAACGTAAGTCATTTGAGAATTCAAAAGTAGTAGCAACAAAAAAATCTTGATTATGTCTTGTATTTACCGAGACAATCATTACCCTTACCTAGTCACTGAGAAGATCTCTGAATTTTCTTGAAACAATCAGGCTACTTGCCAAATATAATCCACTTGCGAATCATCATTTTCACTAAGTTCAGCAAACAGACGGTCTGTTGTGTCATGTCTTTCTAGATGAAGCCAAAATGAATTCATCAAACTACTTGGTGATCATGTCAGGATAGAGACATCTAAGAAAATTTCTGAAGCTAAGTATTTCTTTATCATGTTTAATAGAGTACTAGATATATCGCATACCGACCAGATGTCTCTAGTAATTCGCAATGTACAAACTGAAGGTTCAGACGTCACAGAAAGGATATCCTGTATTCACTTCGTTCTATTATATGGAAATGCAGCTGGTGGACTTACACAACAAATTTGTGATGGGTTGCAACGAGGTGGTCTAGGACTCGAGCACTGTTATGGACAACGATATGATAATCCTGCGGCCACTGCTAGAAACATTTGTGGTCTTCTGAGACATATTTTGGATATAAGCCCCAAAGCAGTGTTTATGGCATTTATCACTCACTTATTCTTGCTGTGATTTTTGCAGCTAGTGTTGAAACAAAATCTGTGACTTTTTTGAAATTTTGGAGAAAGGTGCATAACTTTTTCTCAAGCTACTAAAGTGAAATGATGTAGTGACAAAAAAGTGAGTTCAAAGCATGCACCTGTACGTGTGCTTGTTGAGCACACTGAGAGAATACTAAATGCACTGAAAGCCTTGAGAGATGGATCAGCAAAAACCCCAGAGACAAAAGGTGATGCAGGCAGTTTGTTGATTTGCATTGTGACCTGTGTTTTCTTGTTGTTGTTGTTGTGGTCTTCAGTCCTGAGACTGGTCTGATGCAGCTCTCCATGCTACTTTATCTTGTGCAAGCTTCTTCATCTGTCAGTACCTACTGCAACCTACATCCTTCTGAATCTGTGTACTGTATTTATCTCTTGGCCTCCCTCTACGATTTTTACCCTCCACGCTGCCCTACAATACTAAATTGGTGATCCCTTGATGTCTCATAACATGTCCTACCAACCGATCCCTTCTTCTAGTCAAGTTGTGCCACAAATTCCTCTTCTCCCCAATCCTATTCAACACCTCCTCATTTGTTATGTGATCTACCCATGTAATCTTCAGCATTTTTCTGTAGCACCACATTTCGAAAGCTTCTATTCTCTTCTTGTCTAAACTATTTATCGTCCATGTTTCACTTCCATACATGGCTACACTCATACAAATACTTTCAGAAACGACTTCCTAAGACTTAAATCAATACTCGATGTTAACAAATTTCTCTTCTTCAAAAACGCTTTCCTTCCCATTGCCAGTCTACATTTTATATCCTTTCTACTTCGACCATCATCAGTTATTTTGCTCCCCGAATAGCAAAACTCCTTTACTACTTTAAGTGTCTCATTTCCTAATCTAATACCCTCAACATCAACCGACTTGATTCGACTACATTCCATTATCCCCGTTTTGCTTTTGTTGATGTTCATCTTATATCCTCCCTTCAAGACACCATCCATTCCGTTCAACTGCTCTTCCAAGTCCTTAGCTGTCTCTGACAGCATTACAATGTCATCGGCGAACCTCTAAGATTTTATTTCTTCCCCATGGATTTTAATACCTACACCAAATTTTTCTTTTGTTTCCTTTGCTGCTTGCTCAATATACAGATTGAATAACATCGGGGATAGGCTGCAACCCTGTCTCACTCCCTTCCCAACCACTGCTTCCCTTTCATGTCCCTCGACTCTTATATCTGCTATCTGGTTTTTGTACAAATTGTAAATAGTGTGTTTTCTTGACATTCGTTTATTTTCGGTCAGTGCTTATTGATATGAGTGATGTTCACATATACATAAAACAAAGAGCACTTCGCCGTGTGGTTAATTAAAAACTTTGCTGACCGTTGAGTTCAAGGAAGAGCAAGAGTAAAGAGTACTTCAACTAGATCACTTTTTTAAAAAAATCTTTCATTCCATCACCAGATGGGTGTAGGCGGGCACATGGAGGGCTTAATATCCTTCGGAGCCTTAGCTTAGACTTATGTTTTGCTATTGTGGCACTTTGTATTTGTTAGGTTGTGTAGGGGACTTCCTATTGTCCAAAAGTACTTTTCTACTTACGCTGTTAGTAGTTTATGTTTTATTCTTCCTGGATGGGGGAAATATACGACACGACGCTAGCATTCGCCTTATAGCTGAGGGAAACCCCCTAAAACCTCAGCCAGCGTCGGGTGTCGTCCCTATTTGTTTTTACTTCTTTATTGTCTTTTGTTTCATATTATTTACCTTGTAGGTGTTGTAGTAGTTGCTTTCCTCTTGTAATTTGTTCTAGTTCATTGTGTTTTTATGGGTCAAACTTTCTCTGTCACTATTACTGTTAATTCTTGTATTTTGGTAGGTTCAGCTGGAATGGTATTTTCATAATCAGTTCTTTGATGTTTTCGTTTGTCTTCATTCTGTTGTCGCCATATGAGGCCAGCTGTTTTATTAGTCTCTCCACCATAGAGTCAGTTGCAAGTGTAGTGTGTAACGTAGGTGTTCGTTCGTAGGGTATCTTTGCTATTGTTCTTAGCATTCTTCTGTCTGTTGATTTAATTCCGTTGCATTGTATGGTGTTTCCGCTCCACACTATTGCTGCATTCTCTAGAATTGGCCTTACAAACATTTTGTAAAGGTGTAAGACTATTGGGCTAGCGACTCCTCCGTTTTTTATTTTAGTCACTTTTGTGCTTGCTACGCCTATGTTTTGTGCTGTATTCTTTTCCCAGTTTAGTAAGTTGTCAAGTTCTAGACCCAGATATTTTGTAGGTATTTTTGGATGTACATTTTGTACCCTAAGTGTTATTTGCATATTGTCTCGGTTTTGTAGTGTGTTTTGAAAAAGATCTCTGTGTTGTATTATTAATAATTGTGATTTGGCGGGATTTGGGCGTACCCTCAACGTTGTCGTCCATTATTACAGGGTCTTGATATATCTATCGATTTTGTTTGAGATTAATTCTGTTGTTGTGGCGTGGTACCAGAACGCCGTATCATCGGCATATGCCAACTCCTCATTTAGGCCGGTTGGTTCTGGTATGTCGGAAGTGTAGATGTTGTAGAGAAGTGGTGATACGATCGCTCCTTGTGGTACTGCTGTTGGCGGCCTGAATTTCTCGAATATTTTATCTCCTACTTTTACTTTTATGCCGGCCGGTGTGGCCATGCGGTTCTAGGGGCGTCAGTCTGGAGCCGCGTGACCGCTACGGTCGCAGGTTCGAATCCTGCCTCGGGCATGGATGTGTGTGATGTCCTTAGGTTAGTTAGGTTTAAGTAGTTCTAAGTTCTAGGGGACTGATGAACACAGATGTTGAGTCCCATAGTGCTCCGAGCCATTTGAACCATTTGAATCTTACTTTTATGTCCCTCTCGGTGATCACGTTTAGTATTAGTTTTGCTACCTCTATTATAATTTAGCATTTTATTAATTTGCTTAGTAGCCCAGAGTGCCAGACTTTATCGAAAGGTCTTTCTATATCGTGCAGTAACGCCGCTACTACGTTTCCGTTATTTATGGCTTCTGAGCAGCTGCTAGTAAGTCTGAATATGGGATCAACTGTATTTCTGTTTTCACTGAAACCGCTTGTTCGTCTGGTAAGATATTTCGTTTATCTAGGAATTTGTGTATCCTGTTGGTGAATATGGCTTCGAAGGTCTTTCCTATTACCGGTAGTAGTGCTCTGGGGCGGTATGATTTTGGATCCAGTTTAGGTTTGTTTCGTTTTGGTATCATTACGGCTTGTGCATCTTTCAACTGTTTTGGTGTTTTTTGGAACTTAAGGGCGGCGTTGAAGAGTTTTTGAAGGGGTGGTATGATGAATTGTGGAGGTATGAGCCTGAGGTGTTGTCGCTTGATGTCGTCAGTTCCTGGGGAAGTGACTTTTACGCTTCATATTGCAATCTGTATTTCGATACTCGAGATTTCGTTGGTGAGCGATGTCTGGTCCTCGTCGTAGGTCGTGTGTCGAGTTTCTTCTAGTGCTTTCATTGCCTCTGCTTCTATTTGTTTTGCCCTATTGAACATGTCGTCTTCGGGGTGGGTGTAGATTTCTTTTAGAGCGTTCATGAAGCCGTTTGCTTTGGTTTTTTCGCATGTGGTGATTGCTCGGTTAATGACAAGTGGTGACTCTTGCTCCTGATTTTGGTGCGTAATTCGTTTGAATTTCCGCCAGAGGTCTGCGGGATTTTTCGAGCGTAAGCTTTGAACGTTGTTGTCTAGTGTTCTGGCCCTACGTTCTTTCAGGGGATGTTTCTCCTGGTCGTTTAGCCTATTCCATTCGTTTTTTATCTTGGGATCCTGGTTTCTTTTCAACTGTGTGTATAGTTTTCTTTTCTGTTTTATTAAGTCGGGGATGTTTCCTGGGATATTTGTTCTTCCCTCTGCTACTCTCCTTGTTGGGGCGCTGTTTTCTATTGCATCGCGGATTACTGTTGTAATGTGTTCATTTATTTCCTCCATTTCGTTCTCGTCTTTGATTCCTTCATACGAAGTTGTTAAGTTTTGTGTGAAATGGTTGATGAAATTCGTTTTGTCTAGGTTGTTTTCTATTTTTGTATGCTTTCGTTGTTGGCCTTGTACGATCGGGATTCATTATTGTCGTATTAGTGAAGAATGGGAGTTGATCACTTCGTATGCTGTCTCCTATTTCTATGTCTCAAATGTGTTCGCGAGATTAGCTGTGTGGAGAATATGAGAGTATGATCTGGTACTGACTCTCCCATGAGGTTTATGAATGTGGGATTGTCGTTTGATATTCTTAGGATATGACCGTTTTCCTCGAGTAGCTCTTCTAGTTGTGTTCCGTTTCTTGTGGTGTGTTTGTCTCTGAAATTAGCAGATCGCGCGTTGAAGTCACCGAGAGTGATGCATGGACCATTGTTACAAAGGGATATTATTAGGTCTTTTGCTATCTCTTCCGCGGATGGGCCGTACATTACGGTGGTTTATATTGCTTTAAACGTTATTGCGGCTGTTGTTATTAAGATCACCTGATGTTTGTCGAACTGTTGTGGGAGCTCCATTTCTACTGATGGTATTTTCCCGTGATGTAAGATGGCACCTGCGCCATGTGCCCATCCTCTGTGGCCAGCCATTGTGGCCGAGCGGTTCTAGGCGCTTCAGTCTGGAACTGCGCGACCACTACGGTCGCAGGTTCGAATCCTGCCTCGGGAATGGATGTAGTTCTAAGTTCTAGGGGACTGATGACATCAGATGTTACGTCCCATAGTGCTCAGAGCCATTTGAATCATCCTCTATGTCTCGCCTCGGTTTCTGGGTCCTTGAGGTAACAGGTGAAGTTTAGAATACTTAGTGGTGCTTTTTCCATTCTGCTGTAGGTGATTCCAAGGATTTGTATGTTTTCCTTCGTGTTTAGGTGCTCGATGAGTGTTTTTTTTTCGTGTTGACGCCATTTGCGTTTACAACGCCTATTTTCGTACTCATTTTATATACACCCCCGTGAAAGTGCTGTTTATCTGTTTGTTTGTGGTCTTCACCTTGGTCAGTCTGGTAGCAGCCGATTGGGGAGATGCCAAAGACTATCCGATTCCAGGCCTGTGTACGTTAATTTAGCGTCCGAAGAAGGCTCTGGATAGATCACTGTATTCAGAAGCTGAGAACACTGACTATTTTGTGAGGGAATGTCACCAAATCAGCTGAGAGGGCCACGGAGAAATGCGAGATGTCGGACATTTCTACAGAGAGATGAATCGGAAGATGAAAGAAAACATGTGGTGAAAAAAGCGTCGATTTTGTCTTAAATTTTATATAGGAAACTCGTCGAGAACAGCTTGAGGCAGTAGATAAGCTAAGTCCTGAATAAAAGTAACATGCGTTACAAATTAATTTACTTCATGAGCTTATTTGAGTCCTTCACATTTAATCATTGTTCGAAATGTATTGTATTTGTGTTGAAAATATACCAAATTGAATGCACTGGCTATAACTGCTGAAGCACATCGTATCAAACACCACATTTCATTAGCCGGAGAAGTTCACACAGATTCAGTTTTTGCATGGACAGCTTTACAATTATTGAGGTGGACAATTAAGTGGAACGTGCAAGGGAATTTAAGTAACGTTATTGTGACGCAGCAAATTTTTTTAAGAATCACTATGGTAAATACTACTTGTGAAAGAAGTTTTTGCCATTTACAGCTAATAAAGACCTTTCAGCGATCGACTATGAGTACCGAAAGTTTAAGTTACCTTGCAATTTCATCAATTTAAAAAAATATAAACTTTACCACGTAATCGAAAAATTTGCAATAATAAAATGCAGAGAATTTTAAATAAATGAAATTTACGACTGAAGTGTCTAATAGTCAAAGTTTACTGTTTTCCTATTTTGATATCTTTGTACTACCACCTACAAACTGTTATAGTTTCGAAGTAAATGGCTACAACTTTACAGAGGTAATCTTAACTATTACAATTGTAGGCTTAGAAGAACTTGGCTTTGTGAAATCTTACGAGGGGGCTCAGTATTTTAAACTGCCACGACCGCTCGAACCCCGCGACGCACTGCTGCAGACAGTCTTGGGAAGCTGTGTGTGAGAGCTCTGCGGGCGTGTATATCTCGCCCCATCAACTGAAAAAAAAAAAAATACGTGGTGGGGATAGACGTGTGTTATTGTGAGTTGCGTCAGAGCACTGCTGGGCAATAACTAGCTCTTAACAGCTATACCATTCACATTTCCCCGTTCCGGAATACGGTAGCCAGGAGAATGTCTGCGAGGGGTGAGGCGGGGAGCGAGGAAACAAGTTTCCCTCCGCCGCCCTTCCGCCCTGTCCCTGCCGGTGGTCTGCATTATGGTCCGTCCGAAAATTATTGCCTTAGCATTATACTGCATCATCAGCCGCGCTGTGTTTCTTTGTTTGCTGTTTATGGTCTCCCATTTTCCTACATTCTGTATGATACAGCAACGCTGCCGAAGAGGAAAATTTTTGCGGAGCACACCGGTACATGCAGACATACGATTCCCATTCCAAATAAGAAACATATAATTCTACCACAATTTAACTGAAAAAAATAACGAAACGTGCATCGTGACGAAAGTACGATTTCAGTAGCTTCGCAAACAGTACCGACGTATCACGGTATATTGATAATTTTTACTTATGGAGCGTCTGACAGCTACTGAATAAAATACAATTTTGCTGCCATACGCGTTTCCCCTTTATTTTCTGCAAGGCATCGTCAGTGGCCTGGAATATGTATAAATGTTAGCTATTTAACTTACATTTTTGTCACTGTGCCTATAGCTTACAAACAGTTCTGGTGGTTGGTATTCCCTATTAAGTAGTAATGTTTTGAACTGTACTTACAGGTTGCGTAGACAATTTCTTACATATCACTCTCCTGTTGCATATTTGGTGTTGTTCTTCTTCTTATGTATGCCAATTTGCGGTTTCTTCCCACATTCCACAGCACTATGAACTAAACGCTTGTTTCAATGCAATGTTTTGGTTACTGTTGCCGACTGTCGAATGTTTTTGCCAAAGATCGAATGTTATTGCCAATCAAAAAAAAAAAAAAAAGGTTCAAATGACTCTGAGCACTATGGGACTCAACATCTTAGGTCATAAGTCCCCGAACTTAGAGCTACTTAAACCTAACTAACCTAAGGACATCACACACACTCATGCCCGAGGCAGGATTCGAACCTGCGACCGTAGCGGTCCCGCGGTTATTGCCAATCTTTCGAGTGGAATTATTGAAGTATCTGTGATCTGTTCGTGTATGCATTTGTGTGTGTGTGTGTGTGTGTGTGTTTGTTTTGGTGTGATATAATTTTTTTGTGCTGTGTGTGTGTTTGGTATGCTTTTTTTTGGCTGTGTGTGTGTATGTGTGTGTATGTCCAGATGGTGTGGGGAAATTTTTTTTTGTTTTATGTCATCATTTCCTTTATTAAGTGTGGTAGGGAGCCTGTGCTGATGTGTGTTCGTTCATTTATCACATGTTTGTTTTCTGCTATGGCTTTCTGGATGTGGAAGTTTTCCTGCATTTGTATAAGATGTTTTTCATGGTTGCTTATTCTCATTATTTTCATTTCTTGTTCCATGTTTGTAGGATGATGGTTATGGTGTTTTAAATGCTCTGCAAATGTTGAATGGTTTGTTTCATACTTCCAACATCTGATATGTTCTTTGTGTCTTGATTCAAAATTCATACGCACACACACACACACAGCCCAAAAAAGAAAAAAAACCATAACACACCCACCCACACACACACACACACACACACACACACACACACACACACACACACACACACAAATGCATACACGAACAGATCACAGATACTTCAATAATTACACTCGAAAGTTTGGCAATAACATTCGATCTTTGGCAAAAACATTTGACAGTCGGCAACAGAAACCAAAACACTGCATTGAAACAAGCGCTCCGTTCATAGTGCTGTGGAATGTGGGAAAAAACCGCAAATTGGCATTCATAAGAAGAAGAACAACACCAAAAATGCAACAGGAGCGTAATATGTAAGAAATTGTCCAGGCAACCTGTAAGTACAGTTCAAACCATTACTGCTTAATAGGAAATACCAACCACCAGAACTGTTTGTAAGCTGTAGGCACAGTGACAAAAATGTAAATTAAATAGCTAACGTTTGTACATATTCCAGGCCACTGATGCTGCCTTGCAGAAAATAAAGGCGAAACGCGTATGACACTAAAATTGTGTTTTATTCAGTTGCTGTCAGACGGTCCATAAGCAAAAATTATGAATATACCGTCATATTACACGCAACTGACGGAGACAGGACTACAAAGGTTGAAGTACCGACGTAGTAATAATAAAATGAAAGGTGCGAAAGAAAATCGTATAGGAAGAATCCGACCTTAATGTATATCTTAAATAGTATTGCATAAGTGCCAGATAAATCACGCTATTAAATGTTTTGAGGTGGTGAATAAATGACGTTATTAAAGTAATTTGTTCATCACCTGATGACATTTCATTAAATGACCTACCCAGCAATCCTACCGGGGAAAGGAGACATACAGTTTAAAGTGGGATGCGAACCACATGCCATTCCTGGCAATTCTTCACATTGGTGAGAGGTAAAATGAAAGTGCAGTGAGGATATCTATGTGAAGTTTCGCATGGTCATATCTACTCGAACGTCGTGAGTGAATAGTTGAAGCGTACATGTGTATTTACGTTTCTACGAATATGTACTGCTTGGTCGAACAGATGGATTGAGGACAAGCACGCTGCACAAATGAACAACGAGGGTTACTAGCAAGAAAATTTTTACTAGATAAATACCGAAAGTGAGAAAAGAAAAAGGAAGTTTTAAAGAGATCTTACTCTTTAGCTTCCATTATTATACAGGGTAGTCTAACAAAGTGTGACTCCTGTAGTACAATGGTAGTGTCGAAAAACCTCTTCAATTTGCTGATGCATTAGCTCCATATCAAACAATCATATACAACCGTTCGTTAGAGGAAAGATCCGTACCCAAAGACTGGAAAGTTGCACAGGTCACACCAATATCCAAGAAAGGTAGTAGGCGTAAGCCACTAAATTACAGCCCCATATCGTTAACGCCGATATGCTGCAGGATTTTGGAACATATATTGTGTTCGAACAATATGAATTACCTGGAAGAAAACTGTCTATTGACGCACAGTCAACACGGGTTTAGAAAAAAAATCGTTCCTGTGAATCACAACTAGCTCTTTATCCACATGAATTGTTGACTGCTATTGACAAGAGGTTTCAGATCGATTCCGTATTTTTGGATTCCCGGAAGGCTTCTGACACTGTACCACACAAGCGGCTTGTAGTGGAATTGCGTACTTACGGAATATCGTCTCAGTAACGTGACTGGATTTGTGATTTCCTGTCAGAGAGGTCACAGTTCTTAGCAATTGACGGGAAGTCATCGAGTAAAACAGAAGTGATTTCTGGCTTTCCCCAAGGTAGTGTTATAGGCCCTTTGCTGTTCCTTATCTATATAAACGATTTGGGAGACAATCTGAGGATCCATCTTAGGTTATTTGCAGGTGACGCTGTCGTTTATCGACTAATAAAGTCATCAGAAGATCAAAACAAATTGAAAAACGATTTAGAAAAGATATCAGAATGGTGCGAAAATTGGCAGTTGAACCTAAATAACGAAAGGTGTGAGGTCATCCACATGAGTGCTAAAAGGAATTGGTTATCTTCGGTTACACGAGAAATCTTCTAATCTAAAAGCCGCAAATTCGACCAAATACCAAGGTATTACAATAACGAACTACTTAAACTGGAAGGAAAACATAGAAAATGTTGTGGGGAAGAACCAAAGACTGCGTATTATTGGCAGGACACTTAGAAAATATAACAGATCTACTAAGGAGACTGGCTACGCTACGCTTTCCCGTCCTCTTTTTGAATACTGCTGCGCAGTGTGGGATCCTTACCAGGTAGGACTGACGGAGTACATCGAAAAACTTCAATGAATAGCAGCACGTTTTGTATTATCCCGAAATATGGGAGAGAGTGTCACAAATATGATACAGAATTTGGGCTGGGCATCATGAAAAGAAAGGTGTTTTTCGTTGAGACTCAAACTTCTTCCGAAATTCCAATCTACATCTAAATCTACATTTATACTCCGCAAGCCACCCAACGGTGTGTGGCGGAGGGCACCAACTTTCTCCTCCGAATGCGAAAATTATTTGTTGACACTGACCTACATAGGGAGGAACGATCACCACCATAAAGTAAGGGAAATCAGAGCCCGTACGGAAAGGTATAGGTGTTCGTTCTTCCCGCACACTATACGAGACTGGAATAATAGAGAATTGTGAAGGTGGTTCGATGAACCCTCTGCCAGGCACTTAAATATGTATCCATGTAGATGTAGGGTAGAAAAGCCTTACTTCTATGAAATAGTTGTGTGGAAAGGACGAAAAACTTTCGAAGTATTGGTAGGATCACAGCACTGTACGAAAGTGAAACGAAATCCGCGTGGAAAAATGGGAAACAAGTAAAAAACATTTAGCACGAGCAACGCAACGTTAAAATTTTAGTGCTTGGGTACGTTACGAACTTCTTGTGTACTAGGACCATTTCAGAGGAAGGAGAGGTTTACGGGAAATTATTAAAATAATAATTTTTGAAACTCCCAAATGCTAGGAACGTAACCCAACAGTTGATTTACTTCTCTAAGGAACAGCGGAGACGTGTAGGGCTATAAGAAGCATACTATGATGTGTGAAACAGGAAAGTTACAAGTGTTCAGCCCTCGAGAGTTCATTTCCTATTTGTGCCAGAAACATGCGTTAACCGGCATCATATCTGTGACGTCATCCGAGGCAGCGCATAAACCGGCGTTTGACTGACGCGGACCGATTGGTAGCGGGGTGCGAAGCGAAGTCAGTCGTTGCCTCCCAGGACGTATTTATATACGAAAGCAGGGGGCGGAAGAACGGAACACCTGCTGTCATTCGCTCTATGCCACGGAACCCTGTAAATGACCACTCTCTCGGACACAAAATATTTTATAACACTCTTGTATATTAATTTAGAAGCTTCGTAGTTTTTGTATGAACGAAATTAATTTGGCTGCAATCACAGAAAAAGATTTAGCTCTCCTGAGTTTAACCTTTGCCGTCTAGAATTTTTAGAACGGAACTGACAGTAGAACATGACCTCGCAGAAGAGCTTCTGTAAAGTTTGGAAGGTAGGTGACGAGGTACTGGCAGAAGTAAAGTTGTGAGGATGGGGCGTGAGTCGTGCTTGCGTAGCTCAGATGGTAGAGCACTTACCTGTGAAAGGCAAAGGTCCCGATTTCGAGTCTCGGTCCGGCACACAGTTTTAATCTGCCAGGAGGTTTCACATTAGCGCACACTCCGCTGTAAAGTGAAAATCTGATTCTATAACCTCTGAACTACAACTTTAAGAGACCTTGTATCGCTTGTTACTTACATCAGTGTCTTGAAACTTGTTATAGCTCTCTTATTTAATGGGTTTCATCATGTGCTGTACTTAAAACATTTTGTAATTAATATAAATGATACTTAATCCACTACAAATAAGGACATTCTTGTTCCAAATTTAGTTTTCACTAGTCAGTAGCTTAATGGGGTCACATAGTTACTGTTTTTATATCGAACTGACGCTTTACACAATTTTTTTGCTTTCTAGCTTTATTATTAGGCGACACTTATTTTTCTCTTAAAACGATGTATTTAGGGAAAGATATTCATCTCATCACTCTGAGATTTGACAATTGAAACTTTAATATACTGAAATATATGTTAACAAAGTTTGGAAAAACAATTTTAATTTTTAAGTTCATTCTTAAATTATGGCGCAACACTTGTATGTTACGCACAGGCTCTTTATGATGACATTGTGCTACTAGAAGTGAACTGGGGTAAGTCCCGCCACACTCTAAAATGATACAGCGCTTGTTCTGCCACAAGGTTTTGTAAAATGTTGAGAGCCAATTAAAGGTAAGGATTCTGCTTCAGTGCACATAACTCACTGATAGCGAACTACTGCGAAATCGTATCATAACTGTTTTTTTACAACTTGCAGCCACGTAATTAATAATGACGTTAGATGCTAGAAGGAAATGTAAATAAATCCATCCATTAACATTTAAACCGAAGGGCAAACAATGTCCGTAACAGTTGTATAGGATTTTCAATAACTTACCACATTGATATTCAGTGTCCTGCGATAGATAAGAACAAAGAATTCAGATACAGACAAGCTTATAAAAAATTGTTCTTGACATATGGATTTGCCGTAATTGAATACAAAACATTTCAGAGGTATCAAAAATATTCTTTAATTCTAACATCTACCACGCTTATATAGGTATATGTGTTCAAATCTCTTCACGTACTGAAAGTACCTTAATAACTTTTCTAAAGTCGTCACTACTCATTTTATTATTTCCAAAATCATCTTATCCGTTTCGACATTCAGTCATTATCAAAGTGTGTAAGATACAACTTAACACTGGTATCAGCAGAAATGAAAATGTTACATGTCACCGTAAGATACGTAGTTTAATGTATAGAATATGGCTTTTTAGCCTGTGTTACGTCAATCATGTAAAATTGATCATTAGACATATTGTATCACGTAAACATTCTCAGTCATGAGACGCTAAAGAAAAATTGGAAGCTAAGTGAACTACATCACTAGGTGACGCCGGATACGTGGTACACGCTGCATTTGTTTGTTTACCTCTACATTTTCATCGTTACACCGTACAAAAAAATTTAATCAGTAAATAATTCATAGTAACCATTTTACAATGTTTTACAAAAGACATTTCTTTACAAAACTATGACCAACAGAGCTTTTGCGTGGCCGAAAATAGTACACTGCACGCTGAGTGTCGCTAGTGTACATGAGGCCAACTGTCTGTTAACAAACAACTGTTTTGATAACTTGCTGTGCACAAATTTCTAACATCAGTGAAAGTCCAAAAATACAATTTTATAAGAATATTCAAAGTGTAAACATATCCGCTAAGGCATCACTTACGAGGAACAGGTGGCGTTATACACTGGTACTTCAACCAATGGCAGAAAATGTGTTCAGTCTATACAGAGAATCCAAACAACTTGAAAAGGTGCTATCTTGAAACTCAATACATCAGTTCCACCAGTAGTATGTGGCAACCGTCCCAGATTTCCTTATGTAACTGAAACTCCTTCATCCCCATACATCAGTATAACTAAAGCACCATCCAAAATAGTATCATGTAAAAATCCATGCAATAATATTACTAATGGTACACTGGCAGTTGTGCTACCTGATATAACTTGTTAGCTTTTACTTTTTTTCTCCAGGAGTCTAAGAAAACTCTGACAGAAATTGATATAACTATATAACAAACCGTAAGCTTTAATTGTACGTACAACATTTGGAAAATTAATAAAAATTAAAAATTACCGAGATTAGTGAAGGATTAGGTTTACATTTGCAGTCTTAAAAAACATATATGAGACATTCTGTGGTTCTACGACCTAAAACTGATTTCTGCTGTGAATAATAGGAATTGTAAAGTTGTAAAATGCTTTGACGCAGTTAAAGAAGACAGGTAAAGAGGTAAATAAGATTAGATTAATCTTGACGTATTGTGAAATCCTTTAAAAAGGTTTTTAATCCTGTGACTACAAATGTTTTATAATATGACAGCTTTACATATTACGTTGTAGATTAGCTGTAGTAGCGCTGTTGTCGAGAGTTTTCATTTTGAGCGATGCAGCGTCAAGAGCTGAGTAACCGTTATGAAAGTTGTCATTTTGTAAACAATTTGTAGTCACAACGTTACAAACAGTTTTAAAGGATTGTTCACTATGTCAAGATTAATCTTGTTTACCTTCTCACCCCCCCCCCCCCCCCACCGCTTCCCCCCCTCCCCACATTTCTTTAATTGCTTGTTATCCACAGCATAAAACAGTTCTATGGCCATGGAACGACAGAAAGTTCTATGTACGCCATTTTAAGCGTGCCAGTTCTAAACCTGTTGCCTTTGCATGATCGATTAATCTCTATAAATCTTAATTCTTATCAATTTTTCAACTATCATACGTACACCTATTCCTGTAAGAGTTTTCTTTCATTCACGGAGAAAAAACAGTTACTTCTAACGTAAATGTAGGGACCAAGCTATGTAAGGTAGCACGATTGCCACTGTATCATTAGTGGTAATACTGCACGGGTTTTTAGGATAGTATTTTGGGTGGTGCTTTAAACTGATGTTCGGGGATTAAGGAGCTTTAGTTAGCTAATGCAGTCTGGGATGGTAGCCATATACTATTGATGGAACTGATGAATTGGGTTCCAAGATTGCACTATCTCAAATTGTTTGAATTTCCTGAACAGACTACTTGCATTTACTTTCACTGGAGGAAATAGCACTTGTCCCTCCTAAGTGAGTGCTACATGCCTCTTCTGGTATTTCTAGGCTTTGAAAACTCTTGTAAAATGGTGTTTATTAACTTTGAGTGGTACTAGTAATTTAAACATTGAAAAAAAGTTGTTAACAGGCAGTTGGCTTCATGTGCCCTATTGCCACTCAGCGTGCCTTTACTGTATTATTTTCGACCACCCAAAATATCTGTTACACATTGTTTTGTAAAGAAATACTTAAAAAACCACTCCATAGTGATTTCCATGTACTATTTACTGATGAAATTGTTTTATAACGATGAAAATGTAGTTGTAAACAACAAAAAGCACGTGTACAACGTATCCGGCGCCACCTAGTGAATTAGTCCACTTGGCTTCCAATTTAATGTTGAATGAGAATGTTGAATGAGAATGTTGAGGAGATTCATTGTATCTAATGAACAATTTTATATGCTTAATATAGCGCTGGTAAGGTAGAAAGCCATATTTTACGAGTGAAATGCAACTTACTTTCATATCTTGTGATCCCAACTTTGTGTCATGTCTTACAGCCTTTGAAAACGACAAAATTTCTACACACGTAAGGTGTTTTTGAAAATAACGAAATGTGTGGTCAAGACAGAAAAGTTACTAAAGTGCATCTATTTGGCCACTTCGTCTCAAAGGACTTTCGTGCCAGTTGCAGCTAATACTAAAAATACGTAGACTGAAAAGCTACCGTGAGCTACCTTAACGGTGAAGCGTACTGGGTGTTCCTGTTTTCATTTTTATAACTAAAGCAGATACTTAAACTAGGTAATACCAGCCGTTGCTGATTTTGCAACCTACGGGAGACATAAAAGCGTCCTTAGCGTAGATTTATCCAGAAACAATAGGGTGCGTTCACTACCACACTTTTAATTCTCCGCGAAACAGCTACGCAGCGAGTAAAGCAGTGAATTATGATTGGAATGCATCACAGAACATCAGTTGTTCGACACACTCTGCTCTTGACTGAGATTTAATAGAGTGAAAAGGCAGCGCATGGTAAGGGAAGCATAAAATACGATTTGGCCTAACTTGGCACGGAATTTCCCTCCATTCAGATTAAAGGACCACTGGACCAAACAATGAGCAGCCAGCGATGTACAGTGACAGGACGCAGCGCACACCGCGGTATTCAAATGAGCAGGTACACTCTCTGATGTAGCAGCCACACAACTCCAGGCAACAGTCTATATCTGAGCTGAACCGGATGCTGCTTTCGTACTGCTGTATTGCTCTACAGTTTTAGTTGCTCTAATATTTTAGTTTGATTAGTCTTAACACGAAGGACCTTATTTTACGTTTCCAGCGAAATAACGATTTTGTTTGTCTTACAGCTCCTTTCTCGTCTTACCCGCTTCTGAATTATCCCGAACAAGGCTGCTGGTTTTTGTTTTAAAAAAAAAATATTCATATGCGTTCCACGCATGTCCTTTGCGTATTTTGAGAATCTTGTTTGTTATCATCACTGCTGATTCACCGAAAGTCAGTTTCACTTCTACATTTACTGCTTCATATTGTCTTTCACTTATCAGTCTCTGTAATTAGCTCTCCCAGTATTAATTAATTTTAAAATCACTAGGTATTAAATTTAACGTATCAGTTGAATCAGATTTTAGTATATTAATCTAAATTCTTTGTTTTGCGACTTCGTGCAGTACGTAACTGTTTGATCACTCGGGGCAAATCACTTACTTGTAAACTTTTTTTCCATTCAACTTCCTTCACATTTACTCAAATAGAACGGTGTGCTCCAGCAGATTCTTTAACAATATTTTTGAGGAGGGCGGAGTAAATATCCGCCCTCCTATTCAAATTTAGCGCTTCCTTCTTTCCCGATTTCAAGTAAGATTTGTTTCTGATCGGTGACATTGAATAAGGGCATTCTCTGTTTCACTGAGGATGTGTTCTAAAAACATACCTTAATGAATTTCAGATAAATGTATTTTGGAATACGAAATCTGACCTGAGCAAACGCAATTTCCTCCGATTTCAAACTTACATGTTTCGGTGAAATATATCTATCATCGATGTGAATGTATGCTTTCCCTGCGTGTACAACTGGCGAAGAGTTCTCGGGCTTCCAGCCGGGTGGCGGTGTCTTCAAACTGCGACGTTTCGACAAGTGACATACTCGTCATCTTCTGGCGAAGTGCCGAGACTTTGCGGATGCCGGTCGTGTCCCCCACCCACTTGGCCGCGGGAGGCTGGGTCCAGTGGAACCGGCGGGCGGGGTGGAGGGGGAAGCGGGTGCGCCGTTCGTGTCTCCGTCAGAGCATTGCGGTCGCGTCTCGTGAGCTGGACGGTTCTTGGTGCGTTCCTGGCGTATTGCAGCTAATGCTGGCTTCCAGGCCGCGCTCTGTTGATAGCCTTCGTCCCTGTTCACAACATTCTCGTGGACCAGTATTTCTATTGATTCTTTAATGACGCTGTCCCAATAGCTCCCGGCTCGGCACAGCACCCTGGTGTTTTCGAAATCAAAGGTGGTTTTCTTTGATGTATGTTCAGCTATAGCAGATTTCTCTATCTGTCCAAGTCGGACATGCCTGATGTGTTCCTCGCACCTTTTAGAGATGCAGCGCTGCGTTTGTCCAATGTACTGCACACCACATTCGTAGGCAATGCTGTATACACCAGGTGTGTTGTGTTTGAGTGGGTCTTTAGCTGAGCCCAGCAGCTCCTTCGTCTTCGGCGGAGGTCGGAAGACGGTATTTATGTTCTACAGGCCTGGCTCATTTATTTTATTCGCCCGAAAGAGAAGACGCTTGTTGGGTACCACAACAACATCTCATTTCTTTCACTATCATAGCCTGACTTACAGTATCATCTCCCTGAAAATTAACACCAGAAAGTGACTAAACATTTCGAAAAATGTAAACTGCAACGTCGAGAATTTTAACATAAAAATTGATATTACTTGATGATTACTTCGCAGACATTTACAACCATAATTCTTTGGAACTTAAATTACGAAACCGAATTACAGGCTTAGGGACCTGAATGAAGAAACCACCAATGGCTGATATTCCACAGCTATCGGGGATGACCACTATGGCGATGGCGTTGCTAGTTCATGTTCCTGAACCGGTAGTGACAGTGTCACCATGCACCAACGGAATACAGGAAGATACTGCTTGTCAATTTGAAAATAAAAACAAATTGCAGCGAAATACGGACAACACGTTTCAGCAATATGGGCTGCTGCCCTGCTACATTCCCTCAAATGTACCTTCCTTTTCAGGTATTATTAGCGCACATTGGAAAACGCAACTTGATTTTTTGAGTGCTTGGAAACATACTCTTTCCAACTGTGAGTAGTATGAAGTAAATTATGTAAATCAATTTCCTAAAAGAAAACTGAATGTGATCTATTTTTGTAATTTTCATGAATATTAAGTTTGAACTGATTTTCTAGAAGTTGGAAAACAGTACGTGAATGATATTTTATGTGGGAAAACCTTATGCTACTAAACTGTTGTGTCCAGAGTTTCATGGCGATCGTGCCTTTAATCAACGAGATATATGAAACCAATGTTAAGGATGTACTCGCAGCGCGATTTTTCCGACTAGTTAGCCTCTATGTTGCATTGTTGACCCATGTTATCTATTAAATCCACTGCTTTTCTGGTACTTAAAACCCGTTGTTTCGAATAAGACTGGTTTTGAAGCTTTAACAGGAAACCATATTTCAAAAAGTAGTGTCGAATATACACTGCTTTCACTTTTTCATAAAAATCATCTTTCCTGCAGATTCTTAGATTGTATAAAAATAATAGATGAATCAAATTACATCTATTCCACATCCTTGTGCTAACTAGCTATCACGTATGAAGTACCATGCTCAGCTTGCGTTTACTCTACGAGGTATAAGAATCGAAAATTTACATTCTTTTCCTGTCGCCGTTGTCGCGCCCAACTTTGATTCAAATTATCCAATATTGTTAGCCCACTTTGGATAATGAAAACAATTTTTAGGCGATTGAAACTACGGTCTTTCTAATGAGCCTTGTTAGAAAAATTCTATAGAATATAGTTTGTGAAAAATCATGAAGGAAATACCGCATTATTTACCTTACTGCAAAATCTTCAACTTTTCACTTCATTTATTGAATATTGGAAACTGATACATAAATTAAACTCTGTACTGAGACCCTTGTGTTATTAGGTTACTACATGCCAAGTTTCACGTTCATCATAATTTTAGTCCATGAGATATAAGAACCTAATCTTTTAAATTTTTTTCTGTTGTCGATTTTTTAGGTCGACTTTGATTAAACGCTTCTGGATGAATATGACTCGTAAAATTCTCTTCATTATTATTCTTAAGAGAGCTCATCGAATTGTATAAGATGGCCAAATTTCATTTCTTTCAAAAGTATTGACCGAGTTATAACAGCTCGAAGTCGCCAGGAATGAATGTTTGTTCTGCGCAAAGTCGCCAATGGAGTCAAACAAGTGACTATTTCTCAGCAAGTACTGCTTCGACGAACCGCAAACCTCACCAGAGTTCATCTGAGTCATATGCGAATGTTCACATAAAATTTCGCCAAAATCCTTGATGGTCATGCACGGAGGTCTAGCTGAGGATGTAATCTGTCGCCCGTCGCCGACAACTCACTGGCTTGCGTCAGCCGGCTACGATTGCACCGACACAAGCGTGTGCCACCATAAGCGCTGCCTTCCAGGCGGACGCTCTAGCGTCAAACTCCAGAGCCCACGGGCGGCATGAGGGCACCTACTTCCTCCCCAGCCTTGATTCCATCTCATTTTAGCTGTCATAAATAAAGGGCTGAGCTTCCCTCCCCCCCCCCCCTCCCCACGCCCACCCCCACACCTCAACCACCATTGGGCCCACTTTGAGGTGGAAGATAGCACTGTATTCGTGACATATCGCAGCTATCTGTCACGAAGCACCAAAGCGGTCACTCAACTCAACGGCTACATCATGGAACAGAAGTGGTCGCTGCCACTTCTGCATCGGCAGCGGAGGCCCGCAGCGTCGCCGGCCGCGGTGGTCTAGCGGTTCTAGGCGCTCAGTCCGGAACCGCGCGACTGCTACGGTCGCAGGTTCGAATCCTGCCTCGGGCATGGATGTGTGTGATGTTCTTAGGTTAGTTAGGTTTAAGTAGTTCTAGGGGGCTGATGACCACAGCAGTTAAGTCCCATAGTGCTCAGAGCCGTTTGCACCGTTTTTTGAACCCGCAGCGTCAACACACAATATGATGAGTAAAGTGTTATTTTTTGTTTCTGTTCAACGTTTTAACATCATGTGTCACAGCCGTCAGTGCGTCTTTTTCCAGATATTTAGTTCCATTTTTATGAGTAATGTGAGGAAAGTAGACTGAGACAATGTTGTGAAACTTGTAAGGAAATTCTGTTAGTTTGCTCTGTTTGGAAAGGGCAATGTTTCTTGTTTTGAGCAATGAGTAAAGCTCATTGTTGTGAAATATGTGAAGTAGTAAGTCTGAGCACGCAATCAGGTGAAAAGTTTTTGTTACAGTAAGAAGTGTTACATTAGTAAAAATTGTAATTGCCCTATTCGTCGTTCTGTTTTACTCTCTACTTTTTTTGTGGAATTAATAGAGGTTCAGTCAAACCGTGGTAAATACCTCACGGTATTCGCAAAAATATTGAGAATTCTAGCAGCTAGAGAAATTCGTGTACGAGCAGATTAGGCGGGTACAGCTTATCAAATAAAGACAGTGATAAAAAAGAACTTGGCGTAGCACAGTGTACTTACTAACACGTAGCCGGAGAAGAAGCAGTAAGAATCTAATGACTGGTGGATTAAAACAGTGAGTCATGTTAGGACTTTGAGGATGCTTGGCATTATGAAACAAAGTAATATTTTCAAGTAAGTGGGAAGAACGGAGAACGAACTCAAGAGTGTGAGTCTAATTGATGCGCAGAGGAGTACTGTTGTAGAATTTAAGACTAATAAAGTGGAATTATGAACTCGAAAACCTTGCGAAAACGGTAAGCCTGAATCATCTGTAGTACCAGACGAAGTTAATGCGTACTTTTATGAATAAGTGTGTGGGGACCAACATGGGTGATTCTGTGATTCAGGCGCAGCAGTGTCTTACCCACTGGGCGATAACGGCTGTTGTGCAGAGGTCGTGGAGCATAGGTCAGATGTACAGGCACGCAGATGTGTCAGTCAGTTTCGCATAGTACGGAGCGTAACTGCAGACGGTAATTTTGCTGTAGATACTGCGAGAGGTGCACGGAAATCTACTGATGATGTCAGTTACATTACGAATGTTGTGTGTAATGAAGCGATAGAGACGTATTTCTGTTCTAAGGATGTTGATTCGTCGCCACCTATGGTGGCGCCGACTTCCCAGAAAGGGTGAGGGATAAAGATTGGCTGGTTGGTTGTTTGGGGAAGGAGACCAGACAGCGTGGTCATCGGTCTCATCGGATTAGGGAATGATGGGGAAGGAAGTCGACCGTGCCCTTTCAGAGGAACCATCCCGGCATTTGCCTGGAGTGAGAGGGATAAAGAGAGTAAGAGTAAACGAGCTCAGTCCTTCTAGGAATGTCTACCTGAGGATCAGGTTGACGATACGTACAGCTTCTGAAGGAAAGTTGAAACGTCGTGTGAAAATTGTTCTTCGGCAGCGCACAGAAGAACTCGGGTTCGCTTTGTTTCAGCCAAGGAATACTGGTGCTAATGTCGCTAGGTTCTCCTGTCATGAGGGATGAACCAACTAAACTGCACGCGAAATCCGCAGGGCATACGGGAGTAGTTTTGAGTGAGCGAAGCTACAAGTATAGTATTATACTGTATGTTAACTGTGGACCTAGTTACGACGGACGGGTTCCGTCCCCGCCGCATCCGCAGTGGTCCACAACCCCATGACGACTACCGCAGTCCATTTCACCCTTCCCCCCCCCCCCCACCCATACCGAACCTCTCTTTCAGGGTTATTATGCGATTAGGCCCCGGTGGACTTCTCCAGGGAACGTCTCACACCAGACGAGTGTAACCCCTATGTTTGTGTGGTAGAGTAATGGTGGTGCCCGCGTACGTGGAGAACTTGCTTGGGCAACAATCGCCGACATAGTGAAGCTGAGGCGGAATAAGGGGAACCAGCCGGCATTCGCCGAGGCAGATGGAAAATCGCCGAAAATCCATCCACAGACTGGCCGGCTCACCAGACCTCGACACAAGCCCGCCGGGCGGACTCGTCCCAGGGACCAGGCGCTCATTCCCATTACAGAAAGCCGTGAGTAAGACCACACGGCTAACCAGGCGTTCTTACAAGTATAGTACTTCAAGAAGCATTCAATCATTAATCACCTTAGAAGTGAAGGTGATATGTGGAGCGGTCGACCAATACCTTGTGTGTGGTAGTAACACGCATAGTTTTTGTGTAAGCTTAGTTTTGAGCACGATTTTTCTTGGATAACCTAATGGAAACTTTTGTCGTGATGACAAATATCCGTATGATTTAACAAAACAGCTTGTTAAGAAGCCAACTGATAAACAGGAAGGAATACCATGCACAAGAAACGACTGAGTCGAGCCATTTGTCGTTAAATGACTTGTTAAGGAGTTTATTATGATGCGCTGAAGTTATTAAGCTGCCAATGAGACATGTAGACCACCCTGATTTGGAATCAAGATGAATGACAACCTTCCACTGCAGATTACGTCACTGCTTGAGCCGTGGGTTTGAGCCTGGCCCATCTAGTGCCCAGCTACTCCGTCGCTGTCTGCAGGCCAATGCGAGCCCACGTTGTTGCAATCCAACACTCACAGCAGGTGCACGCAATGGTCTTGAACAATGTCGGAAACTGCATGTTAGCACTGCATGATTCGGTGTGTTATATGCTGTCACTATGTTAGTGGCCGATCAACTGGGGTTGATCTGTCACCTGTTATTGAGAATCTGCGCCACCTTGCGTCAGCTCGCTATAGTTGCGATAATACTAGCATCACCAGCTTCACGGCGAGCACCACTGACGCCGGCAAGCTGCGGCGACTGCTTCCCACTACACCATTAAGGACACCGACTTGGGGCCCTGCTGCGATTCAGTCTCTGCAATTGCCGTCAATAGAGGACCTATTTACCCACATATTGTGGCTTGCTGTTCAGCTCACAAGCACCACTGCATGGCTTCAGCTAACAATGACCACTGCTTGTATATCCAGGCAAGTCAACGACGCTCAGTCCTGACGTACTGGGAGCCGAGTCCACAGGTCACCATAGGGGTCACATCCCAACCGCTAAACAATCTAACGATGACGCTTCATATGTCTCAATTCAGAGGAAAGCCCAAGTGAAAATCAATCCAAAAAGCCTAAAATGTCCAGTGCTGTGTCAATGCGGGAAAACGAAGTGAAGAAGCGACAGAGAGTGATAAGGTAGTTCATTAACCAGCAGGCATACAGCGATCAGCGACAGTCCAAAGTCCACAGACCATTTGCAGGCGTTGTTGAAAGGCAGAGAAAACAACAGTGATGTTCTAGATATAGATGGCAATGTGACAGCTCCAGACAGGATTGTATCGCGACCACAAAATGTTGACGTGTTCTCAACCAATGGAACGTCTTCAAAACTTACACGTGGTAGTCCGAAACAGTCTGAAAAACTTCTAAAGGTGTTTCACTGCTGGGTTAAGCTGAGAAATTAATGTTAAGAATTATATTCTGTACTTTGCTCTGTTAATTAGCATTGAAGTCAGCCAATCCGGCTGTTGCGTGCATAAATTAAAGTTGACACCAGCTAAATTAGTGTGAGTTGTTCTCACAGCGTAGAAGATAACGCGTAAGACTGCTCAGTCTTTTGGTCGGGATGACCGTCCCATTTTTTTTTATCTCTCTCTTGTTCGGTTTTAGGAAACCAATCGAAGGACAAGTCTGACGACACCGGCTATGACGGGCCTCTCGAATTTGCGCGCGCAACTGCCTTACTGGCTAACTTCAGTACAAGTCAACACGAAATCTGCACAGCTTCTGATCTCAAGGTAACCTGCAACACCGTTATAAGCGGTTCAGACTGTTTCTGACCAACCTGTTCATTCCATAATCACTACACTACTGTGTGTTGTTGCTGTTGTCTTCAGTCCTAAGATCCGAAGACTAGTGTGATGCAGCTATCCATGCTACTCCATCCTGTGCAAGCCTCTTCATCTCCCAGTACCTACTGCAACCTAAATCCTTCTGAATCTGTTTAGTGTATTCATCTCTTCGTCTCCCTCCTCGTTTTTTACCCTCCGCGCTGCAATCCAATACTAAATTGGCGATCCCTTGATGCCTCAGAATATGTCCTACGAACCGATCTTTTCTTCTAGTCAAGTTGTGCCACAAATTTCTCTTCTCTCCAATTCTATTCAATACTCCTAATTAGTTATGTGATCTACCCAGCTAACCTTCAGCATTCTTATGTAGCACCACATTTCGAAAGCTCCTATTCTCTTTTTGTCTAAACTATTTACTGTCCACGTTTCACTTCACTTCCTGACACTTGAATCTATACTCGATGTTAATAAGTTTCTCTTCTTCAGAAATGCTTTCCTTGCCTTTGCCAGTCTACATTTTATACCCCCTCTACTTCGACCTTCATCAGTTATTTTGCTCCCCAAATAGCAAAACTCATTTACTACTTTAAGCGTCTCATTTCCTAATCTAATTCCCGCAGCATCACCTGATTTAATTCGTCTACATTCCATTATCCTCGTTTTGCTTTTGTTGATGTTCATCTTATATCCTCCTTTCAAGACACTGTCCATTCCATTCAGCTGATCTTCCATTTCCTTTGCAGTCTCTGACAGAATTACAATGCCATCAGTGAACCCCAAAGTTTTAGTTTCTTCTCCATGGATTTGAATTCCTACTCAGAATTTTTCTTTTGTTTCCTTTACTGCTTGCTCAATATACAGATTGAATAACAAGGTTGATAGGCTACACCCCTGTCTCACTCCCTTCCCAAACACTGCTTGCCCTTCATGTCCCTCGACTCTTATAACTTGCCATCTGGTTTCTGTACTAATTGCAAATAGCCTTTTGCTACTTGGATTTTACCCCTGCCACCTTCAGAGTTTGAAAGAGAGTATTTCAGTCAACATTGTCAAAAGTTTTCTCTACATCTACTAATGCTAGAAACGTATGTTTGCCTTCCCTAAATCTAGCATCTAAGATAAGTCGTAGGGTCAGTATTGTCTCACGTGTTCCAACATTTCTACGAAATCCAAACTGATCTTCTCCGAGGTTAGCTTCTACCAGTTTCTCCATTCGTGTTATTATTTTGCAGCCATGGCTTATTAAACTGCTCGTTCGGTAATTTTCACATCTGTCATTCCCTGCTTTCTTTAGGATTGTAATTATTATATTCTTCTTGAAATCTGAGGGTATTGCACCTGTGTAATACATCTTGCTCACCAAATGGCAGAGTTTTGTCAGGACTGGCTGTACCAAGGCTATCAGTACTTCTAATGGAATGTTGTCTACTCCTGGGGCCTTGTTTCGACTTAGATCTTTCAGTGCTCTGTCAAACTCTTCACGCAGTATCATATCTCCCATTCCATCTTCATCTACATTCTCTTCCATTTCCATAATATTGTCCTCAAGAACGTCGCCCTTGTACAGAACCTCTATATACTTCTTCCACCTTCCTGCTTTCCCTTCTTTGCTTAGAACTGGGTTTCCATCTGAGCTCATTATATTCATGGAAGTGATTCTCTTTTCTCCACAGGTCTCTTTAATTTTCCTGTAGCTAGTACCTATCTTACCCCTAGTGATATACGCCTCTATATCCTTACCTTTGTTCTCTATCCGTCCCTGCTTAGCCATTTTGTACTTCCCGTCGATCTCATTTTTGAGACGTTTGGATTCCTTTTTGCCTGTTTCATTTTCTGCATTAACCCTCGAATTTTACATACTTGATCCTCTGCCGCCTTCACTATTTCATCTCTCAAAGCTACCCATTCTTCTTCTACTGTATTTCTTTCCCCATTCTTGTCAATCGTTCCCTAATGCTTTCCCTGAAACTCTCTACAACCTCTGGTTCTGTCAGTTTATCCAGGTCCCATCTCCTTAAAATCCCACCTTTTTGCAGTTCCTTTAGTTTCATTCTACAGTTCATAACCAATAGATTGTGATCAGAGTTCACAACTGTCCCTGGAAATGTCTTACAATTTAAAACCTGGTTCCTAAATCTCTATATAATCTATCTGAAACCTATCAGTATCTCCAGCCTTCTTCCACGTATACAACCTTTTTTTATAATTCTTGCACCAAGTGTTAGCTATAAGTTATGCTCTGTGCAAAATTCTACCAGGTGGCTTCCTCTTTCATTCCTTACCCCCATTTCATATTCACCTTCTACGTTTCCTTTTCTTTCTTTTCCTACTATAGAATTCCAGTCACCCATGACTATTAAAGTTTTGTCTCCCTTCACTACCTGAATAATTTCTTTTATCTCATCATACATTTCATCAACCTCTTCGTCATCTGCAGAGCTAGTTGGCATATAAACTTGTACTACTGTGGCAGGCGTGGGCTTCGTGTGTATCTCGGCCACAATAATGCGTTCACTATGCTGTTTATAGTAGCTTACCCTCACTCCTAAATTTTTTTTCATTATTAAACCTACTCCTGAATTACCCCTATTTGATTTTGCATTTATAACCCTGAATTCACCTGACCAGAGGTCTTGCGCCTCCTGCCACCGAAGTTCACTAATTCCCACTATATCTAACTTTAACCTATTCATTTCCCCTTTTAAATTTTCGAACTACCTGCCCGATTAAGGGATCTGACATTGCACGCTCCGATCCATAGAACGCCAGTTTTCTTTCTCCTGATAACGACGTCCTCCTGAGTAGTCCCCGCCCGGAGATCCGAATGGGGGACTATTTTATCTCCGGAATATTTTACCCAAGAGAACGCCATCATCATTTAGCCATACAGTACAGCTGCATGCCCTCGGGAAAAATTAAGGCTGTAGTTCAGCCTTGCTTTCAGCCGTTCGCAATACCAGCACAGCAAGGCCAGTTTGGTGAGTGTTACAAGGCCAGTTCAGTCAATCATCCAGGCTGTTGCCCCTGCAACTACTGAAAAGGCTGCTTCCCCTCTTCAGGAACCACACGTTTGTCTGGCCTCTCAACAGATACCCCTTCGTTGTCTTGTGATTGCACCTATGGTACGGCCATCTGTAGCGCTGAGGCACGCATGCCTCCCCACCAACGGCAAGGTCCATGGTTCATGAAGGGGGATACTTCATTTATTTTATTTATTTATTTATTTATTTATTTATTGTTCCGTGGGACCAAATTAAGGAGATGTCTCCATGGTCATGGAACGAGTCAATACATGAAATTATAACACGATATTAGAAACACATAAAATGGAATATAAAAAAAAAAACATGTTCAGGTGACAAGTCGTAAGTTTAAATAAAGAAAATCAACAAGGTAACACTGGAATTTGCTTAATTTTTTAGCTCTTCCAGGAGCTCCTCGACAGATTTGGAGGGATGAGCCATGAGGAAACTCTTCAGTTTAGACTTAAAAGAGTTTCGGATACTGCTAAGGTTTTTGAGTTCTTGTGGTAGCTTATTGAAAATGGATGCAGCAGAATACTGCACTCCTTTCTGCACAAGAGTCAAGGAAGTGCATTCCACATGCAGATTGGATTTCTGCCTAGTATTAACTGAGTGAAAGCTGCAAACTCTTGGGAATAGGCTAATATTGCTAACAACAAACGACATTAAAGAAAATATATACTGTGAGGGCAATGTCAGAATTCCCAAACTATTGAATAGGTGTCGACAAGAGGTTCTCGAACTTACACCACACATAGCTCGAACAGCCAAAAATACCCTTTTGAGCCAAAAATACCCTTTTTGAATTAGAAGAATTACCCCAAAAAATAATACCATACGACATAAGCGTATGAAAATATGCGAAGTAGACTAGCTTTCGTGTTGAAGTGTCACTTATTTCAGATATTGTTCTAATGGTAAATAAAGCAGAATTTAGTTTCTGAACAAGATCCTGGACATGGGCTTTCCACAACAGCTTACTATCTATCCGAACGCCTAGGAACTTGAACTGTTCCGTCTCGCTTGTAATATGCCCATTCTGTCTGATCAAAATATAGGTTCCTGTTGAATTGTGAGTTATAAACTGTAAAAACCGAGTTTTACTGTGATTTAGCATCAAATTATTTTCCACAAGCCACGAACTTATTTCATGAACTACATTATTTGATACTGTTTCAATATTACACACAAGATCCTTCCCTATCAAGCTGGTGTCATGAGCAAACAGAAATATTTTTGAATCACCTGTAATACTAGAAGGCATATTATTTACATATATAAGAAATAGTAGTGGCCCCAGCACCAACCCTTGGGGAATGCCCCACTTAACAGTGCCCCATTGGGACTGAATGTCGCTACCACTCTCAATATTGCGGAGAATTACCTTCTGCTTTCTGTTCTTAAAGTAAGAGTCTAACCAACTGTCAGCTACTCCCCTTACTCCATAATGGTCCAACTTCTGTAGTAATATTTTGTGGTCAACACCGTCAAAAACCTTCGTTAAATCAAAGAAAACACCTAGCGTTCGCAAACTTTTATTCAATCCGTCCAAAACCTAACAGAGAAAAGAGGATATAGCATTTTCAGTTGTTAAACCATTTCTAAAACCAGACTGTACATTTGACAGCAAATTATCTGAATTTAAATGCTCCAGTAACCTTGTATATACAACCTTCTCGATAACTTTAGCAAAAACCGATGGCATAGAAATAGGTCTAAAATTGTCAACATTATCCGTCTCCCTTTTTATGAAGTGGCTTCACTACCGATTACTTTATTCGGCCAGGAAACCGACCACTGCTAAAGGAAAAGTTACAGATATGGCTAAGTACTGGGCTAACATACATAGAACAATACTTAGTATTCTGCTAGATACCCCGTCATATCCATGAGAGTTCTCGGTCTTTAGTGATTTAATTATTAACTCAATCTCCCTCTTGTCATTATCATGGAGGAGCATTTCAGGTAACAGTCTCGGAACACTTTTTTCTACGAGCGCTATATGATTCCCTGTTGCGACTAGGTTTCTATTTAGTTCACCTGCTATATTCAGAAAGTGATTGTTAAATACTGTACATATACGCGACTTATCAGTAACACGGACATTCCCACTACGCACTGATTCTATATCCTCGACCTGTCTCTGCAGACCAGCCACTTACTTTACCACTGACCATATGGTTTTAATTTTAACCTGAGACTTAGCTATTCTACCTGCATACCACATACTTTTTGCCTTCCTAATAACATTTTTAAGCACCTTACAATACTGTTTGTAATGGGCTGCTGTATTTAGATTTTGGCTGTTTCTAACGTTATGATATAATTGCCACTTTGTTCTGCAAGATATTCTTATCCCTCTAGTCAGCTACCCAGGCTGCCTGTTTGTACTAGTACCCTGGTTTGAACGTTCTAACGGAACGCAACTTTCAAAGAGGACGAGAAATGTCTTGAGAAAAACTTTACACACTCCTGGAAATGGAAAAAAGAACACATTGACACCGGTGTGTCAGACCCACCATACTTGCTCCGGACACTGCGAGAGGGCTGTACAAGCAATGATCACACGCACGGCACAGCGAACACACCAGGAACCGCGGTGTTGGCCGTCGAATGGCGCTAGCTGCGCAGCATTTGTGCACCGCCGCCGTCAGTGTCAGCCAGTTTGCCGTGGCATACGGAGCTCCATCGCAGTCTTTAACACTGGTAGCATGCCGCGACAGCGTGGACGTGAACCGTATGTGCAGCTGACGGACTTTGAGCGAGGGCGTATAGTGGGCATGCGGGAGGCCGGGTGGACGTACCGCCGAATTGCTCAACACGTGGGGCGTGAGGTCTCCACAGTACATCGATGTTGTCGCCAGTGGTTGGCGGAAGGTGCACGTGCCCCTCGACCTGGGACCGGACCGCAGCGACGCACGGATGCACGCCAAGACCGTAGGAACCTACGCAGTGCCGTAGGGGACCGCACCGCCACTTCCCAGCAAATTAGGGACACTGTTGCTCCTGGGGTATCGGCGAGGACCATTCGCAACCGTCTCCATGAAGCTGGGCTACGGTCCCGCACACCGTTAGGCCGTCTTCCGCTCACGCCCCAACATCGTGCAGCCCGCCTCCAGTGGTGTCGCGACAGGCGTGAATGGAGGGACGAATGGAGACGTGTCGTCTTCAGCGATGAGAGTCGCTTCTGCCTTGGTGTCAATGATGGTCGTATGCGTGTTTGGCGCCGTGCAGGTGAGCGCCACAATCAGGACTGCATACGACCGAGGCACACAGGGCAAACACCCGGCATCATGGTGTGGGGAGCGATCTCCTACACTGGCCGTACACCACTGGTGATCGTCGAGGGGACACTGAATAGTGCACGGTACATCCAAACCGTCATCGAACCCATCGTTCTACCATTCCTAGACCGGCAAGGGAACTTGCTGTTCCAACAGGACAATGCACGTCCGCATGTATCCCGTGCCACCCAACGTGCTCTAGAAGGTGTAAGTCAACTACCCTGGCCAGCAAGATCTCCGGATCTGTCCCCCATTGAGCATGTTTGGGACTGGATGAAGCGTCGTCTCACGCGGTCTGCACGTCCAGCACGAACGCTGGTCCAACTGAGGCGCCAGGTGGAAATGGCATGGCAAGCCGTTCCACAGGACTACATCCAGCATCTCTACGATCGTCTCCATGGGAGAATAGCAGCCTGCATTGCTGCGAAAGGTGGATATACACTGTTCTAGTGCCGACATTGTGCATGCTCTGTTGCCTGTGTCTACGTGCCTGTGGTTCTGTCAGTGTGATCATGTGATGTATCTGACCCCAGGAATGTGTCAATAAAGTTTCCCCTTCCTGGGACAATGAATTCACGGTGTTCTTATTTCAATTTCCAGGAGTATTTATCGTCTACTGTATCAGCGCTATAAACATCTTGCCACTCTTGTTCCTTGACAAAGCTTACAAAGGTCTCTACAGCAATTGGATCAGCTTTCCTAAACAGCTGATGACTATATTTAATACGTGTTGCAGCACGAAAATCTTTTAGAGTTAAAATTTGTGCATCATGATCTGAAAGGCCATTCACCTTTTTGGTAACAGAATGCCCTTCTAGTAATGAGGAATGAACAAAAATGTTGTCTATGGTTGTTCTACTGTTTCCTTGCACTCTCGTTGGAAAGAATACGGTTTGCATCAGATTATATGAATTAAGGAGGTCTACCAGCATCCTCTTCCTTGCACAATCACTTACACAATTAATATTGAAGTCACCAAATATAACTAACTTTTTGTATTTCCTATAAAGTGAACCAAGAACCTCCTCTAGCTTTAGCAAAAATGTTGTGAAATCGGAGTCTGGGGGTCTATAAATAACAACAGTTAGAAGTTTAGCTCCGTTAAATTTAACCACACCTGCGCAACATTCAAACTCCTTTTCAGTGCAGTACTGTGAAACATCAATTGATTCAAATGGGATGCCATTTTTCACATACGTGGCTACTCCCCCACACCGCAAAGAGCTCCTCGAAAAGCTGCCAGCCAACCTGTATCCTGGTAAAGGAAGCCTCTGAATTATCTCCTTATTTAAGAAGTGTTCAGATATTCCAATAATTTCAGAGTCAACATCTATAAGCAATTCACTAACTTTATCTCTAATACCTTGTATATTTTGATGAAATATACTAATTCCCTCATTACTCGGATACCTAAGCTTTGTCAAAAGTGGTTCCTTTGTTAGAGAGACTTCCCTTAAGCAGGAATACCTATCAGCTGACATCAATCTAAAAAAGGTGCAGCTCTAACACCAACTACTGCAGGAATTTTCCCATGAGTGATCCCACAAACCCCACCTACGCTGTCACCTATAAACTTTGCCAACCTCCCCTTCCCATACCTGTTGAGGTGCAGGCCATGTCTTGTGAAACCCGTCCTGCTGATAGACTCCACCGACACCACTGAAATGTGACCCATGCTTTCTGTCATCAGCGCACCCCCAAGTCTCATGTTATTACGCCTGACGGCTGTATTGAGATGAGGCCGATTGTGACGCTGAAACAATCAGTCTGAGTGGCTATCTTTTCCAGGTCACCATCTATGCCATACTCCCCCTCCATATCAATACTATGACCAGCCCCACCCACAATCACTACCTGATCCTCTTTAGTGAAATCCCTACATAACCCCCCTATGTTAACAGTCACCTGAGCCGATCCAGCATTAGGCTTCACAATGCTGGTGACCTGGTACTTACTCCCCAGCACTCCCTGCAACTGCTGGCCTATACCTCTGCCATGAGAACTACCTAACAGCAGAACCTTCTTCTTCCTCTTCGACTTTGCAATTGTTCTAGCCACCGTAACTACTGAGGTCTGCTGCATACTTCCTGCTTCTACAGCTACTAGAGATTGCTCTCCACTAGACTCTGACAGTTGGTCATACCTATTGTAAACACCAATAGAAAAACTATCTGAAAATTTTCTTCTCCTAGCAGATCCCTTGCCAACAGCCAGCTCCCATTCCCCAACCCCCTTGTCCCTTCTCATCCTATCTAGATCCTCCTGTGCGTTTTCCAACTGCACCTGAAGGGCACAGATCTTACGCTCCTGCTCCTCTATCAACTTACTCTTGCTACATAACCTGCAATTCCAGGAGAGGATCTCACCAGAATGCCCACTGGCTTCCCCAGTGCATTCCCCCCAGTGAAAATACTTCGAACAAGTCTCACACGGCAATCCACTACTCACTAACCTACGGCAAAGCCCACTCTTCTCACTCATTGTAAAATTTTACTTTTTCTAAGTTCCGCTACTACAATAAGGAGATGTTAAAAACCTGACTACAATAATCACAAACTTATTCTGCAAGGGAAGTGACTACTATTATTAACAGTATTAATAAACAACAAATGTGAATATAACAAAATACTAATGCAGAATGAGAATCAAACGTCTAATAACACAGTAACGAAGCTGAAAACAGTTCCCAAAAGTTTCTTCTGAAATTATTTCTGCAGAAAACACAAAAAACTCCGGTTGAAGACTACTAAAGTTCCTAAATAAACCACTATACACAAACAATTAATTAGTACTTAGCTTCCGATGCGCCGCTACAGCTGCAACTGGTCAGCGCGTAATGTAAACACAGATAAGAGGTTACGTTGCTCGACACGAAACATTCGCAAATATCAGGTCACAACACAAGAAAGGCAAAGTTGAATGAAGAGACCACTAATAAGTCACTTATGTAGTAAACATTATCACAAAAACCGTTAAAATACACTCCTGGAAATTGAAATAAGAACACCGTGAATTCATTGTCCCAGGAAGGGGAAACTTTATTGACACATTCCTGGGGTCAGATACATCACATGATCACACTGACAGAACCACAGGCACATAGACACAGGCAACAGAGCATGAACAATGTCGGCACTAGTACAGTGTATATCCACCTTTCGCAGCAATGCAGGCTGCTATTCTCCCATGGAGACGATCGTACAGATGCTGGATGTAGTCCTGTGGAACGGCTTGCCATGCCATTTCCACCTGGCGCCTCAGTTGGACCAGCGTTCGTGCTGGACGTGCAGACCGCGTGAGACGACGCTTCATCCAGTCCCAAACATGCTCAATGGGGGACAGATCCGGAGATCTTGCTGGCCAGGGTAGTTGACTTACACCTTCTAGAGCACGTTGGGTGGCACGGGATACATGCGGACGTGCATTGTCCTGTTGGAACAGCAAGTTCCCTTGCCGGTCTAGGAATGGTAGAACGATGGGTTCGATGACGGTTTGGATGTACCGTGCACTATTCAGTGTCCCCTCGACGATCACCAGTGGTGTACGGCCAGTGTAGGAGATCGCTCCCCATACCATGATGCCGGGTGTTGGCCCTGTGTGCCTCGGTCGTATGCAGTCCTGATTGTGGCGCTCACCTGCACGGCGCCAAACACGCATACGACCATCTTTGGCACCAAGGCAGAAGCGACTCTCATCGCTGAAGACGACACGTCTCCATTCGTCCCTCCATTCACGCCTGTCGTGACACCACTGGAGGCGGGCTGCACGATGTTGGGGCGTGAGCGGAAGACGGCCTAACGGTGTACGGGACCGTAGCCCAGCTTCATGGAGACGGTTGCGAATGGTCCTCGCCGATACCCCAGGAGCAACAGTGTCCCTAATTTGCTGGGAAGTGGCGGTGCGGTCCCCTACGGCACTGCATAGGATCCTACGGTCTTGGCGTGCATCCGTGCGTCGCTGCGGTCCGGTCCCAGGTCGACGGGCACGTGCACCTTCCGCCGACCACTGGCGACAACATCGATGTACTGTGGAGACCTCACGCCCCACGTGTTGAGCAATTCGGCGGTACGTCCACCCGGCCTCCCGCATGACCACTATACGCCCTCGCTCAAAGTCCGTCAACTGCAAATACGGTTCACGTCCACGCTGTCGCGGCATGCTACCAGTGTTAAAGACTGCGATGGAGCTCCGTATGCCACGGCAAACTGGCTGACACTGAAGGCGGCGGTGCACAAATGCAGCGCAGCTAGCGCCATTCGACGGCCAACACCGCGGTTCCTGGTGTGTCCGCTGTGCCGTGCGTGTGATCATTGCTTGTACAGCCCTCTCGCAGTGTCCGGAGCAAGTATGGTGGGTCTGACACACCGGTGTCAATGTGTTCTTTTTTCCATTTCCAGGAGTGTATGTATCTGAAACCTAAAAATATGTAAAAAAACTTGCAGAGCGATCTCACACCTAGTCACTCGCTTATGACGTCACACCAAAGATCACTGTGCGTAACCAAAACTTTTTACGAGTTCATTCTGAGGCTTTTACAAAAGTCTTACAGTGTGGAACCGAAATGCGCACACACCAATATATACATGGTTTCCCCCTTTTTCATAAGTGAGTACCTAGTTGGTACCCAATCGAGGCATCTTATGCAAGAATCTCATACATATCGAACACATTCTCACGCTTTTACGAGGGACAGCGCTAGACGAAGACAGATGTCTTCACAAATTCCGTCCAGTGGTTTGGGGGGAGGGGTTTGGTTGGTTGGTTTAAAAGAGGGAAAGAGGAATGGAACACACTGCTGCGTCATCGTTAACTTGTTCCCGGTAAAATTATTATACAGGCGAAAGAAGAAAAGAAAGGAGACGTGCAGCGCAATGATAGGAGAAAGCAAGAACCAGAAGAATGACAGAAGGACAACCAACACTACTATGGACAAAACAGGAAAAGAAAAGAGAAGCAAGAAACAGGTAGAAGGGGTAAAAACAAGAGAGCAGATGATCGTGGCTGGCTGACCACGAGAATAAAAATGAAAAGCCAGTCATTCTGCGACACATTAAAACATCCACCCTAAAAGCATTTGAGTGGAAAACATAAAGGGACAAAGGACATGCGCTAAAACTTTTATAGAATGATAAAACCCACCGTCAAGTATAAAACGTAAAACTAAATTAGCCGACGAGGCGTTGTCAGCTATAATTAATGGAAACGAGTCGTTAACTAAAGAGTCCGTCTCAGGGCAGCCAAAGAAGGAAAGGGCATCAAGATATGGGCCACTGTCAGCCGGGCGCCGCACCGACGCTGTGGTGGGTTGGGGTGTGGTGAGGGGGAGAAGCGAGAGGGGGGGATGGGTAAAAAGAAGGAAGATATTAGTTGTTTGATGGGGCCTGAAAAACAGCCCAGAATTTGCTCAAACCACCTGGAATCTCTACCCAGTCTGGCCAATGTACCAGATCCTTAAACCGTCCTCATAAGATATGACTAAAATTTTAGGAATTGACTACGACTCTGTTCCCAGCGTCAATGGAAATGAATCACATTTTGCTAGAGGAAGAGGGGTGAACGTTGCTCTTTATCCAGTATGTATTGTGCACCTACTGTCCGTAATTCTTTGCTCTTGGTGCCTGCAATCGTAAGACTACAGATCTTCCCGCCTACTCTTCTGTCAGATACACACATAACGTCCCGCAATCGGCGACAACGTGTCATTTCAAGTAGTACACTCACCTAAGGTTGCCGGTAGTCGGTCAGAGCTAGTCTGACCGACGATCGCTACTGGCTGGCTGGCTGGCTAGCTGGTCCATCAACTCGCTGCCCGTCTATAAATATACGCTCTCGGCAAAAACGGCGGCGCCTGCCGGTCGGCTACCGTTAATCACACGCCACTTCCAGGAGCCTCCGACCGTCAAGAGCCTTCCACCGTGTTGGCGTCGATCAGTTTTTCGCTAAACAGACCTTACTACATCCGCAGTGTAGGGAAGGATACCTCCACCATCGACGCCGCTGCGTTCCCTTGGCTATAGGCTTACAAGAGAATATTTCTTTTATTTTTTATAGTAAAGACAGCCCACTGGTTACAATGGATTTTATAGTCGAATTGACCATGGTTTGGACTCGTAAACTAAGGGAGTCTTCATCAGAATTTATATTATATACGTAAGACGTTGAGCATAACAGCTCTCGTCATACAATTTTAACGCCCAAATAGGCCACGTCACAAAATAAAACTATATACTGAAGCAGGTGGCATCAGACTGATGATGATGATGTTTCAGTATACACAAGCAGCCCTTAGCGGCAATTTTCGATTTTTAACTAGATATTACAGTAAAACTTTCACGTAGGATGTTTTATTATGTGACGTGGCCTTTTTGGCGTTAAAATTGTATGACGAGAGCTGTTATGCTCAACTTCGTACGTATGTAATATAAATTCTGATGAAGACTCCCTTAGTTTAGGAGTCGGAACCATGGTCAATTCGACTATAAAATCCATTGCAACCAGTGGGCTGTCTTAAGTATAAAAAATATTTTCACAGTTGCTGCACACAGCTATGTTTAAAGTTGTACAAGAGAATAAGTAGTTCTGCAGAATATCTAGTCTCGATATGGTCTGACACAATGTAATGCCATTCAGAATAAATAAACTTGCTGATGGAAAGGTACGGCTAATATATTAATGGAAACTCATAGTTATATCAGCAGCTTATTTTAGATTACTAAGAACGACATAGAAAAGACGTCGGTTTTTAATTAAGGAGAGAAAAAATAGTTTTTAGACGTGAATAGAGCATATTGGAGCAGTGTATGAATTTATAGCTTGGGTCGGATTCATATAATGGAAAGGTTTTATCTTAATTTTGACGAAACCTTAAATAAACCGTGGGTGTGGCATTATTGGCTGGGAGAACTCATCCTTGATTTGTGGCCGCCTGGTGCAAGTCTTTATAATTTAACGCCGCTTAGGCGACTTGCACGTCGATTATGACGGATTTATAATGAGGGCAAGATAACACGCAGTCTCGATGAGAGAAAATCCGCAAACCAGCCGGGACTCGAGCCAGGGCCACTTGATAGAGACCAACGCTAACCAAAAGACCAAGAGGTTCTCACGAAACGTAAAATAACCGCCATTTAGCATCATAGTACTAGTGAAAGTAAGTATACGTCAGTGTTATCTGTGGCTTACATTGTACCTCATCACATAGCTGAAGAATTAGAACTCAAAGAGCAAAGGAGGCTATGAGTCTAAGTTATTCAGAGCATCCATGGAGCAAGTTTTCAAATTCTTAAGATAGGAAAACGGGAACGAATACAAGTCAATGAAACACATCCAACCAGCTTGGTTTTTCTGACGACATCGAACTATTAGCATTTAATGCAGACTAACCTCAGTGACCAATGGAACGAAGTAGTAGAGCAAGTTTGAGTGTAAGTCTCGAAATAAATTATTTCAGCACAAAAATAATGTACTTCTAAAATAAAATTTCACAAATTTGTTCTGAAATTGTCTTTTAGATTGTCGAGAAGAAGATGACTACTTGAAGCAAGCACAAGAAACGAACAGTGAGAGTGTCATGGAGCACTTTGGATAAGCTAAATGTTTTTCAAAAGTATGTTCCTTACGTCTAAAACAAGAAACATTTTAAATCCGATATATTACAGTCAAACATAGACTTTTAATGCGTGCAATGTAGAGGCATAAGTTAAGAAGTGTTAAGAGAAACAGGAAAGCATATTGTTGGACGTAATTATGGATAATACGAAAATTAAACGGAGACGATCGGGCGAAAAGATGACACATTAATGAAGTTATTTGTAGGACTACAGGGCACCACGGCGTTGATGTTTTCGGTGATGGACAAATAACCCCAGATGCTGAAGGCGTACCTCTAAAGACACGGAAAATTCCAGGGGTTTTATCCAGCAATGAATAAGAATGGTCTGATACTGGTGTTGTTCGAAGCTGATAGTCTTGTTAGCATATAGTTAAGTGTAGAATCTGTAATGGTGCAATGAAATCTAAGCTCTATAAGACTTCCTTAACTGTAAAATAAGTTAATCAACAGGAAAATCCAGGAACTCTTACCAGTTGGTAAGGAAGGTAGAGAAACGTAACTTCGTAATTGTTTTAATCTAAGACTTTACGGATTCAAATTACAGCTGGTCAAAAACAAAGCAGTTGAAACTTAATGCTGCTACTAATATCTAGAATCAATAGCGGTCCTAGGCACAACAAAACATGTATTATAAAACTAATTGCTGATAGAATACCAGCAAAATATTTATTAATGTAAGCAAACGTTGAACTAAGAGTAATTCTAGTTGTATGATATAGGGAAACAAACCGAAATATCTCTTTCTCACAAATGTTCAGAGCATGAATGGTTTTATTGACTAAGAAAACACTACAAAGAGCTGAATACCAAACCAAGGTAATGGAATTTAGAAATAAAACCTTAGAAATAGCCAGAAAAGTTCATATCACTTTGGCATAGTCCCCATAAAGACAATATTGTCTAATAATAGTTATTTGTTTTTTTTTTAAAGAAGTAGTTATTTCAGTCTCTGACTGTGATGTTTTTGTACATTTGTCATGGTTACACTGATTTGCATGACTTCAAAATTCACATAGTGCAAATTTAACAACCTTATATATCTAGTTGTAAGCTATACTGTCAACCATTTGGTAATAATTTTTAAATGTTTTTCAAAATACGTTTCACTTGAAACTTCCTGACAGTTTAAAACCGGGTAAAGCGCCGGGACTGGAACCATGAGTTCCACCATTCGCGGGCAATTGGCGGAAGCGAAGCTATGAGGACGGGTCGTGAGTCTTGCTTGGAAAACTCAGTTGGTAGAGCATTTGCCTATGAATGGGAAAGGCCCCTTGTTAGAACCACAGTCTGTCACAAAATTTCTATCCTTGAGCAAGTCTCACATCAGCTCACACTCCGTTACAGAGTGGAAAATTCATTCCGATATTTTTCGCCTATTCTCTTTCCTGATGTCCCTTTGACGATCTCACAATGTTTTTACGCTATCTTTCTAGACGTAATCAGTACAGCTAAAAACTGCTATCTATCGACGCAGGAGTAGATTTCTGTCTTTACACTGAATAAAAATGGAAAGTAAATGAATATCTCTAAAGTTTTCGAAAGTTTCTAGTTCACCACAATAATTCAGTTAGTAACAGAGAGCTCTCCGGAACTCTCTAATGTTGAATTCTCACCTTTATTTTTTATGTGTTTAGCCCTACAAGAACGTTTTCTCTCCTAAAACAAGTACTGTCCGAAATGGTTTTGAACTGGTCAACGGCTTTAGAATTATGTTTCTTATACGACATTATGTGTGTCGATTAAGATATTTGTCTATCAGATTTTCAGTAGTCTTGAATGAACTGTGACAGAAGTCCGAACAATAGGGGACTGACGTACTAGGACATGTATTGAAACTATGAAATAGTGCATAGATAACGGCTTGGTACTAGCCGAAATCTAGATTTGCTTTAATAAAGTCTGAAAGAAAAGGACGACGGACTGCTGTGCTCCATCAGTTTGAAAGTCGTATCACAGTCGTTGAGTGCATTTCATGTTCGTAAAGGAAGGTAACTTGATGGATATTTGTCTGTGTTTTACTGATGGTTTCCTTCCAACTGTAACTTTCAGTTTGTAGTAAATACTATTAAGAAAGACGAGCGCTCACAAATAATTTCCGTTTCCCACAGAGAGGGGTAAATCATATGTGGTTTGACATGGCAGTGTTATGCCAAAGATGTCCTTCACTTTTTTGCTAAGTAACATCTAAGAAGAATTTTGGTATGACAATGTATATAGCTCGCACAGAAAAATTCCTTCACAATTCTTAATATACCAGGAACAGAATTCCTGCTGTACGACGAACGGGTCATTGTGTTCTAACGTTAGCAGCTATGATTAGTAATCAAGACATCCTGTATCCCAAGTAGGATCAAAGCCACTCCGTAAATTTAGTAATAAAGATATCAGCAATGGTGGCTGAAAACTTTCAGAGTCACACTCGATATGCCAACGGCTTTGTCTAGGGCTCTGTACAACAGAGGTTTTCTGATTGAGGAGATGCATTGATAGTAAAACCTGATTCTCCCTTTTTGCCAGAGGCATTTTAGCCTCATGCATTGTCTCCCTATTGACTTAAGTTTAGACTTTGCATATCACATTATTTCTCCTGTCAGTTGTCGTAGTAGTTGTAAGTATGTCAATACTTTCCCCTCAAAATTTGCAATCTACATAGCGCACCAAATACTCACAGCTCTGTTTCCTTTTGCCCATCACATAACCTCTTCTGCCGTTCCTTCGGCCTTCAAATGTCTTCCTCATCATCAGTGGCAAATATGTTTTCATAAATCGAGCTCCAACGTCGATCCCACCCCCCTTCTTTCACGTATGTGGAATAGCCACCAGTATCTGGGTCATCTCACTCGTTAATTTTTTGTTTGCCCCATTTACTCTCTCAAAAATTCCTCGGCACTTCCTTTGGGTATCCTGTGGCTTTCTGTTTCTTGGAAGAATTTGTAGAATGCTTGTTCCAAGCTTCTCACTTCGTTATGCATCTCCAGTTGGTTGGATACCACCTGTGTCATCCAGCAACGACTGGTGATCACTAAGTCTTCCTGCCTGACGAACAACACTCCCCCTCCCAGGCGCTGGTGTCATAACTCTCCCACCCCTTCGAAGATCAGTAATATAGCTATGAACTCCATAACCCGCCTTCTCAACTCCTCTCCTATGGGCACGAATACCTATAACTTTTTCCCCCTTAAATACATTGCGGCTCCACACCTGTTTATATTAATTACACTGAATCTCTGCTTAACCTACAAAAATATTAAATGACTGTCTCCTAGACCTTAATCCATACTGGTTCTCCGTTACCGTCGCATTAACAACCTCTTATATGTATTCGGATACCTTTCTCCTCACTCTCCCTTTCCAGTTCCCATGGTATTCCCCTGGAATAACTTCTGGACTACCTCGCAAGAGTTCCTGCCACCCCACATACACAATTGTCATTCTCGTCGGCAAATAATGTTTACATATACTGGTGACGTAGTCTTTTCCACTTCGTACGGCCATGACACTTTACGAAAACCTTCTTTACCTTTCCCTTCGGCGTATAAGAAGTTGATAGCATCACCGACTGACCAATCTCATACTGTGGCATTCTTGTCGTACGACCCACTGCTTCTCCCTGTTTCCCCAGCGCCCTTGTATTTGATCTCCATATTCTATTCGAAATTTCCCTGACTACTCTCGAAAATTCCTTTACAGACCTTTCAGCCTTCTTGAGCCGTGCGTGGCTCGTGTTCAAGCCATCTATTATTTAACATCTTGTTTTTACCGTACGGCCTCCTCGTCATTTTAATTTCAATTACTGGTGTCACTGAATTGCTGTCTTGCCTGGTCGTGAGTGGCAGCAGCAGCGTGTATCGACATTAGCTCTGCCGTATTATCTTTGCTGGACGGCTATTACTTCCCTGTGGTCGTGTGTCGTAAATGGGAAGATCGCATCTGGCAGTCGTTGAGTTGGAACACGGCATAAGTCCAGTCGGGATTTAGCAGCAGTCGGGGACGGAGCGCTAGGGAGGCGCTGACGGCCAGTACTCGCCGACCGCTCGCGACACAGGATGAACTGTTGACGGACGGAAATGGCAGCGAGATCGATCGTTGGTCGGTCGTTCAGTTGGTCGCCTCTTTGGGCGACGTGTGTTTCGTCTTTTGGCCGTTTCTGGACCTCGCCACTGGGTCATCTTGCTAGGCGTGGCTCCGTTCCATCTTCTGTGCAGGGTCACGACCAATCGGCAAGAGTTAGCTCTGCATGATTGGGTCGGAGCCAGTGTGCCCGGATAGTGACGACTCGCCCGACCGTTGCTGACACACGTGGTTCGAGTGGCAACGACCTTGGTTGGTTGTTGGTCGATCGTCTGGTCAGAAGGCATGTGTTTTGTCACCGACCGTCTTTCGGCTTTGTGTGTGTCTCCGCCTGCGATTTGTTCTAGTCGTTCATCAGTGACTCATTTACAAGTGTTAACAAGTGTTCGAGTTTCTTGTGGTAGTGTTTCGTGGAACGCTGTGTACGCTGTGTCAGTTTGACTGAGCAATGCTTTAAATGCTGTAATGCTGTCTTCGTACTGCAGTAACCACTTGGTCGGCTGCGACAGAACAGCGAGTGAGTGTTTTCTTATCGTGTTGATGCTTTTCACCACGGCGTATAGTTCCATAGCCACTGCTATGTTCATTTGAAGACGAGTGTTACTGGTCTCCTCGCCTCGCTGGCATTTTGGTTGTAGTGTTTTGTCTGGGGACCGAAATCAGGTTTTTGGTTGGTTCGCCGGCTGTCAGTCGGTTGGTTTGTCTTTCGATTAAGAAATTGTTGGTCAGGCTGCCTGTATCGCCTAAACGGGCGTTAGTGTTACCATTCCAGGCGGACCCTTGGAAAATTCTGAGCGCCGTTCCGTGTCTGTTACATAGTAACTTCCCTGTTTCAGTTTTAGTTATTTCATTGATGTGTGGCCTTCAGCCGAGTTTTTATATATTCTGAATTAATGTACCTGTCTTGCCCTTTAGGCATAAGATCGTTATTCCTTATATGCGGCTTTCAGCTGAATTTTACACCAAATCTTTTACGGCCTTAAGCCATTAAATTATTGTGTTCATGTGTGACCTTCAGCCGTGTTTTGATACCTCTTAAATTAATGTTCTCGTCTTGCCCTTTAGGCATCAGATTCTGATCCTTGGTACAGGGCCGGCCGAAGTGGCCGAGCGGTTCTAGGTGCTACAGTCTGGAACCGCACTACCGCAACGGTCGCAGGTTCGAATCCTGCCTCGGGCATGGATTTGTGTGATTCCTTAGGTTAGTTAGGTTTAAGTAGTTCTACGTTCTATGGGACTGATGTCCTCAGAACGTAAGTTCCATAGTGCTCAGAGCCATTTTTTTGCTTGGTATGGGCCTTCAGCCAAATTTTGCATTCAATGTTTTACAGCCTTCTGCCCTTGGATTGAAACTTTTCCTATTGCGTAATATGCGGCCTCCAGCCAAGTTCCACTTAAATTAAATTGCTAAGGCCTTCAGCTTGTTTGATTAAAGATTTAGAAAATATTTTGGGTGAAACCTCCAGAAGAACCTTGTATTTCAATTTATTGCGTAGGCCTTGTGTCTTGGATTTTGAGTATTCCCTCAGCTGATCTAAATTTAATCAAAGGAGATCGATTAAAACTTTGAGTGTTTTGCATTCTTGTTGTAATATTATTTGTGTGGACAAATAAAGTTTGTGTGATGAATGCAACTGACAGGAACTGATTTTGGACCCTTTGCACAACCTATCCCGCTCTGGCCTGATAAACACTCTAGAAAATTCCTTAACAGACCCATCAGCCTTCTCTCTCTTCGTTTTCAGTGTATCAAACGGCGACGGCGTTCTACGACCGTGCTAGATGGCGATATGCTGTATTCGTATGCTGTTTTCAGTTGTCAGCGGAAGCGAAGTATTTCCAATAGCAATCCCATTTGGCGTGATGTGAGCCAGCGTACTATCAAAGCAACTTCCCGATTGTCCTCTGCACTCTTTCAGTGCTTCCATTGGCTGCTGCATGGAGATGACTCGATATTAACTTCTCCAAATTCAGTAACTTCCACATTTCCTTGAAGAGATCTGACACGAAGTACTTCGGTGACCTGTTACTCGTATTTCAGGCACTCCAAACTCCACTGTCCAATTATTCAAAAGGGCTTGAGTCACTGTTGCTGCCTGCTGATTTGGCATCGTAACCATTTCTATTTATCTTCAAAAGTGAACTGTGATTGTGGGTGTGTACTTATTCCCTGCAGGTGTTGTATTGAATGGACCTAAGACATTACTCGCCAGAAATTCGAATGGTGCTAATGCTTCAGGTAACCTCAGCGCTGGTACTCCTGTTCAACACACATCCGATGTCTGTGCACACTGTATGGAGTTCCGCACGTGCTGGTCTACGTCTGTCTGCCTATTTCTCCACCAATACCTTCCTGCTAATCTTCTGTTGATGGATCTGCAGCCTCCGTGACCCATTAATACGTGATCTTTAGTAGCAATCTACTCCTTAGCTTAGCTACCCTCAATCCCTAACTTGGTTTCTCTACATAGCAACCCATCCTACATATAATTTTGACTGCTTAAAATGCTGTTTACACTCGTCATCCACTATCTGTGCACTTTGCCATTCCTTATGCTGACTACCCCCAATATGTAATACTGCTACTTTTCTACTTAAGCCATCCATATTTCCGTGTCTCTTCACTGGTATATGTGTGGCTTAGTCTTAATGTCCATCGAGCCAACCTACTAGAACGGTCCTTTAACCGCAACTACCACTTTAATGCTGATTGATATGTAACTATTGAAACTTTTTACTGTACAGGTAACATTTGAAAAATTGTTTCCATAAATAAGGTTTGTAACGTCTCCTAACGAAACATATATTATATACGGTAAAAAAGGAGAAAATAATAATTGAAATTGATGATTTTAATTGCGTGGAGAACGATTGTGTCAATTTTATGTAATAAAGAAAAAGCATTATGTGTCATGTTTTGTTCTTCTATAGAATTATGTACCGATTTTTTTAAAGATAATATATGTGTCGGCGTGTACTGAAACCGCCACAGACGATACTTATTAAATATCAAACAAAGATGAGAATGTGTCACAACGAGTATAAATAGTAGTGACCGAACATTAATTTCTCTGTCGTCTTCTTGGAGTTATGTGAGTAGGAAGAGCCTGTGACGTAATATTGTATGCTTGTGTAGCATTCTTTTGTCAAGATTGAGAGACCTACGCCATTAGGTACTGATTTGTAAAGGTGTGTAATAATTTAATCTGTCTAAATGTTTTGAATAGAGTTACTTAGTGAAAACTTGCATTATGATTTGTAATAAGCTTGCCTGGTATTTTATCCCATCCTTTTAAGACGTTTCCAGATATTTAAATATTATTCGTGGTGCAGAGCTACGCTGCGAACGAACGAGCCGCTGCCGCGGAGCATTCAAACTGCATTAAATGAAACCAATCATACCGCAAAGAAGCGGACAGGTAATAGTGAAATAAAATTATTTCTTTCAGCTTTCGGAATTGCAGAAGAGAGCAGATGTGTTTTAGAGGTGGACGCGGGCTGCGGATGATATATTATTAACATTGCAAAAAGATAATTTACCTTCATAACATAAAAGAAATCTTGCAGTGCGTAATTCTGGTCTGGCAAACATTACAGTAAAAACATCTTTTTCTCTGATAATAGTCTCATGTTCTCGTGTTACTCGTGGTACTTATTGGTGTTTTAGTGTTCACAAAAATCCACTGCAAAATTTTGATGTTGAACAAACATTGCGTACTGTAACCTCAGTATTGATAACGAAACAATTTTCAGTAACCTTTTCAATAACTATTAAATAAGGAAGATTTGATGAACTTTTTAGCGAGTTACGGTAACGAAACAATGTTCTTTTTATAGAAAGCCAGATCCAGAATAATAAGAAGATAATATATTTTGTTTTGTTGAAAATTAATGACCCAAAGAAAGTCACAGCACAGCATCCCTTAAAAGTATTTCAGGGCTCTTTACGTAGCAACATATTTTATCTCATATGTTAGTTGTTGCACGAGCAATAACAAAGCAGAATGCCAGCAAAAGGCTTAACATCTCTTTCTCTGTTGTGCAATAATTTCTTTCTGCAGAATTTAGTTACCTTGATGTGCAACCTAACGGTTGTTCAACATCTTTTACCTCTTGTAACAACACTCAGCCAAATACAGGGTTTGATGCATCACATGATAAAACAAATTCTCTGTTAAAATCCGGAAACACCAATATCAGACCCGATATTAAAGCTTCTTTTAGCTCCTTCAAAGCATGCTGTCACTCTTCTGACCACACAATTTTAGTACCGGTTCCTAACAGAAATATCGACAGTCTAGCAACATGCGCAAATGCTTTCACAAACCGGTGATTACAATTCGCGACTGCTAACAATGCTGGTAAGTCCTTTACAGATTCTGGAACAGGAATTCACGTACAGGTCTGACTAATCTTGGGTCTGTCTTAACCCCATCTTTACTTACGATACGACAATACCTGACGATTGGAGAAAAGGAGACATTGTTCCTATCTTCAAAAAAGGCAATAAATGACTTTATAAAAACTACAGAGGAATAACCCTTATCAGTCATACAGCCAAGATTTTTGAAAGAATTTTACTAAATAGAATAAGTAGAAAGATAGAAAAGGAGCTGAGTGAAGAAGAGCATGGGTTTAGGAAAGGAAGAAGCACGATCGACCTCGTATTCTCTATCTGTCAACAGATGGAAAAAAGTTGGGAGTATAAGAGAAGGGTGATTACGGTTTTTATAGACATAGAGAAGTCATATGACTCAGTTACCAGGGAAAGACTCTGGGAAGAAACGAAGAAAATAGATATAGAAGATGGATACATTAATGTAATAAAGGCAATGTACAGAGGACACAATTGTAGAACTAGAACACCATTGAGGAACTCTGCATACTTCGAAATAAGACAAGGACTTAAGCAAGGAAGTATTCTATCTCCTGCACTTTTTAATGTCGTGATGGAGGGGATGGAAAGGTCAGTTAAAGATATAGTAAAAGAAAAGGGCAGAAAGATAATTTCTGCCGATGATATGGTAATTGGGGTGATAAAGAGGTAGATCTACAGTTACAGCTTGATGCGTGGAAGGGAATAATGGAAAGGTATGGATTACAAATAAATAAAGATAAGAGTAAAGTAAGGGTATTTGGAAGAGAGAAAGGCAGCAATGAAAATATTACCTTGAATGGAGAACCCCACAAAGTGGTAGAAAGTTTCACTTATTTATGGAGTGAGATATCTAGGGATGAACGAATAACCAACGAAATTAATAGGGGGTTACAGAAGGGAGGAAATTTGTACCAAACAATAAAACACCTGATTTGGAATAAGGAACTTTCAGAAAAAGCAAAACTCCTTGTGTATAAGAATTATTACTTCCCTATTGTCACCTATGGTTGGGAAACATGGACAATGACAGAAAGGGACTGGAGCAGACTGCAAGCAGGGGAAATGAAAATTCTTAGAGCAGTTAAGGGAAAAACAAGAATGGACAGAGTAAGGAATGTAGAGATTAGAAAGGCCCTTAAACAAGAAAGTATGAGTGAAGAAATTAAAGAAAAAAGGGATTAAGATGGTATGGGCATGTTAAGAGGATGCGTGGGCAGAGACTCCCCAAAATTATGGGAGAACTAGAAATGGATGGAAAAAGACCTTGAGAGCGCCCTAGTACACGATGGAAAATGGGAGTGAGAATATCTGTGGAAAGGAGAGGTGTGACCTGGCAGCAAGTGGAGGAAGAAAAGTGGTGGGAGGACCGAGCCAAATGGAGAGGACTCGTCAGCACCCAGACCCGGCAGTAGCTGGAGTGGGATCCGGATATATACAGATAGATAGACGGCTAGGTATGATACCTCTTCCATTACAAAATTATATATTTCTGTACTCAGAGTTAACTTCGCTGCTTTTAACCTTAGGAATACTTCCTTTAATTAATCGCTGCATACGCTGTTCCACATCACTCCCATAGACGATTATGTCATTAAGCAGTGCAGTAGTTTTAAACCTCTGAGTACTTCGTCCAACAATCTCTGAAACGTTTCAGGTATGTGATTTAATCCGAATGAAACTGTTCTGAATTGTTGGTTTCTCCGGGATGCCGAAAACACTGTTTTGTGTCGATCCTGCGGTGCACCGTCTACCTGATGATAACTACTCTTAAAATCCATTGTCGAAAAATATTTCATTGCCCTAAATGGTCCAAGGTTTCTGTGATGTTTGGCAACGAGTAGGAGTCTGTTATGGTTTTTGTGGGGTGCTGCCCCCTCGTCTCTTCTTGGGTGCCTAAAGGATGCTGCTTTCTCGGATAGCTATACAACAATTCAAGCAAATCACATCAATGGTTCTTTTATTACAATGAAGTAATTTGACAATACTTAACTTTGGTTTACAATTTCATGTCGCAAGCTATTGGCGACATGCAAATAATCAATGTCTTTCGCTATATAGAATGTCCATGCAATTAATGGATATGAATCACCCACATTCATATGGCTCTTCTAGTGCTCTCTTCTAGTCCGGATCTACTAATGTCCATCTTCCACTGTCCGCCGAGGCTTGGCTGTAGCGGCGCTTGTATTCTCTTCAGATGGAGGCCGCTCCTGTCGTGGTGCGATCCTAGTCAGGTACTACTGGCTGACGTCATCTCACAGCCTTCTCGACTCTTGTGTTCTTCATTTTCGTACCGGTGCTTGTCGTTACATCGGATGAATTTTCACATTTAGACGTCTTTTCCATTTGTTGATATTTTTGGCATGACAGCTACTAATGCCCCCTATGCGTTAATACCTTCTTCAGTTATTCCATTTTTCAGAAGTTAATCGATAAATTCCTCCAAAATTGGCTCCAAGCCCCTAAGGGTTCTGTGTGGTTTTCTGAAAACGGATCATACATTTCTCTTTGGTATGCAGTGCTGTGTAATACGCACAGCAGATAATGACCCTTTTGGAAAAAGAAAATAAATCCTTAAAGCCCAAAGGTAATTTTTCCAACCGTTCCCTATTGCTTTCTCTCTAGGTACTTTACTTTGCCTCGCTATGCAATTTCCATGGCCTCCGGCGATTGTCCGTAGCTGACACCCCACGCATCCCATTCTCCTTCCTCCATAATATCCATGTTAGCTATTAACGACCCCTTTGTTAGTCCTAAGTGCTCCATTATCCACCAACGGTTTTACCACACACGAAATTTCTAGTAGCAAGCTACGCTCAACACTGACCCAAGGCGATTTCCCAGTACCCTCAGGTACACAGTCCTGCGTATGAAGTCTTTGTGTGATCGTTCGCGGCTTAATCGGTTCGTCTTTCGCAACAAACTCCCCTCACGACATAGCGACACCGCAACGGCTTCACATAAGTGGAACATTTTTCCGCCAGTTTCCATCATATGTTGCCAAAAATCGATTATTACACGATGCTGTTGTAAGAAATCAACCTAGAATCATATCGTAGCCGTCACTCATGTGTGGCGCAATCTCTGCACATTGTTTAAAGTAAACTGTATTCAGGCAAAAGTCTATGTAGACAGATTCTAATGGTGTGACGTCTTTACCCCACTCCACGCAACCTGTACCGTGGTGGATACCATCGCTTTTGTTTCACAGGATCACTAATGGTGACTGCCACATGCGCCATTCCGTGAAGTAATGTCGTGCAATCTATTTTCACTACTATTCCTCTTAGCGTACAATACATAACTGCATACGACTCTGTAGCATCCAATCTTACAGTGAATGACCGTAGGCAGTCCTGCGGTACCCGTTTGCGTTTGACATCTATATTTTTCCCCGGTCCTCTACTTCTAAAACTGTTACTTCCTGTTACATCATTCATATCACCCTGAGGTTGGCGACACTGCCTCCTTACATGTCCCTTTGTGCATACCTGAAAAATATCATATTAGCTACAGTGTCCGTTTACCTAGAATTCCAGTCGACAAGTCGGTGTTCTCAGACTCTATAGCTAACTGAACTGTTGTGAACAAAACCGTTGGACCCCTTGTTCAAACAAGTCTTGAAATTTCTGGGTGAAACCTTCTTAAAAAAAGCACTGAGCACTACCGCTCAGCTCCTTGCCTGCAGCATCTTGTTCAAATTCGTAGGTAAATCGTTTAAGTTTCCTTTCCCTATCCGCAAATTGTTCCGTATTTCCCTTGGTTACAACTCCTAATTGTTCCCTACAGTGGCTTGATTTCGTTTCATGTATCTCTGAATTAACCCTGCTTTAAATTTGTCGAATGTTATGGCTCCCTTAAGAGCTTCTGCATACCGTATCTAAGTTTTAGTTTCCCCTCTTAGTATCAATTTTACAACACTTAATAATTCCTTAGCAGACGGAGCTTCCAACTCGGCCAAATTTCCAAGGTCTCCCATAAAGGCCTGCACACCGTCAGGAAATGGAGCAGTTAAAATTGCAATTGAGAAATCTAACCCCGTTGTAACGATCGCGATTCTACCAGCCCATGACTTCTGCATTATTTACTGTTAATTTTGCTAACTTTTCTAACATTAAGCGTACTATTTTCGGCTCTGACACAACATGCATCTCTGGTTCTGCCGAAACTTTGTCCTTGACAGCATTCATCTTGAGAACTAACATACACCCCTAACGATTACGTGTATAATTTTTTGACTGGAACTGATACTGTACACAGCAGTGAGTGGCTGTCAACGTTACACTCTGCACACCTAACCGGCGGTAAGCAATCGAGACTTCCATTGCCTCTAAAACTAGAGAAATCCACTGGTTGTTTACTCACAATAAAACCTATAATACGGATTGCACGACTGTCACACCTTTTCTCCACTTCCAAAATACAATGACAGGACAGAGACAGGACAGAGAGCAGGGCCGAATGCGGCTTCACTTCAGTGGCACTGGCAGCAGCGTCTCCGGTTTCTGCCATCATTACAGTGCAGCAGCAGCGCTGACGATTCTGAAACAGCAGCCATGACCTCCCTTCAGTGAGCGAGCGGTTTTCTCCCCTTGCGGCAGCTGCATTCGTGACTCAAGGCAGGCTGCGCTGTCCCGTGGACGAACAACTGACCCCATACTACATTCCAGGATGTCGCTGCGGGTGACACAGTCTCTTTCTGTAGGCTGTGTTACTGAGACGAGAATATTTTAGTACACGAATGGCTGAGTACTTATATGCTCCAGACTATGTTCGTTTAAGGCTTAAGGGATGTACTCTAAACACTTTCATGTCGCAAGTGGCGAAAGACTTCCACCTTTCTGCTAGCGTATTGCAGCATCAGCTCTTGCTATAAAGCGGCCAGTTGGCTCTGCTTCGTATCACCTGTCGACCGTGTTTTGCTTTACAACACCCTTGCCTGCCTGTAGCTGACTCTGTTGTGACTCGTTTCCGCTCTGGCGTCCTTTTTGACCGAATGTGGTCGATATGCTACATTATTGTGGATTCTGTACATCAGTTGGGATTAGTGTGTGTGTATGTGTGTGTGTGTGTGTGTGTGTGTGTGTGTGTGTGTGTGTGTCGAAACAAGGTTACGTTTCTTTATTTATATATACACTATAATACAATGCAAACGAACGGCCTTGCCAAAGAGGTAAGACGGGTTCCAGTCAGGTCGCCGAATTTAAGCCCTGTTGGGCTTATCCAACACTTGGATGGGTCACTGTCTGGGTCTGCTCTGTGCTGTTGGCAAGCGAGTGGCACTCAGCCCTTACGAAGCCAGTTCACCTGCTACCTGACTGTCAAGTAGAGGCATCCATCACGAAAACAGACAACGGCTAGGAGAGTGGTGTGCTTACGACATGGCCCTCTGTATCCGCTTCCGGTGTTGCCAAAGGTCTGAGGATAACGCGGCAGCCAGTCGGTCCCCTTGGGCCTCCGTGGCCTGTTCAGGCGGTAATAAAACAAATCTGGAAACAACATGGTCGAGCGGTATGTTGCATTGGTTAAGACACTGGACTTACAACTGGAAAGTCAGAGTTTTACTGCCCATCTTAGAAAAATGGAAAATGAATGACGTACAGTCCTTGCTCCTGTTAGAGTGTATTGATTGCAAGGCTGATAAGACGGTAAATGCTACTGTACCTTGTAAATTATAGATTCCACCGATCAGTCGTCATTTTTTACTGTGCAGATCTAGATCTCGACTAAAAGCTAGCCATTCTCAATGCACTATTATTTGCGCTCAATGCATGTAATGCCTGTTGGTTGGGCTTCATCCACAGTTCATTGAATACTACTGTACCTTCTTCTTGGTTGGTAAATGCTACTGTACCTTCTTGGTTCAACAGCATTTATAATTAAAGGATAAAAAAATAAATTCGTACCTAAATTGATGACTTCAGGCATAGCTTCACAATTAGTCATCAATATAATTGCAGATTCACCTGAGAAAACTGTGAAGTAGTGTTATTCCATAAATTTTCTTACTACGTCCTTCATGAAGCATCAGTGCACTTATTGTCGGAATATAACCATTGCTGTTATCTTTCACTTCTACAGGCAAGTAAATACAGAAACACAACGTGTTAAATAACTCAAAGTTAGGCAATAGTGTATTGGATTTCTTTTGTTTCAGTTGTGGTAAACTTTTTGAAATATTTAGAATAAATTTATATTTATCTGCCTCTCTAGTTACCTTACATGGTGCAATAGGTGTAATAGGGTTCTCTAAGTAGTGCAATGCAACTTAGAATTGTATTAACTTTGTGTGCGCGTTCCGTTGACCTGTTCGTTGTGAATAGCATCAAAGCAGCTTGGACGCAGATGTAGAAGAAGCGCACACTCGGATTTCGTAAAGGGACTCTTGCAGGGTCAATGTGAAGTGAGTACGGGAAGCAACGGAAAAGCGAGTGCACATTTCATGGCGAATATTTAAATGCAGCTACTATGGAGAGCCAGTATAATGCCTTACCAGCAAACACAGCTATATTTCTACACGGCAAACATATTTTAGGAACGCATCGTTTATCAATTCAGCTGGTCACATACCACCTACAGCGCGTCGAGTGCCTTGGTCTATGCAATATATGCGAGGTTGAAACTGTCCAGTGCAGAAACATGTTTGCGTGCAATGACAGTACTGTACGTCATGTGTAAGCCTCAAAGCTGCAGAAATCGTTTGATGCGTTTTTTGATTAATGAGTCCTTCCGCATCAACCGGCTCACAGCCCCCTCACTGTTTGTGCTAGCTTACTTACGACCTGTGGAAAACCTCTCCGCCCGCTTAAACAAGCAAACCGTCACTTCCTTTCTACAGTGCACATTCCACCATTTCCCAAAGACGTACAGCAGCAAAGTAGAAGCAAATTTTAACAGGGAGAGAGATGCCATTCGGGATGATATATTACTTTCAGTTTCCTTTAATTGACATGTGCTGTTGGTGTTAGTAACATCAAATTCGTTGTGTGCGTTAAGGATACTACTTCCATCGTCACACTTTAGCGAAAGATCTTGCCGAGAAAATTATGTCCCTACGTACCGGCTTCGATCCTGCCATTTACGATCGAGCTGGAGTGACAATAAAAGAAAGCAAAAGGAAATCTGAAGTTTTAAATTTCACGTTAGTATTCAAGCAAGAGGATAGCAAAAACACACCGATGTCTGACAGTCGCACGGACTCTTTTTAACGGAGGAAATGGTAGTAGGCATCTCTGTCGTAGGGAATTAACTGAGAAAAGTTGAAAACAAATAAGTCACCAAGTCCGGATGCAGTTTCAATTCGGTGTTAGAGTACTTTAGTGCACTGGCTCCTTAGTTAGCTTGCATTTATCGCACGCAATTCTTTCTCCCAGCGCAAAGTCGCAAAAGACCTGTGAATAAGAAGGGTAAAAGAACGGAACCGCAAAATACTTAACATCGGTTTGCTGCATAATTCAGTCAAAATATAATAAATTTCCTTAAGATAGAAGACCTTCTGTTCACATATCAGCACGAATTTTGACAGTGTCGTTCGTTCGAAACTCATCTTCCCTTTTCTCACATAATACCTTGTGAAACATGGATGAAGGGCAATTGGCATATGTCATATTCTTAGGTTTTTGTAACATGACACGGTGCTCCACTGCAAACAGTTAACGACGAAAGGAGCGCTCCCATCAGTCTCCCAGATATATGAATGACTCGAAGACTTCTTAAATATCAGAACACAGTACGTTGCCCTTCACGGCGAGTTTTATCTGGGACAACGATTTCGTCAGCATTGCTCCAGGGAAGAGTTACAGGACCTCTCTTGGTCTCTGTATAAGTAAAATATCTGACGGACAGGCTGAGCAACAATGGGTGGCAGTTGTCTGACGAAAAAGAGGTATACGGGAAAGGACAGGTTTTGAATTACTGTAGATAGATATAATATGAATTAGATAGAATTTATAGTGGTGCGCTGAATGACAAGTTGGTTTTAACGTACAAAAGCTAAGTTAATGCAGATAAGTAAGAAAAACAGTAATGTAAAGTTCGAATGACTTTAGTAACATGCAGTTTGATACAGTCATGCCGATTAAATATCTAGGAAAACCGTTGCAAAACAATATGAAATGTAACGAGCAGGAGAGGATTGTAACAGTGAAGGGAAATGATCCACTTCCGTTTACTAGGAGAATTTTGAGACAGTAAAGCTCAACTATAGAGCGTGAGGCAATACGTGAAGCAATACTGACCCTACGACGAATCTTAGAAAATAGATTAAAGAGAGGGAAACCTACGTTTCTAGCGTTTGTAGACATAGAGAAAGCTTTCGACAGTGTTGACTGGAATACACTGTTTCAAATTCTGAAGGTGGTAGGAGTAAAATTGTACAGAAACTAGATGGCAGTTATAAGAGTCGAGGGGCATGAAAGGGAAGCAGTGGTTGGGAAGCGAGTGAGACAGGGTTGTAGCCTATCCCCGATGTTATTCAATCTGTATATTGAGCAAGCAGTAAAGAAATTTTGGGGTAGGAATTAAAATCAAATGGTTCAAATGGCTCTGAGCACTATGGGACTCAACTGCTGAGGTCATTAGTCCCCTAGAACTTAGAACTAGTTAAACCTAACTAACCTAAGGACATAACAAACATCCATGTCCGAGGCAGGATTCGAACCTGCGACCGTTGCGGTCTTGCGGATCCAGACTGCAGCGCCTTCAACCGCACGGCCACTTCGGCCGGCTAGGAATTAAAATCCATGGAGAAGAAATAAAAACGTTGAGATTCTCCTATGACATTGTAATTCTGTCAGAGACAGCAAAGGACATGGAAAAGTAGCTGAACGGAATGGACAGTGTCTTGAAAGGAGGATACAAGATCAACATCAGCGAAAGCAAAACGAGGATGCTGGAAGGTAGTCGAATTAAATCGTGTGATGCTGAGGGAATTGGATTAGGAAATGAGACGCTTAAAGTAGTAAATGAGTTTTGCTATTTGGGGAGAAGAGTAAGTGATGATGGTCGAGATAGAGAGGATATAAAATGTAGACTGGCAATGGCAAGGAAAGCGTCTCCGAAGAAGAGAAATTTGTTAACATCGAGTCTAGATTTGTCAGATAGTCGTTTCTGAAAGTATTTGTATGGAATCTAGCCATGTATGGAAGTGAAACGTGGACGATGAATAGTTTAGACAACAAGAGAATAGGAGCTTTCGAAATGTGCTACTATAAAAGAATGGTTCAAAAATGGTTCAAATGGCTCTGAGCACTATGGGACTCAACATCTTAGGTCTTAAGTCCCCTAGAACTTAGAACTATTTAAACCTAACTAACCTAAGGACATCACACACACCCATGCCCGAGGCAGGATTTGAACCTGCGACCGTAGCAGTCCCGCGGTTCCGGACTGCAGCGCCAGAACCGCTAGACCACCGCGGCCGGCTATAAAAGAATGCTGAAGATTAGATTGGTAGATCACATAGCTAATGAGGAGGTACTGAATATAATTGTGGAGAAGAGAAATTTTTGGCACAACTTGACTAGAAGAAGTGATCGCCTGGTTGGGCATATTATGAGGCATCAAGGGATCACCAGTTTAGTATTCGAGGGCAGCGTGGAGGGTAAAAATCGTAGAGAGAGACCAAGAGATCAATACACTAAACAGATTCAGAAGGATGCAGGTTGCAGTAGGTACTGGGAGATGATGAAGCTTGCACGGGATAGAGTAGCATGGAGAGTTGCATCAAACCAGTTTCTTGGCTGAAGACCACAACAACAGCATAGAGTATTAGTGCAACCATTACTTGAGTACTGCTCGAGTGTTTAGTATCTCGATAAGGCTGCTTAATTTGTTATCTCTAGGCTCGATCAGCAGCGAGGTATTACGCAAATTTTTCGTGAATTAGATTTGGAATCACTGGAGGTAAGAAGTCGTTCTTTTTGCGGAATAATACTGAGAAAATTTAGGGAACCGTTATATAAAGCAGACTGTAAAACGATTCTCCTGCCACCACATACATTCCAAGTACGAGCCAACAAGACAAGAGAAATTAGGGCCAGTAGGGAGGCTAAAAAGCGGCAGTTTCCCTCTCGGTCCCTTGCGAATGTAACGTGAAAGGAAGTTACTACTAGTTACACAAGGTACACTCCACTGTGCAACACATGGCGGCTTGCGGATTATGCCTGCAGAACTAAAGAACAAACATCTTTCAGTGAAACACCTAGAATTTTCAGCATGCAATAAGACATGTGGAAACACAGATCTGACAAAACACATATGGCAAAAGCAAAGAATATTGTTGCTGGAGGTATTATAGCCGTAATTTAAATTGCAATCAAAATCACATATTAAAACTGCTTTTCGATATGGAATCAAACATTACTGTAAGAGATCGCTTATTGTTCTCGCTGAATGGTGAAGTGATGTTCTCTGGGTTCTGGATATCTCATGAACTTAGCTGTTCGAAAATTTTCGTTCGTAATTACGCTCTTGCTGTAAGAGAGCAATAAATTCTGTGGATCTCTAAGGAATTCATTGTCCCAGTTACAATGCGGAGCAGCATCGTTGCTGATCCTAACAGGGCGGGCTGAAAGGTAATGTCTGTGAATTTTTTACTATGTTCTCAATATCGGTTGAGGTATTACATGTCGTGCGTATTACTCGATCGAGTTTCCCGCTTCGCTGATGCAAGTCGCTAACCTGTGCGGACAGGGGGCACTGAACTGCACCGTAAACATGGTGGTATTTAACATACCTACGCCGGTGTATGAGAAACATGAAAGCAGGGATTCGAAGAGTTCGTCCACACACGGAATACCCTCTCCATCAGTGTGACAATCCCAGACCACGCGTGAGAGCTACCACATCCGCCTGAATTAGACGGTTCGCAAACATTTCGAAAACTTTCACTCACTTTCATATGACTAACACCGAACGCAGACAGCTGGGAGATACATAATCCATCCGGAGGGGGAGGAGGCAGGAGGGTGTTTACGGGGTGGCGACAAGGAGGGAAACCGGTCACTCCTTAAGTTAACCATGACATCAGTCAGTAACTATGCCGACCCTGCACCGATGAAAGACAAGAGCGCAACACAATGACGATTTCTTAGAATTCTTGGTTGATATGAAAGGGGAAATACTTTTCACTGTTGGTAGGTCATCTTGTTGGAACTCAGAATATGTTCCACGTTGCTGCCATAAACTTACGTGAGCGATACAGGAGTGTTGTTAGGTAGAAATGTACCTCCTGTATTACCTGTACCCTTTCGTAGTCACTGGGACCATGTCTCTGTTCACAGAATTTGTGGTAAATTACATTACAAAACTGCTATTCTTTCGTCGTCGTATTTTACAGAACTCCACAGGGTACTGCGGATTTACCAGATAATATTACTTGATAATGACACCGCATCAGTTAAGGATAACCGGCACCGTACATTGGGTACTCTCAGCCCTAGTTACGAAAATACATTTTGACATAAATTTTATTCCAGTTTTTGCTATAACATAACAGGTTCCCTTGTCAATGGCCTCAGCTAGATACTAACAGTTACTTTCAAATAAAATATTAATTTTGAGAGAATAGCCCATGTGGAAATCTCTGTAATTTTTGGTAGAAGGAGGAATCAAAATTTAATAGTTTCTTATAGATGATTTGACACAGGAGAGACTTTCATACTAGAAGATTAATGCCCTGTACCAACACAATATTCTCATGCTGTTTGATAAGAAATCTCAGTAAGAGCTGCGACCCAAAACGATGGGATAAAATACTGGAAGTGAAAGCAATACAATTTGGTACTTCTAAAGTAGCATGTGAACGTAGATCCGGACAATTAACATATGGAAAGCCAGGTAACCTAGTCTCACATTACTGTTAGGCTATTTTATTGTCCCGTCCAGATACATCAGAAAGTGTTGTGCAGAAGCCGCTTTCAAAGTATTTTTATTGTTGCCTCAATTAATTCCTTTCAACTTGCTTATTAATATTGATGTATTAATTTAAACAATGTGATCTATCGGGCAATTATGAAGACACAGTCATATTTTCCTTTAGAAGTATTCCATCCAAAGTGTACTTTAATTACCCAGAACCGTACCATGAAAATTATATGCAATCTAAAGCACAAGAGTCTAGTGTTCCGCGGGTTTCTCGCTTCTCTGCTCCCAGAACACTCACTTTAGTAGTACGTGTAGACACTGAATGAAATGGTCATTGCCAGGCCTCTAAGAAAGATCTGTCCTAAAGAACTACTCACACAATTCAGGTTAAAAAATTATTTTATTAGAAACGAACTGATCATTTTCATTTTGGATCCAGAAGAAAAGAAGGAAGATTATAGTTTGATATCCAGTGAACAGTAATATCGTCACAGACGGAGCATAACTAAGGATTACAAGAGGACAGAGGAAGTAATCGGCCAGCCCTTTCCAAAGCAACCATCCCGGCATTTGTCCGGAGCGCCTTAGAGAAACCGTGGAAAACCTAGATCTGTTTGGCCAGACGAGTATTTGAACCATAGTTCTCCGGAATTATATTCAGAACATAAATTGAAGTCAAAGATGTCCAAGACAACATAACTTCAAACAGGTGCCACGAATGATTTGTCATCATTTGTGACATTCCACGAAAGATATGGCGGTCGACTACTTGATTTTCAAACAATGTTGAAAAACTGATGTCAAAACATGATAGACATAATCATGCATTAAAGTATAGAGTGTTAAACAAAATACAAATATTACTTTACTATGTGTTTTCGTTTCTTGTAGTGATATTTTCAATACATCACGAAACAAATATTTTGAGGCAATAAACAGCTTTCGCCACCAACTGGGCATGGCAGGGCATGGAAAAGCACTACACGATATGGTGCTTCGACAAATGACGTCGTAGTTAATTTTATAACTTCAATGTAACCCATGCTATGCAGCTGTTCACTCATGATACCTCTAACAAAATTTGTATTAAAATAACAGCACTGACTGGGACCGGATTTTCCTGTTATTTTTCAAACACAGCTATGTGTAAAATTTGTAGTATAAGTACATAAATACGTGAGTAACTAAAGTTATGATTTTCGTATTAACTAAACTATCATTTCTTCACGGCGGCCTCTGCAGGTTTAGAAGCTTTTTTCTCCTTTCCTGAGGGTTCCAAATCTCAGTCGATCGAAACCTTTTAGAAACGTTCTGTTGTCCGTCTGCTTGTTCGTGTGTCCGCTAGTCTGCCCAACTGTTCTAAACCCTTTTTCTCAGGACGGTTAGACGTGTCACCCAAACATTTATGTCACTTACAGAGATGTAGGGTCCCTTAGCGATGTAAAATATTGAAACTTCTGAGTCAAAGCAGTCAAAAGATACGGGCACTGATGTCACGTCTTTTGATACTCGCAAACTCACTCATCAAAACATATAGGTTACTTCCTGCAGACGTAGAATGTAGAAATTTAGCAAGAAAGACAATCTCACAGTACAACCATAGGAAAACATCCGAAAATTCAAAAATTGCCCTATGTCATCAGACTGTTTGTTCATCCTTCCGTGTGAACGACCCCTTCCCTTCGTGAACGTGTAGACGTATCATATACTGAAGTCTATGGTACCTTGGCGTTTACTATATATATGTTCCTAAGTTAATGCAATCAAAAGATACGACCATTCATAGCACACACTTTGGTACTCGCAAACTGACTCATTAAAACGTATGTGGTACTTCCCTTTGACATAGAATCATGATATTTCATAAGAAGCAAGGTTTTCCAGTACAAGTTAAGAAACAAAATCGGGAAACAAGAGCGTGCGCGCTCGTATGTGTACTCAAAGACCGAGGATCAAGTCTCTCCTCAGTACTTCACTGGGAGAGCACCTCTGTTGAGAGCGAATCGAAGTGCGACTCTGTATTGAGTCCTTGCGATTAAGCGTTGTTTACTGTGTTGGCCACCACACTTATTGTGTGGTGTGAACTGACAGAATTATAGTCAAAGGCCTGCCAGCGAATTCTGAGTGGCATCTCGGTGGACTGATTATCTGATGTACCACGCCAATAGTTAGACTAAGGGCGAATAGGAGTACTTGACTTCATCAAGGCGTAGGGAGAGTTTGATTGGCAAATGTCAATTCAGATAGAACAAGAGTTACCTTATTTGTCAGCAGCGAGCGGCGCAGACAGCAGTCATTGCAGCTTACGGTATTGTGCGCTACAGCTCTTGGGAGTCCCATATTTCCTCCACAACAGTAAACTTCACTGCATTTCACAAGCGACAGCCTCGATTAGCAACAGTCTAACGGATAAATATTCAACTTTAGTAGGCGCAGCTCTCAGCCATTCTGCAAAGTCAATAACCATCTTAAACTTTGTATAGAAATTTCATTAGCGAATCCTAGCCTTGAGAGGTAACTTCAAGTTCCGAAAAGAACCAGGAAATAAAGTGTTCAGTTCATAAATAAAAATGTCATTGTGTTTTCTCAGAATGTTTGCAAAATAAATAATAATTTTCGTTAGTTTCATATTTTTATTACACTAACTAGCACTACTGCAGTACCCAAGTATCCCACTAGTTACGTAAGAAATTTTGTAAATTTTTGTGCCATTTCCTTACAGCGGACGACTCCGGAAGATATTTATTGCTGAAAGTTTTTCAAGCATTTCTCTTTAGAACGTTAGGAGGCTCTGTCTGACTTCTGTAGTAGTGTGGGAGTGGAAATTGCATCTTGCAGGAGCCACAGTGTAAAGGGTACATCTCAGATTAATCCGTTGCGCAGAATGACAGAACAGCAACCCCACAGGTTCACAGAAGCAGTTGCTGCTGCGTGGAGTGGTCCCTCCTGAAGCCGAACTGTTCGACAGGGAGCAGGCCTTCCTCCCCGACGTGTCGCCACAGCCTCCTGGCATACAGTCTCTCGAAGACCTTCGAAACAGCGGGCAATAGGCTGATGGGCCTGTGGTTTTGCGGCAGCCGCAGGTCTTTTCCGGCCTTGGGGACAGTTACAACTTCCGCATGTTTCCACGCAGATGGGAAGCTGCAAGTCCGGAGCACGGAGTTGAAGATCTTCGTAAGTTGCCGCACGGCGCTCGGCGGCAGCATCTTCAGCAGCTCGCTGGTGATGTCGTCGCGCCCTGCTGCCTTCCTTGTCTGCAGGCGAGCTAGCTGTTGCGCGACCTCATCCGCCGTCACTTCCACGATGACGTCGTCCACCTCTCTGTGCGCCAGGTACACAGTGAGGCGCTGTTCTACCAAACTGACGTCCTCCACCGGCGTGAAACTGGCAACTCAGCTCCTGATGGCGGCCGGCCGTCTTAAATCCCCTCCCCTCGCGAGGCGTTCTCTCCGCGGTCCGCGCCAGCGCGTCAGCGGTCGCTGAGACGCTGAGGTCTGTGGTGTCGTCGGTGTAACTGCCTCGTCCGCCCTAGTTGCCCGTTCGTTTCCTTTGCTGAGCGTTTCTTGCCCCTTGAACACTATGGATCTGCAGTACACCCGTGGGCTGTTCGAGCAAGAAATACGCTGGGAGAAACTGAAGAATCAGGATATATCTTTTGTTTGAATTGAATTAAATGATTAAAATTTTTACGCCGCCAATGACCATAGATCTTAATATGTGGCGTAAATATTAACTTGATACGTTTACAAATTCCTGATAAAAGTATAGTTCTTAACAATCGGACGAAGACAGTCAGACAATCAGACTGATGGAGAACGATGCAATCCTGTAACGGTTCCGTTTTTGCAGAGTCAGGTACGGAACCCTAATAAATCAGTCATTTCCCTTAAGGGGCTCCGGAAAGGCTCAAAATCATTAAAAGTTCAAATTTTACTTTTTTGCGTTTTCTGAATCTGCAGACTATTACCTTTTAATAGATATATAATTTATTCAATTCCGAAGACTACAACTATTTTTAAATGTTTTTTGAAATGTGTTCTACATGGGCGTGACCCACTGTGGCGCTGTTAAACTGCTGTCAAATGGTGTTATTATTAACGTCCGTGTTCATCAGGTACATTTTAGTGATGTGAGATAAAATATGTGTTGTGGCTAACCTATTTTCAGAGACTTAGCAGCACCTGAACTGTTGAAAAAGTGCATTCACGGAAAAACTCAAAACCCCAATGGAAGTGTAAATAGTGTTATATGGTCGAGAATCCCCAAGACTGTATTTTTTGGAATAGAAACACTTCACTTTGGTGTGTATGATGCTGTTGCGACTTTCAATGATGGCAACATTGTAAGGTGCAAGGTATTTAGAAATATGGGAATGAAGATAGGTTCTAACATGGTAAGAGCGATGCTTGCTTTAGACAAGGAACGCCTTCGGGCTGCAGACAGGGCTCTAAAGAGTCTAGAAATACAAGCAAGAGTAAACAGGAGGAGGAACAAGAGGAAGCTGGAGAAGGAGTTTGCAGAGGATGAAGATAATCCATCCTATGGATCTGGAATGCACTAAAAAATTAATCCAATCTTTGTCGCTCGATTCCCAAAACTTTTATTTTCTCATACTAATTACACGTTTTCTAAGGACTTCCAAACATATTTGTTTCAAACTTTCAGTAAATGTTACACAGCACCTTCTGCATAATGTAACACAGTCTTTTCCAAAAAACTGTATATTTTTGAATATATAAATAAAAAATTGCAAAAAAATGTTGTGAATTTTCATTACAATTGAAAAAAATCATCTTTAATAACTGAACTAAAATTTTGTAAAATCCCTGTGTTAAGTTGTGGCCCATATTCCAATAAATAATCTGTAAAAAGTTAAACTTCCTACCTCAAATACTTTGTGAGGAAAAATGTAATTTATAAGCGTTATTTTAACATTGCAAGTATAGGGCGTTCCGGAGCCCCTTAAAGGAACTGATACTTTGACCAGAAAGTTAAAGACGACTGGGTCGTAAAAAGGAACGGCTCGGCTCCTGTCCGCTCGCTACCGCTCTTGGGGCCGCTTCATATGACGGATGTGATTTGTGGAAAGGACATACCGTCATTTAACGTGTCTGATGAGAAAGGTCTTCCTACATATTTTACTATTTAAACGTTTTCATGAATAAATAAAACTTGCCGAACATTATTTTCATTTTTTTCTGTATTTTCATATTTTGTAGAGGTATGGCCTCCTCTTCCCCTTATCTTACTGAGGCCAAATTTCACACTGCTTATTTGTCCATGGAATACAAATGTGTTGGGAGGGGGGGAGGGAGGGTATGGTGGTGGTGGGGCTGGCGACTGGAGGAGGATAGAGCGAGAGGGGTAGTCGAAAAAAAAAGTCATTTAAGAGACCCAACCCTACATATACGAACTTACAACCAGACCGCACAACTGATGTCACCGATATGTGGAAAAAAGGATTTCAGCTGCCACGAAGCCTCGTTTTGTGTGATTTATTACACGCTAGGCATTACTTATTTTCACAGTGCTGCCGGCCGAGGTGGCCGAGTGGTTCTAGGCGCTGCAGTCTGGAACCGCGTGACCGCTACGATCGCAGGTTCGAATCCTGCCTCGGGCATGGATGTGTGTGATGTCCTTAGGTTGGTTAGGTTTAAGTAGTTCTAAGTTCTAGGGGACTGATGACCTCAGAAGTTAAGTGCCATTGTGCTCAGAGCCATTTGAACCATTTTTCACAGTGCTATTCGTCACTGATGTTCTGGAGATACTTTTTCCATAAATCTTACATATAAGAGCAAGACATGCAGGTATATTGTTAAACTTAGCTATTCCTCAATGTATCATCTGACGAGACATACCGCCGACACTCTTCCATCTGCCAATATACATGTATTTAGAAAGCACCAAAGCACCATTGCCTTTCTATCGTCCCAAACGTCGTCTCTCGTGACACCTGTAAAGCGACAATTTTGTAGTGAAACGCAAAAACCTTTTAATCATTTGCACCTCGAAGAAACTGGTTATCTTTTTAAAATTACGAGTAACTGTACGATGGAAGACTTCCGATCAATTTTAGTGCTGAACCAGTACACCCTTCGAAGGCCTACAACCCATCGTCACATGTGGTACAAACCAATAGTTACAACCCTTGAATTCAGTAGTTTTTACTTTGAAAGATACGTACAGTTTCAGTGAAAAGTCGTCTTTTCTTTATGCATCCACAAAGCCGCAACAGTCGCAGTGGGTTAAATAGATTTCTCGTATCAAGCAGACGCATTACCAGACGTCCCTCTGACAAGTGATTTTACTGATGCCGACGTGCTCCACCATTTACTGTACAATGACTTACGTAAAATGTGTGTAGACGTAGGTGCATTACCACTCAGCGTCCATCAAAACCGGCAAAGATTCATTGTGAAGAGGAATCTGTAGCACTTTGAGTTGGCTTGGGTTGTTTGGGGGGAAGAGACCAAACAGCAAGGTAATCGGTCTCATCGGATTAGGGAAGGATGGGAAAGGAAGTCGGCCGTGCCCTTTCGAAGGAACCATCCCGGCATTTGCCTGGAGCGATTTAGGGAAATCGCGGAAGGGACGGACGAGGGATAGAACCGTCGTCCTGCCGAATGCGAGTCCAGTGTGCTAACCACCGAGCCACCTCGCTCGCTGTAGCACCTTAAAAGCCTGTGAGTTTTGGTCTAGGCAGAGACATTCAGCGGACCTGTGTATAGAAGCACTCTTGAGAATACCAACAAACGAGAGGCAGTATCGAATGACGTACCATTTAAAGACCTACAAGAATTGTATTCGCAGTTGCGAATAAAGACAATTATCAGCTGCATAATGGAATGACGATAATGAAAATTTGTGCCCGACCGGGACTCGAAGCCGGATTTCGCGCTTACTGCGAGCGTCACCTTGCTATTTTTTTCTATCTTTTTTTTACAGTAAAAAAATGCTGTTGTTGGGATTTGAACCTGGTATCCCTCCTTTTTTATTATTATTATGAATAAGGAAGACACAGAAACTTCTAGAAAACGAAAGGAAAGAAAAGGCTTTTGGAATTCTTTTTGTTATCTTTATATTTTTATACAAATGCATAAAGGAAAGCCGTTCCTCTTCAGCTACATAACCAGAATAACAGACAGTCGTCCCGTTACGCCCGCAGCGAATTTTTCGGTGACTGTCGTCTCATTGCTGTGTTGATTCCGTTGTTTGTTCAATTTCATAAAAAAAGAAACTGAAGAGGGATGGTTGTCTTCTCATGTCATCGATAATCCAGCTGCGAGGCGGATTATGGAATGCGCTCCAAAGAAAATCATAAAAATATTGCATGTATTTAGGATTCTTGGCGATCGCGCAACGCGTTCGTTGAGGTAATACAAAAAATCAGGTACTGTCTTTAGGCCATTACGGAACAGGTAGTGAACAGCGTGGTCGCTAATCCACGTCACACAGTTCGTTTTTGTTCTTAGGAAATACATCTCATCGGCGAAAAGACGTGATCGGGTAGTTAACCTGTCGGGAGTCTTGCGCGTGAGAAAAGCTAATATCTGACGCACCAACTACCAAACGTCCTTTGCCAACCCGCACTCAAAACAATGTTCATCTGTGTCAATCACTTGGCATGTGGTACACAAGGGTGAATCAGCGAAGTGGATTTGATGTAGGCGGGACTGGCACAACTGTTTCCCATTAACAGTTACGTACCATTCAGACTGCACGTCAGTATCACTGCCTGCCACACAGCGCGCCACTTTGTAGTGCGGTGTTTGCTTTCAATCACATCCGGCGGCCTGTTCAGTTGCATGGCAGCATATATCGCCCTCTTGACCATCAAGCATGTGGATAGCAGTGCGGTATGGATGTAGCTTAATTCAAGGAAGAATTGGCTAATGTAAAAGATAGGTGCCGGGATGTCCGATATCACCACAGGGGATGCGAGTGAGATTGGTCGTAAGGCCTCCAGTAACAGACTTGTGAGGCACGTCGGGCTTCGAATCATCTAGCTACCGGAGCACGACTCACAGCCACACCCAACTTTATATGTCATCAGCCGTATGTCTACAATCTGCACTCGTACATTTTAGAGGCTACAGTCTGGAACCGTGTAACCGCTACGGTCGCAGGTTCGAATCCTGCCTCGGACATGGATGTGTGTGATGTCCTTAGGTTAGTTAGGTTTAAGTAGTTCCAAGTTCTAGGGGACTGACGACCTCAGAAGCTAATTCCCATAGTGCTCAGAGCCAAACCTTATGTATTTTCTTGTACACGGGAGACAATTTACTTGAACGTCGCTTGCACGCTGACGGCGGATAAACACGATATTTTAGCAAGTCAGAAGGAGCTTTGCATGGTAATTGGTAACAACACAGGCAATGTAGTGACATATTTAAAGACCTAATGTCATTGTGCAGAATGCGACCGTATCACAACAGGCGTTGCGATGCAGGCGAGCTGACAGCGAACATTTACGAGGTCGTGCTGAAACGTAATCACACCACATTTTTATGTGAAAACTCTAAGATTTTTAAATAAAACGAACTTTATTAACATTCTATATTCCTGTGCCGCTAGAGAATTGAAAACTGTAGCGTGCAACATGTAGGTGTGTAACGTAAGTATTTCAGTGCGTTAGAAACTGTGTGCTGTAATCGGGTTTTGAATCCGAAGAGTTCTTCCGCACATGGAGTAACCTTTCCTTCAGCGTGACAGACCCAGACTACACAGCTGTGCTGCGATATCTGCAACCATCCGAAGCCTTACGTCTACTTTCATCTGTCATCCACCATACGCTCCAGAATTGGCCTCACCCGATTTCAATCTGTTTCCTAAATATAAAGAACATCTTCGAGGACTTCACTTTAGTAGTCACGAAGCGGTGTAAGCTGAGCTGTCGTTGTGGATGCGTCAACAAGGACAAACATTCTACGTTAACGAAATCAACAAATTTGTCTCTCGTAGGGAAACATGTGCTCATGCCGCGGTGACTATGTTGTGTAAAAAATATGTAGACATAGAGAATAAAGATGTAAAATGTTAACAGAGCTAAAAAAAAGAAAGTAATAATAAAATACTTTTCAAGTTTTCACATTAAAAATTCCGAAGCATTAATTTTCAGAATCGCCCCTATTGTCACTGAGTTCCTGGAAACTTTCACCCTGTTATTCTTATAACATGGTATTCATCACGACAATGGAGTTGCAAACAATTCTCGTGTAAATTGCTGTATCCTTACTGTTATTGATCAACAGCTGTACATCTTTTGTAAGTGTACGTTGTTGCACTAGTTCTGTTGTTCAACAATGTTTGTCATTGGATGTACAATACAAAAATGATCACAGCTTACCGCGGAAACCATATCAGTTCATGGCACAAAGACACCAGTAGAAATACGTCACGTAAATTTTGTAAGCCACTCTTCGTACATTCGAGAGCCAACCGGAGGTATCTAGCGTGAAACCGAACGCAATAATGTTTCCTATAAATTGTTGTTGAGATGTTCACATATCGCATTCTTATCTTCCTCCAAACATTGCAGTATTACATGATACTACCTCCAATTACACGTACGTACTGTCTTACGTCATTGCAGTAGACACATTTATGACATACCGTCAGTATGTACTATAGTACTTTGCATACACCAACATAATTTGCAATGAAATGAATACCCCTAGCTGCATACAGGTGTTGATATAAGTCAATGGGGACAGTTGAAAATGTGTGCTACGACCGGGACTCGAACCCGGCATCTCCTGCTTACATGACAGACGCTCTATCCATCATCTTTTCTTTTCTTAATCACATTTTCTTCTGTATTTTTCTTTGTATGTGTATGGGGTGGACGTCTTGTAAGTAGGCTGTTTATGTTTTCTTATTGGCAACGTTACGTAGCGCTCTGTATGAAAGTCACTGGCTGTGCTGTGTGTAGTCTGTGGCCAGTTTGCATTGTTGTCAGCCATTGTAGTGTTGGGCAGCTGGATGTGAACAGCGCGTAGCGTTGCGCAGTTGGAGGTGAGCCGCCAGCAGTGATGGATGTGGGGAGAGAGATGGCGGAGTTTTGAAATTTGTTATACTGGATATTATGAACTGCTATGTATATTATGATTTTTCAACACTATTAAGGTAAATACATTGTTTGTTCTCTATTAAAATCTTTCATTTGCTAACTATGCCAATCAGTAGTTAGTGCCTTCCGTAGTTTGAATCTTTTATTTAGCTGGCAGTAGTGGCGTTCGCTGTATTGCAGTAGTTCGAGTAAGGAAGATTTTTGGTGAGGTAAGTGATTTGTGAAACGTATAGATTAATGTCAGTCAGGGCCATTCTTTTGCAGGGATTTTTGAAAGTCAGATTGCGTTGCGCTAAAAATATTGTGTGTCAGTTTAAGCACAGTCGTGTACAATTGTTCTAAGGGGACGTTTCAGTCTCATGACTCCCATTCAGGTTGTTCTTTGATCCGTTCACTCAGTTTTTTTTTTTTTTACTACAGAGGGTAGCTAACCCTTTGATCGATCATGCTGAGCTACGGTGCCGGCTCCATCTGAGCCACCGAGGACACAGAGGGTAATGCGACTGCAGGGACTTACCTCTGGCACGCCTCCCGTGAGACCCACATTCGCAACTTATTGTCCCGCACTATATTCACAGTGCCCCTGCCCGTTATACTCATTACTCGCGGCTTTACTGACGATTCCCGTAAGAGCTCGGGCACTGCTTGTGCATCCGCACAGAAGAAAAAATGGTTCAAATGGCTCTGAGCACTATGGGACTTAACAGCTGTGGTCATCAGTCCCCTATAACTTAGAATTACTTAAACCTAACTAACCTAAGGACATCACACACATCCATGCCCGAGGCAGGATTCGAACCTGCGACCGTAGCAGCCGCGCGGTTCCGGACTGCGCGCCTAGCCGCACAGAAGAAGATTATATGACTCTGAGCACTATGGGACGTAACTTCTAAGGTCATCAGTCCCCTAGAACTTAGAACTTCTTAAACCTAACTAATCTAAGGACGTCACACAAATCCATGCCCGAGGCCGGATTCGAACCTGCGACTGTAGCGGTCTCGCAGTTCCAGACTGTAGCGCCTAGAACCGCTCGGCCACCCCGGACGGCCCGTAGGAACTGATACCATCTTCAAATATACTAACACAAATACTTGTTCGTATCTAATAATGTATGCATGTATGCATACTGTATGCATGTTGTTTGTTATCCGAGGACCTGGAAGCGACGGAGAATCTCGGTCCCCGCCGCAGCCGCACTGGTCCACAACCCCACGACGACTACCGCAGTCCACTTACCCCTCCGCCGCCCCACACCGAACCCAGGGTTATTGTGCTGTTCGGCCCCCGTTGGACCCCTCCAGGGAACGTCTCACAACAGACGAGTGTAACCCTTATGTTTGCGTGGTAGAGTAATTGTGGTGTAAGCGCACGTGCAGAGCTTGTTTGCGCAGCAATCACCGACACAATGTAGCTGAGGGGGAATAAGGGGAACCAGCCCGCATTCGCCGAGGCAGATGGAAAATCGCCTAAAAACCATCCACAGACTGGCCGGTTCACCGGACCTCGACACAATTCCGCCGGGCGGATCCGGGCCGGGGACCAGGCGCTCCTTCCCAGTTCTAATAATATAAATCATAAATTTCATATTATTATTCTCGTCCTTCGACGAGGTCCACGCAGCTGTGATCGCTGTATTACATGACGCTGTTTTTCATACTGCAGTTGTATGCGTACTTCTGCATTCATTCGGCTACTCCATTTGATCACAGCGGGCGAGAGATAAACTGTCGACCAAGGGCTCGACTGAGCGCATGCGCGAACGTCGGCCCAACTCCAGGACGCGGCGCGGCTCGGTTCGTTGAGGCAGTGCACGCCGGACCGTGCGTCGCCGTGCATCGCTGCCCAGCGTTGCCTCCGCCACACGCAGGCGCAGGTAGGGTACGCAACCCGCGTCACTACTCCACCTGCTCTCTGTCGTACCTTGCGAATGCGCTGCTATTGCGTAGTGAAAAAGCTGCGGGAAACTGAAACTTACAACAGAAACTCTCTTTATTTCACCACGTCAAAGCAAAAAATATTCTACGATTCGGCGTTTCGGCAGCTGACGTCGGCATATTTCATTTAGGTGATGACTCTACAGTTATCCTGATGGATACCTGCAATATTAGACGCACGGACGGCAGCTATCATTCGTTCAATGATTACTATTTAAATGTTCGCATGTTTTCTAATCATTCTCTTCTTAAACGTTTAATGCTGAACATATATTCCTGACACTTCTTTCGCTGACCTTTCGGCCATCGTTAGATCCAAGAGTAGTCAGCGTAATTTTTGGCCACAGCTAGAAACAGTAGTTCAAACTTTACATGTTGACGACGCAAACTATAACACCATGCAGCAAATAGTCCATGTCCACTGGTGTGAAACAGACTCCATTTATTTTTTTTGCTCAGGATGTACATAAAGATTCGACTGAATAACATTTGAAACTTCCTGGCAGATTAAAACTGTGTGCCCGACCGAGACTCGAACTCGGGACCTTTGCCTTTCGCGGGCAAGTGCTCTAGGTCCCGAGTTCGAGTCTCGGTCGGGAACACAGTTTTAATCTGCCAGGAAGTTTCATATCAGTGCACACTCCACTGCAGAGTGAAAATCTCATTCTGAATAACATTTCTTATACAAACCGTATATATTTTCACGTAAACAATTCCTCTTTTTCCAACTGCTATCATAGTGTTCTCCGCATTTCAATAGTTTCATTAGAGCCCACATTAGCCTGTACGTATATTATTTACTATCCCTCTAATCAGAAAAGACTTCATTGCAGAAACACACTGTTTGATTAGTTTTACAGAGACCGAAAGAGATGCTTCAGAGAAAGGCCGGCCATCTCGAATCAGATTCCCAATGGTTTCCCTAAATCACTTAATCTTAAGGCATATGCCAGGATGGGTCCTTCGACATGGTTACAGCCAGTTTATTTCCTCAGCGTTCCCAAACTTCCCATTAACAAACATGGTCCCACAAATTCCACCTTAAGTGCTTAAACAATAAATCTTAGTCATTTTTACTTTTCCACCACTGTTTAAGAAATAAAAACTTAATCTCCCTTGGCACATGAAGTATAGTAAATCAGTAACTACAAACTATCGAGGATGTAGCCTATTGTATGAAAATAGAATATTTGCATAGTAAAACTTACTCAAAATATAATAGACCGATACTACCTAATATTGTTATTGCCGTAAAACTGTAGCATCCAAAGTTATTAACCATTAAAGTTTTATATTAGAATACAACAAAATTTAAAATATGGCATGTTACTTACCCCACTGCAACATTCAAGTCTCTCAAGCGCTAGGTAGACAGTAAAGGTATTAAGGCTATATGAACTCTTTTCGTACGTACAACTGAAAGTCGTGAAACGTACGACTATTTTTATGATTTTTTATTATGAGTCTAAAAGCCCTGATAGGTTACAAAAAATAGTCATTGGATGTTAACGGAACTCTTATTTTCGTAACGCGTTTCGGGCATAGCCCATAAGATGATTTGTACAATGCAATACGAATACAGTGCTGTGAAAAAGAAATCTTTTGGCCTATAAGAAACTAAGTTAGACCCCAAACGCGTTTTGAAGCTCAAGGAGTTGCATTAACATCTAGTGACTGTTTTATTGGACCTATAAGATTTTTAGTAATCATGACAAAAAATAACTTGTAGAAGTTGTCTCATTTACACATATCTCCCTTTCACCACCCATAACCTTTCTAAAACTAAAGACTCGCCCATCGTGTCCTCCACAATGTATGTCTTATTTTGTAATTTGAGTTCCTACAGCGCTTATAGCAAAACTAATGAACCTTATTTTTCCTTTAATTTATGTATTTTTCAATAAATCAGTTAAGTGCAGTCGATTTTATACACTCATATGTGCTATTTGACAACCATTGACAGTGCTTTATTTTGGAATTCTCTACATTACTCAAGACTTTCTTATCGAATTTTTCTAACAGCTTCTATTGCATAGCTCCATTAGGTTTTTGAAGTTTCATTAGGTTTTAATAAATGACTATATGTAAAAATTCTTCCATTACAGTTGTATATTTGCCTGCCGAAGTGGCCGACCGGTTCTAGGCGCTTCAGTCTGGAACTGCGTGACGGCTACGGTCGCAGATTCGAATCCTGCCTCTGGCATGGATGTGAGTGATGTCCTTAGGTTAGCTGGTTTAAGTAGTTCTAAGTTCTAGGGGAGTGATGACCTCGGATGTTAAGTCACATAGTGCTCAGAGCCATTTTAACAATTTTATTCGTACATTTACTCACTCCCCGTGTATAATCTTCACAATTTTGTTTGTGTCTGCAGAAGTGTTCGATTTTTTTACAATATTTAACGAAAAATATTCCTGTACCCTGTTTTCATGCCACTAAATCGAGTGTGGAAACATCGTACCTTCAGTACGGTATAAAGTTACGGAAGAACGTAAATTTATGTGTCCCCTCTTTCTGAAAGTCATGGTGAGATCATTGTACTTCTCGTAGTTCCGTTATTTGTCGTCCGAAAGCTAAGACTTAAATTACTTTGACAATAAAACCTGTGCCGCATGTTGTTAAATATTTCCTAAGTAATATTTTGTGAAGCTTTTGTCCTTTGTAATTACCTATTTATATCTATCTATATGCCCGTCTTCGTAGCTGACTGGTCAGCATATCTGACTGCCATTCGGAAGACCTGGTTAGATTGCCGGTAATGCCATGAATTTCTCCTCGGTGGGAGGACTATATTTGGGTGCACTTAGCGTCGTGGTGGGAATTGTTGAATGGTCTGACCGAGTAGTGGCGGCTCCAGGTCACGGAAACTGACAACGACCGCGCCAGCCGTGTGCTGACTCCACGCCCGTTCATACAGCATAATTGACGATTTTGGATGAGGACGACACTGCAGTCGCTCGGTACCGATTGTCACTCATGGTCTCCTTGGAAGGATATTAGTACAAGTTTCCTTTAACTTTGTTTATATCATACTTACTATTCTGTGGTTTCATTACAAATCCTGACGATAATGGATGGATTGCAGGAAGTATTCTCGGGGACTGACCACAGTGTTGAATGCTCGTTGCCATTACGGTGTTTCATGTTCAGTGTCACCACTGTTTGCAGACTACCGTTCCATCAGCTGTACACTTGATAATGATGTACGTTGATAATATCGATTATCGGGACCTATAGAATCATTGTTTATACAGTTTACAGTTCAATCACATTATACACTTTTGAAAGGAAAATTCAAGTTGCAAGTGCCAAAGTTAGTGATAGGGCACAGCTAATTGCATGTTATACCCACTAATTTTGATGCTTGAAACTTAGAAACATATTCTTTTACAACCGTTCAAAACGTTTGGTAATGTGTGCGTTTCTATGTGTGATCTACACAGTCTTGAGTTATCTGCATACGACAATGCCATATGTGATATGTATGTACCATGGAAACAGTATACAGAGTACTCAGGGATAGGTGTAAGATGTCATGGTCTCCTGACCTTCATTGCTTAAATATTCCGCCCTTACAATCATATTCCGCACATCAAGACGCTTCATTCGAACCCAAACTCGATAAGATAAAGTCAATGTTGTATGAATTCATGTTAACGATATGCCAATAACTAGTAAATCGCAAATGCGCACTGAGATTGAAATACTCCAGGCTGGCGTACACACACACATTCCAGACACGACGGTCACAGGAGATTTTATTTAGTTTGGGAGAGGCAGGCCCCACGCTGGGAGACCAGCCCATTCAGAGGACGAGTCATCGCCAAACGCCGAGGCGACCACCCATGGAGCCAACAGCATTTGCCCAAGTGAAAGGAAGAACGACCCCTTGTTTGGCTTAAAAGCAAATTCCACTACATTGTGTGGGAGCGCCCAGCCTACGCATTCTTTACAAACATAGCACGCAGTTTCAGAGGTTCTCACAGGGAAACAGCAAACGCCAAATGCCGATGCTACAGATTTCCAGATTGATCGCCTTAAACAAAACGTCATTCTCCCGTTTTAGAAGAGCAATGCTGATTGGCAGACGATATTCCTGACGCCTTGAGCTGAAGGAGTAGGAAGAGACCGAAAGATATAACCCTTCACGTCGGGCATGGAGAGGGGCCGTCACGTTGTCGCTCTTGGAGCGAGGAACAAGTCTCTCCTCAGTACTTCACTGGGATAGCACATCTGTCGAGAGCAAATCGGAGTGCGACTCTATATTGAGTCCTTGCGATTAAGCATTGTTCACTGTGTTGGCTGCCACACTTATTGTGCAGTGTGAATGGACAGAGTTATAGTTAAACGCCTGCGAGCGAATTTTTGAGTGGCATCGTGGTGGACTGGTTATCTGACCGGTGTACCACCCAATAGTTGGACTAGGGGCGAATAGGAGTCCTTGACTTCATCAAGGAATAGGGAGATTTTGATTGGGAAGGTCAATCCAGATAGAACGAGAGTTATCTTATTTGTCAGCAGCGAGCGGCACAGACAGCAGTCATCACAGCTTACGGTATTGTGTGCTACAGCTATTGCGAGGCCCCGTATTTCCTCCACAACAGTACACTTCACTGAATTTCACACACGACTGCCTCAACCGTACCTAGCAACATTGTAACGGATAATTATTCAGGTTGAGTAGGCGTGGCTCTCAGCCATTCTGACAAGTCGATAACAATCTTAAACTTTGTATAGAAATTTCATTAGCGAATCTTATCCTTAAGAGGTATTTTCACATTCTGTAAAGAACCCGGAAATAACTTGTTCAGTTCATAACTAAAAGTGCCATTGTGATTTCCCAGAATTTTTGCAAAGTAAATAATAATTTTCGTTAGTTTCATGTTTTTCATACACTAACTAGCACTACTGCAGTACCCAAGTATCCCACTAGTTACGTAAGAAATTTTTAGATTTTTTGCGTCATTTCCTTACAGCGGACGACTCCAGATGATATTTATTCCTGAATTTTTTGAGGCATTTCTCTTTAGAACGTTAGGAGCGTCTGTCTGACTTCTGTAGTAATGTGGGGGTGGAAATTGCATCTTGCAGGAGCCACAATGTATAGGGTACATCTCAGATTAATCCGTTGCGCAGAAGGACAGAGTAGCACACACACGCTCACATAGGGGGTATAATTATTAGCCCTGAGATACGAGAATACATAATACTGAAATGCTGATGATATAGTCTACCACATTAGCGCTTAAAGCCACAAGTAAGATTTTCACTAAGAATATTCAGACATGAGATGTTGAGAACTGTCAGGGCTGGACCTGTCTGCGGAAACGATCAGCATTTCAGTCACCCCGTGTAGCATGTGTCTTACTTTCTCGTCGGCACAGGGCCCGCCTAGGCCCCAGATAATTTGTTCCATGTGTGATGCTATCGACGCGTATCAGGACCGAATGGCGTCATGTCGTATATCCATCCCTACTGCATTCACCTGTGCATTGGGTCACACCGCTGCACCCGTCGTTTCACCATTACCGATTCATTTCTGGTTGGCGACAAGTGTGCTTCTTGGTTGGGCCAGGGAAAAATATTGATCTCCTGTGACACCAATACGGCACGTGTTCGTGCAGAAATATGTGGTCGCCCATTGGCTTGCTGAAAAATAACGTCTGGTGTGTTGTGTAGAAAGGGTAAGGCTACCGGTCGCAGGATTGTCATTCAAGTAGGTCACTCTGTCACAGTGCCCTGGACACGCCCCATCTGCGACATTTGGTTGTAGACGATAGGACCCCATACTATAAACCTCGATTTGGCGCTGTACATCTTATGCGAATGCTTTCACTGTAATGTCGCTCCCCCTGTCTGCGGCAAACCAATACGCGGCCCCCATTTTCAAACACACAGAATCTGGATTCATCCGAAAACGCTATCTGATGCCAATCCTGTCCACAGTGACGTCATTCCATACACTACTGACGTCCAACATGTTTCTGCACATTCGTCAATCGTAGGCGGAGAAGTGGACGACGCGTACATAACCTGTGCCGTAGTAAACGGCGACGGATTGTCACCCCTGATAGTGTAATCTTCGTACATCCATATTTAAATTGGATGAAGGTGGGACACATCTGGTATATTTCTTATTAAAAATGCAATTCCTCCAGCTGTACTTAAGATTTTTTTTTATTTACTTCGCTACTTGTTTCGGCGTTATGTCAACGCCCGTACACTTTGCTGAAATCAGTTGTGTGTGGCTCAGTCTAGAGGTCCGCCGTGAGATCAACATGTGCTCCACAGGGATGGCGGGCAGTAACCGCATCCAGGTGGAGCACGTGTTGATCTCACCGCGGACTTCTAGACTGAGCCACACACAGCTGATTTCACAGCAAAATGTACGGGCCTGAAGATGGCGTTGACGCAACGCTGAAACTAGTAGCGAAGTAAATTAAAAAAAATCTTAAGTACAGCTGGAGGAATCGCATTTTTAATAAAAACGTGATAGTGCACGATGTGTTCCACTGTTGCGTCATAGCCAAGGAAGAAGCAGATCTGTCCTGCAGTGCCATTAGGAGGAGATGTCGATCTCCTCGGGGAGTTGGTCTGGTTGGTGCTGCCTGACCCATCTCTTCCTCTTCTACGGCCTTCCATGAACCATTCTTCACACACCCATTGTAATGACAAAACACTTGGTCTTGCATGAGCAGCAATTTTCTGGTTGGATGCATCACATTCTCTCATGCCAATAATGTGCCTTCTTTCAAACTCACTGATCTGGTGGCACGGTTCGCGCTTACGTCTGCGAGGCATTCTACACTTCTCTTTAAGTCACACCAGTTGGCTTCGGTTTATAGAGACAAAGAGAGGCGCAGGAACATTTTACCGGTGGTGGTATTGAGCCGCGATATCGATACTGACCTCGAACCCGCGGGCCGACATGAATCAGATGCGAATCATTTCTGCTGAACATACTAATGTACATGCCCTGTGATACGAACGTTCTGCCTCTAGTCGTTCAAGGTGTTCTGTTTTTTTTTCTGAACTTTAGTGTAAAAACATTTCTTCGTAAATCAGCCCATTTATTTGTGAAAACCGCATCAAAATCCGGGGTGGGGGATTCAGAATACAAGTGGTCCACGTCCAAAGAAACTGTTTCTCAGATATCGGAGGATAAATATACAGGGTGAGTCACCTAACGTTACCGCTGGATATATTTCGTAAACCACATCAAATACTAACGAACCGATACCACAGCCCGAACGTGAGGGGAGGGGCTAGTGTAATTGTTTAATACAAATCATACAAAAATGCACGGAAGTATGTTTTTTAACACAAACCTACGTTTTTTTAAATGGAACCACGTTAGTTTTGTTAGCACATCTGAACATATAAACAAATACGTAATCAGTGCCGTTTGTTGCACTGTAAAATGTTAAATACATCCGGAGATAATGTGTTGACGCTTGAAACCTCCGACGTTCAGTTGCGTGTTGTAACAAACATCGCGTTTGTACAGAAGGATCTGCCAACGTTGCTCGAAAATGTCCCACTGGAAACGCGTCGACGTATGTGGTATCAGCATGATGGTGCAGCTGCACATTCCGGAATCAACACTAGGCTGACCCTCGACAGAATGTTCGACGTGCGCTTCATACGACGTGGAGGACGCATAAATTGGCCAGCCCGTTCTCCTGATCTTACACCTCTGGACTTCTTTCTGAGGGGTACGTTAAAGGAGAATGTGTACCGTGATGTGGCTACAACCCCAGAGGATATGAAACAACGTATTGTGGCAGCCTGCGGCGACGTTACACCAGATGTACTGCGGCGTGTACGACATTCATTACGCCAGAGATTGCAATTGTGTGCAGCAAATGATGGCCACCACATTGAACATCTATTGGCCTGACATGTCGGGACACACTCTATTCCACTCCGTAATTGAAAACGAAAACCACGTGTGTACGTGTACCTCACCCCTCATGGTACTGTACATGTGCGTCAGTGAAATAGACCAATAAAAAGGTATTAGCATGTGGACGTAATGTGCTGTTACAGTCTCTTCTGTACCGAAGGTCCATCACCGTTCCCTTTGGATCCCTACGTAATTCGGTGCTCTCCGATACACACGATCGAACAGCGGAGGAGTGGTACTCAAGCGTCAACTTTAGGTTACAATATCTCCGGATGTAATTAACATTTTACAATGCAACAAACGGCACTGATTACGTATTTGTTTATATGTTCAGATGTGCCAACAAAACTAACGGGGTTCCATTTAAAAAAACGTAGGTTTGTATTAGAAAACATACTTCCGTGCATTTTTTATGGTTTGTATTAACCTATTACACTAGCCCCTCTCCTCACGTTCGGTCTGTAGATTCGATTCGTCAGTATTTGATGTGGTTTACGAAATATATCCAGCGGTAATGTTAGGTGACTCACCCTGTATATATGGGAATAAAAAATCGGCATAAACATTACAAACATAAATTTAGCGTAAGTTGATACAGACCATCTTACTTCACTTGTTCCGTGGGAAATGGAGTACATAGAAGAAATATTGGGGATTGCAACAGCTTTTGAAGCGGAAAGTATGGACCTACTTCAGATTCTTCTGAAAGTCATCCCTGTCAGGTAAATGTAAATTTTCTAGTTCTGACGTAGTAGCTAGTTCTTAGGAAAGTTGTTTAATGTAAGTACCATAGGTTGGCATTTCTCCATTTGCAGGACTGTTTCCTGTCACATTTTGGTCACAATTTACGTTGCGCTAAGTAATTTTGAGATAGTTTGTCTCTAACGCTCCCGCATGCGCTTGGTTGCTGGCGGAGCCTAGCCGCGGATCTGCTCGCAACGCCTACTTTCCTTCCTGCTTACGTGTGATCCTAATTCCTGTGCTGTATGTCCCTGTTATTACATTGGCCAGACAAGTTCAAATGGCTGTAAGCACTATCGGACTTAACATCTGAGGTCATCAGTCCCCTAGAACTTAGAACTACTTAAACCTAACTAACCTAAAGATATCACACACATCCATGCCCGAGGCAGGATTCGAAACTGCAATCGTAGCAGCCGCGTGGTTCCAGACTGAACGGCCTAGAACCGCTCGGCCACAGCGGCCGGCTTGACAGACAGGAAGGGCCCAGACCGTTAGGTTAAAAGAGCATCTGCCGACTAAAAGCGGTGATGGAACACTAGGATCTAAATTTGGTGAACATCTTGTCCAATTTGACCATGCTCCAAAGCATCTAAAAGAGGCAGAACTCTTCATAATGAAGTAAAAGGATGTAAGTAGACAGCCTTGAAGAATTGCAGATTCTTAAACATCTTGTAATTGATAGAGAAAATTTGCTTAATGAACAGCTGCAACTAAAAAATAGAAATTATTTCGAAGGATTTCAACCATTACTCCCTTGGAGTTGAACCACGGTCCGCTTCGAATGGCCGATTCTGTTTCCCATCTGCTTTGCCCCTTTATTATAGTGCGTTTGTACATTGTGTGTCCATATATTTTGTCTTATACTGGTAATGTGACCGGTTGCCAAGATGTTTCTTAATTTGCCTGTTTTATGTTCAAGATATTTCATGCTTAGCACGCCAATGTCTCTCATACTAATTTATTAATTACTATAGTAGGGTTTTGCCGTCTTAACATAATATTTGAATGTAAATTTTCTTCTTCAGACTCAATAGCTAGTTCTTAGGAAAATTGTTTAATGTATTTACCATAGGTTGGCATTTGTCCATTTGCAGAACTGTTTCCTGTCACATTTTGGTTACAATTTACGTTGTGCTAAGTAATTTTGAGACAGCTTGTCTCTAGGGCGGTCCGCTGGCCGAGCCTTTCCGCATAACTGCTCGCGACGCCTAGTTTCCTTGTTGCTTACGTGTGACCGTTGTCCCTGGCCCGGCGTAGCTCTGTCTACGTTTTTCTTGATCTTTTTGGTACTGACAGACATAATCTTATGATTATGTCTCTTTATTCTCTATTAGTTTTCTTCTGTGCCAAGGCCAAGGTTTGGCCCTCAAAATAATTTAATTTTTGTAAGTATGACGATTTTCCTTATTAGGAAATCATTAGATTGATGATGTATTTCAATGTTTAATATAGGTCCGAATGGGTTAATTTATAGGTTCTGAAGAAAATACCATTATTGGCATCGATACCTAGGTACACTAAACTGCAACTGCAACTGAATGCTGAATTTCTTATTGGCCGAACAATTCACGTTTCCTGAAGCGCAGCATTATGTTAAAGATTTGTTCTTCCGAAAGTAATTGCAAAAAAATGTAGTACACAATATAAAAATCCGTGTTTAACATTTATCTATCCGATCTTGTATTGACTACATTTACCTACTTAACTACACATAGAACAAATGGTTCAAATGGCTCTGAGCACTATGGGACTCAACTGCTGAGGTCATTAGTCCCCTAGAACTTAGAACTAGTTAAACCTAACTAACCTAAGGACATCACAAATATCCATGCCCGAGGCAGGATTCGAACCTGCGACCGTAGCGGTCTTGCGGTTCCAGACTGCAGCGCCTTTAACCGCACGGCCACTTCGGCCGGCACACATAGAACATTTCATAATTGTCTTCTGACTCGGAGTAATTTTCAGCACACCATATTTGACGTATGTTTGCGATATAAGGAATGTGTCTGAAGAAACCGTGCTGAACGGGAGGAACAATAGGCAGCAAATCCTTCTTCTTGTCCTTTGCGTCCGTAACTGCACGTCGCTACTTGTAGGGGCTGTCTAAGTAGCTGACGTGCTGGCGTTCCTACACCTTTCTTTGCGAAATTAATTTCATGGAGCGGTATGTAAGGATCGATGCTGTTTTTATATTTTAGTGAATATGCAGATCCCCTTTTCGTTCCTCAGCGACAGATTGTCTACCGAATTCTCTTTGTGACCGTAAATTGTTTTCTTCCGTTTTATAATGGATGCTTCCTATTTCTTTGTGGATGGAAAGTCAGTGTGTATCATAGGAACTATTTTAAACGGGTTTTTCTTCTTGGACTCTTTCACATTGGCTATCCAGTCATCTGGCGAATCAGTAAGGGTTGCAATTATACCCTTTGCTTACGTCGAGCCGCAGTCGGCGTTATTTGGTACGTACGAATGTCCTGTACAAGAAATTTATAGTCTATCCGTGCAAGGTCTTTTTATAGTTCCTTCAAAGCAAGTGTCATTTTAATGTTCCGTTTTCGTCCCGTCCAGCTGTCGGTATATAAAATCACATGCTTCTAATGTATTGCATGTTCCTTGAGATGCTTCACTCGGCACGTTGAAAGGCCTTGCTATCCACTTACCAGGCGTTCCATCCCACATCCACACAACATCATTCTTTTCTTTAAATGTATGCATTCGAAAGTTTTAGGCCTACAGATTCCTCTTTTAGAATGCAACTGATGTTAACAGTTTTGGAGATGGGAGTGCCTTCTGTGGATCAAAGGTCAAGACGTACGAGTCATTTGAAATATTTACTGAATTCGATTTCAAACTCTCCCTAGACTAAGCAGCTTTTCACAAGTGGGCGCCTCTTTCGTGCATCATGGATAACAATTTATTCTTTGTATATCACTGAAATCTTCACGTTAACTTCATCACAGAAGCTACGCATGTCGTTTCATGTTAGCTCGAAATGAAAAATACCATGATAATACAATTTCTCTTTTACTAGTGTTTTAATAGTTTTCACCCCATTTATAGACGTACATGCTGTACATTTTGGAAATAGACGAACCTGGGTTTAACAGTTTTATTTGAGGATTTTTGTTTCGTGTGTAAAAACTTCGATAGACTAAAAATTATTCGATAAATTCGGTAACATCCGTGTCATCAATTACACTGCCTGGGGTATTCTTGCCACGAGAGTCAACTACAGCACAAACGTCTCGCTGTCTCATATGCGACGACGCTGTCGTCCCTCGGATATCTGAAGTGTGTTCAGAACGAATGCTTTACAAATCTCGACGCTTTGGATTTCCACGTATAGGAAATACTTAAATGGCGACGATTTCTTACTTCCAGAGCCATTTTGCGCCAGTCTCCTTCGCACACTGAATGACTGCACTGTTCCCAGGAGATAAATATTTTGTTGTGGTTAGTCACCTCGGTTCCGGAAACAATTTCTTAGACTGCTCATTCGTTATTCTTGCAGAGAATAGTAATTGACATCTGCAGAATCTTTAAGTAAAAACCTTTCCTTTAGCATACTATCCTTTTCTGGTTGTATGTACTTGTCCTATATTTCGGAGAATTACGAGGGCAGTTCAATAAGTAATGCAACACATTTTTTTCTGAAACAGGGGTTGTTTTATTCAGCATTGAAATACACCAGGTTATTCCCCAATCTTTTAGCTACACAACACTATTTTTCAACGTAATCTCCATTCAATGCTACGGCCTTACGCCACCTTAAAATGAGGCCCTGTATGCCTGCACGGTACCATTCCACTGGTCGATGTCGGAGCCAACGTCGTATTGCATCAATAACTTCTTCATTATCCGCGTAGTGCCTCCCACGGATTGCGTCCTTCATTGGGCCAAACATATGGAAATCCGACGGTGCGAGATCGGGGCTGTAGGGTGCATGAGGAAGAACAGTCCACTGAAGTTTTGTGAGCTCCTCTCGGGTGCGAAAACTTGTGTGAGGTCTTGGGTTGTCATGAAGAAGGAGAAGTTCGGGAACAAATATCCCAACTGGTGAACAATTGTGACAGCACTACCAACAGAGATGTCAAGTTGAGCACTGAGTTGTTTGATGGTGATCCGTCGATCATCTCGAACGAGTGTGTTCGCACGCTCCGCCATTGCAGGAGTCACAGCTGTGCACGGCCGGCCCGCACGCGGGAGATCAGACAGTCTTGCTTGACCTTGCGGCGATGATGACACACGCTTTGCCCAACGACTCACCGTGCTTTTGTCCACTGCCAGATCACCGTAGACATTCTGCAAGCGCCTATGAATATCTGAGATGCCCTGGTTTTCCGCCAAAAGAAACTCGATCACTGGCCGTTGTTTGCAACGCACATCCGTTACAGACGCCATTTTAACAGCTCCGTACAGCGCTGCCACCTGTCGGAAGTCAATGAAACTATACGAGACGAAGCGGGAATGATTGAAAATATTCCACAAGAAATTTCCGGTTTTTTCAACCAAAATTGGTCGAGAAAAAAAATGTGTTGCATTACTTATTGAACTGCCCTCGTATTATGTTGGTCTTTCGGATGTCCACATTTCGTGTACGATTTCTCCCTCTCCCTCTCTGCGTTAATGGTGACACACTATTCTCTATGATTCCCCCTCGCAGCACTGAGACATATAAAATACACTGAAGCACCAAAGAAACTGGTATTGGCATGCGTATTCAAATACAGAGATATATAAACAAGCAGAATATGGCACTGCGATCGCCAATCCCTATATATAACAACAAATGTCAGGCACAGTCGTTAGATCGGTTACTGCTGCTACAGCGGCAGGTTATCAGGACTTAAGTGAGTTTCGACGTTGTGATATCATCGGCGCACGAACGATGGGGCGCAGTATCTCACAGGTAGCGATGAAGTGGGGATTCTCCCGTACGAGCATTTCACGAGTGTACCGCGAATATCGGAAATCCGGTAAAATATCAAATCTCCGCATCTTCCGGAAAAAGAACGTGCAAGAACGGGACCTACTACGACTGAAGAGAATCATTGACAGAAGGGCAACCCTTCTGCAGATTGCTGCAGATTTCAATGCTAGACCATCAAAAGTGTCAGCGTGCGAAACATTCAACGAAACATCATCGATATGGGCTTTATGAGTTGTAGCCACCCGTGTACCCTTGGTGACTGCACGACACAAAGCTTTGCGCATCGCTTGGACCCAACAGTGCCGACATTGGACTATTGATGACTGGAAACATGTTGCATGGTCGGACGAGTCTCGTTTCAAATTGTATCAAGCTGATTGATCTATACAGGTACGAAGACCACCTTTTGAGTTCATGGACTATGCATGTCAGCAGGGGACCGTTCAAGCTGGTGGAGGCTCTGTAATGGTGTAAAGCGTGTGCAGTTGGAGTCATATCGAACCCCCGATATTTCTAGGTGCGACTCCGAGAGGTGGCACGTACGTAAGAATCCTCTATGATCATCCACACCGTTCATGTTCATTGTGCATTCCGACGGACTTGGGCAGTTCCAGTAGGATTATGCAGCCAGCCATACGTCCAGAATTGCTACAGAGTGGCTCCAGGAACACTCTTCTGAGTTTAAACACTTCCACTGGCCACCAAACTCACCAGACATGAACATTATTGGGCAAGTCTCGGATGCCTTTCAATAAGCTGTTCAGAAGGGATCTCCACCCCGTCGTACTCCAACAGATTGATGCACAGTTCTGCAGCATTCAAGGTGTCAGTTTCCTCCAGCACTACTTCAGACATTAGTCGAGTCCATGACACGTCATTTTGTGGCACTTCTGCGTGCTCGCGGGGGTCCTACACAATATTAGGCATTTGTATCAGTTCGTTTGGCTCTTCAGTGTAATAAAAATAGCTACTAAAAAGACCAAAGGCAAAATTTGTGGCATAAGGTTCTTTATATTGTATTAGAGTTTATGAAAGAGGTTATGTTGACGAATCATGTATACAAACGGTAAAAGTGATATAAACGTGCCGGAGTGGCCGTGCGGTTCTAGACGCTACAGTCTGGAACCGAGCGACCGCTACGGTCGCAGGTTCGAATCCTGCCTCGGGCATAGATATGTGTGATGTCCTTAGGTTAGTTAGGTTTACTTAGTTCTACGTTCTAGGCGACTGATGAGCTCAGAAGTTAAATCGCATAGTACTCAGAGTCATTTGAACTTTTTTTTTATATAAACGTGACCTTTGTTTTGCAGTACGTTTTGAATGGCATTCATTTCCTTCTGGACAGTCGTCTCTCTCCGTAATCGTGTTTATTTGGTCTAATGGAACTACAAAACTTTGAAACACAGTGTACAGTGTGGACTTGATTAATTTGTCGTCTGAAATAATAAAGAGCGGTTTCAGTTGCCAAGTAAAGTTCTGCCATTTGGCACCACACAGCTCAACTAGGGACATCATTCATTCGTCTGTGGAAAACATACTGCAATGCAGAGCATACCACACCTCTGTCCTCAAAACGCATTTTTTTAGTTACTTCACTTGTACTCTGATCACCTCACTAGATAAAACGAAATGTCCTGAGTGATTCACTGACACATCATCGTCTAGCCCAAACCGCTAAGGATACAAACTTGAAATTTGGAGACGGTGTTGAACTTACAGTATGGACGCAATTAAGAAAGGGTTTTTAGAAATTCAGCCCCTAAGGCGGTGAATATGTCACTATTAAGAACAACGAAAATTTGTATTTGGTTTCTCTGGTCAGTGTCTTTAGGAAATTCGGCTCCTATGGAGCTAAAATTTTTATGGATTTATTTCACTACAAATGCATTCTTGTAGCTAAATCTATAAAAATTGGTATTTGACTGTCCGTTGGAAACAAAGAAATATGTGTAATGGGATGAAGTTTTCCGTGGAGATATCACCAAAAGAATTCAAGGGGCAGGATTAACAAAAACCTCCGACTCCAGCTACAAGAACTGCTTTTTGGTCATAAGTGTGTTCGGAAAACAGCATGCTTCTATGACCTTAATTAGCATGAAAGGTTTAGAAGATGTTGTAATTTGTGAACTTAATCAATGAAACCTATTTATCAATCGCCACGACAAATCGGCTTTGTCAGAACTTCATAGAGAAAGAAACGCGAGCGAAGGAGTGGGCACTGAGCTGGTGTATGATACATATAGGAGAAGGGTACAGTTAAGTACTATGAAATTATCTCAGCTCTCAGGCACTAGATGTGTACTTTGCATTATCTTCAGTTTGACTAAATGACCTGTTTTGCTTCGCACGAAATTAATATGTGAAGGTGCAGTCATTATGTGTCATTTCTGATAGTTTAATGTACATAATACGGACGGCGTCTAAAGACGGATAAGCTTTCTGATTTTGTGCAGCACAATTATAGGAATTTTGTAGCAATTTGTGGCGCTATCGTAACTTTCAGTTTTTTTTTTTGCAAGAGTTATACTTTTATTACTCTTTTCAAGTGTAAACAGTACACTTCGTGATTTCCAAGAGAGTCCTCTCAATTTTCATGGCATTAGGGTTTTATTTCTTACTTGGCTACGGAAATAGAGAGTGTCTGCTCCTATAAGAATCAGTTTTCAATCAGATATTTTTAAACTAGTGGACTCTTGTTATCTTACGGATTTTTTGAATAATACATGATTCAGAGTGCCATAGCTTTCAAGGATAGTAGAAAGAACATTTATTACATAGTACTGTTGTCCACAACGTTTAATCAAGATCGCATTTTGTTGGATTAAGTCTCAACAGTCATTTTACTATCGCTATAAATTAACTCCAAAGTATGGTCATGAAAGCAAAATATAAATGGATAAGTAAAATAACAAGCACCAAAAATCACCGAAGAGAATTTCAGGAGAAATTCACACAACTGTGTTTTAATATTACATGCATTGTGCTGCACCGGGTTCTGTCCGGCAGGCACGAGAAATAGGTAAGACTTAGAATTTTTTCGTACAACGGTCGTTTTTTTTAAATTATGGCTTACTACACATACAGTCGTGTATGAAAAAAATTTTATCCTAAAAAAATTAAAGATACTGGATGCAGCCCTTGTCAAAGTACGCATCTCTCAGTGTGATTCGAAGCATTATACACACTCATGGCTGTTTTTGAAGCTCGTAAATACAGAAAATTCTTAAATTATAAAGAATTTTTTTTGGGGGGAGAGGGGGGGGGGGTTGAGCGGGGAGCACGTTGGAGTTTCGAAAAACATCTCGAGAAACAAGTCAATCTTTTGGCGTGTTATCTAAGTTGAAGTTTTTAAAACTCCTATAAAAAAAGAAAGCTCTCGCTAAGGCCCCAAAAATTTAAATACCTTTAATTGAAAAAATCAAATGAATCGGTTAAAGTGTCGAGGCTCTAGAGCACTCCGCTCATGAAAATTGTTTCGAGAAAGACGCGTTTTAAATTTGGAGTAACAAAAAAATAACGTTCTTTCAAAACTAACGGTTGATCTAACATCCCATACCATAGAGGCATCTTCCTCAAATATGCTCTCGTTCCGGATTTGGTGCTTCATTTCTTCAGTCCGTGCTCTTTAGGAGCTGAGTTTCTGCTCTTCGTCTCTATGACGGTTTCTGACACGTTTCGTGATATTCATAATAGATGAATAACGTTCACTGAACACCAGTTGTATGTATGCTGCTATTTAAACAGATTTTGCCCCAAAATGGAGTGGTTTCGATAAATGTTTCCAGATGCACCAGTTGAAGCTATCGATGTCACTTTGCCTTTTGGCACCGGTGCTTCTTATAACCAAACCTTCATTAGACAGGAATTCGTATACTGGTAGAATATTTTCCTGAATTAATTCATCGAACGCCTGCTGCTGCCAACATTGCGGTCGGCCCGTGGTTCCGTCCGACACCTGTAACTTCTAATACGCTGTCACAATCAAAACATCCATTTGCAGGAGTGATCTATGTACTTCAACTATACAAGTTACCTAACGAAATCCATTATTTCATCGTTCTGTACCAGAACCTCCTCTTAAACCTCCGGCTGTAGGGGCGTAAATTTCTGTTTCGTCTCTTGAGAATGTACGACTTCAGCTTGTCGCATTAAATTTAAACATTGTGTTAGCTAGAAGTATATTAATGAACCATGGCTGATGTGACTCATTTACTCAAGTTTTACTACTAGAGCCACTGAATGAGGAAGTGAGTCATCGCGCTCTTTTGTAGCCGAGTGTGGGGTGAGAGACAGAGAAATGTCCTGCTAATGGAAAGGATGTACAAGAGGCGGGAGATGAAAATAAGTTCTGTTGAATCTAAGTAGGCTGTCGGTTTAAGAGCGGTTTGCTCAGCGTTTGGCGAATGCATTTGCGGCGAAATTGCCGTGTGAGCTTACAATCTGTTTATAGCACTGTGAGGCGAGCCCTAAAATCGCCCTACAGATATAAAAGTGAAACATCCCCTTTGATAAATTTATGAAATACTGTGCTGATAAACCTCTTACGTTATTTGATTGTCAAACAGCTGAGTGGACCTGAACGTACTCAGACATTTCTCTCTTTACTTATTCTGATCAACACTAAACTGACACCCTATATTTTTAGCGCAGCGCAATCGCTACAAAAGAATGGCTCTGACTAACCATAACCTATACGTTTCATGAATCACTTACCTCACAAAAATCTTCGATATTCGACCTACTGCAATACAGCGAGCGCCAATTCTGACAGCTAAATAAAAGATTCCAAATACTGAAGGGACTAACTACTGATAGGCATAGGTAGCAAATGAAAGATTTTGATAGAGAACAAACAATGTATTTACCTTAATAATATTCAAAAGTTATATTTGTTCATGATATCCAGTATTTTAAATTTACTCTCTCTGATGGACACACGTCCACATCGTACGCTATCGTCCGCCGCTCGTGGTCTCGCGGTAGCGTTCTCGCTTCCCGAGCACGGGGTCCCGGGTTCGATTCCCGGTGGGGTCAGGAATTTTCACCTGCCTCGAGATGACGGGGTGTTTGTGTTGTCCTCATCATTTCATCATCATCCAGGAAAGTGGCGAAATTGGACTGAGCAAAGATTGGGTAATTGTACGGGCGCTGATAACCACGCAGTTGAGCGCCCCACAAACCAAACATCATCATCATCATCGTACGCTATCAAAACTCCGCCATCTCACTCCCCACGTCCACCACTGCTGGCGGCTCACCTCCAACTGCGCAACGCTACGCGCTGTTCACATCCAACTGCCCAACACTACAGTAGCCAATATTCCAACAATGACAAACCAGCCACAGACTGCACACAGCACAGTCAGTTATTTTCATAAAGAGCGCTACGTGGCGTTACCAACAAACAGCCTAGTTACAAAAGATGTGAAACGCGTACGCAAACTGACAGATACCCATTTCAAGCAAAGTAAATGTTTTGTCATTTCTTTTTCCTAGCATTGCAAACCGTTGAAGCTTTTCTGTTGGGCCTCTTGTTAATGGATGTGCATCACTTTTGACGCGGTGGTACTGTCATTCCAAATGCGGGCTTTCAAAAGAAATTAATGGTGGCCCTCAACTACGTACCCTCAGGCTCAGAGTTGAAATATTAAAAGTTATGGGTGGTTTCATTGTCTAGGGGATAGGATATGTAGTTGTCACATTGCAAGCCAAATACTGCTGTGTCTACAGTATACAATACAAATATACACATGAATCGAATGGTCGAAGGTTCCTACCACTCGGCAATTGCAAATTTTGAATTTAACATAGAAATTTGTAAATGAAAGTTTGCAGTTAAATAACATCTGCCGTTACAATATATAACGATTTTAAATGATAATTACGATAGCAGAATTACCTTTAAGAATGCCGTCGTTTACTGTAAAACACATATTGGTGTCGACGGTCCACCAATTAAATAAAATATAAGTTAATAACAGGGAAACAAAAGAGTCCTATGAAACTTCCTGGCAGATTAAAACTGTGTGGCGGACCGAGACTCGAACTCGAGACCTTTGCCTTTCGTGGGCAAGTGCTCAACCAACAGAGCTACCCAAGCACGACTCGTCCTCACAGCTTTACTTCTGCCAGTACCTCGCCTCCCACCTTGGATAGCTCAGTTGGTAGAGCACTTGCCCGCGAAAGGCAAAGGTCTCGAGTTCGAGTCTCGGTCTGGCACAAAGTTTTAATCTGCCAGGAAGTTTCATATCAGCGCACACTCCGCTGCAGAGTGAAAATCTCATTCTGGAATAGAGTCCTACTTCACGTAATCAGTTATGAACTTCTAAACGCATACTACGTCTCCACTGCAGGAGCCGCGGAAATCTCACAACTGCATAAGTCGGCACTGCATCTCCCACGACCACGCACAAACTGCTCAACACTCTCCAAGTTTTTCCTGCGACTGTCCATCGCGCCTTCCCGTCCAGCACTTTCCCATCCTGTGCAACACGATGCTCCTCCCCCACTTCTATCCAGTCTCTCCACTGACTTTGGTAGTCGCTTACCTTAGTAACAAGCGTTGTGTTTGGCTAGAGTGCTCCTGTCATGTTTCCAAGCCAATGCACATTCACTAACATATTGAAACACATACGAAATACTAGATTTACATTTAAATTATTTGAAATTAAACACGCTCTAACAAATTATTATTGAATACATAAACAAACCAAATAAACATATATCAAAGGAACAGAAACAAAAGTAGGCCAGTAGCCTAATGTCTCTGTGCTTTTAAAACACAGTAAATGTTGCTGTTGTGGTCTTGAGTGCAGAGACTCGTTTGATGCAGCTCTTCATACTACTTCATCCCGTGCAAGCTTCTACATCTCCCAGTACCTACTACGACATACATCCTTCTGAATCTGTTTATTGTATTCATCTCTTGGTCTCCCTCTACGATTCTTACCCTCCACGCTGCCCTCCAGTACTAAATTGGTGATACTTTGACGCTTCAGAATATGCCCTGCCAACCCATTCCTTCTTCTAGTCAAGTTGTGCCACAAATTTCTCTTCTCTCCAATTCTATTCAATACCTCCACATTAGTTATGTTCTCTACCCATTTAATCAATGTTTGACCTATTATTCATGAATAGTATATATCGGTTATAAATCAAGACATAGACGAATAACTATATATATAAGCGTGCTGCTACCGTTTTCTCGTGTAACTGTGGATTACTTATGGCCTGACGCGATCAATAGTAGTCGGGCACATTGACCTCCAATGACTCATGTACTATTCAAGTGACATGCCTGTAATTCATACCAATTTAGATTTACATTAATGCACTACTGGCCATTAAAATTGCTACACCAAGAAGAAAGGCAGATGATAGACGGGTATTCATTGGACAAATGTATTATACTAGAACTGACATGTGATAACATTTTCACGCAATTTGGGTGCTTAGATCCTGCGAAGTTAGTACTCAGAACAACCACCTCTGGCCGTAATACCGGCCTTGATACGCCTGGGCATTGAGTCAAACAGAGCTTGGATGGCGTGTACATGAACAGCTGCCCATGCAGCTTCAACACGATACCACAGTTCATCAACACTAGTGACTGGCGTATTGTGACGAGCGAGTTGCTCGGCCATCATTGACGAGACGTTTTCAATTGGTGAGGGATCTGGAGAATGTGCTTGCCAGGACAGCAGTCGAACATTTTCTGTATCCAGGAGGGACCGTACAGGACCAGCAACATGCGGTCGTGCATTATCCTGCTGAAATTTAGGGTTCCGTAGGGATCGTAACACATTTGAAATGTAACGTGCGCTGTTCAAAGTGCCGTCAGTGCGAGCAAGAGGTGACCGAGACGTGTAACCAATGGCATCCCGTATCACTACGCCGGGTGATACGCCAGTATGGCGATGACGAATACACGCTTCCAATGTGCGTTCACCGCGATGTCGACAAACACGGATGCGACCATCATGATGCTGTAAAGAGAACCTAGATTCATCCGAAGAAATGACGTTTTGCCATTCGTGGACCCAGTGTCGTCGTTGAGTATACCATGGCAGGCGTTCCTGTCTGTGATGCAGCGTCAAGGGTAACCGCAGCCATGGTCTCCAAGCTAATTGTCCATGCTGCTGCAAACGTCGTCGAACTGTTCGTGCAGATGGTTGTTGTCTTTAAAACGTCCCCATCCGTTGACTCAGGGATCGAGACGTGGTTGCACGATCCGTTACAACCAAGCGGATAAGATGCCTGTCACCTCGACTGCTAGTGATACGAGGCCGCTGGGATCCAGCACGGCGTTCCGTATTACTGTCCTGATCCCACCGATTCCATATTCTGCTAACAGTCGGATCTCGACCAACGCGAGCAGCAATGTCGCGGTACGGTAAACCGCAATCGCGATAGGCTACAATCCGACCTTTATCGAAGTCGGAAACGTGATGGTACGCATTTCTCCTCCTTACACGAGGCATCACAACAACGTTTCACCAGGAAACGCCGGTGAACTGCTGTTTGTGTATGAGAAATCGGTTGGAAACGTTCCTCATGTCAGCACGTTGTAGGTGTCGCCACCGGCGCCATCCTTGTGTGAATGCCCTGAAAAGCTAATCATTTGCATATCACAGCATCTTCTTCCATTCGATTAAATTTCGCGTCTACAGCACGTCATCTTCTTGGTGTAGCTATTTTAATGGCCAGTAGTGTAGCTTTCTGAAGACACGTCGATCAACAAAATTGGATGAACCGTTTAGATTTTGGAAATTTGTTGCTGGGTCTTACTTGTATAATTTAGTCAGACACTAAACTTTCAACTAATAAAGATATTGAAATTCTGATTACACCATCAGAATCGTCGAGCAAATAATGGTAATGTACATATTTCATTTTAATGTATCATGATTCCTCTGGCTATTATTGATTTCTATGTGAACTGTGATATGTTTTCCATTATGATTTCACATAGTCCGCATTTTCGGCAGTCCCAGCATACAAATCTCCTTCATTGACACAAAGCACAGTCCTTGACACAGCGTCAACATGGATTTCCCAGCCACACGGTCAGCCAGGACCACGTACTGGGGCTACCCCTCTTCCTCTGGCTAATGTTTGGCACCTCGCGGTTGCTGATGAGCCCCAGCTTGCCGTGTGGCCGGTGCGGCCACGCCATCTCTGAACTTACAATATTTTCAGGGCGGCAAAACTCGCCCGTTACCTCACACAGAACTGCAAGATTTGGACGGCTGCAATTGCAGCAATGTTTTTACTTCATCCAGTGTTAATTTTGTGATAAATGTTTGTTTGGTACCTCGAATTTCGGCCAGGAATTCCGCTCACATCTGTTTATTATATAGGGAGAGTTACGTAACGGTTTCGAGACACAGCGTTATTCCCATTTCTCAAGACATCAAGCATTTCACAGCGTAAGGATGATACAGGATTCCTCTGCACATCCTGAACATTCTGTGATGCAATTCTATCGATACTCATATCCTCACTAACTTTCTGACACTCCAACTTGAAGTGCATTTTCATGACACGTAAAACCTCGTTAGTCGCCTGACAACATTTCCCTCGAGTAGTGACCGTCTCATCTGCCTTTGTAATCTTAGAAGATGAGTAATGTATGTAATGTAATCGAACAAAGACACCATAAAATCATGCGTTCACTGTTCGACACAAAAATATGCATCTTTATCAAAGTCAGCATTTATTTATTTAAAAACTAAAAAGCCGCATCGATTGCGAATAAAGGACCTCGTGTTGACCTAGGTTTCGGCGTAGATAACTACACCTTCTTCAGGTTATCTACGCCGAAACCTAGGTTAACACTAGGTGCTTTTTTCGCAATCGAGGCGGGTTTTTAGTTTTTTAATATATTAACCAACGATTGCTGACGCGCTGCGATGTTGAAGGTTCAGCATTTATTGTCTACAGCTGGGTATAGACTTCTGGAAACTTTTCCTTATATTATCAGCTTTTCGCACTCTAGTCAATCCCCCTTTCATTACATTTTTATTTAGGGCTTTTATCAGGAAGAATCCAACACAGGATTTTCTTCTTCAGTTCCTAATTATCAGTCTCAATTAAGTCCATCCCCATTTCAATTTCGTGGCCGTCACTACCACACCGTTAACTTGTTTCTTTCTCTTATCTGTTTGTTTTCCTTCTGTCCCTCTTTGCTTGTTCAATCCATGCCTCTTCATTAATCATTGGACAACTTTAAGCATACACTGACTGCAGGCTTTCCGTTAAAGGCACAGTACTATTTTCTCTTTTCCATTATCTCCATTAATTGAGCCACAAATATCCTACATCACAGCTGCATTTCCTTTTCTTCATTTAACGAACCAATAACTTTAATATTTTATAAAATCCTCAGTTAACTGACACATTATTGCTATTTTATGAGACAGGGTTTGGAAAACTGTAGGTATTTGTCGCTATTATCTGACTGAAATTTGCTCAGGAGAGTATTTAAGTCACGACATGCATCTTAACAGATCACTCTTGTACCACGACTTCGGTTCATGACAGTCAACATACATTATACCGGCCACTGATTTTGCTACAATCAACAATCTGTAAGTACATTTTTCATTCTCCATGACTTTTCTAATCGTTACTAACTTAATCCTTTTTTATGTTTCTCTTTTCAAACCGGCAGCTTTCATGGAACGTTCAATATTCTGCCATCTCATCCCCAGATTATTCATATAATATATATTGAGATCAATATCCTTCAAACTCTACCTTCAACAAGTCCAGTCAGTATTTATAAATTTTTATACTTGCAGAGACTGAAGCCAGGATGCACACTGATATTGTGCTGTTTTAACCTCTTGAATAGGGTGCCTGTCAAGTACAAACGGCACAAGTCTTTGACCTAGCACAGAAGATATCGGCTGCAACAGACTAATAATGTTTGCTTTTACAAATGACTTCTGTTAATTCTTTAAACTGTTATTACCGTATAGTATATCGTAAGTCAGTAGTGCATGCTGTAGGTTTTTGGTGCAGCGATTGTCTCTTATAAACATATAAAACTAAATTCTGTAACACGGGAACTACTAGGCGTATTGCTCATTAATTTATAACACTGTATACCCGATTTTATAACAGTTCTGTCACACCACGGTCTCACACTATACACCGTCCACCTGAGACAATCTCATGAGCCTGGTTCACTAAAGTGAAGCCGTTCTTTTATACCCTACCCAACACGAAACTCGTTGTGTCTCCTATATAAGATTTGGGTTATTGGTTGGAGCAAGTACTGCCCTATATTGGGGCCCCGAGACATTTTGCGCACACCTGTGGAACTTAGGAACGCGTTGTATGTCGCGAATTCTACACAGCTAGATAGGATTATTTCCTTCTGTGCAATGTGTTCTCTGCGTACTGTGGTACTAGAAACTGAAATGCACCAGCTGTGTCCAAGTAATTGACGCTAAATATAGTTTCGTCTCCATTGCCGTTTCTTCAATATTTCGACACACCCACCTCCCTCTCCAGATTCTTCTGTTACGCGCATGCTTCATGTTACAAGTCGTCCTTTCACATCTGCATATATTATTCTTTCATGAAAAAGCGTTATGTAACATTGTTCTATATCAGCATTCGTTTTGAATCTGTATAGCATTGACTAAACCACTGTATTTCTAATTTCACCACACCCAGTGGCCTAATAAGCCGCTACTGTTCGTATAAAATATTAATGATACCGCATGCGGCTCGTTTACTTTTCAACCTTTATCATCACGAGGAGTCAGATAAATCCGTTAATGTGGCTATAGACCTCTCTCAGTTGTTTAAGTCAAGTAGTAAGGTGTGCAGTGAGGAAACCCTCACTAGATTCGGGACAGAAAGAAAAATGTGTGGAAAAGAATCAGTGGAGGATAGAGATTGGAATAAATTCAGCAACTAATTTGGGACGTAGGTGTAAGAGCTTTGATGATCCAGGCTGCCACCAGAGAGGAAGTTATTGCGGGACGCAACAAATCTGTCTGAAGTCTGAACCCTCTGACACACACGTCTTTTCTGTTCCAGATGGTTGCGAATCAGATCCCTCTTTCATCACCAAGATTCAGGATGTATTATCCCTAATTATCTCCAGCGTGTGATACAACAACAATTATCTCCTGACATCCGTGCAGAAAACGTCTGTTGCACATACGAGGTCGATAAATGCCACCTAGTGACTGGTATGTCATTGACGTATCACAATAACCATCTAAGCCACAGTATCTTGACACCCATATGTAATGCAGAATTTGCACTTAAATGTCACTATAAAAGGACGCACAGTGTATTGTGTTGTTAGTAGAAAATCAGTAACAGCAGAACGGGTCGAGCAGGAAAGCTTGGTGACTTCGAACATCGACTAGTCATTAGCAGACACCTGAGTAACAAATCCATCAGGGGCATTTAAGCCCATCTGAAGCTGCCCAAGTCGACTGTTAATGATATGATTGTGCAGAAGTAACGCTAAGCAATAGCCATTGTTGTTTGTTGTTGTTGTCTTCAGTCCTGAGACTGGTTTGATGCAGCTCTCCATGTTACTCTATCCTGTGCAAGCTTCTTCATCTCCCAGTACTTACTGCAACCTACACCCTTCTGAATCTGCTTAGTGTATTCATCTCTTGGTCTCCCCCTACGATTTTTACCCTCCGTCCGGCCCTCCAATGCTAAATTTGTGATCCCTTGATGCCTCAGAACATGTCCTACCAACCAGTCCCTTCTTCTGGTCAAGTAGTGCCACAAACTCCTCTTCTTCCCTATTCAATTCAATACCTCCTCGTTAGTTATGTGATCTACCCATTTAATCTTCAACATTCTTCTGTAGCACCACATTTCGAAAGCTTCTATTGTCTTCTTGTCCAAAATATTTATCGTCCATGTTTCACTTTCATACACGGCTACACTCGATACAAATACTTCCAGAAACGATTTCCTGACACTTAAATCTATATTCGATGTTAACAAATTTCTCTTCTTCAGAACGCTTACCTTGCCATTGCTAGTCTACTTTTATATCTGCTCTTCTTCGACCATCATCAGTTCTTTTGCTCCCCAAATACCAAAACTCCTTTACTCTTTTAAGTGTCTCATTTCCTAATCTAATTCCCTCAACATCATCCGACTTAATTCGACTACATTCCATTATCCTCGTTTTGCTTTTGTTGATGTTCATCTTATATCCTCCTTTCAAGACACTGTCCATTCCGTTCAACTGCTCTACCAAGTCCTTTGCTGTCTTTGACAGAATCACAATGTCATCGGCGAACCTCAAAGCTATAGCCATAGTTAAACCAAAATCAGGCAGATCGCCAGTACTGACGAACACGAAATGACGAATATCGCATAGGGTTGTATAAAACATTTTCGGATATCTTACCGCGTCAGTCCAAGGTAAAACTTCGAGCTTTTGACGATTTCCTCCATCGTCTTCGTCAGGAGAAATTGACTGTATGCTGCTGTGATGACGTTATGTAGCCCCCAAAAAGGCTTCTGATTGGACAGTAGTTACGTCATACGTCGCAGATGGTGTCAAGAGTCGGCGCTGGAGGCTCCAGAACTTCCGCCATAGCGTAAACATTGCGACTAATATCTCTGGCATTTCACTGCATAGAGAGCTCGTTTCCATACGCCACTAACATTATATGCGCCGTTGAAGGTTGTCTCACACATTCTTATAGCCTCTTTTGTTAGACTCCCAATATGTGGCAGCATAGGAAAAAACTTTCGTTTGTTCTGGGAAGATGAGTTATCAAATCTACTTTCCGACCACCTAAAGGGATAAAACAGATGGTACGCCCCGTTAAGGACTGCCTGGGTCTTAGGATCCATGGGATTTACAACAACCCACGTGAGTGTGGAAACGATTCCATCGGTCAGTCCAGCAGCACTGTTTCCGACTGCTGTGCAGAAAATCGATGGCATATTAAAAGTCGAGGACTGGAGAAATCTGCAGTTGCTGAGTATAGCCCCACAAACAAACATAAAGTACTGCTGGACGAAACAAAAGTTTGGCCTAGGCTCCAACATACTGGGACCCTGTAACTGAAGAGGCTGTGGAAATAAGAATTCGTGAGAAACCTTGAACCTCGACGGCAGATATAGATTTAGTGGTGCATGGAAGAGAGTTCTCGATGCAAAGAAGAGCCAGCGATATTCGTCACAATGTTTAAGCTACAGTGCGAGTGGTGACGCCGCGAGCACAGGCTTTACACCATCTGCGACAGCATGACGTAACTACCGACCAATCAGAAGCTGTCTTTGGGGTATATAAGGCCACCACAGCAGCATATTTTACTCCTGACGAAGTCAACGGTGGAAATCGTCGAATGCTCAAGATTTTACCTTGAACTGACGCGCAAGTATGTACAAGAATGCTTTTTACAACAGTTCCATTGCGAAAGACTTCGTCCCCATTGCCGAAGATTATAGTAAAAGAATCGCTTGAAATCAATGGAAAGAGTGAAAACGGTTCTAGCAATCCAGAGTGCAAAATGACTGTCTGTAGGGACTTAAAAATAATGTATAGTGGTCGAGCAGCTTCTTCCGAGTCACAAATTTTTGTAGTCAATACCAAGAGACACTCGAGGTGTGTAAAGAGCGAGTGAACAGAGGATAATTGGAAACGAGTGATATGGAGTGATTAATCACATAATAACGTGGAGAAATCCGATGGTATGATTTGGATTTGCAGACTGCCTGGAGAGCGTTACCTACCATCGAGTGTTGTGCCAACATTGAAATGTAGAGAAGGTGGTGTCACAATATGGCGGTGTTTTTCGTGGTTAGCGTGTGGTCCCCTTTTATGCTTAAGAAACGGCTAAATACGGAAGGATACGAACTGATTTCACAAAATTGTGTACTGTGTACGGTAGAATTTGTGAGACGAGGTTGTTTGTATCAGCACGACATTGAACCTTATCACAAAGCAGCATCTTCGAGGCAAATGGACTAGCCTAACCTGATTCTCAGCTTGCACAAGTGGAACACCTTTCGGATGGCCTACAAAGCCAAAGCCGCGCTAGACCCCATTATCCAACACCGCTACCTGCTCTAGTCTTAGCTCTTGAAATTTGGGCTATTGGACATCTAGAAAACCCATTGAAAGTGTCCCCAGCTGAGTTCAGGCCATCATAAGGAAGAACGGTGGAGACACACCTTATTATTGCCCACCAATATGTGTCTGGATTCTTTTTATTGGATAGTGTGTATTTCCGGTAAAATTCGATATCTGGAGAAAGAAAATAAGTATGTTGATGAAGGTTTTTCGGGTCTCCAGCCGGGTGATAGCGTTGATATCTCGCGACGTTTCAGGAAGTGTTATACTACCCATCTTCTGGCGAAGATGGGTAGTATGACACTTCCCGAACCGTCGCGAGACCTCAATGCTATCACCCGGATGGAGACCCGAGAAACCTACATCAATAGTTTACGCCGGGAAAGCCTACAGTCAAATAAGTATGTTGTTCCTATCCAGGTACCTCTTCAATAAAGTCAAGGTATTCAGTAATCTCCCTCAGCGATTCTGGCAGCGGGATGTTTCTGTAGATTTCTTGCCCATGACATGAGCGAGTGTGAGCATTGGCGCCTATTGTCATCTTCAATAAAAATTTCAAGGTGTGTGAAGAAACAGACTGTCAGGAAAATTATTGACCTCTACACCGCGAATCATTTTTATTAAACATAGCGACGGCCGTAGAAGTCGACGCTAGTGCATTTGTCACATGTCAGTGATGATCGTATAGTTTCCTGTCAAAGGTTTATTTAATTGATTCATTATACCAGCGAGAAATACCAAAACTGCGACACGTTTATAGTCATTTGACGGCGGCTGTAAACAGGATGTCTTCTCAGTGAATTTTAAAGATACATTCGATAACTAATGTCTGTTAACCTACGGTATCACGTCATACCAACTCTTCGTGCCATAATATGCAACTTCGACTTTCACTAACAACTTATAAATGCTCGTTAATTAATTCATTATCCCTACAAAATACACTCTGTGGACGATAATCACTATGACACGGGTAAACCAGCTTGCCAATATGGAGCTCGAGTAGCCTGATTAATCATTATATTAGCTTCATAATAAATTATGTAAGCTTACAAATCTGTCCCTACGTTTATAATTCATTTACTATCAGTTTCCTTGAAGATATCCAAATTTTAGTTCCTTTCTCGACGTAAGAATTGGGAGCTCACTTGGGTGTGCCAACTGTAAAACTTGTTAGTTCGCCTAAACAGGTCATTCCAAAGGATTTAAATATGCTTAATCTCATGTTAGTAAATTGTCGAAGTGTCTGTAGCAAGATCCCCGAGTTACTCGCCGAAACAAACAGTAGCAATGCCAATATTGTATTAGGTACAGAAATCTGGTAGAAACCAGACGTAAAAAGCTGTGAAATGTTGAACTCGAATTGGACAACGTTTAGGAAGGATAGGACTGATGCTATGGGAGGTGGTGTGTTCATAGCAGTTAAAAGCTGTTTAAACGCAATTGAGATCGATACTGGGTCGAACTGTGAAATAGTCTGGATACAGCTGTCTATGAGGCAACGATTGACCATTGTATTCGGATGTTTTTATAGACCACCAGCATCCGCAACAAACGTCGCAGAACGTTTCAGGAAAAGTCTTGAGTACATAGGAAATAAATATCCAAATTCTCCATTAGTATAGATGGAGACTTTAATTTGGAATCCACTGACTGGGAAAATTACACGTTTATCACAGGGGGCAGAAGCAAAGACTCGTTTGAAGTTAGTCTAGGAGTGCTCTCAACATACAACCTTGAGCAACTGGCTGGAAAAACAACTCGATATCGGAACATATTAGATATCTTGGCGACAAACAGGCCTGATATTTTTGAGGAAGTTAATCTAGAAGAAGGTATTAGCGACCATAATGTCGTTGTGGCTTCTATGTCAGTAGAAGTTGCAAAAAAACCAAGTAAATAGCGTAGAGTTTTCTTGTTTGGGAAAGCAAAGAAAAGGGTCATTAATGAATATTTTCATAGTCATCTCCAAGTATTCACAGCAGGACACAAATATATTTAGCATCTTTGGTCGGAATTTAAAGGTATTGTCCACCACGTACTAGAGAAGTATGTGCCTAGCAGAAATATAGGGAAGGGAAAGGATCCACCTTGGTACAACAAACATATTAGGAAGTTGCTGAGAAAGCACAGAATTTTGACAGTCGTTTTAAACGTAATCATTGCCCCGTTGACAAACAGAAATTACGCGAAATGAAAGCAGCTGTCAGAAGGGCAATGAGAGATTCTCTTAACGATTCTGATAGCAATATTCTATCTGCAGATTCTAAAAGTAATCCCAAAGATTTTGGTCGTATGTAAAACCGATGAACGCTACAAATAATTCAATACCTTCTCATGCTGACAGTACGAGTAATGTGACTTGGTGATGATAAACAGAAGGCCGAAATTCTAAACCAAGCTTCCAAAAACTCGTCTACGGTAGAGGACTGCAGCACCATTCCCCCTTTCAATCATCGAACAAACGCAAGGATGGCTGACATAGTGTTTAGTGTATCCAGGATTGTAAAATAGCTAAGATCCTTAGACGGCAGGAAGGCATTTGGCCCAAGAGGTATTCCGTAAGATTACATGTCCACTTTGCTATAAATATAGCACCATTCTCATCCCTCATCTATCAGAGATCATTGGAAAAGCGGAAAGTTCCACCGAACTGCAAGAAGGCCCAGGTAATAGCAATCCATGAAAAGGGTAGAAAATCGGATGCACAAAATTACCGCCCAATTTCACTGACTTCGATTTGTTGTAGAACCATGGAACATATTTTGTGTTCAGACATACTGACGTTTCTAGACTCTGAGAACTCATCTTCAGAAACCAGCACGGTCTTAGGAAACAGCGGTCATGCAAGACACAGCTGGCCCTCTTTGTGCATGATATACAACAGGCTCTAGATACCGGCTCCCAGGCTGATGCCATATTTCTCGACTTTCGAAAGGCGCTCGACTCAGTTCCGCGCTCTCGCTTGCTCCAAAAAGTGCGCGCTTACAGTCTATCCGATGACATATGCGGTTGGATAGAAAGTTTTCTATCAGCAGTATGTTGTCCTCAACGGGGTTACTTCAACAGAAATAAGTTTAACTTCAGGTGTGCCCCAGGGCAGCGTAATAGGTCCGCTGCTTTTTACGATTTACTTAAACCATCTGGTTGATTCAATTGACAGCCACGTTAGACTGTTTGCCGATGATGGTGTAGCCTACAGGAAGGGTACTATCACACGAAAGATGTGAACAAGTCATTGAGGATTTGCATAAAATAAAAGCGTGGTGTAATGACTGGCAGTTATCTCTCAATATTAGTAAGTGTAACCTACTGCGGGCAAGGCGAAATTCCCCATTAATGTACAAGTACAAAATAAATGCCCAGTTTTGGGAAGCGGTAACATCCGTCAAGTATCTGGGTGTGACTATTCGAAATGATCTCAAATGGAATGATCAGATTACACAAGTAACGGGCAAGACGAACTGTAGATTGCAGTTTATTGGTAGAATCCTGAAGCGATGCAGTCCTTCGACAAAGGAAATTGCTTACAATACGTTAGTGCGTGCAGTCGTAGAGTATTGTTCGTCTGTATGGGACCCTTACCAGTCGGGTCTGATTCAAGAGTTTGAGAAGATCCAAAGAAGAGCGGCAAGATTCGTGACTGGTACATTTAGCCATCGCGAGTGCGTTACAAATCTCGTAGAAAGTTTGAAGTTGGACACACCCGCAGATAGAAGGCGCGCTACACGGAAGGGGCTGCTCACTAATTTCCGAAATCCGATCTTCACCGAGGATGTAGAGCATATATTATAACCACCAACGTTCAAATCGCGCAATGAACGCCATTCAAAGATAAGGGAAATTAGAGCTCGTACTGAGGCGTTCAGACAGTAGTTTTTCCCCTCGCGTGATCCGCGAGTGGAACAGAGGCAGGAAATATGACTTTGGCGAGAATTGTGCCCTCCGCCACACACCGCTTGGTACCTAGCGGAGTATATATGTAGATATGTAGATTCAGCAAAAATGAGAGTAATTACTTTTTTCACGACCATAGCTCCTCTTACTTTGTTGTTTGTAAATTTTTATCGTATAAATTATATCCTTAACTACGTTAAGCGAGAACATTCGAGATCGACATGATAATGGTCGGCTTGTGGGGCGCTCAACAGCACGGTCATCAACTTCCGCACAAAGTCCCAATATTACACAGTCCAATATTTACAGAGCCCAATGCAGCCACTGTAAAAAAAAAAAAAAATGGTTCAAATGGCTCTGAGCACTATGGGACTCAACGTCTATGGTCATAAGTCCCCTAGAACTTAGAACTACTTAAACCTAACAAACCTAAGGACGTCACACAACACCCAGTCATCACGAGGCAGAGAAAATCCCTGACCCCGCCGGGAATCGAACCCGGGAACCCGGGTGGGGGAAGCGAGAACGCTACCGCACGACCACGAGCTGCGGACATAGCAACTGTCATGAACGGTGATGTTGAAATGATAAGGACATCACAAAGACCCATTTCCGGGGAAGAGAAAATCCCGACCCGGAGTCGAACCTGAGACACCGTGATCCAGAGGCAGTAACGCTAGCCACTAGACCACGCGCTGCGGACTCGCATTCAAGATCGGCAAGATGTAGCCACACGTCTGTTGAACCGTCAGTCTCACCTTACAGTTAGTCTGGGCCCACCATTACCGTATATTCATCGACGTCTTTGATTTCATGCCACGACTTACATAATCATTGTTATGGCAGCAACAAATTATATGGATGTATTGATCGAAACAACTTTTATGGCTACAAACTGGGTGTAAACGCAACCTTTGACCGGCCTCTGTGGCCGAGCGGTTCTTGGCGAAGCGGTCTGGAATCGCGCAACTGCTATGGTCGCAGGTCCGAATCCTGCCTCAGGCATTGACGTGTGTGATGTCCTTAGGTTAGTTAGGTTTAAGTAGTTCTAAGTTCAAGGGGACTGATGACCTCACATGTTAAGTCCCATAGTGCTCAGAGCCACTTCAACCATTTGAAACGCAAACTTTAAATCTTTCTGAGGGGCCATTAACAATACTGCGTTTACTCTTGCACCAGGCCTTGTACTGTGGTGCAGCGGTGTAGCAGCCAAGACCGCTACTACTTGCCTCAGCGACCGCCATATTTAATCCCGCCATAATTAACATCAGAGGCGAGGGGAGGGGAGAGCGAGGAGCAGGCCTTAAGCTGGCAGATTGCTGTCTGCTGCTGATGTCTTCAGACCGGGAGCTAGGGCCGCATTAAAATTAAGTGGGGTGATCTGATGTGGTAATCTCGATTTCGAGAGCACTCCGTCGAATTGATCTAAGTTAGGTCAGTGATGAAAACAATATCCGAAAACTGGAACAATGCTGCAGTTCTGCTTCACAAAAAGAAGAAGCACTCTTCAGCCTCTGCGCGATGTAAAGACAAGTATTAAAAAAATTCTCAGTCCGTAAAGAACCCAATGGATCCTCACCGAGGACAGTAACAAGGTTTTTTGAAGTGCTATTGCACAGTCCATTATTTTCTAACTGTGATTCGAAACTATAGAACTGGGCAATTAGTAATCATCGTGGTAATCATCGACATCGACTTTGCCCCCCTCCCCCCCCCCCGCCCGCCGTCCCTGCCCGTACCACAACAAAAATCAGGTTTCCATTTTTGACAAACCTTTGGTAAAACCTACCACGAGAAATAGTGTTCTTACAAAATACTTCTCTGAAATTCAGGTTTTAAAACGTGAGTTTTTATAATCACAACAATAAAACCACAAGATTTAGTTCAAACTGTCGTGTCCTGACACAGGATAGAGGGAAAGCAGGGGCTCAGTCTGCAATTTACCAGCGGTGAGGGGCAAATGCAGAAAGACAAATTCCTAGTGAAGGCAGGATGATGACTTGAATCAGCGTCAAACACTGTCTCAGGGCATCTACAAGAGACGCGGGTTCTGGGACTAGACAGGAAGCTTGCAGCACGAGACTCATCTAATTCAGGGATCTGGTTAGCACTATTTATTAGTGACCAGACCAACCACTACATTGAAGGCTAATACTAAACATTAGAAAAAGCAAAGGAGGCAGTTGGTTGCACAATATAATTCAGTGTCTGAAGCCACGGAGACAGGTAATAACAGAAGTAGCGAACACTATCAGCACGTTAAGGACAAACTTGAGAGCAGCACTTGAAGTGAGAAAACAGAGGTGTCTGAGCCCACCGGGGTTGGCCACGAGCGGTACGGAGAGAGCAAGCCACCTATTTGACTGAGAACTACCCTCTGAATACAGAAACATGACTTTTTGAAGAATCGTGGCGGCGTATCATTTCTCCGTTCCTCTAGTCAACCCAACAATCCACCGGTACTTAATCTTCGGCCAATCTGGAGAGTCGTTCTGCACCTTCAGGGTGCCTCTGCCAACCTCATTTAGATTCCTCCCCTATTCCTACTCAATATGTACGGATGCTTCTGGATTTTACATTAACAGACTTCAAGTTTGGTATCAACAGCGTTCAGCTGAAAGCTAAACTCTCTGCCATTCCTATTAAAACCAGCAACAACAGCGTTTTATGCCACTTGGACCTGGAGTCCGCCTTCTGTGGGTGGCGACTGCTGTAGTAGCACCTTAACCTGTGTAAACCTACCGACGTTCCAGTTCTCAGGAGCAACTATCAAGCTCTACTAAGACGTGCCTTTCCGTGGCCATCTTCTACAATGATGCCTTAGGCTGTTAATCGAGTTAACCATCACATGTCTCTGTGACACTTTGAACTGCTGTGCAGTGCAAGAAAAAAAAAACCTGGCCTACGATAATAATGCGCAACCTCTGTTTTGAAATCTCTTCATGCACCATTGATGCAGCCTTCATTGGAATGATCGCTGGAAGTTCAGGAGGGATGCAGGTAAGAAGAATCCAAAACCGTCATCAGCGAAGCTATTACCGTCCATAACTGCTATCAGCAGTCCTGGAGGAATTTGCCAGTTCGATACACTAGGAAAATGAATCACAAGTTTCTAATGGTGCATAGGTCAACAACGTTGGTTGTACTCAGACTACTTTACACTTACGAGGGGAAGGCCTCAGACACGGCCAATCGATTCGGCTCCAATATGGCAGGTCGCTTGTGTGCAACCTAAAACGAAAGAATCTAAGATATTTTGGCTCTACACCCCTGCGTTTCTGAGAAAATCACCCCTAAGCGTAATTGACTCAAAATTGGCGCGATCCATAGATAATTGTAAGTAGAGCATTTTTCATCATCAGGTATGCGGTCCGAAAACGCATACTTTTCCAGAAATCGAGGAAAGAAACTTTTACAACTGCCACTTCTGTATCCACATGGTAAACGCCTTTCGCCGACAGCACCGATAGCGCAACGGCCAAGGTAACTGGCTGCGAATCGCAGAACCCGGGTTCGAATCTCGAAGAAACGTAGCGGATGTTCTTTGTATTTATCCATATCTCAATTGATAGGGATAGGAGGGTTAATAAGGTAAGTAAATCAATAAATAATGATAATAATAAGGTACGCACATAAATTTCTCAAACCTCTTGGGATAGTAAACAACTAAAATGTTACTCCAGGTCACTTTACAATGGCTCTTCCAGGCACCGTTATTTGTCCTCACTTTTCTTCGAACAACTAGATGGATGCTACTTCTCATGCAAACATTCGGAACATATATACTCATGGCACCAAGAACATCTAATGAATGCAATCTTTCGACAGCTACACTGTTTCTTCCGAAGAGTTGGCGTAAAACAAACTTGGTTTACAATTAAAAGAATGTCTTTTTCGGGAATTAGTTTTGATGCGTACCACGCATACGATATCGTTGCCTGAAAAATCGGAGCTGAAAGTTGGTTATGAATTATGCTATAAATAGTTATTGCATCAGTGCGGTTGTGAAATTCCATATGGGTTTCCAGAAGCACACTGCAATTATGAAGCCTGAAAATAAAGTTTTAACCTGGCGATAGAAATAAACATAACACCGCTAGCACACAGATGTGGAGTTTGGCGGTATTACTTTTACTGTGCACGTCGGCTGACCCTCGTCATCTATAAACGTTGTGTCGTATATTGTAGTATTAATTTGTCCACTCCAGGAAGCCAATATTAGACAAAACTTGTTATCAGAAACGTAGAGTTTTACAAAATTCACAAGAAATGTTCTGTAAATCGCATTCGTCAATTTCCCGGATTTGGAGCAAGTAATGTAAACATTTTTCAACGATTGACCTCTTCTATAGCCCGAGGACCAAATGTAACATTCGTTTCTTGTAAACACAAGAAAACCTTAGGCAACACTTTCCCAGAGGCTGCGATGGCATATTGCGCCGTGTACGAATGTGTTAGTTTGTTTTTACTACCAACTGCGACAAGGGTTCGTTTTTCTCCCTTATGCGATAACATGCGTCGAATGTTCACCATATACTCGCATCCTGTTTGATAGATATCGATCACGTAATCACGATTAAAACCGGTCATAAGTGACGCCGTTTTCGTGCTGAAAAGAGCCGCAGCTTTCTGTATATCTTCTATATTTTGTACCTCCTTATGAAAGCCGGCCGCGGTGGCCGTGCGGTTCTGGCGCTGCAGTCCGGAACCGCGGGACTGCTACGGTCGCAGGTTCGAATCCTGCCTCGGGCATGGGTGTGTGTGATGTCCTTAGGTTAGTTAGGTTTAAGTAGTTCTAAGTTCTAGGGGACTTATGACCTGAGATGTTGAGTCCGATAGTGCTCAGAGCCATTTGAACCATTTGAACCTTCTTATGAGAGACGTATTTAGTGACGTGCCGTTGACGAATTTTATACTCCGATTTGAAATTTATTGCCCAAGATAATGATGCAGCAAACGTAAACTCCTTGTTGGCCATATATTGAAGCGCTGCACCAACAGCCCAGTCCTGAAGTATTCTCGTTGTTACATTCTCGTTACAACAACGAGATTCGACAAATCGGTCGTATGTTCACTTATTTATCACCTGGTATTTGTCGTATCTTGTCCCACCTTTAACGATATCACTTTCCCACAATTTCAAGTCCTTATTTCTTTTCAGGGCTGTTGTTGCTCCATTCATTTGCAGTGTTTTTAAGTTCTAATTTGGATGATTCCTGGTTATCGCTACCGTCTTTACTTTTACTTCAAGGGGTATAGCGCCGTAGTTCAGTCGTTTACTAACCGGTTTGTAACACTCATCGGTAACAGATGAAGCACATATTCCCAGTGACGTGGAGATTTCCAAAGTGTTATGACCATATTGCGATTCACTAGTCGGGATAACTTCCACTGAATCACCCTCTGCTTCGTCTTCATGGTATAGTACTTCAGTATCACAAAAGTCAATTAGTTCGTCAGCTCCAAAAATCGCTCGACGATAACCGCTCTTATCAATCTGGAACGCCGAGAAACAGAACTGCTTGCTTGCGGCAAGCCATTGATAATGCATCTGTATTGCAACACTTTTACAAACCAAAACACAGCGTCGATAACTTCCCGCTTGTCATCGTCTGTGACAGGCTCCCAACTATATATTACAACGCTAGTCGAATGGTGTACATCCTCCGTTATTCAGGTTATGCACCTGAATGATATGACACAACAAACAATAAGTAGTTACTACGGCATAAACAGACGAGCTATGTACTATAGACTACATACAGTACTCGTCATATGTTACATACGGAAGAACACTGTATTCACTCACAAAAGGTATTTCATTCGGCGCATTAACGACGGAGAAATCACTACATGTACCCGCGAGGTTCGCGGCAGCGTAATGACAGAAAACAACTCTTTCCGACTGACTTCTATAAGGCTTGTGCTGGACACCTTCACTCTTCCAGGTTCACAACTATGATCAGACGAACAGGCAACAGGGACAACATATCTCTCCCCGCGAGCATTCTGTCCCGTACCTCGCTGTAAACAAGCGTCGCGCGGTTAGCAGTCTGTGATCCCTCGTGAGGAATTCGCAGCACTCTTACTCAGAGTTGTTTTCGTGTGATAAGGCTTAAAAGTTTAATACTTTACTAACTCACGGCGTTTGGCAAATTAGTTTGCCTTCCTTATTATTATCATTCCTTATTGATTTACTTACGTTATTAATCTTCCTATCTTTATCAATTGCGATATGGAAAAATACAAACTAAAAGAATAAGATGCGATAGGTTTCTTCGAGATTCCATCCCTGGTTTTCCGAGTATCAGCCTGTTACCTTCGTCGTTGCGCTATCGCCGCTGTCGGCTAAAAGTGTTTACCATGTGGGTACAGAAGGGGCAGTTGTAAAAGTTTCTTTCCTCGATTTCTGGAAAAGTTTGCGTTTGCGGACCCCATACCTGTTGATGAAAAATGTTCGATTTACAGTTATCTATCGATCCCTCGCATTTTGAGTCGATTGCTCGTCATAACCTCTATGGGTGATTTTATCAAAATTGCGGGGGTGTTGACCCAAAATATCTTAGAGTCATTCGTTTCAGGTTGTACACAAGCGACCTGCCAAATTTGAGCCGAATCGGTTGGCCGTATCTGAGGCCTTCCCCTTGTTAGCCTGTGGTGCGGATGATCCCAACTTTCGAGGTGGAATACGGAATCGAATTTATATATATAGGATGGAGGAAAAATGTTACGAAATTTTAATCCTGGATAGCTGATGCCAGTAGGAACCAAAATTACGAATACTGTGTAGATCGAAAACGCACAATTTTTTAACTACGGAATCTTGGCGCCACACGCTCCAATTCGCTGTGGGATTGCCCTGTTGTCGGATGCTCTGTACAACGCATGACCGCGAATGCTTTGCCTGCCGAAGATCGCGATGTATCCAAGGCGGTTCGCACGCTCGCTGGTTGCGCGCCAGCCTTCCACTCTGGGGCCCTCAGGGTGAATCCGCCGGAGTCCCGACACATGCATTGTAGTTTCATGATGAGACGAACCGGGAACAAACCCTTCAACAGCTGTTAGTTCGCGTATAGAAAGTCTTTTACAAATTGTGTCGGCTCTGAAAAGGGCCTTTTTTGTAATAGGAGATAGTTTACTTAAAGCAGGTGCCAGAATTGGCGAGCCTCTGAATCGACAGTAGGTTCGTAACGTCGAACGGTGTTTTGTCAAACTCTTTCAAAGATCCCTGGCATTGCCCTGATGTGACTGGCAGCATGTTGAATGCGATCCACTAATTCCCCTTCGTTTCTGTGTGGTTCGCATTCGAGTGGGTGAACTAGAAGCTTGAAGAAACCCCGCAGGAAGAAGTCAGGTGGCGTGAGGTCTGGTGATCTTGGGGTCCATGTAGCACGAGCACCTCTGCCAATTCCTTGGCCGTCGAAGAGTTCATTTATATATCAGCGCACAGCACGACTGTTACGTGCGGGCGCCCCATCATGCTATAACCACATGCGTATCCGTATGTCCAGAGGAACATCTTTCAGCAGTTTCTTGCAAAAAGTGATGTCAAAGTTAGCGTAAGGAGGGCTATGCGTGAAGCGTTTAGTGAATTCGAAAGTAAAATACTAGGTGCCGACTTGACAGAAAATCCTAGGAAGTTCTGGTCTTACGTTAAATTAGTAAGTGGCTCGAAACAGCATGTCCAGACACTCCGGGATGATGATGACATTAAAACAGAGGATGACAAGCGTAAAGCTGAAATACTAAACACCTTATTCCAAAGCTGTTTCACAGAGGAAGACCGCACTGCAGTTCCATCTCTAAATCCTCGCACAAACGAAAAAATGGCTGACATCGAAATAAGTGTCCAAGGAATAGAAAAGCAACTGGAATCACTCAACAGAGGAAAGTCCACTGGACCTGACGGGATACCAATTCGATTCTACACAGAGTACGCGAAAGAACTTGCTCCCCTTCTAACAGCCGTGTACCGCAAGTCTCTAGAGGAACGGAAGGTTCCAAATGATTGGAAAAGAGCACAGGTAGTCCCAGTCTTCAAGAAGGGTCGTCGAGCAGATGCGCAAAACTATAGACCTATATCTATGACGTCGATCTGTTGTTGAATTTTAGAGCATGTTTTTTGCTCGAGTATCATGTCGTTTTTGGAAACTCAGAATCTACTATGTAGGAATCAACATGGATTCCGGAAACAGCGATCGTGTGAGACCCAACTCGCTTTATTTGTTCATGAGACCCAGAAAATATTAGATACAGGCTCCCTGGTAAATGCTATTTTTCTTGACTTCCGGAAGGCGTTCGATACAGTTCCGCACTGTCGCCTGATAAAGTGAGAGCCTACGGAATATCGGACCAGCTGTGTGGCTGGATTGAAGAGTTTTTAGCAAACAGAACACAGCATGTTGTTATCAACGGAGAGACGTCTACAGACGTTAAAGTAACCTCTGGCGTGCCACAGGGGAGTGTTATGGAACCATTGCTTTTCACAATATATATAAATGACCTAGTAGATAGTGTCGGAAGTTCCATGCGGCTTTTCGCGGATGATGCTGTAGTATACAGAGAAATTGCAGCATTAGAAAATTGTAGCGAAATGCAGGAAGTTCTGCAGCGGATAGGCACTTGGTGCAGGGAGTGGCAACTGACCCTTAACATAGACAAATGTAATGTATTGAGAATACATAGAAAGAAGGATCCTTTATTGTATGATTATATGATAGCGGAACAAACACTGGTAGCAGTTACTTCTGTAAAATATCTGGGAGTATGCGTGCGGAACGATTTGAAGTGGAATGATCATATAAAATTAATTGTTGGTAAGGCGGGTACCAGGTTGAGATTCATTGGGAGAGTCCTTAGAAAATGTAGTCCATTAACAAAGGAGGTGGCTTACAAAACGCTCGTTCGACCTATACTTGAGTATTACTCATCAGTGTGGGATCCGCACCAGATCGGGTTGACGGAGGAGATAGAGAAGATCCAAAGAAGAGCGGCGCGTTTTGTCACAGGGTTATTTGGTAACCGTGATAGCTTTACGGAGATGTTTAACAAACTCAAGTGGCAGACTCTGCAAGAGAGGCGCTCTGCATCGCGGTGTAGCTTGCTCGCCAGGTTTCGAGAGGGTGCGTTTCTGGAAGAGGTATCGAATATATTGCTTCCCCCTACTTATACCTCCCGAGGAGATCACGAATGTAAAATTAGAGAGATTAGAGCGCGCACAGAGGCTTTCAGACAGTCGTTCTTCCCGCGAACCATACGCGACTGGAACAGGAAAGGGAGGTAATGATAGTGGCACGTAAAGTGCCCTCCGCCACACACCGTTGGGTGGCTTGCGGAGTATAAATGTAGATGTAGATGTAGATGTATTTTTCTCCAGTAAGTCGTGGAGGTAGACGGATCGGCCCATTCAGATGGTCACTCACAACGCCTGCCCAAATGTTGAGCGAAAATCGTTCCTGGTGTCCGTGCAAGTACGTAATGAACGTTTCGAGAGTTGTAAAGGGAATCCGGATGGAAGGCGCACTCGTCGGTAAACAACACAACGGTGGGGAAGTCGTGATCTCGTGGAACACGTCGCAGAAACCACTGGCAAAACCCTGGACTGTCTTCAAAGTCCGCCACAGGACTTAGTTCTTGGACAGGGTGGAAACTAAATCGATGCTGGTCGTCATCCTTCAAAACCTCCCAGACTAACGGATGAGTGACCCCCATATCGTGCATAAACACTCGAGTCGTTCGAGTACTTGTCATAGGTGCTTCCTCGAAGCGCTCGAGGACAGTGTCTTCAAACGCAGCATCCCGTCGTGTTCGAGATCTTCCAGCATCACCATGATATCGCGCTGTTTCGCCAAGTCGCTAGTGAATTGCTGTAAACGTTTGCAGGTGTGGGAGGCGTCTTGCTGGGTACTGTTCCTCTTACAACAGTCGAGCTTCATGCGGATCACCGCCGGCTAGTCCATAAACAATTCATATTCTTCAGATGAATATTGTGCCGCCATGCTTACTGTAAGACTGAATCGCAGGTGATGTTTGTGTGCTCCGAAGGGAAGTTTACGTGTGAATGCCTCTGACGTGAGGTGGAGACAAACAGCAAGACCTGCTCGACACGTTGGGGCAGTGACGGGGAGAAGGACGTTTTTATAAGTGAGCCGACAACCATAGTGCTGCCTGTTAACCGACGAACGGCGACAGGGCAATCCCACGGCCAATAGGAGCACGTGGCGCCAAGTTTCCGTAGTTTAAAAACGGTGCGCTGTCGTCCTACACAACATTAGTGATTTTGGGTATAGCCAGATTAGTAGACCGGACCGGACCGGGATTCGAGGCCCGTTGCGATACACGGGAAGATTATGTTCGTTGCCGGTCCGGCACAAATTTTCATTTGCCGTCATTCTGTTCAGCAGCTGATGACTGTCCATATTCGCAATTGCGAGAACATTTAATGTATCAGCATAGTGGCTTCCAGGATGGAGGTAGAGATCATGAAGACGAGCTGGTGAGGTGTTTGCAGCCGATATTAATGAACAAACTGGGACCGGGGATGCGAATACCGCCATGCATGAAGAAATCCTGGGGACGCCTTTATTGAGCAGTGAACCTTTAATCGCTGGAGCAGCTGCTGCTGCTGCTGCAGACAACGATGACAATTAGATCAAGAATAAGATGTTGGCAGCGCTATAATTTATAGTTTTGTAATTTTCAATAGCTAAGTGAGTAAGTGCACTACAGGTTTTGTGATATACATCCTACTCTTGCGGCGGTTTTTAACAGCGAGCACGTTGCTGAATACGAAGCCATAGTTGCTTCGAAATCAATGACCAATAAGTTAAACCAATATAAACGTCTGAGTTGAAGAAAATTTGGTGAATATATGCACCGCCACAATATTTTTGTATTGTGATAACATGATTACAGTGCTGCCACCAGTAGAGTAGGCGTGATAGAACTGGACTGAATCCGTGAGATGGGTGAAAGACTCTTCAACTGAAACTCAGGCCAGTCTGGATGTACTCTTATTGCTAGTCTCCCACTCCCATTAAGACAAATGCCTTACAGTCTTTCCAACATTCCGAATCACATCACATACACTGCTAAACATGAAAACACTCCGAATACGGAATATGTAGACACAACCATCTTCATCATGTTTTTCATTTACTTGAACAGTCTTACACTTATCAACAGATCTTGAAAGAACAGCAACATAGGGGATGCGTAATCATATACTGATCTGTTCATTAGGCTGCCTTAATACAGCATACTGACACGGCCGCTAATGACTCTGTTGGAAAGTCACGTGATAGACTGCCTCTAAAGACTTATGGCAGCTGTATGAAAACGCAGTTAAAAGTATGGTTTTTTATGTTTTCTATTTTCATGTAGTGATCACTTGAGCTAGAGGATGTAAGTAAATATAGTACAATGGTTATCTTTTGCTAACTGCAAAACAGAAATTTTTGATTACATATAAAAGCAATGTGCCATGTTAAAGCTCTAGCAGTAATGTCAAATATGAAAAATATGTAGTGCTTTGCTCCATGGAGCTCTGGACAGTCGTATGCAAAAACACTGACGTGATCTCCTTTTGCCCGGCGAACTGCAGAAAATCGACATGGCATAGAAGCAACAAGTCGTTGGAAGTACCTTGCAAAAATACTGAGCACGCCTATAGCTGTCCATAATTGCAAACGTGTTTTCGGTGGTTCAAAAATGTTCAAATGTGTGTGAAATCTTATGGGACTTAGCTTCTAAGGTCATCAGTGCCTAAGCTTACACACTACTTAACCTAAATTATCCTAAGGACAAACACACACACCCATGTCCAAGGGAGGACTCGAACCTCCACCGGGACCAACCGCACAGTCCATGGCGGCAGCGCCATAGACCGCTCGGCTAATCCCGCGCGGCTTGTCGGTGGTAGTATGTTGTGTACGAACTGAACTCTCGATTGTGTCGCATACATATTCTGTGGGATTGATGTTGGGAGGCCTGGGTGGCCAGATCATTCGCTCCTACTGTCCAGAATGTTCTACAAGCAAATCGCGCACAATTGTGGCCCAATGAGATGGTGCACTCACATGCATAAATATCACATTGCTGTTTAGAAACACGAAGTCCATGAATAACTCCAAATGGTCTCCAAGTAGCCGAACGTAAAAATTTCCACTCAACGATCGGTTGATTTGGACCAGAGGATCCGGTCCATTCCATGTAAACACAGCTCACCACCAGCTTGAATAGTTCCTTGTTGACAGCTTGGGTCCATGCTTCGTGCGATCTGCGCCATACTCGAAGTCTACCATCCGGCCTTGCCGACTCAAATCGAGACTCCTTTAACTAGGTCATCGTTTTCTAGCCGTCTAGCGTCCAACCGACTACATCATCAGCGCATGAGAAGCGCTGCCGTGCTGTTATAAGAGGCACTCGCATCTGTTTTCTAGTCGTCTAGCGTCCAACCGACTACATCATCAGCGCATGAGAAGCGCTGCCGTGCTTTTATAAGAGGCACTCGCATCTGTGTCTGCCGCCATTACCCATTAAAGCCAAATTTCACCACAGTGTCCTAACGAATATGTTCGCTGGCCCACACTGATTTCCGCAATTGTTTCAAGTAGTGTTGCTTGTCGGCCAGCACTGACAACTTCTACACAAATGTGGCTGTTCTCGGTCGTTAAGGGGAGGCTGTCGGCCACTACGTTGTCTATGGTGACAGGTAATGCCTGAAATATGGTATACTCGGCACACTATTGCCACTGTGGATCTCGGAGTATTGAATTCACTAACGATTTCTGAAACGGAATGTCCCATATACACTACTGGCCTTTAAAGTTGCTACACCAATAACAAATACAGAAAATAAACGGGTATTCATTGGACAAATATATTATACTAGAACTGTCATGTGATTACATTTTCACGCAATTTCGGTGCATAGATCGTGAGAAATTAGTACCCAGAACAACTACCTCTGGCCGTAATAACAGCCTTGATACGCCTAGGCATTGAGTCAAACAGAGCTTGGATGGCGTGTACATGTCCAGTTGCCCATGCAGCTTCAACATGATACCACAGTTTATCAAGGGTAGTGACTGACGTATAGTGACGAGCCAGGTGCTCGGCCACCATTGACCAGACGTTTTCAGTTGGTGAGAGATCTGGAGAATGTGCTGGCCAGGGCAGCAGTCGAACATTTTCTGTATCCAGAAAGGCCCGTACAGGACCTGCAACATGCGGTCCTGCGTCATCCTGCTGAAATGTAGGGTTTCGCAGGGATAGAATGAAGGGTAGAGCCACGGGTCGTAACACATCTGAAATGTAACGTCCACTGTTCAAAGTGCCGTCAATATGAACAAGGTTTTTTTTTTTCTTTTGGTCATCAGTCTACTGACTGGTTTGATGCGGCCCACTACGAATTCCTTTCCTGTGCTAACATCTTCATCTCAGAGTAGCAATTGCAACCTACGTCCTCAATTATTTGCTTGACATATTCCAATCTCTGTCTTCCTCTACAGTTTTTGCCCTCTACAGCTCCATCTAGTACCATGGTAATCATTCCCTCATGTCTTAGCAGATGCCCTATATCCTGTCCCTTCTCCTTATCAGTGTTTTCCACATATTCCTTTCCACTCCGATTCTGCGTGGAACCTCCTCATTCCTTATCAGTCCACCTAATTTTCAACATTCGTCTATAGCACCACATATCAAATACTTCGATTCTCTTCTGTTCCGGTTTCCCCACAGTCCATGTTTCACTACCATACAATGCTGTACTCCAGATGTACATCCTAGGAAATTTCTTCCCCAAATTAAGGCCGGTATTTGATATTAGTAGACTTCTCTTGGCCAGAAATGCTTTTTTTGCCATAGCGAGTCTGCTTTTGATGTCCTCCTTGCTCCGTCCGTCATTGGTTATTTTACTGCCTAGGTAGCAGAATTCCTTAACTTCATTGACTTCGTGACCATTAATCCTGATGTTAAGTTTCTTGCTGTTCTCATTTCTACTACTTCTCATTACCTTCGTCTTCCTCCGATTTACTCTCAAACCATACTGTGTACTCATCAGACTGTTCATTCCGTTCAGCAGATCATTTAATTCTTCTTCACTTTCCCTCAGGATAGCAATGTCATCAGCGAATCGTATCATTGATATCCTTTCACCTTGTACTTTAATTCCACTCCTGAACCTTTCTTTTATTTCAATCATTGCTTCCTCGTTGTACAGATTGAAGAGTAGGGGCGAAAGGCTACAGCCTTGTCTTACACCCTTCTTAATACGAGCACTTCGTTCTTGATGGTCCATTCTTATTATTCCCTCTTGGTTGTTGTACATGACCCGTCTCTCCCTATAGCTTACCCCTACTTTTTTTCAGAATCTCGAACAGCTTGCACCATTTTATATTGTCGAACACTTTTTCCAGGTCGACAAATCCTATGAATATGTCTTGATTTTTCTTTAGCCTTGCTTCCATTATTAGCCGTAACGTCAGAATTGCCTCTCTCGTCCCTTTACTTTTCCTAAAGCCAAACTGATCGTCACCTAGCGCATTCTCAGTTTTCTTTTCCATTCTTCTGTATATTATACCTGTAAGCAGCTTCGATGCATGAGCTGTTAAGCTGATTGTGCGATAATTCTCGAACTTGTCAGCTCTTGCCGTCATCGGAGTTGTGTGGATGATGCTTTTCCGAAAGTCAGATGGTGAATAGTCGTATTGTTGCCACTTCCTACAACGATTTTAGAAATTCTGATGGAATGTTATCTATCCCTTCTGCCTTATTTGACCGTAAGTCCTCCAAAGCTCTTTTAAATTCCGATTCTAATCCTGGATCCCCTATCTCTTCTAAATCGACTCCTGTTTCTTCTTCTATCACATCAGACAAATCTTCACCCTCATAGAGGCTTTCAATGTATTCTTTCCACCTGTCTGCTCTCTCCTCTGCATTTAACAGTGTACTTCCCGTTGCACCCTTAATGTTACCACCGTTGCTTTTAATGTCACCAAAGGTTGTTTTGACTTTCCTGTATGCTGAGTCTGTCCTTCCGACAATCATATCTTTTTCGATGTCTTCACATTTTTCCTGCAGCCATTTCGTCTTAGCTTCCCTGCACTTTCTATTTATTTCATTCCTCAGCGACTTGTATTTCTGTATTCCTGATTTTCCCGGAACATGTTTGTACTTCCTCCTTTCATCAATCAACTGAAGTATTTCCTCTGTCACCCATGGTTTCTTCGCAGCTACCTTGGTACTAGAGGGAGCTGTAGAGGGCAAAAGCTGTAGAGGAAGAAGAGATTGGAATACGTCAGGCAAATAACTGAGGACGTAGGTTGCAAGTGCTACTCTGAGATGAAGAGGTTAGCACAGGAAAGGAATTCGTGGTGGGCCGCATCAAACCAGTCAGTAGACTGATGTCCACAAAAAAAAAAAAAAAAAAAAAAAAAAAAAAAAAAAAAAAAAAATTAGGCGTGTTTTGAGACGTCGATTGATTATGAAGCCGTAAAAGTCACAGCTGTTACAAGCTCTGCGTCCTGATGGCAGACGCAAACGCGTGGCATTTTGTAACGAGATTCTGGATGCTATTGACAGTTATAACACTTTTGCACAACGCATCGGTTCAGTGATGAAGCGACTTTCCGTGTTAGTGGTCAGGTAAATAAACACAATGTTCGAATTTGGGACCTATAGAACTCGCATGCAGCTACTGAACATTTACGAGAATCGCCCAAAGTCAATGTGTTTTGTGCGATATCCCGACCATCTATTTACAGTCCATTCTTCTTTGATGGAAACACGGTTAACGGTGAGCAGTATCTCGCCATGTTACAAAACTAGTTGTTTCCGAGGCACCACGAAGACAACTTCATTTTTCAAAAAGACGGGGCACCTCTTCACTTGAGTCGCCAGGTGCGTGAATATGTGAATGAAACTCTATCGAACCGTTGGATTGTCATCAATTAGATGTGCGACTTAGCATGTCTCAGCTGGGCTCCACGGTCACCGAATTTGACTCCCTCTGATTTCTTCCTGTAGGGATCCGTTAAAGGCAACGTTCATGTACCACCACTCCCACAGAACCTGGAAGAGTTGAAGAACCGGATCCGTACTGCCATAACATCAGTGACCAAGGATATACTTGCCCGAGTGTAGGAGGAATTTGAGTATCGATATGATATTTCTCTTGTCGTTGATGGAGGTTATACTGAACATCTGTAATATGAACTAGAGAGGTTCGTAAATATGTGTGTAAAGTTTCATATTCGTATGTCTTAAAGTTTAATAAATATATGCATTCTAAATACGTATATTATTTTTGAAACATCCTGTATTGTTGACCACATCAGGGATGCCTGCCAGTATGCTGTTCAGAAGAGATCTCTACACACTCGTAATCTTACGAATTTATGGACAGTCCTGCAGGATTCATGGACTCAATTCCCTCCAGCACTGCATCAGACATTAGTTGAGTCTATGCCACGTCGTGTTGCGGCGCTTCTGCATGTTCCCGCGGCCCGTACACGATATTAGGCAGGTGTACCAGTTTCTTTGGATCTTCAATGTATATCAATCAATCGGCAGTATATCTATAATAACAGCTCTTTCTTTTATCGCGGCTTGGGTACTGTTTAAAGTGCAAAAGATTAAAGGTCAACCATGTTTTCCATATTTCTCCTGTGCCCATGTCTTGCGGGGTAATAACTTATTTTTAACGATTTTTATGCACTCCGAACGCGAATGTTTCTATAATGTTTGGTAATGTCTTGTTACGACAAGTGGTATTTTTTCCGATTTTGGATTTACTGACCATGATGGAAAATTCGTCTCTATTCTTATAGTATGAGACTGGCGTCAAGAGCCTTAAAAAACCATAGCTTATAAAGAAATTCTTTGGAGACTAATAAGTTCGTGGAACTGATACCGTTCATATAGGGACGATTTTGGTTTAATCTTATGATTTTTTATCTGAGCCCGTAAGTTACAATCACCTTTGTTCTTGACTCTAGTTACCTATCCTTCTCGTTAGGACATGTAAAATGATAACCGACAACCAGTTGTTATGCTACTGTAATGGCATTCCAACTTAGAATCTCTCGTAATTTTTCTTTAATACCGTTATCGTTCAGAATCGTTTTAATTGTAAGTTTAACACTCGTTGTTAACTAATGCGATATTGTTGGCGTAGTAATTATGGCATTTTCATCTATCAGCTTGTTAATGATATTTATCGGATCTTTGATTCAGGACTGTTATTCTGGAAAACATTTGCTCGTTAACAATCAGTCATCAGTCTACTTACCAGCGAGCGTCAACAAATTTGTATCTCATACTCATTAACTGTCACACATTTCTTCATCACTTTAGCATGGGACTACGCGTGTTCTGTGTTCCTGCACTTTTAAGGGCTGATAATTTTTGTAAAGCCGAAATCAGTTGTATGTTCAAATAAATTAAAATACAATGTGTTTAGATGTTAAGGTCACTATTTCCCCAACGTAAATCTATCTGTACTTCTAAACTCAAAAATTTTGCTACACCGGTACACGTAGTTAGGTATCTTGTTATCGTGCACAACCAGACGGGCTACTAAGGTGGCCGAGCGCGGAAAGAAAGATATCTGGTTCGTGTCTTAGTCTGGCATAATTTTTCAACTACTAATACATATTAATTACGTTGCAAGTTAAATAGTTTGCACGGATATAATTTCATATCTTTGCAGGTAATTTATTTAGTAACCCACAATAACAATTAACCGATTCTAAGACAGATAGCGACACGACTTTTAGATATTAGACAACTGTCACCAGAAAATCATTGACCTTCTCTACAAAAAAATGTTACGCCATACTCATAATTATTGCTTATCATACAGATATTCTAAAAAGTGAGAATCGAACGTTATCCTGATTAAAACACTTCGCAACGGTTTGTATGTAGTTTCCCGTGAGGAAAGGTTAAGATAACAATCAGTGTTGGCAATGCTGGTGAGACTTTTACTATTTGCAGTGATCATACTCCACGCTATAGCCCCATGGAAACTTCTATTAGTGTTTTTCTCGTAACATATTTAAGAGTAGTGATGTTGTTGTTGTTGTGTTGTTGTTGTTGTGGTCTTCAGTCCTGAGACTGGTTTGATGCAGCTCTCCATGCTACCCTATCCTGTGCAAGCTTCTTCATCTCCCAGTACCTACTGCAACCTACATCCTTCTGAATCTGCTTAGTGTATTGATCTCTTGGTCTCCCTCTACGAATTTTACCCTCCACGCTGCCCTCCAATGCTAAATTTGTGATCCCTCGATGCCTCAGAATTTTTGGGATTGGAATTATTATATTCTTCTTGAAGTCTGAGGGTATTTTGCCTTTCTCATACATCTTGCCACCAGATGGTAGAGTTTTGTCAGGACTCGCTCTTCCAAGGCCGTCAGTAGTTGAAATGGAATGTTGTCTACTCCGGGGCCCTTGTTTCGACTCAGGTCTTTCAGTGCTCCGTCGAACTCTTCACGCAGTATCATATCTCCCATTTCATCTTCATCTACATCGTCTTCCATTTCCGTAATATTGTCCTCAAGTACATCGCCCTTATATAAACCCTCTATATACTCCTTCCATATTTCTGCTTTCCCTTCTTTGCTTAGAACTGGGTTTTCATCTGAGCACTTGATATTCATACAAGCGGTCCTCTTTTCTCCAAAGGTCTCCTTAATTTTCCTGTAGGCAGTATCTATCTGACTCCTAGAGAGATAAGCCTCTACATCCTTACATTTATCCTCTAGCCATCCCTGCTTAGCCATTTTGCACTTCCTGTCGATCTCATTTTTGAGACGTTTCTATTCCTTTTGCCTGCTTCATTTACTGCATTTTTATATTTTCTCCTTTCATCAATTAAATTCAATATTTCTTCTGTTACCCAAAGATTTCTACTAGCCCTCGTCTTTTTACCTACTTGGTCCTCTGCTGCCTTCACTACTTCATCCCTCAAAGCTACCCATTCTTCTTATAATGTATTTCTTTCCCCCATTCTTGTCAATCGTTCCCTTATGCTCTCCCTGAAACTCTGTACAACCTCTGGTTCTTTCAGTTTATCCAGGTCCCATCTCCTCAAATTACTACCTCTTTGCAGTTTCATCAGTTTTAATGTACAGTTCATAACCAATAGATCGTGATCAGAGTCTACATCTGCCCCTGGAAATGTCTTACAATTTAAAACCTGGTTCCTAAATCTCTGTCTTACCATTATATAATCTATCTGATACGTTTTAGTATCTGCAGGGTTCTTCCATGTATACAGCCTTCTTTCATGATTCTAGAACCAAGTGTAAGTTATGATTAAGTTATGCTCTGCACAAAATTCTACCAGGCGGCTTCCTCTTTAATTTTTGCGCCCAATCCATATTGACCTACTACGTTTCCTTCTCTCCCTTTTCCTACTACCGAATTCCAGTCACACAGTCACTATTAAATTTTCGTCTCCCTTCACTATCTGAATAATTTCTTTTATTTCATTATACATTTCTTCAATTTCTTCGTCATTTGCAGAGCTAGTTGGCATATAAACTTGTACTACTGTAGTAGGCGTGGGCTTCGTGTCTATCTTGGCCACAATAATGTGTTCACTATGCTGCCTGTAGTAGTTCACCCGCATTCCTATTTTTTTATTCATTATTAAACTTACTCCTGCATTACCCCTATTTGACTTTGCATTTATAACCCTGTATTCATCTGACCAAAAGTCTAGTTCCTCCGGCCACCGAACTTCACTAATTCCGACTATATCTAACTTTAATCTATCCATTTCCCTTTTTAAATTTTCTAACCTACCTGCCCGATTAAGGGACCTGATATTCTACGCTACGATCCGTAGAACGCCAGTTTATTTCTCCTGATAACGACGTCCCCTTGTGTAGTCCCCGCCCGGAGATCCGAATGAGGGATTATTTTACCTCCGGAATATTTTACCCAAGAGGACGCCATCATCATTAACCGTACAGTAAAGCTGCAGGCCCTCGGGAAAAATTACGGCTGTAGTTTCCCCTTGCTTTCAACCGTTCGAAAAACCAGCACAGCAAGGTCGTTTTGGTTAGTGTTACAAGGCCAGGTCAGTCAATCATCCAGACTGTTGCCCCTGCAACTACTGAAGCGGCTGCTGCCCCTCTTCAGGAACAACGCGTTTGTCTGGCCTCTCAACAGATACCCTTCCGTTGTGGTTGCACCTACGGTGCGGCTATCTGTATCGCTGAGGCACGCAAGCCTCCACACCAACGGCAAGGTCCATTGTTCACGGGGGGTGGCAGTCGTATATATATTTTGTTTCTCATTTCCCTCATGCACTTAAAATAAGCTAAATGTACATGGATATGAAGCGTTCTATTGTTTTCCAATTGTGCCCTGACACCTCACAGGAGCGCATATATGTTCAGATAGTAGACGTAGTATGAAGTTTCTCGTATGGGTAAATGTAGAAATATCACCATTACGAACATTCTGTTGCGACAAGACGGCTGTTGAAATCTCAGTACGAAATTTGTTACATAAACGGAAGAAGCGTCCAACGGTAAAACTATCTGAATAAAGGCAGTCTGGAATACTGGAGCTATATTTGAACTGCCTTCATCAGAAGAAAACGACGGAAGCCCAGACACAAAAGCTTACAGTGAAACGAAACGCAGAAGTATAAAAGAAACACGACGCGGAGAGAGCTACCTGAAAACTCGTTCCAGAGCAGCTGACGCTCCTGTTGTTGAGAGACGTGAAACTCCTGGAGCCTTAGAAACCAAGCTCAAGATACAATTCATTTGCGCCACCCTTCACTCTCCACAGCCTTAAAATACCACAAGAAATACGTATTAGGCCAGGTCACATAAAACTAAATATAGCGAAAGTAAATGAATTTATGCAACTGCAGCACAATTTGAGGTATCCTGAGTCACCCTCCATGACAGTAAACACCCGTAGGTTTATGTTAAACTGTTTGTCAGTGGGGCGAACATTTATATTTAATATCACTATGAGGTTCCTTCTTATTGCACTGAAGGTCGCAGGAATGACATCAATACTGATTTTCACCAATGTACTTGATACACTTAGGTAATGCCCGGGAGCTGAAGTCTTCCATTCATGTCGATTCTATGAGCCCACTCCTACTGACGATACAGTGGAGTGTTGGAAAACTATTGTGCAGTGTAACACATTGTACAAGCCGAAACGGATAACTACGTATTTCGATTATACATCTTGGAAACAACACACGTTTTCTGCTTTCCTGTGTTATTTAAAATCAACTTCAAAGCAATTTTTTCTGTTGGTTTATTGACAAATATACCCTTTCTACAATTTTTTTCCTGAGGACGTATATACATTATTAATACTGTCAGACACATTTACATTGGGACTAGTGGATGGAAGAAGAACTTATATATTACATTCCCCACAGAATTTCTACAAAGCAGTTGTATCTTTTTCATTCTTTACACAATTTTACTCTTTCATACAGTACTTAAATTTTTAATAACTTGTTCGGTCGCTCTGTATGCCATATTTATACAGGATATATAGGGTAAACGAGGACTAGCAGGAGCAGGTGAAGAAATATTTCGGAACGTCCACACGCATCACTTGTATTTATACTTCGTTGCTAGTCATTTGTTCATACTCATACTCACAAAAGTACGACAACCGGTGCCCGCATCTCGTGGTCGTGCGGTAGCGTTCTCGCTTCCCACGCCCGGGTTCCCGGGTTCGATTCCCGGTGGGGTCAGGGATTTTCTCTGCCTCGTGATGGCTGGGTGTTGTGTGCTGTCCTTGGGTTAGTTAGGTTTAATTTGTTCTAAGTTCTAGGGGACTGATGACCCTAGATGTTAAGTCCCATAGAGCTCAGAGCCATTTGAACCATTTGACAACCGGTACATCTAAGTGTTACAGACACACTCGCAAACATGTACATCCACTATTTAAAAATATTAGGCTGGTGCATTGTTTCGCAGCGTTTTTGTTTTGCATGTTGGTATTCGGTTGCTATGGGTTTATTTATAGCCTGTAATTTTTTTTATTTCTAGTGCACTGTTGCTATCTGAGTTTACATATTGACATTTCAAGGTAGTGAGTGGAGTTGTGGACGCTATAAAATGGAGTGTCAATGGGAGATATCGGAATATGCCCGACGCATTCTTCTGTTTTGAGTTCAGTGGATGGTTAACAGGAGCGGAGACAGCTGAAAATATTTGCGCCGTGTTGGAGATGATGTCATTGGACAGGGCATGGAAAATAAATGGTTTTCTCGTTTTAAGGTCGATCTTTTTGTCATTAATGTCTCTCCACGTTCAGGAAGACCTTCGGGATTTAATGAAGATCGTATAACGCAATGATCCTCGTCAGTGAAATACGAAACTGGCAACTGAGATGAACTGTGATCATTCTACCAGCGTACAATATACGCATGCTTCCGGGAATGTTCAAATATCGGCTTTATATGTATCGCATGCCGTAAGCCAAAATCATAAAAATCAGTCGGTGGCTACATGTGCATCTCTGCTTGTTCCTCACCAACTGGTTCTTGAACGACACTGACCATTCCTATCCTGTATCGTTACTGGCGACGAGAAATGGTGCCTTTATGCTAACATTAGGAAAAGAAAGCAATGGTTGAGCCCTAACTAGGCAGCAACTCCTCGTACAAAGACCTCCTCGCATCCACAAAAGGTAGTGGAATGCATCTGGTAGAGCAGCGACAGTGCAGTATACTACTAAATGCTTCCCCAATCTGTAACCATGACTGCTGAAATTTACTGTCTACAATTGTAGATGCAATCCAAGAAGACCGACTAGCGAGACCGTGTGAAGTGTTCTTACTCCGTGGTAACGCCCTCCCGGATGCTCTAGACTGACAAATAAGACTATACAAAGCAATCTGCACCCATCTTATTCATCTGATCTTGTGCTCTCAGATTTTAATCTTTTCCGTACTCGAAGGAACTTTCTCTGCTGAATAAATTCCGAACATGGCAAGACGTGTTATTTGCCTCAAAGCCTCGTGCCTTCTACAGTCGCGGAATGGAAAAGTTACCCCAGCGCTGCTAGTGTCATTATGTCTATAAAATATGATCATATGTATCTGTTGTTGATTGGATTGGAGTGTTTTGGGGAGGAGACCAAACAGCGAGGTCATCGCTCTCATCGGATTAGGGAGGGACGGGGAATGAAGTCGGCCGTGCCCTTTCAAAGGAACCATCCCGGCATTTCCCTGGAGTGATTTAGGGAAATCACGGAAAACCTAAATCACGATGGCCGGACGCGGGATTGAACCGTCGTCCTCCCGAATGCGAGTCCAGTGTGCTAGCCATTGCGCCACCTCGCTCGGTATCTGTTGTGTTTATTAAACTTATGGAAAGCTACATGAACTTATGAGCCGACCTAAAAACGTAACCAGACATACACTCAATCACCTAGTGAATATTATGGATATGGAACGGTTACGATCCCATCCCCAACGATGATCCATTTCTCATCACGATGCGACAGTCCGCCCTTCAGCGGCAGTGCACCATGTATCTCAGCGCCTCGCAGTAGAAAGATTACTTGGGCACCATATGTTGGGTGGCTCCAACATCCTCAGGCAAGTACCTTTTGGGATCCTTTATCATGAGAGTCTTTGAGGCCTCACAATGTGCAATCCGGGCTCATCTCTGAGTAGCACATGCATCTGTGCAGTATGCATACATTTTAGACCTGAGCCTAGCAACCCACTATCCCCCAAATTTCCCAACCTACGAACCATTCGGGTCTTCTTTCATCAGGTTGATCACCTTCTTGTTACGTGGTGTTATTCCATAAGGAATGTAAGTTACATATCCAAACATACTGCCTCCAGGGAGACTAAAATTACCTTTGGATAACAGAGAAGCACCTATACGAATATCAAGCGCTCGAATGGAAAACCTCTCCTAAGCAAAGAAGTAAAACAAGAGAAGGTGGGAGGAGTGTGCATAGGGTCTAATCTAGAGCGATGTACTTGAGGAGTATGTTAAGAAATGGAAGAGGACTTAGAGGTAGATGAGAAATGAGATATGATACTGAGTGAAGAATTTGACAGAGCCTGAAAGACTTCAGTGAAAACAGGGTCCTGGTAGTAGACAACATTCGGTTAGAGATACTGATAGTCTTAGGAGAGCCAACCATTACAAAATTATTCCATCTGGTGAGCAAGATGTATGAGACAGTCGAAATACACTCAGACTCCAAGAAGAATATAATAATCCCAATTCGAAAGAAAGCAGGTGCTGACAGGTGTGAAAATTACCGAACTATCAGTTTAATAAGCCATGGCTGCAAAATACTGTGCAGAAGAATGAAAAAACTAACGGAAGACGATCTCGGGGAAGATCAACTTGGATTCAGGAGAAATGTAGAAAACCGTGAGGCAATAGTGATCCTACGACTTCTCATAGAAAATAGATTAAGGAAAGGCAAACCTACGTTTATAGCATTTGTAGACTCAGAGAAAGCGTTTGACAATGTTGACTGGAATACTGTCTTTAAAATTCTAAAGGTGGCAGGGGTGGAATGCAGAGAGTGAAAGGCTATTTACAAATTGTACAGAATCTAGATTGCGGTTGAAATTGTCGAGGGACATCAAGGGAAAGCAGTGGTTGAGAGTGAGACAAGTTTGTAATCTACACCTATGTTATTCAATCTGGATACTGAACAAGCAGTAAAGGAAAGAAAAGAAAAATTTGGAGAAGGAGTTAAGGTCCAGAGAGAATCTTTGAGATTTGCCGATGACATTGTAACTCTGTCAGAGACAGCAAAGGACTTGGAAGAGTAGTTGAACGGAATGGACAGTATCTTGAAAAGAGGATATAAGACGAACATCAACAAAAGCCGAAAGAGGATGATGGAATGTAGTCGAATTAAATCAGGTGACGCAGAGGTAATTACGAGGGTAATCCCAAAAGTAAGGTCTCCAATAATTTTTTATAAGTCATAGACCTGTTCATTTGTAAAATTATTCACATCAGTTAACAGCTCGGACATTTAGCTATTTTTCGACATAATCACCATTTCTGTCGATACATTTTTGTAGACGCTGTGGCAATTTTTGTATGCCCATGTCATACCAGCTCGCTGCCATGCCGTTCAGAAAGTTATGAACCTCTTCTTTCACCTCGTCGTCGGAGCTGAATCGCTTTCCAGTCAAATGTTCCTTTAACCTAGGGAACAGGTGATAGTCACTGGGCGCCAATTCAGGACTATCTGTTGGGTGGGTGATTTTGTTCCACTGAAATTGCTGCAGGAGAGCAACGGTTGGCCAAGCGATGTGTGGGCGAGCGTTGTCATGGAGAATGTGTACGTCCTTGCTCAGCATTCCTCGTCTCCGGTTCTGAATTATCCGTTTTTCAGAGTATCATAGTACCTGCCAGCGTTAATTGTGGTCCCAGCGATTCAGCTCCGACGAGGTGAAAGAAGAGGTTCATAGCTTTCTGAACAGCATGGCGGCGATCTGGAACGACATGGGCATACCAAAAGTGCCACAGCGTCTACAACACTGCATCTACATAAATGGTGATTATGTCGAAAAATAGCTAAATGTTCAAGCTGTAAACTGATATAAACCATTGTAGAAATAAACAGGTCTATGTACTTATAAAAAAATACATGACCTTACTTTTGGGATTACCCTCGTAGATTAGGAAATGAGGCACTTAAGGTAGTGAATTAGGTTTGCTTTTAGGGGAGCAAAATAACGATGATAATCAAAGTAGGGAAGCTTCGCTAGTAAAAAACACAGATTTTCTCGCACGAAAATGTTCATGAACCTTGCACGTATACTTACACACAACCACTCTTTCTTATTTTTGTCTGGTGTAATTTTAACAACATCCACTTTAATTTTTAACTTACGTTTTGAATGTGCACTGGAACCAGCTTATTCTCTTTCCACCCAGTAATTTGACAAGTACAAAGACGGTATAATGTCGAATTCCAATACGTAGGTAATTTTTTTTTCTAAACTATTCGTTTTATGGCTCAAAAATTTTGCTACATTCCTTCTTGCAATTTGTCTAGCTGAGAGCATTCATGAATTTTAATTTTTCCTCTCATTTAATGCATAGTACTGTTGTTAAAACACTCCACATCTTCCTGGGTGTATGCTATCTGACCTTCTCCTTCATATTCTTGCCAGATTTCCATGTTAAACTTAAGTATAAAATTACTGGTAATGAATTTCCACTATATGTTGGTATCCCACTGGTTTTAAACTCTGCAAATGGTTGTTCTATTTCCAGGTGCACAGTATCCAATCCACCACATTTATATGAAATATAACCATCCACTTTAGACACGTAGAGGTGGTAATTGAGTTTCATAAACAGACTTTTCGTGCGTCCGTTAATATAGTTCACATTCTGCTATCTGTTATTTTCGTCCACTCGCTATTTCTGTTGCCAATAAAGGGTCATATTTTAGTTTCTCTATTTGTATCAAAATGTTTCCACCCTCTGGTTTAAAGAAATTTGTAAGGTTTGCCTGCACATCTCCAATGCCAAAAGCATTTTATATTCTTGCTATGTGGAAATGGTCTTATCCTCCTGTTTAGCAATTTATATTCTTAGTATGTGGAAATTGTCTTATACTCCTGTTTTTGTTATTAGACTTCGAATTCTTTCATGTCACACATGCTGCCCTTACAGGAGGGGATGGTTTAAACATCTGTGATACATTTACTCTTTTTATGAGTACATGTGGAATAACTTTATTTGTGGGAATCAGTCCTAATTTACGAATATCTCTATGTGACGGTATTGTGGAGAACAACATCTGGGATTGAAAGACATACGTTTCTCCTGCTGTAATATAGCACTTCTTTATGATATTTATCCCTTCCCTGGTAGAATCACTATTAAGAATCTTCATTACATTTACAGGTAAGAAGTTAAAACAATAAGAAGACAGAACGTAGTTTATAAGGTATTACCAGCCCTCATTGTCTGGAAGGCTCAATTGTACACCAGTCAATTTTCATACAGTCTCATTGCCCCAGAAACAAGTTGCAGAACACTGTTAAACACCACACAGCAGTTGTTCTGTACATTATTTCACTAGCTGACAGCACATAGAAATGGTTGGTGCATTGTACAGTGGGATACACTGTAAGTACTGTTTCTTGGTGTTTAAAAAACTTATACAGTCTTGGACAGCGCCGAACACGTTATCCGTTCTGAAGTTTCATATTGCAGCATCCATCCTCGTAGTACCATGCTCATTAGAAAAGGAGAACATAAAAGATTCTCGTAGATACACATCTGTACAATACATAAAATCGATAAAGTGGCTCCCAATAACTTTGTTCTCTCCAGGACTTGTGATTTGAAATACAAACTTATTACATTCCTTTACTCTAAAAGTGGATCTCGCCAACGTTTAACAGTGAATTCTACCTTATCGTCGTTTACAATTACACTATCGTTTCTGTGACAGCCTGCCACAGAAAAGACGTGGTTTGAAATTACATGGTCACAAACCTCCATTTCGTTAAAAGGCAATGTGTAAATCCAAAAGGTAATAGTCGTTAAAATGGACCTGCTGCAGTATTCTCCGACAGCTCTTCAATCACAATATCCATTGTAGTGTCGGATAATTCCACTATGGTGTAGCCATATAATTTTTAAATTTCTCCGAAATTGTTTCTATTGCTACCTTGCCGATTTTTCCCGTATTCCTCCTCCTGCCAAATTACCGCTCCTGTTTACGAGAGAATGTCTCACTCTGACGAATTAGGAGAATTTACATTATAGACAGATGATAAAGACACCACAAATTTCTTCTTTAACTGTACACATCGTCCATTTCCTAGTTATTCTTTTACTTGATTACAGATTTTAACTTCCGTAACGTTATCGGAAAACTGATCTGTAATACAGGTAACCACATTTAAATTTTGCATGCTGAATAGCATACAATTTTTCGTATTAATTCATGTTGCCAATTTCACTAGCAAAATAGCTCATTTTCTCCAGTGAAAACCACAAACCAAAGAATTCGTCAGTTGGTGTCGACTTCCACACTAATAACTGAGGGATGTTTAACCTATTAGAGGATGACATACTGATAATTTCTACTACCACAGTAGACAGATAATTTATGGCTACCAAACCTTTTTATGCTCTAAGAATCCAAGATGTTGCCACTTCCGATCGCCTAAGCTTCTTTCCATTCTCTCTAAATTTGGTTGTCTGGGAATCTATGGATTAGAATTGTTTGTGTCGGTTTCTTATAGGATCCCACACTGAGAATGGTAGATAGGTTTTAGCAAGAGCGACAAGACGTCCCTGTTAGATGAGAGCGGTCTCTGTATGCAGTTACCACTTTTCTATACAACCACAGACCAGAAACATGGCAGTTACCTGCCTTCTTGTATAATGCATCATTCTGCGACGAATGGGAATAAATCTCATCAGTTTTCCATGGAAAGTTTTGCAGCTGATCAAGCAAGGATATCTCAGTATTATCCAGAGGTATGATTCAAATTTGTTGTTACTTGTCAATGACCATACGACTTGATATGTTGACACATACGGTATGTGCCGTTCTGTGAAAGGAATACGAGAGGTTTTGGGGTCACCATCTCAGCTGACCACAGGAGCTAGAGGCACTCGTTGTCAGCTTAAATGACGAAGGAAGGGACATTACTTCTTGTGGTGGGCGTTCTTAAATATCTGGAACTTTTTACCCCCAGTTAAAATTTCAGCAAGGACGAGTAGATGACTCAGTCCGTGAAGTGCTTTTCAAGGCACTCGCTATTGGTAATTGGGCTGAAGTACCTATAACAAAGTTGTTTGTCTCTGCCTTTACTCAAGTCGGAGGGAACTAGGCGGAACATGTTTTTGACCCAAACGTAATGTTCTTATTGCCCTCAGAGAACGGCAGCAAGACTAAACTTTTGGGACGTTAAGTAGATAATTTTGAGAAGATGTGGGTTCAACGATACGGACAGAGTGGCTGGTGCACGTGTTTAATAGAGGAAATACCGTAATACCCTGGCCGCCAGGAATTCGCCGGATTCTTTCAGCGAGCGGCCATAACATATGTTTCAAGGGAAGGCCTGTCTGGGAAGCTTAAAAGCCTTATTTCAGAAATTGCATATCGTCAGCCTGGAAAGATTAGACCCCTCCGTAACTGAGGGACTGTGATCCCGTCTAGTTAGAACCAATTTTGTCAAGACATGGCCACGCTTGCTGTGAGAACGACACCTCCCTACTCTAAAATAATCTTTTTTTCTTCAGCAAAAGTAATTTGGAGTCAGTCATTGGCTCCCCTCAGAATACGCACAGTGGGAATCCTGTTGTTGTGTCTGGATTGGCTAACAGGCCAACAAAACAGTCAAGAGAGGAGATTCAATGAGTAGAGGATAGTTCCATTGGTTTGTGCAGTGTGGGCAGTTTCGTTTTTGCTAATTTGGTTTCCGTACCGAGGTTTGGCGGAAAGTGGTTGTGATTCTTGGCCTTCTTCGTTTTCTAATCCTCCGGCAGTGGAACTGCGTATCATCTTGGCGGTATCTTGTGTCACGAGAGTGAACTTATACGTCCTGAATTGAGCGTCTGACGTTTGACAGCTACAGCGCGTACCGACATGCCTGTGATCAAATTGGTGTCACCAGACCAAAGACCCGGTGCAACTCATACGGTTATCCGCCGGGATTTCAGGGCTCTGATAGGGAAGTTTCCGCGTTCTCGTAATTACGTAGTAAGTCAGACCTCGTAGTTTGCAAATTTTCGTGGACGAATCAAAACATTACATTTGACGCAGCGCACCGCTCCTTGCCCACAGCACGCCGTTTTCTGCCACTGCGACAGGGTAGAAGACTGCCGCACCGGCGTGATAGTCACAGCATCCTGTTCTCAGGTAAACCATAGTTTCTTGTATACTTGGTGATAGTTGACTCCTTTGGAAAAGAGCTTGTACTCTGTGGGGCACACAGTACTCGTTAAAGCCTGTGCTATGGTAAGTGAGCGGGATTCACCTTATGAGAAAGGATTTTCGTATAGATATCGACCGCGTGTTCGTGAATGGTGGCAAATCAGACTTACATCCACTCTGTAATAACAATGATACGTCAAGTAAGTTCGAAATGCAATTACACGTCAGGATGGACCAAAAGCAACCCTGAAGATGCTACCAATTTGTTAATAATACGGTCGCCAGCCTAATTAGGCATTAACTGAGTTTCTTCCCTGTACAAGTTGGTATATATTCATGCAAAACAACAAGTACTAACACTGAATTTTAGAACCAGAAAATCTAGTGAACTGATAGTTTCACGTTCTGTATTGATATGGAAAAACCATGAATACATAACACTACACTATAATGTATACTACGAAACATTATACCGTCTATCAATCTCATTAAAATCGGGCATAGGTTACCCTAGAAATATCACTTTCGTGCCACACACAAAATGTCAATTTTGATAAAGATAAAACACTGATAAATTTTGACTTTTATATTTACTTTGACTTTTGCTGGTTAAACCAATTTAGAACACTTCAGAATTCAAATGAATAAAAGGGGAGGAGGGGGACCCTGAAATCGTTATGATCGCTGTATTAAAAAAAGGATTACTGAATTTATTATGCTTTCAAGATTTCCAGTATATAAGTTACTACTCTTTTCATCTTATTTACTGCTCATTTAAATACTTTTATATCTGTCTCGAAATAATTAAACTTCATTACTATATCAATATTAAAGTTATCTTTCAACTTCGTTAGACCTTCGTTATTCATTTACTGGTTCATTAACATAACATTTATTTAAACACCATTCTAACATAACTAGGTCTGCAAATAATTATTATTAACACAAAATTTAATTTTCATTTCGGGACACTCGGATTGCACAACATTTGGAAAGGACGCTGTCTAGGTTAGTTGTGAGGATATTTAAATGATGGGAAAGTTCTGGTAAAATTTAGGTTATTATTGCACAGTTCACACTCTGATCCGTACGAATAAAGTACTAAAAGTTTCAACCTGCTAGTATCGATGCGGCGGTTGGCGGGCGGCGTGATGACGAGGCACAGAGCACACATACAACCACAGCTATGGCTCTTGACGAATCGGCACTTTAATTCTTCTTAGCGGCGCAATACTTTTCCATTTAGTGCCTATGGAATTATGCCATGCTGTGTGGGCGTTGGAACGGCATACCCGAGGCTCAGTGAAGCTATGTCTTCCTGGAGAGCCTCCTCGCTCCAGAAGGTGTTGCTCAAACCAGTGCCAAACTCAAACTACTACTGAGCACGTTGTGCCGTGCAGTGCCCGTGCGCATTTTCCCGCGCTCGGCTGCCATCCACCTTTTACCGTTCCCTGACGGACCGGGTATTCACCCGAGGTTTTGCCTTCTACATATCCTAACACATTGCCTACGTATGGACCACATACACAGTTACAATTTTAAACATCTTACAACAGTTTCAACATTTGTTGCATTCAATTCTATTACAATATTGCTTCACATTTGACATAAACATTAATATTCGCACTGAAACTTGTTTACAGTTTTCTTAACATAATGACATGAAACAAAAATAAATGAAATCAGAACATAAACTACACAAGTTTATCGAAAAATCAGATGGGAATAATTACTTATATGTACAATAGTACAGCGTCGTTGTTGTTACAAGCTGGTCCTCGCAGTGGATTCATGTAAACAAAGTCAGATTGCATTTTAAAAGGAATATATTCAGGGGAGAATATGTATAGCAACCGCCTCAATGTATGCTTTGCCTATGAAAAACCATTCCATTTCCGATTTGTGTTTGTCATTTTTGAGTAATATTTATCTTCTTGTCATATTTGGTACATGATTAATAAAATTTTTAATTACTTTGTAAACTTAAATAGGCCACTGTCTTCATTCATACTCACTCAGCTATTCATTGTTTTTATTTTATTGTGTTGGTACATGGTTACACCAGCAATTTAAGAGTCATCCTTATTAAATTAATTGAACTGATTCTTAATTTGAGCTCTGAAAGTGGCCACAGGTACAGGCAACGAAAGTGCCATGAGAAAATTCAGTAAATTCATACACAAAAATTAAGTTTGTTGCTCATGATTTCAAGGTTACTGAGAAGATTATACACTCCTGGAAATGGAAAAAAGAACACATTGACACCGGTGTGTCAGACCCACCATACTTGCTCCGGACACTGCGAGAGGGCTGTACAAGCAATGATCACACGCACGGCACAGCGGACACACCAGGAACCGCGGTGTTGGCCGTCGAATGGCGCTAGCTGCGCAGCATTTGTGCACCGCCGCCGTCAGTGTCAGCCAGTTTGCCGTGGCATACGGAGCTCCATCGCAGTCTTTAACACTGGTAGCATGCCGCGACAGCGTGGACGTGAACCGTATGTGCAGTTGACGGACTTTGAGCGAGGGCGTATAGTGGGCATGCGGGAGGCAAGGTGGACGTACCGCCGAATTGCTCAACACGAGGGGCGTGAGGTCTCCACAGTATATCAATGTTGTCGCCAGCGGTCGGCGGAAGGTGCACGTGCGCGTCGACCTGGGACCGGACCGCAGCGACGCACGGATGCACGCCAAGACCGTAAGATCCTACGCAGTGCCGTAGGGGACCGCACCGCCACTTCCCAGCAAATTAGGGACACTGTTGCTCCTGGGGTATCGGCGAGGACCATTCGCAACCGTCTCCATGAAGCTGGGCTACGGTCCCGCACACCGTTAGGCCGTCTTCCGCTCACGCCCCAACATCGTGCAGCCCGCCTCCAGTGGTGTCGCGACAGGCGTGAATGGAGGGACGAATGGAGACGTGTCGTCTTCAGCGATGAGAGTCGCTTCTGCCTTGATGCCAATGATGGTCGTATGCGTGTTTGGCGCCGTGCAGGTGAGCGCCACAATCAGGATTGCATACGACCGAGGCACACAGGGCCAACACCCGGCATCATGGTGTGGGGAGCGATCTCCTACACTGGCCGTACACCACTGGTGATCGTCGAGGGGACACTGAATAGTGCACGGTACATCCAAACCGTCATCGAACCCATCGTTCTACCATTCCTAGACCGGCAAGGGAACTTGCTGTTCCAACAGGACAATGCACGTCCGCATGTATCCCGTGCCACCCAACGTGCTCTAGAAGGTGTAAGTCAACTACCCTAGCCAGCAAGATCTCCGGATCTGTCCCCCCATTGAGCATGTTTGGGACTGGATGAAGCGTCGTCTCACGCGGTCCAGCACGAACGCTGGTCCAACTGAGGCGCCAGGTGGAAATGGCATGGCAAGCCGTTCCACAGGACTACATCCAGCATCTCTACGATCGCCTCCATGGGAGAATAGCAGCCTGCATTGCTGCGAAAGGTGGATATACACTGTACTAGTGCCGACATTGTGCATGCTCTGTTGCCTGTGTCTATGTGCCTGTGGTTCTGTCAGTGTGATCATGTGATGTATCTGACCCCAGGAATGTGTCAATAAAGTTTCCCCTTCCTGGGACAATGAATTCACGGTGTTCTTATTTCAATTTCCAGGAGTGTACTTATCTTTATGTAGAAATAATTACAATTAGTATTACTCACAGATATACTTACGATAAAAGGAAGCGACAGGTTGCGGTGTCTTAACGGATGTCCTTTCATCCCGTCCCTTTTTCTTGACACTGTTTTCCATTCATTTCTTTGCTCGCTGATCCTGCGGAGAGCCTCCTAACTCCTTACTTCATCAGTCCACATAATTTTCATATTCTTCTGTAGCATCACATCACAAATGCTTCGATTCTCTTGTGTTCCGGTTTTCGTGTAGTCCGTGTTTCACTACTATGCAATGCAGTGCGCCAAACGCATATTAGAGAAATTTTTCCATAAAATTAAGACCTAGGCTTCGCTTGGCCAGAAATGACCTTTCTTGTTCTACTTCAAACTTCTTGATCACCAATTCCGTATTTCCCTATAGCTGAACCCTAGTTTTCACAGAATTCTAGACGTGTGGGGTGTCGCATTGTCCTCCTGGAACTGCTCAAGTCTGTCGGAATGCGCAATGGACATGAATGGATGCAGGTGATCAGACAGGATGCTTACGTACGTGTCACCTGTCAGTGTCGTATGTAGACGTGTCAAGGGTCCCATGTGAATCCAACTGCACATGCTCCATGCCACATATCTTGCTTCCATTATCAACCGCAGCAACAGAAATGTCCCTCTGCTACCTTTACCTTTCCTAAGACGGCCGCTGTGGCCAAGCGGTTCTAGGCGCTTCAGTCCGGAACCGTGCTGCTGCTACGGTCGCAGGTTCGAATCCTGCCTCGGTCAAGGATGTATGTGATGTCCTTAGGCTAGTTAAGTTTAAGTAGTCCTAAGTCTAGGGGACTGATGACCTCAGATGTTAAGTCCCATTGCGCTCAGAAGCATTTGAACCATTTGAACCTTTCCTAAAACCGTCACCTAACAGATACTCAATTTTCTTTTCCATTCTTCTGTATATTATTCTTGTCAGCCAGTCGTAAACCTGGTTGTGCGATAATACTCGCATTTGTTGTCACTTTCTGTCTTCGGAATGGTGTGGGAGATGTTTTTCTCCGAAAGTGTGATGGTGTATGGCCAGTCTCACAAATTCCACACATCAAGGTTAATAGTCATTTTTTTGCCACTTCCCTCAATGATTTTAAAAATTCCGATGGAATGTTATCTATCTCTTTTGCCATAAGTCTTCCAAAGCTATTTTAATTTTTCAGTCTATTACTATTTCCCC